>NC_083764.1:34227465-34918715 GCF_963514075.1 Conger conger
CTCCTTAGAAGGGGGGTCCTGTCAGGGTTGGGAGGTAGTACCGGTTGTGGTAACCCCACCAGGGGTTTATTATTTTCACCTGGTGCTCATTAGTGCCAACTTCTGCCTCCAGAAGGTATTTAAAGCCCTCTTTGACCATCGGTCGACGCTTTGGTGTCACTGTTCACTCTGCCACCAAGCTGGTAAGCACACGGTAGACTCACTGTTAAATGAGTCAGGTATTGTGCTGGTTGTGGGTTTTGAATTTAAAACAAAAAACCAAAAAAAAAAGGTAAGGAAGGTGTTCTGCTCGTTGTGTGTACACTGCGAACACCTTCCTGTAGGTTCTTTCGTTTTTTTCTCTTTTGTTTTCGGCTCGTGTGAGTCTGTGGGTGAGGGACGTTGTCCCCGGTATGTTTTTTGGTTTGTGCGTTTTCCGGAGCTGCGACTCACGGTTGTTTATTTTGTTTACCTAGTCTTTGATACTAGGTTGTACTTTTATTTTGGGGATCCCCGGTCCGGGGTTACAGGGCTCGCTTTTTAGCCCTCATTTTGGTTGTGTTATTCGCCCTGGTTTTTAAGGGTTGCTTTATTTTCATTAGCCGTTTTTTTGGGGCTATTTTCTTTATTTGATCGGAGCTGTCTCCGAGTTCTTTTTTGTTTCCTCAACTTCCTGCGGTTTAGTGGCGGACACGTTCGCGTGCCCGCTTACTAGGGATTACCCTAGTCGCGCCTGGCTCTCCGCCATTCCTCAACCTCATAACACCGAACAATAACGGCGAGTTCAAGTTCAAACATTATTGTATGGATGTAATGTTCTGAGTCTGTTCTTCAATGTTATTATTGTTTATTTTTGTTATTTATTCACATTCATTCATATCTGTTTATTGTTTCCCATTACAGTTTTGCATTCCTGAGCCCCTATTATGTCTGCGTCTGAATGTTTCTTAGCCCGAGTCACTCCCCTGTCTACGTGCTTCACTATTCGGGTGGATTTGGTAGTTTCCAGGTTTTCAACATTTCTTCCAGCCTTGCATTCCTTACTTCTGGCTTCTCTCGGTAGTTAAGTGTTGTAAAGCACTATTCTTACTAACTACTACTAATCTAGATATTGTACAGTGCTAATCTGATTAATATACTTACTGCCTGTCTAACTAACAAACTAACAGTCACTTTTATTGGGTAGTTTAGATTAATCATGTAACTAACTCACTAACATAATTTTCTATCTTTCCGCTCTATTCTATAATTCCGCCTTCCTATGCTATCCCTGATTACTTGCTTAGATTCAGCGAAGTGTTTGCACCTATCTGTTACTATCACTACGTCTTCACTCTATGCAAATGTCTACTCCCTAATCCGGAGCCATATGTTTTACATGTGTGTTTACATGCATCCAGTCCGCGTTTTTGTCTCCCCCTATTATTGTATCATTACCCTATTATGTTTCCCACCTGTTGTCTATTTGTTTAGCCAACCTTTCTCCCGAGCCCCGCCTAGATTGCCACCTTCCCTCATGTATTTAAACCTCAGTCTCCGCAAAAACTTTTGTCCGAACGCTGATCATTTTCAGTGCCAGGTTCCTAGTACGCCTGATTATTGAGATTCTCTATGACACGCCTTTGATTTGTTTTCCGAGTTTGCCTTGCCCTCTTGTTTTGGTTGCCCATCTGGTTCTTTGGTTTTTGATTATTTGCTTGGTTTTTTTTCCCAACTCTGATTTTTGCCTCAGCCCTTTTGTACCTTCGCTTTTCTGACTCCCTGGATTTTGACCTTTTTCTTGTTTTATTCGACTATTCTTTTGCTTTCTGTTTTGGGCATTGTCTGTGGATCTCTTGGCTTTGAACTTGGACTTTGGCACCATTTTTATGTCAAACCATTTTTTTTAGAAGGGCATTTACAAGGAAACCTGTTTTTTCAGAACGACAAGACCCTGTAAGGCTTTCTTTATGAGCATCTCTGATTTAATCGTGAGGGAATCATTTACCTCCAGCAATTAATAGAAGTGCACAAGTGCATAATCACTAACAAATAAATATTTCCATAGCGTTTCCAAATGTCCTGTGAGGTTCCCCACTTGTCCATTATGGTGTACAAATTATTGGTTAAGAATTTAAGATTTTATTCTTAATACTTCGATTTACTTGCTTTTTTGATAATGCCCCCAGACTGAAACATTTCACATGTTTTATATATACATCCCAGTTTTTGCTGCTCTTTACCAATATTCATATTACTGTCTGTTTGTTTGTATGTTTGTAATTCTGGAAAATCTATTTTTGTTCTTATCCCCCAGGTGCCCATACTATGTACGCATATTAAAAGTTAAAACACTTTCAACAAGGCTTCTATAATCAGTCTCTGAAATGTTCTTGCTTATATCATATGAAAACTTAAAGTATATTCTTATTAGAAAGCAAATAAATCAAAGTCTTGCTACAAATGTATCTGCAAATACCTGCCAGTTCCCGGTATTTTCCGGTCACTCAGGGTTTGATTTGTGAGTAAAATAAAACATACTGTGGGCTCCAGAATTATTGGCACCCCTGGTTTAATACTTTGTGCAAATACCCTAGGCAAGACACAACCATGAGTCTTTTTTTTTCCTAGAATGTGTGATTAGGCGAGAGAACACATATGGAGGGACTTTGAACCATTCCTCCATGCAGAACATTTCAGAATCATTGGTACCCTTAGGATACGCCCTTCTTCAGTTCAGTTTTTGATGGGACTGAGATGAACATGGTTGTTGTTTTTACTTAACCACTTCTGTGTGGATTTTAATGTATGCTTAGTGTCACTGTCCTGCTGGGCAATCTGCCTACAACCAAGTTTCCGGCCGGCATCTGCCGGGTTGTGTGCTAACATGCTGTTGATTTTGCATTTTCTGGACGATCTAGATGCCTCTGGTAATTTTGGGACTTCTGGCACACCAGAGTGGGAGGAGAGCTGCTGCTCAGGGTGTGTCAGTCAAGAGTGGGCAGTTCATTGCCATTTTAGTGTAGTTTATTGCAATTTCCCCATCAGCCAGGTCAGCATTTCACCATTTTGCCACCGACCTGCTCAACCCAGGTCTAAGGCACAATTTCAGTAATGACCAGTTTTCGTTGGTAGTATGCTGTTCCGTTTACCTTTGTTATTGCTGAATCCCACAAGCAGGAAAATGCACCACTTTTTTTTCTTTATAATTTTATTATATATTTTATTAATTTATTTCTGTTTTTAATTGTTTGTTGCTATTCTCATTGTAGACTATGATTGCTCGGGTATGGTATTTCCTTCTTTTTCTGACACCCGTCTGTTATGTATTGTTTGTTCCTCACAGATACCCATAGTGTGGAAAAGGCACTTACCATTGAGTCAGTGTGCACATGTCAGATGCAAGAAAAACCAGTGAATTACACAAGTCGGTCTCCGCGTTATCATTGTTGTTCAGTATTAGTTGAAATATATAGGTGCAGCTCAAAAAATCGGAATATTGTGGAAAATTGTAAGTCTTTTTTTGTTTTAATCTTGATGATTATGGCTTACAGCTCATGAAAATCAAAAATATTAGAATATTACACACATTCTAGATTCATTGCACATAAAGTGAAATATTTCAAGCCTTTGTTTTAATCTTGATGATTACGGCTTACTGCTCATGAAAATCTAAAATCCAGTATCTCAAAATATTCAAATATTATAAAACCAATCAAAAACAGGATTTATAATACATGTCGACCTTCTGAAAAGTATGTTCATTTATGCACTCAATACTTGGTTGGGGCTCCTTTTGCACAAATTACTGCCAAGTCCTGCTGGAAAAGGAAATCAGCATCTCCACAAAGCTTGTCAGCAGACGGAAGCATGAATGCTCTAAAATCTCCTGGTAGGCTGTGTTGACTCTGGACTTGATAAAACACAGTGGACCAAGACCAGCAGATGACACGGCACCCCAAATCATCACTGACTGTGGAAACTTCACACTGGACTTCAAACAACTTGGATTCTGTGCCTCTCCACTCTTCCTCTACCTTGATTTCCAAATTAAATGCAAAATTTACTTTCATCTGAAAAGAGGACTTTGGACCACTGAGCAACGGTCCAGTTCTTTTTCTCCTTAGCCCAGGTAAGACGCTTCTGACTTGGTCTCTGGTTTACGAGTGGCTTGACACTAGGAATGCGACACTTGTAGCCCAATTCCTGGACACGTCTGTGCGTGGTGGCTTTCGATGCACTGACTCCAGCCTCAGTCCACTCCTTGTGAAGCTCCCCCAAGTTTTTGAATCGGCTTTTCTTGACAATCCTCTCAAGGTTGCGGTCATCCCTGTTGCTTCTGCACTGTTTCCTACCACACCTTTCCCTTCCAGTCAACTTTCCATGAATATGCTTTGATACAGCACTCTGAGAACAGCCAGACCTTCAGCAATTACCTTCTGTGGCTTACTCTCCTTGTGGAGGGTGTCAGAGTGTCTACTGGACAACTGTCAAGTCAGCAGTCTTCCCCATGATTGCCCGATCAAGTATTGAGTTCATAAATAATCATACTTTTCAGAAGGTCAACATGTATTATAAATCCTGTTTTTGATTGGTTTTATAATATTTGAATATTTTGAGATACTGGATTTTAGATTTTCATGAGCAGTAAGCCGTAATCATCAAGATTAAAACAAAGGCTTGAAATATTTCACTTTATGTGCAATGAATCTAGAATGTGTGAAAGTTTCACTTTTTTAATTAAATTACGGAAAACAGTGAACTTTTCCACGATATTCCAATTTTTTTAGATGCACCTGTACAAGACACAACAAAAGCAACGAGGATAACAAAACCTAGGCAGTGTGCGAAGTGATCGCGTGAATAATATACAATGAATAATATACAGTGAATAATATACAATGAATAATATACAGTGAATAATATACAGTGAAGAAGGACGAGGAATCAGCGAATGTTGCAGGCTAATGGAAATGGTGATCTGAGGTAGCAGTGAGTAGAGAGATATTCTGAAAAATAGTTCACTCACATATGAAAAATGAAGCGAAAGTCTCGCAGTTAAAAATGAAGTTAATGTGTAGAAGTGTACTGGATTATTCACAGTTCATAAACTGACGTTAGTTAGCAAAGCAAACGGGAGATTTAGTTTTGGTTTCATGCATGTGTGGCACACAAGCTAAAATGGCTGGAATTATTGGAAGCATTGGCCCGTATGAGGAGAACCTTTGGTGATTGCTGAATGTTTTAGGGTTCACAAACTACGGAGGAGGGGAGAGAGACTGTCAAAATGTTTGTTGCTGCAAAAATCCAGCTGAACACTTCGATTTCAATAAGGTGTTGAATAACACAATTCGGGACAGACTTGTGTGTGGGCTCAGGAGTGAAGCTGTTCAAAAATGCCTGCTAACTGAGAGAGCACTTAACGAAGGAGTAAAGATCTGGAATGCAGGAAATGCGGTGGAAATGGGCAAATTGAACATGCATGCAAAAGATAAAAAAGGAGACAACAAAAACCCAAAGCAGGAACGTATAAAGCCTACCCACGGGTTTAATAAGAAAATAAATGTGCGTGCTGTGCAACATTGTTCATTCTGCAAAACAGTTCAGAGTGACAGTTCTAAATATGAGGAAATGCTAAAAATACTGACAGTAGATGGAGGTTCACATGGCTGCTGGGTATCACCACTACTGGAAGGGTAGTCAGTACACATGGAAATTGATACTGGTGCAGCAGTCTCCCTGGTATCGGAGAATGTATAAAAACAGGTACTGCAACATCCTCCACTCCCATCAGCCAGCCCCATCCTGAAAACGTATACTGGGGAGCCCATGCCAATGAGGGGCATGATCGACGTAGCGGTCCAGCAGAATGAACAAAAAGCCAAGCTGCCACTATATGGGGTGGGTGGGAACTACCCATCTCTGTTAGCCCGTGCTTGGCTAGAGAAAGTGGCACTGGATTGGCCTGCAATACGAGTGATGTCATTGGGGGAAGCAGGGTTAATTGCAGTCCTGAACAAAAATGCCTTCAAAGATGAACTGGGCAGCATTAAAAATAATGTTGCCAAGCTGGAAGTCAAGACAGATAGCAAGCCTAGGCTCCTGAAGGCTCGCCCAGTTCTCTAATCAATCAAACCCAACGTTGAAGCCAAGTTGGAGTCCCTGGTTTGGAGAGGGGTTCTGGAGCCTGACAGTGTGAGTGATTGGTCCACGCCCATTAGAATCTGTAGGGATTTTAAGGCTACCCTTTAACCCTGTTCTAACAGTCGAACAATACCCCCTTCCCAACATTGAAGATCTGTTTGCGGATCTTGCATGTGGTCAAAAATTTGTCAAGATAGACCTGAACCAGGCTTACCTGAAATGCATGTGGATGAAAGGTCAAAGGAAATGCTGACCATAATCACCCACAAGGCTGTATAGGTATCTTTCATTTGGTATCATCTCAACGCCCGCCCTCTTTCAGCGCGCTATGGACCAAATCTTCAGTGGGATAGCGCTAGTCCAATGGCATTTGGACCATATCTTGGTCACGGGGAAGACCGAGGAGGAAGATTTGCGCAACCTGGTCACACTTCAGTGCCTGAAAGAGCACAGACTGAGAGTTTGTAAATCCAAGTGTGCATTCTTTCAGCATTCTGTGGAATACTTGGGGCATGTGATTGATGGCAGTGGCCTACACAAGGCCCCATCCAAAGTCAAGGCAGTTACAGAGGCCCCAGCACCACAAAACGTTGGCCGACTACACTCATTTCTAGGGCTGCTTAATTATTCCGGAAAGGTAGCTGCCAGTCACATGCAAAACAGTGCTCTATTACTGTCGGCGCACATGTACAAAGTCAATGCCAATGGTCTCTTGAGACTAATGTTAACAAGCTGGTATACAGGTCTACTTAATAAATTGCTGAGTGAATATAATATGAATAAATAATGAATAATAACAACTAGTCAAATTGTCACTCATAGGTAGCGACTAAGGCTTGACTAAAAAATCCTTAGTTGGGGGCAGCCTGAGACAAAGTTTTCTATGATTAAGTGTCTGGGCACTCTACAGCTACAGGTCCTCTATTACTGTGCAGCTAATATGGCAGTTGTCAGATACAATACCCTGGAACATGTGCAGACAATTAGTCCCAATCAGTGGCCTGTAATTGCTGCAGAGTTGGCAAGCACCATGTTACGACCAGTGATTAGTGTTTCATTCTGATTAAAGTAGACTCCATGACTCCTAGTATGCCCTTTATTTGCTCCAGTCTCTGTTTACTTTGTCAATGGAAGGCCTTGCTTCTCCTCAGTGGTGTAACTAAGACCTGTTGGGCCCCGGTGCAAATTATCCTCTGGGCCCCTCTCCCCTTCAATAACATTGCCCACACACATATGGGCGACATGGCTCGGGCAGTAAGAGCAGTCTTCTGGCAGTCGGAGGGCTGCCGGTTCGATCCCCCGCCCGAGCTGTCGGAAGTGTCCCTGAGCAAGACACCTAACCCCCAAATGCTCCTGATGAGCTGGTCAGCGCCTTGCATGGCAGCCAATCGCCGTCGGTGTGTGAGTGTGTGTATGAATGGGTGAATGAGAAGCATCAATTGTACAGCGCTTTGGATAAAGGCGCTAGATAAATGCCAAATTTACCATTTACATACTTGCAGGGTGCATGCACCAGCAATTCAGAACCACAGACAGTCGACAAAGCACAGGGATAAGCGCTAGCCAGTTTTCCTAACAGATAGCAGTAATGCACTACGAACAGATAGGAGACAACATCACAATATTAAATTACTCTTTCTGACTCACAATAGCTTAACGGTAAAAAGCTAAAATGCCGCTCACTCATTTAAAAGACACCCAGCACAACTTGTGGTCTGCAAAATCATCCACCAAGCTCTACAGGTCAAAATTCTTGGCTCTGTCATTTTAATTTTTAAGTATGGATAACCCACTTTGTCTCTCTTGTCCCATTCTGCTCTTTAAGCATTTCTTGATAAGTTTTTAGAAGTTTGCAGCAATCACTAGTATGGTGAAATTGAGAATCAATGCAGTGCACACATCGTCTAAAACAAATAGGTTCCCACAAACATTTGCAAAACACAATTATTATTTTTTTTACAACATTAATGTGTTAGTCATTTGCTCTACTGCCAAACTAAAACAAATAAAAAAACACATTATTGGTTTGTGAACATGAGGCAGATACAGTATTCAAAATAATTTATTTTTAGCCTGAGCAAATATCATCTCTCGGTTCATCTACAGAACTCAGGAGTCTTCTTGTCACTGATGCACAGACTCCAGCATGGGTCCCGTATCACTTCTGCTCCCCATATGTACGGACCCCCCCCATGCTCCCTTCTGCCTGTTGACCTTAAATTACTCTAGTCTTGTCATTTTTATTTTCCCTCCTTGTACCAGCATTGTTTTTCTGTCCCGAAGAGACTTTTATTATTTAAGAGCCAGTGCAAGCCATGCATCATTTTAGCTTTACCAGATTTTATTCTAAATCAGATTAGTTGTTTCACACAATATATCCAAGCAATTTGGGTGCAAGTTTCCATTAAGTGCCCTGTTTAAGGCTGGTCTGTGAGTGTGTCATGCTGCTGTACTGAAGTAGAGCCTGTCCCATACCAGTGATCTTGCCCTCATGCTGTACTTGGGTCTGCCTTTTGGCTCTGTGGTGACAGCAGTCACTAATATGTTGAAATATTTGGAAGAAGGTGAAGGGTGTTTTTCCCTTTCCAGTTCCATACAATAGGGTTTCAAGGATGCCGCATAAGCCATGTGTGATGTTTGCTCAGCTGCCTTAGGTACTATGCATTGATACAGTGGGGTGCAATTTTGGCACCCCTGGTTTAAATGTCTGTTACAATGAATCTGTATGTGAACCTGAACTCTAAATGGTACAGATTTATACAAATTTTAAAGAAAGATTGCTTTTTATTTTAATTTATTTTTTATTTACATATATATATATATATATATATATATATATATATATATATATATAAGAAAATGGCCCCGTGCAAAAGTTTGGGAACCCTTTGGATTATTCTTTGTTACTTCTTAAAAAGATGATTGCTAAAGCCCAGACCAAGGCGTTAGGGCTTCAATGAGTCAGGTGAGTATAATTCCAACTTTTTATTCTGAAGTAACTCCATTCCTTCTAAATTATCCAACTGCAGTGGCAGTTCTGTCTGGTGTTAACAATCATGGGCTCCTCTAAACAGTTGTCCAAGGATTTCATAATGAAGATTGATCATTTCCGCCAAGAAGGAGAAGGCTACAAAAACTCTCTCTACTACCTATTTCCACTGTCATTAACATTATTAGAAAATGGAAGATAAATGTAACAGTTGAAGTCAAGGCAAGGTCTGGAAGACCAAGAAAGATTTCGGATAGAATGGCCCGAGACCTGGTGAGAAATGCTCAGAAGAACCCACACATCACTGCAAAAGAGCTGCAAAAAAAGAGTAGCAAACACAGACAGCTGTTCACAGGACAACAATACAACATACTCTAAACAACAAAGACCTACAAAAAAAAAGCCTTTCACACAGCAATGAGATTATGTAAGACCAAGGACAAATTAGTTAATTAGTGTTTTTTAACGCATTAACGCACTAAACTAATATTTATTAAGAGATGACAGTGGTTGTTTTCCAGGTTTAGATTTATGTTGCTGGGGAAAAGAGGCATTTCTTGCTACTAATCTTTACTTTTATATGAAAAACATCTAATGAAAATAAGTTTTCTACGCACAACTATTCACAACTATGGTATCTTATAAACGGGATAATCCATGACGAGACTAGCAATTATATTGGCCACTTTTAATGAGCTCTAGGGAGGGTGGTTCGTCACCTTACACTCTCCATTAAAATCATAAAAAAATAAGGTGCATTATAAAATATATACTTAGATACAGTATCAATTCAATGGCGGCAAGTATCAATAGTTTATCGCAGAAAAAGGTATCGCAATACTATGCTGCATAGTATGCCCACCTCTAGAATTTTTCCCATAAAACTGAGGCAGATTATTTCAATTAGGTATGTGGGCTTTGTGGCATGTAGGAGAAACAATTATCTCGCAGAACATGAATTTTTTGCACTGCTTAATACTGCTTCCCAGAGCATATTGATAGTACTGTTCCACCTTGCTCTCATACACCTCTCTCATTCCATAAAAGTGGATTTACAGTAATCAAGCTTCTGATTAAACTAACTACCAATTTCATGCCAATGCAGTCTTAATTAGATGTTGAAATGGTGTGGACCAATCTTTTTGGCAAACTCTAGAGAGATGCATATTTATTGTGCTAATGTAATAAATCTATCTGAGACGTTTTCCTTCATATTATATTTAAGTGTCCGATACATAATGCCCATTAATTCAGAATATGCAAACTATGTGAAATTATAACTTTCCACCTGTTCCTGTTTGCATCACAGTACTGCTTTCTTTTTCTTATTAATTGGCCTATTGATCGCAGATGTGTACTTTTCAGTGTTGATGGGGAAACCAGTGTGCAGTTCAGTGCATGCATTCTTATACGTTAATTGGATTTAATTGTGTTGCAGGTGAATAGTAGTGGCAGGTGAGGTACAATGTAAAAATGTCATTTAATTTTTAATGATTAATTTGATGCCTTGGAATAAACATATGTAGGTGCTCTTAGCAACTTACCCAATTTGCATTGTTGGAAACAATCCTTTTAGTTGAATATACTTTTAGTATATTTACTGAAGCAAGTCAAAGGCTTTTTGTCATCTGTCATCAGTGTACCCCATGACCCCATCCCTCTGAACACGGAAATTGGCAGGCTTGTGACATCATAATAGCATCATAATATCCCTTGTGCATCTCTACAGGAAGTATGTGACTCGAAGTGGTAAAGAGGGTACCATCATACTCACAGCTGTCAAATATACTGAATGAAAATGAGATGAGCGCAGATCTGGAATCTTGAAATAATCATTCATCAATTGGGCAAATGGGAGCTGAACGAATTTGATTGCAAATAACTCAGAAATGCATTTACACAAACAGTGTGGGATTTATCAAAGTTTTGGTATGTTAGTTTCTTGGTAGCACCAAAACGTATTTCACAAGTGCTCTGTCCTGTTCGTATTGTATGTGTAAATGAAAAAACATGTAAACTTGCTATAAATAGGGCATAGAAGTCATAGCTTCATGTCACATAGGAAAAGCTGAACGATGGGAGGATTTCCCATCGCCCCGACTTAGTTCATGCCTTGGGGTTGGGGTGGATTTCATTGGGTCCCAAAACAGTTGCATGTCGGTATCTATGGACACATTACATTACATTACATTACATTAATGGCATTTGGCAGACGCTCTTATCCAGAGTGATGTACAGTTGATTAGACTAAGCAGGAGACAATCCTCCCCTGGAGTAATGCAGGGTTAAGGGCCTTGCTCAAGGGTCAAACGGCTGTGCGGATCTTTTTGTGGCTACACCCTTTGTACTCCACAATTTGAGATTTGTAAAAAATGTTTTAATCACATGTGGTTAAAGTGTGGTTAAACACATTGTCAGATTTTAATAAAGTAAATGCATTTTTATACATTTTGGTTTCACCATCTAGAAATTACAGCTGTTTATACATAATGTATGAATGTTTTACATTCAGGGTACAGCAATGTTATGTTAATTAAAATACTCATGTTTAGTATTTTGTTGCATATCCTTTGCATGCCATGACTTCCTGATGTCTGTGACCTATCAACATCATCAGTCTGGATATCTTATTTTCAGGTTGACTGACAAGCGATACTAAAACACATAAAACCCTCTTTCGAAAAATGCATTCAAATGGATCTCTATGGGAATTTGGGGGTGGGATTACAAGGGTCCACGGTATCAAATGAGCCTCAAACTACCTTGGTGCTGCCAGATATGCAGTAGATCTGAAAGGAATTGCTTCTCCTGAATATTTTTTTCCATTGAGTTCAACAGGAACGTTTGTCAGGAGAAACAATTATTTTTGTATCTACTGCATATCTTCCAGCAGCATGGTGATTTGAGGCTCATTTGATACCTTGGACCCTTGATTACTTAAAGCCATTTAGCCAACAAATATGTTCTATAGGGCGGCACGGATGGTGCAGTGGGTAGCACTGCCGCCTCACAGCAAGGAGGTCCTGGGTTTGAATCCAGGTCGGCCGGGGCCTCTCTGTGTGGAGTTTGCATGTTCTCCCCGTGCTTGAGTGGGTTTCCTCCGGGTACTCCGGTTTCCTCCCACAGTCCAAAGACATGCAGGTTAGGCTGATTGGAGAGTCTAAATTGCCCGTAGGTATGAGTGTGTGAGTGAATGGTGTGTGTGCCCTGTGATGGACTGGCGACCTGTCCAGGGTGTATTCCCGCCTTTCGCCCAATGTATGCTGGGATAGGCTCCAGCCCCCCTGCGACCCTGTTCAGGATAAGTGGGTTAGGATAATGAATGAATGAATGAATGATTACAAGGGTCCATGGTATCAAATGAGCCTCAAACTACCTTGGTGCTGCCAGATATGCAGTAGATCTGAAAGGAATTGCTTCTCCTGAATATTTTTTTCCATTGAGTTCAACAGGAACGTTTGTCAGGAGAAACAATTATTTTTGTATCTACTGCATATCTTCCAGCAGCATGGTGATTTGAGGCTCATTTGATACCTTGGACCCTTGATTACTTAAAGCCATTTAGCCAACAAATATGTTCTATAGGGCGGCACGGATGGGTCCTGGGTTCAAATCCCGGTCGGCCGGGGCCTCTCTGTGTGGAGTTTGCATGTTCTCCCCGTGTTTGCGTGGGTTTCCTCCCACAGTCCAAAGACATGCAGGTTAGGCTGTTTGGAAATAAATTGCCCATATGAGTGTGTGAGTGAATGGTGTGTGTGCCCTGCGATGGACTGGCGACCTGTCCAGTGTGTATTCCTGCCTTTCACCCAATGTATGCTGGGATAGGCTCCAGCCCCCCTGCGACCCTGTTCAGGATAAGCGGGTTAGGATAATGAATGAATGAATGAATATGTATAATACCATATCAGCATAATTTACATCTGAATCTACCCACTTCCCTCCTCTGGCTGGCCATGATAGCTGGGTTCCACTGTACAGTACTACTGCTTATATATATATTTTTTTTTTTTGGGAGATTCAACAGCTTATTTCCCCTCCTGGGCAGGGAACTTGAGATGTCTAATGAAAATAAAAGAGACAATTAATTGATTTCTTTGTGAGTTTCTTTCCAAGAAGACTGAAATATATACTTTCGTTCGCAGCAGTGGCGTGGTTCATTCATCACTGGTAACATAACATAGCTAAAATTTGCTACCACATAACTGTTCTGCATATATGTCAGTCTGACTGCTATGAATGCAGCTATTGCCATATAGTTTTTTAAAGAGACATGGTTGTAGTAACTTAGCTAACGATAGCTAGCTGCTAACTATAACTAAATACAACTAGTGATGTCAGTTAAATAGCTAGATAAATGGCTTGCATGGAAAGCGACTACTTTTGATTCAGATTTTTCCTGTTTTCTCCCAATTTAGTAGCCAATTGTGCTCTTACCTATTCCAATTGCCACTGTGTTAGCTAAGGATACACCGCCTACACGGTTATCTGGCAATGAGAACAACACGCCTTCTCCAAGCCGCATCATCACACCCACGACCGTGATTCCTAGGCACCCAGTTATGTTATATGCAGCAATCTCACTAATTCCCCCATTGCTGAGTCCTCCCCCCGCCCTCGGAGTGGCGAGCCAATTATGCTCCTCCATGTGAGCTGGCCAAACTCAGCTGTTGGCAGGACTCGGAATCAAGCCCGGGTCCTCAGTGTGCAACTGCGACAAACTGATGCCTGCATCTAGGGCCTCTAGTTTAGCCATGCGCCACCGTGGCTCGGTTTGATATTTTTAACTACCCAATAAACTTTCTTTCCACAACTCCAGTAGCTATAAAAGGCTAACAAAAGGCATACAAAAGCATGGAAGTCTACAAGTGGGCAAAGGCTGGGTTTGTCAAGAATATTCAGCTGTGGTGTATTCCTTCTGAAAACTGCACTGTTGTTACTGGAAATGTCAATTGACATTTGCAACGGCATGTGCCAGAATAAAGTCTGTGTCCAACAATAGGTTATCCACCTAGCTTGATTTTAATAACATGGGTTAAACATGGGTCGTTGGTGAAAAAGCGTTATTTTCACCCATTAGAAGGAGCATGTTCCTGTTTAAGAAAAAATGCTCTGTTCATGCATTTTGTTGTAATGTAATGTAATGTAATGTAATGTCATGTAATGTAATGTTAATTGATAAAAATGAACTATTAACATTTCTATTTTTAAAAACATTCCCATTTTACAGCATTTTTTTACACCTGCCTAAAACCTTTGCATAGTACTGTATACATACACTCAGTGAGCACTTTATTAGGTATTTATTAGATTTCTTTTTTAGACTTATACTGCTGTAGCCTATCCACTTAGAGTTATGATGTGTTGTGTGCTCAGAGATGCTCTTCTGCAATCCCAGGAGATCAGCAGTTTCTGAAATACTCAAACCACCCTGTCTGCCACCAACAATCATTCCACAGTCAAAGTCACATTACATTTTTGCATTTTTCCTCATTCTGATGGTTGATGTGAAAATTAACTGAAGCTCCTGACCCGTATCTACATGATTGTATGCATTGCACTGCCGCCACACAATTGGCTGATTAGGTAATCAGAAGAGTAGGTGTAATAAAGTAAAAATGTTCCTCATAAAGTGATTGGTGAGTGTATATTCTGAATTAATACTGATTATAACAAAGCAAATTTAATTCAAACAAAAATACATATTCAAACCAAAAAATGTTTTACTATAGCAATACCAAAAACAGATTTGCATATGAAACCTATATAAAAATAGCAGCATGTCCAGATGGTACCACTTACCTCTTTAGTTAACACTACAGGATTAAATCCACATTACACATCTTCTAATTAAAGTTGATTTATGTACTTTGTATGCCATATTTGACATTTAACTTCCCCTAATTTAAGGTTAAATAAATATAATGAGCATTTCTAAGGGGGTTCATCTCTTTACAAGCTGTGTGGTTGAGCTGCTGTTTCTCAAGGAGGCATGAACATTTTGCTTGTAATTTAACTGTAACGATAGATTTGCATATTTACACTTTCAATTACAGGGGTTGCCTATCTGATCCATTTAGGTAAACTGCCACATGATGGTGCCTGTATAAGTTAAGCATGTTAGCTGTTGCATGTTAACCTGAAACAATTTTATAAAATATGAGTACATAATATTTTATATTAAAAAAACATTTATATGAAAAAAAAAAAAATAGGCCCTGGTCCTTATCTTTGTTGTACAGGTAGCAGTTGAAATTGTACTTCCCTCTAGGGTCTTTCAGCGAACTTATCCCTGGTTATGGGTATGCACTTTGTTGTACGTCGCTCTGGATAAGAGCGTCTGCCAAATGGCATTAATGTAATGTAATGTAATGTTATATACAGTTCTTAATAGTAATTAAATAATGCTGTTTATCATCACTGCAGTGAGTAGACTGTATATATAATTAACTGTTAACTGAAATGTGTGCATACTCCAGTAAAGAAGAGAGGGAGGGAGTCTGGCTTGTTCTCCTTAGAAGACAAGACCTTTCCCAAAGGCACATGATGACCCTCTCCGGACCCTGAGACCCCCCCATAGATACCCAGGCAGTGAATGTGGAGATGGCTCTGATCAGCAATGCTCTGGCAGCCTACAACTTCATAGCAGGTATGTACTGAACAGCAATGGGCAAAATCACACTAAAAGCACCCGGATCCAATTGAAGCTTAGCATTGGAATTTCAGTTGGAACCGGATGTTATGGTCACGAGACCAAAACGTAGGTATTTTGGCCACACGCCAGTGGTGGGTTTAGTGTCAGAAGAATGGTGCCTTTGCGGGGAAAAAGCACCCAGTTCCAATCAAAGTTTGGGTGGAGACAGAAGGGAAATTATATTTTTGGGAGATAAATTTATCTTGATTGTATTATCGTATTATCTCCTTTGACCATGTAATATGTGTCTATTTTATAGACTTTTTTTGCTTATCTTTATTAAGGACGTCAATCACTATTGCTGGAATGATTCACATGTTTTTACGATTAATGTATGTCAGTTTATGAATACAATACACAAAACTGTCCACTGAGACAATGATGAGCTATTGCAGTTGACTGGATTTAAATTGAATGTCATTAAATTGAACTGATTGTAAATGAAATATAGAATTAAACACTTGACAAATGAGCTCTTGAAATCTGGATACAGAATATAATTATGTTCTCCCTGTCACCTATGCCAAACAGCTGCTAAAACTGAGAACTGGATTTGTTTCCTGTTCTTTTACATCCGAGCCTGGCCCAAGATAAAAACACAGTTCTGGAACCCTGCGCAAAGCAAATTTGTGTCACGTTTCAGGTCTGTCCATGTTTTATGTTTATTCATTTTGTCTTGGTCACGTATTGTCTCATCATGTATGATGTTAGTCTAGGTTCGTCATGTTGTTTAGTTTATTTCTTTCTTTCTTCGTTTATTACGATTTATTTTCTCGTCATGTCTAGTTATGTTTCGTTACGATTATATTACCTTGTTATGTTGAGTGGTTATCGTCTTAGTTTCGTTTTGTGTTATGTTTTGATTTATGTTTATTGTTACGTAGACTGGTTACTGTTTAAACATACACTTTTACCTGTCTTTCCGCAAACCTTGCGTTCTGCCTTTTCTCTCTCTCTCTTTCTGTCATTCACACCCTAATTGTTTCCATTTGTCTATTTACTAAAACTACTAACGCTAGATCAGGAACTAATTATGTGTTCATGTTACCTTACATTACTAATGCTAGGGCAGGATAGGTTTATTACTACCGATTACTAATTACCTTGTTAAACTTGTCATCTATCGCACCTGTTTTTCATTTCCTTGCTGCTCTCAACTAATTGTCTACACCCGTCTACACCCGCATTTATAGCCCAGTCGCACTACGGTTCTTCGCGAAATTGTCTGCCTCTTGTTTATCAACGCAACTCTTGAGCATTGACTGTTATTGATTACACGTTACGATCCAAGCCTGTTTTACCGACCATTGATTATTGATTTCTGTTTTGTTGACCATCATTTGTTTTTTGACCACGTCCTCGCCTACCGATTTTGTACCTTTGCCTCGCTGTTTGTTTTATGGTTTCGACTTCTGCTTCGCCTTCGAGTACGACCCTGCCTGCCGTCCGCCTGTACTTCTGCCTCGCTGAAAGCTATCCTGCTACCGGACCTCCCTGCACGTCTACCGACTACGAGTTTGCCTCTTCCCTCGGCTCCGTGCTTTTTGTTTGTTTACTGTTTGTTTGGCTGGATCTACGTGTATGGACTTTGCTTGTTTTGACCACTCTCCTGGGATTCGTCCCGAATAAAGCCCTGACGGGACTTTATCTACCCATTGTTTCTGAGTCGTGCATTTTGGGTCCAATCCCCACGCACCCGTCTCAATTTTCACACCACAACAAAATAATTACAAAGAAAATGTAATAAATTTGACTTATTGGTCTTATGCTGCTATAGCCTACACACTCAGAGGTTTGACGCATTATTCAGAGGTGCTCTTCTGCATACCAATGTTGTAATGTGTGGTTATTTGCATTACTGTCACCTTCCTGTCAGCTTTGACCAGTCTGGCCATTCTCCCCTGACCTCTCTCATTAGCAATGCGTTTTTGCCCACAGAACTGCTGCTCACACAATGTATTTAGTTTTTCACACCGTTCCCTGCAAACTCTGGAGACTGTTGTGCATAAATCCCAGGAGCTCAGCTGTTTCTGAGATACTCAAACCACCCTGTCTGGCACCAACAATCATTCCAGGGTCAAAATCACTTAGGTCACATTTCTTTCCCATTCTGACGTGTCTGAAAAACAGCTGAACCTCTTGACCACATCTCCATGCTTTTATGCATTTAGTTGCTGCCACATGATTTGCTGATTAAATATTTGCATTAACAAGCTGATGTACAGGTCTACCTAATAAAGCGTATGTCTATTCACAATTTGGTGGAAATTCTAAAATATGAATAAAATGTTCTATATAATCATGTCAATAATGTGTATCAGTAATAAACACTTATCAGGAGGTTTGTCATTTTATAATTATATTATAGGCATTTACTACTTGGTAGTGTAGGCCTGATCAAGTTCTTTATTGTGCAACTACATTCCTCTCATGCAATGAATTTCATACATCTGCAGCTGCTTGGTTTGTGTATTTCAGAATGAAAAGTGCCAGCCGGTAGAATAACCTGAATGCATGTTTATTCATAGTTCTTCTAAATCAACGAAGGACAATGCAGTGATAACATGAGCCTGCAACACTCGGAAAACTTTAAGAATATCTTTAAGAGCTAAAAGGATAAAAATGTTTTGTAAAATGACTCCTGTCCAGTCTACAACATACATTTTCTCATAGGATAGAATGTGTGAAAGTTCTAATGAATAAGACCTTTTGGAAACATGCATCATCATGTATTGGCATGTTTTTAAGTATATGTATGTGATGCATATTGATGTGCTGAATTTCTTGGTCGATTTCAGAGCACCCGGAGAGAGCAGCCTTGTATTTTGTTTGTGGCGTGTGCCTTGGCCTTCTCCTTTCGCTGTTTGCGCTGGTGGTCCAGATCTCCTGCCGCACAGACTGCCAGGCCAAGCCGCTTAGGAAGCGAGGTGCACGGGCACGGGGCCGAGGGGCAGAGAGTGCCAGCGACAGCAGTGCCGACAGTGACTCCTCAGACTGGGACACAACTTCGGACCTGTCGGCCCGCCGCCATCGCCGCTTTGAGCGGACACTCCACACCAATGTGTTCACCTCGGCGGAGGAGCTGGAGCGGGCCCAGAGGCTGGAGGAGCGTGAGCGCATCATCCGGGAGATCTGGATGAACGGACAGCCCGACATACCAGGGACTCGCAGCCTCAACCTCCACTATTAGGCCCGTCCCCCAACCCCCCTCCGTCAAGGAGGCTGATGGGCGCGGCAATCCTGTAGCTGGCCTGGAGGTGGGGGAAGGGTGGCTTCATACTCCAAGGGCCATTACCAGACCTACAATGCCCTCTGGTGGTTGCACCCTCAAAACCTTTGCAGTGAGAATAAGCTCTTCAGCATGTGAAGCTTGGCCTGAAAATTGTGGCTTAGAGGGAGACATGTGTGCCATCCCTTTCATTCAACAATCATTATTTTCATTATGAAGTATAGGTCTGTTGGAGTTTTTTTATCACCATATTGGGTTAGATTCTGATTTAAATATCCAGGGTCAGTTTCATTGACCTTGGAAGAGATGGGAGAGTATGGGCCAATACATTGTAACAGTGCAGGCTCTTGCCCACCACTGCTTTGATCCAGTATTCAAATAAGTGACAGTTTACAGAGACTGGATGCCCATAAACTGTCTTTGAAAAACTGACTGGAGAAATTGATTTTAAAGGAGCATTTAAAATGTGCCAAACTTGGAAGCAACATTTTCTAAATTCATCTCAGCCCTTATGAAATCTATTTTATTTCTATTTTATATTTTAGTTTTATTGTACCTTTTTTATTAAATATTTTTATACAGTGGTAAAAATGCTTTGTCTGGCACCTCAGGGATGGAATCCAATTGTTTCATTGTATGAACATTTTTTTTTACATTTCTTGAGTCGTGTCAGCTTTTAAGTAGGATATGAAAAAACCTCAAAGAGGGCAAGATATTTTGTAATTTTTGGGAAACATGCACAGTGGTGTGCCTTAAACATCTTTTTGGATTTGTTTGGCTGCAAGTAAATTTGTTGAACACACAATCAAACCTGAATTAGGTTTAATGTAGGTTTAATTAATGTGTAATGAGGTCAAGGCCAAGAAGTTATTTTCAGAAAAAAATGCTTAGTATTGATTAAACATTCCTCCAGTTTTTTGATTGTCTTGAAAATACATAAAATGGCATTCTCTTGGAAGTGTTGGTTTAAGGGTGGCATCTCCATAGTGGGTTTGATTGATGAGTACCTTTAAGTAGTAAATGCATATAATCCATAATTGCTCATCCACCCATAAGTGTACATGGCAGAATGTAAAGATTTTTCTGTCAGACTGTTGAGATCCTTGATTCATGGAGTGTTGAAGACCAGAGTTGAGTTTGGGCTACTCCTGTTTGTGATCAGCGTAGTAAACATGACTTACTACATTAAATCAACAGGCATGTATCATACTGCATTCAGGTATCCTGAATAATTGAGTGAATTGAAAAATTACAAGCAACAGTTTCTGAAATATGTTCAAAATATGTTGCAAAACAGTTTTTCCCCAAGGTAAGCTATTTACAGTCAATAACTGCAGTTTCCCTTTGCAAATGTGTATTTTTCTGCTGTATTTGGCCAGGGGTCATAGGTTTTATATTATTTCTGCATTCTCAACAAGGTAGTCGGGTCTAGAATTATTGCCACCCTTGATAAAAATGAAGAAAAAAGGTTGCATATCATAAATACACATACCAATCCATATGTTATATCCATAACATAACACATGGGAATATCATTTTATTTCAGTACATTTATGTTAGAATGTTTTTTTACCAAGTGAAAAACCATAGGTGCCACAATTATTATTTTACCACTATTGTTAATAAAACCAAATAAAGTTCAATTTCCAATTAAATTTTACATAATTTACTTAATCTTAGATATAAATTATTATATATCTGTATTGTATATAATATCTTCTATATTGTGTCAAACCATCACTTCCAATTTGAATAGAGTAAAAATGTGGTAACAAGCATGCAAAATCCCTTTGTTATCCATCACCATGGAAAAAGCCAAATAGTTGCCAATTCAAAAGAGACAGATGGTAGTCTAGTAATGGGTACAAAAAGACATGAATGGTTAAACATAGCACTTAGCTATGTGGAATGGTTGCAAACTTGCCAGTAACACAGGGAGGAAGATGGTGAGGGAGGCACTAAATAACCCAAGGATTATGAATTATATTGGTTGCATCATGGGGTCACCAAGTCTCAAAAACAACTTTAAGATGCACAGTGAACAAATACATCAGGAGTTTGTCAAACGTCACTGGAATTATGACTGAGAGTCATAAGAGAGTGCTATGATCAGATGAGACCAAAATTGAACTTTTTAGCCATGCACACCATCAACATGTTTGGCAGCAAAAGAGGAATGCATACAAGGAGAAGCACCTACTGTCTAATGTGGAGGTGGGAATTGATGTTTTGAGTTTTGCTACCACTGGTCCAGGGGCACTATTTAATATCAATGGCATAATGAATTCAACAAAATACCAGGAACTATTGGTGGAAAATCTGGTTGTCTCTGCTAAGATTTTCCAGGACGATAATGACCCTAAACATATATCAAAAATCACACAGAAATGGTTAAAGTGAAAACAATATCCATATACTGCAATGACCATCTCAGTCTCCAGACCCATTGAACTGAACTGAAGAGGGCAGCCCATAAGCGCAAGCCTAAGGATCAGTTCTGCATGGAGGAAGGGTCAAACATCAAAATGTTTTCGCTAACCTTTTCACAAATTATAGGAAAAGGCTCATGGCTTTGTAAAGCACATTAACTTTATTTTCCAACATGTCTAATGTAATGTCAATAATGATTATTAATAATTGTTGTAGCGCCTTTCATGAAATTCCCAGTTGACTTCTATTATTATTTTTGCCCGGTAACAGTCTGCACAACCACCACCAGGTGGCAAATGTGAACAGTACTCCAGAGCTGTTGTGAGCCTATGTCCCAGGGTACCAGTGGTTTCGCTAGAAAAGGATCTGTCAACGTGACAAACAGGATTGAAAAAATACATTACCATCACAGTCATCACACTTACAGTTGTTCAAGCTGGAAACTCAGCAGTAGACAACCAGTGTGCACCATGTAATTGCCAGTGGATGCAGTTTTTGTATTGATTGCAAAACTGATGAAAAAATATACATCATTGAATTCAGTGTCTTATGGGTTATAAATAGGCCAAAGGCTCATCATTTTCAGACTTTCTTTTTTATTAAAAAATCTGTGAATTTTTCGGGTTTTATTTTTGGTGTGAGAAAAAAAGAGAAAAACTGGTGAAAATCTGATTAAAAATATGACATTTAAAAAAGGGTGAAATCTGATTATAATGCAATTTTTTGCAATAAATCTTTGATTTTAATTTCAAACATTGTCCTTTATTTTAACTGTAGGCTTTGTTAATGGAACATTCCAGGACACTGTTTACTGCAGATTTAATGACGTTCGCAGTGACATATACGAGGAGTAGGCCTAACATACAGTCCCCTCCAAAAGTATTGGAACAGCAAGGTAATTTCCTTTGTTTTTAGCAATAATGGTGTACATGAAATGACAGATTCAAATATCATTTCCTGGTATTTTTATAAAAAAAACTTAGACCATCTCACCTTTTGTATCAGACCACCCAATTTTTAGGTGAGCAAAAGTATTGGAACATGTGACTGACAGATGTTTTGTGTTCCCCAGATGCGTCCTGTTAAGATTAATTGGTTAAACAATAAATAGTTCTGAATGTCTACTCTTGGTTTTAGCCTTGGGTTTTGCCTGTGAAAACTGCATTTGTGTTAGAAAAGGCCAACATGAAGACCAGAGAGGCTATTCCATGAGATGCAAACCACTCATCAGTAGTTAGAATCAGAAGGCAAGATTACAATTGGCA
Source organism: Conger conger (assembly GCF_963514075.1). NCBI lineage: Eukaryota > Metazoa > Chordata > Actinopteri > Anguilliformes > Congridae > Conger > Conger conger. The sequence continues at coordinate 34,250,172 of NC_083764.1, forward strand.
AAGAAATACAGAGATGAGCCACAAAAGTTCTAGAATAAAGTTTTATGGACTGATGAGAACATGATTAGCTTCTACCAAAGTGACGGAAAGGCCAAAGTGTGGAGAAAGATGAGATCAGCTCATGATTCAAAACATACAACATCATCTTTGAAGTAGAGATGTTCCGATACCATTTTTTTTCCTTCCCGATACCGATTCCAATACCTGAACTTGCGTATCAGCCGATACCGAGCACCAATCCAATACCTGTAAATTGTTTTTGTGAACGGTTACCATCCAATTTTTTGAACGTTTAACCGCGTGTAACTGATACTGCTTATGACCGCTAGGGGTCTCATCATTTTTTAATGGGAGTACTGACAAATTTAATTTAATTTTCAAACTTTGTTTTGGATCATCTTAAGTTATATATCAACATTGTAAGTCAGATAATAGCCTAATTGCCAAATGAAAGATTTACATTTACACTGACATTGTGTAGTGTAACCTCACAGTTGCAGAAGGCTGTAGTTAAATCCCTGTAGTTTACGTCCAGGCGATTCATTTTTTAAAATGCATCGATTAAAATGATAATTCTTCATGTTTTCATCCTTCTTCCACAGGGCTTCTGCCTGATAGACCTTATTGGTATGAAATCTGTAAATATGCTGCTGTTAAGAAGTTTGGTCACACAATATTTGCCTGATATAATATGACAACACCGGGTCTATTTTACCATATGCAACTGGTCAAAATATGGCACGGGATAATCGTGGTGGTGAGATTAGTGTGGTCCATTTTTCGCTGAAAGCAGGGAGTTCTCGCTTTCAATATCTGATGGATAAATAGCCTAATGATAATGTATTGCATTATTTATTTTTATGTAGATAGCGATGTTCAGTTTACAAGTAGTTTGAATTTGCATGTCAACGAATAAACACATAAATCTTCTGTGAAGCTTCAGAAAAAAATGATTATCAGTTAGCAATAAAAATAAAAAAAACGTTTACAACTCTTCCCCTTTACCTTGATGAGCTGATAATGCTCTTTCGCGTGATGCGCCTTCAAATGCTTTATAAGATTGCTGGTATTGAAATTGGCAACACTAGTGCTACCCCTCAAAATTAAAGCCTTGCATACTGTGCACATCGGCGTTTTACTGGTGGGATTTTCCAGTGAAAAATATTGCCAAATTGCTGACATTTTGCTAGCTCTGACAAATGTTACACTCTCAGCTAGCAGCGCACATGTGGTTGTTTGCCTGAGTAGCGTTAATGAGCCATCATTACATGATAAATAAATTCCCTCCCAGGTTAACCACAGTTGATAATAGCATAGTCTACTCTGTAACTGGCATCTCATACATTGTTGGGCAATGTTTACAGTGTGGAAGCCTACCCATTTCTACAGAAACGTGTATTCATTCTCAGTCAGTGCCTTGATGATGGGAATTTGTTAATACCAATTGCACTTTTGGGAGACCAAGTAGTACCAGTTTCACTTGACGCCTGTGTTGGGGCTCGGGAAACTGAATTAAATCAGTCTTCACAATACATTGTTGCTTTATCTGGATGGAAGGTTTGCTTACTCCGTTGCTTTGTCTGACAAGCCCAAGAAAGTTGATGGCGACATGGAGCTGTCAGTGCTTTTTCTGAACTAAATCCCAGAGAGTTGAGGCTATTTAAAGTGCACTTCGCTGTAGGTAGCCAATAATGGGCCAAATTAGTTTTGATAACGTCATGCTCCTGGTAGTGACCGACCTAAGAGTTCTCTCAAGAAGGTTGCATGAACATAATATTTCATGATATGGAAATCTATATCATTCAATTATTGAATTAACTCCATACGGATAATCACGCCCACACATTCTGGAAACTGCCTCTGTTTCAGCACTATCAGAAGAAATGCCATATTTGCAAAGAAAAAATCAGTTCTGCAAGAGTTCCGCAGTGGCACATTTTCACGAAACGCGTCTTGATAAGATATTGCAATCTGTGAGTAAAAATCCCAGTTTCACATTTTATTGTTGCCAAAAAAATCTGATACTAGATCAACTTCACCCTGCAGCTGTGTATCATGGTGCATCCAATGTCATTTAAAATGCATTTCATATATCTCCTGTCATTAACTAGAAAGCCAGTGTGCACTCACACTGTCTTTGCTACACAACACCTATTAACTTTTTAACAAGCATAATCTTTTTTGTTGTTGTATATATCTCAATGTAGGCAAGATTTCTGTGTATTGGTTGTATTCTATGAAACCAATTGAGCAGTTTTTAAATATAAAGAGATCCTGTAGTGGGACTTTTGCTGTTTATGGATGGTGCAACAGAAATTATATGCCATTATTATTGACCATAATCAAACTGACCAAGTATTGTTAAAAAGCGAATTGTATGGGTTAGTGTTTTATCACCACTGCTGCGAAGTAAAAAACTATGTTTTCTGTGAGAAGTGTATTGTTGAGTTCACATGCACACACAGCGGTCTACATTCTAAAGCTCCATTTTTCCCTCCCTACATGAACATTAAGTTAATTTTTTACCGATGAGCTAATGTTAACAACATTCATGTTTCTATAACACTACTAGTGCTGAACACGTTTTATTATTACGGACATTAAATTGCAGTCTGGACCAGCTCCAACCTGCACTAGATGTTTACAAATGAATAGGCGTTTTGGAAAGGGGGTCGGCTAAGTTATAACCAGAGCTTGCTCTTTCTTTGTATACACTGAAATATGGATGAAGTGAATGGATATTCTACCTCAGAGACTTTGTGGGTATTACAGTTCAGTGGGGATACAGCTCCTTCCGCTCTTATGGTAACCTCAGTGACAGGCTCATCAAAGACTTAAACCTTGCAATATAGGCCTACCAATACAAACTTGTGATTTCCCCTCCTTTGTTGTTCAGTTTGCTTCTGAATAGTGGGTCAGACAAATTCCCACTATCAACACTTATTGTCAAAGGAATGTTTTTAATTTCTTGTGGAATCCATGCCACAAATAATTGAGGCTGTTTTGAGAGCGAAGGGAGGCCCTACCCAGTATTAGTACTAGTGTTCCGAATAAAGTGCTCAGTGAATCTTCATTCATCTTGTCATGGTCAATATATCTGTTAGATGCAATATGTTTAGGATATACAACATTCTATTGACACTGCCATGTTACATAAAAGTTAATCAATTGTTGTTTACTAATTTAAGTCTGCTATTCTAGCTCTAAAAGCACATTTGCCAGTTGCTACAGCTAACATTCAAGTTGCTTCATTCACAATGACTTTCTACCACAAAAATCTGCCCAGCGCATACTGCAATATGCAAGAAAGCTGGTGTGTAATTCAAAGGCATACTTTGCTATCTCGATGCAGCCAAGCTGGTTGATGTTGTGCCGGGTTGATCTGGTCCGTACTGCAATGTATTTGAAACTAGCATCTTAGAGATGTGGATGTTGTTAACATTAGCTCATCAGAATAAACATTAACTTAACATTAAAGTAAACAAATGTTTGTTATACAACTTAGCTGACATTAACTGTCCCTGGTGTAAAATCCAGCTATGACCAGCTACCCAGCTGTTTCACATAACATAGCTTGAGCTGGTCAAACCATGCTGAGTATCAAGCTTGTCTAACTGGTCAACCAGCTAACAGCTGTTTCAAAACCTAGCTTTAGTCTACCCCACCCCTGCCAGAGTCAGAGGGAATGCTAATGTTTGTATGGCCCACTTTTCAGATTTCAATGCTGGTGTTAAGGTGAAACTTAAGCTGAGGCGTGTCCCTTGTTCAAGAAAAAGCTATACCCACACACACCATTCACTCACACACTCATACCTACAGGCAATTTACACTTTCCAATCAGCCTAACCTGCATGTCTTTGGACTGTGGGAGGAAACCGGATTACCTGGAGGAAACCCAAGCAAACACGGGGAGAACATGCAAACTCCGCACAGAGAAGCCCCGGCCAACTGGGATGCAAACCCAGGACCTCCTTGCTGTGAGGCACCATCCGTGCCGCCCTACAATCCATCCATCCATTATCTGAACCCGCTTATCCTGAACAGGGTCGCAGGGGGGCTGGAGCCTATCCCAGCATACATTGGGCGAAAGGCAGGAATACACCCTGGATGGGTCGCCAGTCCATCGCAGGGCACACACACCATTCACTCACACACTCATACCTACAGGCAATTTACACTTTCCAATCAGCCTAACCTGCATGTCTTTGGACTGTGGGAGGAAACCGGATTACCTGGAGGAAACCCAAGCAAACACGGGGAGAACATGCAAACTCCACACAGAGAGGCCCCGGCCAACTGGGATGCAAACCCAGGACCTCCTTGCTGTGAGGCACCATCCGTGCCGCCCTACAATGAAACATTAAATTTTATAATTTTTCATGACTTCCCATGCTCTGGAGAGATTAAAAAATAATATTATATTATATATTCATTGTTCGCGATTATGCACTGTAGCTTATTGGAGGTGCTCATAAAGATAACATTGAAAGGTCGTGTCTTTCTGAAAAAACATGTTCCCTTCTAAATGCTTACAAAGATGGCTCGTTCGTCGACAAGAAGCTTGCTTACAACAACTAAGCTAATTTCTGTGTGTGATTTCACCAGGAAAACAAAACATAACCATGATTCAAATGTCCTTTTTTTGGTATTTTTGTATTTTGGTACTGTTTTACTTCCGGAAACAGACCTCTTTCATGACAAGGCCTTTTTAGTTAGAGCAATGAATCAAATGAATCACAATGAAAAGATGTGTGGTGTGAAATGTTTACGCTGTATGTTGACGTTAGTAAATGCTTACATGCATACATGCTTAGATGCATGAGCTAGCTAGTTGCAGAATTCTGGTGCATGTTCGTTTCAGCTTGTACTTACCTCGGGATCCTTGTAGCTACTCACCTCAAGACGCTTATGTTGGTGTAGAAATGTCTGTGAATAGGAGTAGGCAACTGAAATTGTAATTGGGGTTACTTTGGAAGAGTGATGGTAATGTAATTGTGACAGTAATGTGAAAGTTCCAAATCTGAGACACTGAATATGTTTGATACTGAGTTATTATTGAGAATATGATATTGAGTTATTATTGAGAATATGCATTGAAACTATTTAATTTTACATTTCAGTTAGTTGAAGTAGTTATAGTGAAAACATAGCCTAATCTCCATCCTGCTGAGGTGGTACAATTCCTGCAGTGGACTACAGATTACAGTGTGCAGCTCTCCTACAATTCCTGCAGTGGACTACAGGTTCCAGCGTGCAGCTCTGCTTCAACTCCTGCAGAGGACTTCAGGTCTCAGTGTGCAGTTCTGCTATCTTAAGGTCAAACTATGCAATCTTAAAATGCATCCTCAGGCAATTGATGGATAGTCCCACAACAAGTTAAAAGTAAATAGAGTGGTGAAAGTAAAGGGATTAGCTTAAAGTGTTAAGCCTAAAGTGTCATCATAGAGATTTAAGCAAAGTGTTATACTGTCACATATTGCAATATTTGTGTTGTAATTTGATTTCTCACTTAAAGTGTTTTGACTGATTCTCTACAACAAGAGGTAGGCCTATTAGAGGAATTAGACACTGGCACAAGTTTAGCAAGCATAATTCAGCCGCAGCAAAGGTAGATGTAAGAAGGAAGTCCTCTCGTGAGACACGCTTGACACCAAAGATGCTGGAGTTGACAGAGCAACAATCAGCTCAAAGAGAAGGGAAGTTCTACTCAGTGTATGAGAAATGGAAAACCCATGTAAGAGATATCCATGTAAGCATGAATGCTCAGACAGTGACTTCTGTGAGATGGCGGATTCTGTTGAGAAGCTTGATTCAATAGCTAAAGCAGAATATGATAATCTACGAGACCAGTCATCACCATCTCAGGAAGTTTGGAGAAAGATTGATGCATGCTCAGCTGTAACAGCAGATCTATTACAACTAATGAGAGTATGCCTAACTGAAGTAGGAGAGGAATTTGATGCTGAAGCTGAAAAGCCAAGGCTACATTTGCTGCTTGACAGGCACTATGCTAGGTCTGTATATGGATCTGCAGCTTCCAGATCAACTGTACCCAGCAGCTCCAAACCTCCCTCAGAGATATCAAACATATCAGCCAAGAGAACCGAGACAGCTGCTCAGTTAGCTGCAAAGAAGGTTGAATTTGGAAGGGAAGCCACTATTGATGCACATTGTCAACAGCTGAAAAGACTTGAACAACAAAGAGATCTTGAGGTTATGGAAGCCAAGCTTAAAGTGTACACGGAGGAAGAGTCAAAGGGAAATAGTTATAGATGTAGCCCTGCATGCAGCGATGTGATAGATCCTCGTCCCGTTGGCTGCCACGCAGGATGTCAGGATGCTCCAAAAAATGAAGCATCTTTAGTACAAGTGCTAAATGATTCAGTCATCCTTACTTGACTCCCAGTTCCAGAACCTGCTGTATTCTCTGGTGACCCATTAAAGTTCATACAGTGGAGCACAAGCTTCAGAGCTCTTATAGATCGACGCTGCTCAAATCCTGCAGATAAGCTGTTCTACTTGCAAAAGTACACTGTTGGAGAGGCAAGGTCAGTTTTGGAAGGTAGCTTCTACAGAAAAGATGAAGAAGCCTATCAGCCAGCATGGGAGAAGCTGAATGCCAGATTTGGCCACTCCTTTGTAGTACAGCGTGTGTATAGAGAGAAGCTTAATGGGTGGCCAAAGATTGGTGCAAAGGAGTATGTTAAGCTAAGAGAATTCAGCGACTTAATAAGTGGAATCACCTTGCAGCTATAGCTCATGAAATGCCCCCCGCTGATGGATTGTGGGGTGGGACGAACCACTTCCATTACATTACATTACATTACAAGGCATTTAGCAGATGCTCTTATCCAGAGCGACGTACAATGAAGTGCAGATCAAACACAGGAACAAGTGTGAAGAGGACCCTAGAGGACAGTACGGTTCCGAGTCCTAGTGTGACCATACAGATACAATCGGAACCTTTGAAGAATACATCAACTTACAAACTAGCATACCATGGTTGGCAGCTAGAATACCCCGAGTACAACAATACAATAGCTAATACAAAACACAACAATATCTATATATAACTATATGAGTGCCATTATAGTCTATGGCATATACAAGGCTAATCATGGTGGTGAGGTAGGGAGGGAAAGGTGCAGCCTGAAGAGATGACTCTTCAGTCTGCGTTTGAAAGTGGTCAGAGACTCTGCCGTTCTGACATCCACAGGGAGGTCATTCCACCACCGTGGGGCCAGGATAGACAGCAGTCATGAGCGAGAAGTGCCGGTGTGGCGAGCGGGAGGTGCCAGACGGCACGAAGTGGCGGAATGGAGCGCTCTTGCTGGTTGTATATGTCTTGATAAGCGATTGAATATATATAGGGGCCGATTCCTTAACTGCCTGGTACGTGAGCACCAAAGTTTTAAATTTGATGCGAGCCATAACAGGCAGCCAGTGGAGGTTGCTGAGCAGGGGGGTGACATGTGAATGTCTGGGAACATTGAATACCAGGCAGGCTGCAGCATTCTGGATCGGTTGTAGGGGTCTGATGGCAGAAGGCCAGCCAGCAGAGAATTGCAATAGTCCAGGCGGGACAGGACCATTGCTTGGACAAGGAGCTGAGTGGAGTAGGTAGTGAGGAAGGGTTGGATTCTCCGGATGTTGTACAGGAAGAAACTGCATGCCCGGGTCACTGTAGTGATGTTCTTGGAGAAGAACAGCCTGTTGTCCATCACCACTCCAAGGTTTCTTGCACTAGGGGATGAAGTCACTGTGGTATTTTCCTGAGATGGAAAAATCGAAGGGAGAGGTTAGAGCAGGGGTGAAGATTACCTCTGTCTTACCTGGGTTGAGCTTTAGATGGTGGTTGCCCATCCAGCTTTGGATGTCTCTCAGGCAGGCGAAGAGAGACCTGTGTGTACAATGGGGGGAAGGAGAGAAAGAGTTGGGTGCCATCGGCATTACAATGATAGGAGATGCCATGAGCAGAGTCGGGGGGACATAGCGGGTGAGAGGATACAGGCTTGATACATGAAACGTGGAAAGTGGGGTGAATCTTAAGTGAAGCTGGGAGTGATAACTTAACAGAGGATGGGTTGATAATGCTGTGGATCTTAAAGTGGCCAATGAAACGTGGTTGGAGTTTGTGAGAGGTAACTTGGAGGGGAATGTCCTTAGTGGACAGCCAGATGGAGTCACCTGGTTTGTAGGCTGGGGCTGGTGTGCGGTGGCGATCAGCGAAGCGCCGATGACGGTCTGCCGTGAGTAAAAGCGTGCCCTTGGCGTCCCTCCAAATCTTGGCACAGCGTTTCATGTGGGTCGCAAGGGAGGGAACAGCGATCTCAGCTTCTTGGTCGGGAAACAATGGAGGTTGGTAGCCTAGAGAGATCTTGAAGGGAGACTTTTCGGTGGCAGCGCAGGGCAGGGTGTTGTGCATGTACTCAACCCAGGTGAGCATCTTGCTCCATGAGGCCGGATTCTAGGCAGAAACACAACGTAAGGCAGCTCCTAAATCCTGGTTGGCCCTCTCGGTTTGCCCATTGGACTGGAGGATGAAAGGCTGCCCGTGGCACTGAGGGCCAGGCAGAAAGCTTTCCACACTTGTGAAATTAATTGTGGGCCACGGTCGGATACAATGTCTGAGGGGATTCCATGGATGCGGAAACACTTTCTTGACTAGTACGTCCGCAGTCTCTTGGGCAGTGGGTAATCCAGGTTGGGGGATGAAGTGGGCTGCCTTACTAAATCGGTCCATCACGGTGAGGATGGTGGTGTTACCTTCGGAAGGGGGAAGTCCGGTAACGAAGTCCACCCCAATGTGGCTCCAGGGTCGGCTTGGCATGGGCAGAGGTTGGAGTAGACCAGCAGGGGCTTGGTGGGAGGCCTTGCTTCTGGCACAGGTGGTGCATGCCTTGATGAAGTGCCTGGTGGCGGGGATCATGGTGCTCAACCAGAACTTCCGCTTAAGCACCGCCAATGTGCGGGTAAAGCCGGGATGGCAGGACAGGGGAGACGAATGAGCTCATTGAAGCACCTGTGTCCGAGAGGCATGTTCCAGGATTGGACCTGGGATCGGACTCCTCCCGTACAGCCCTCTGGATCACCGCCTCAATCTTCCAAGTTACTGACGCGACGGTGCAGGAACCTGGGAGGATGTTCTCAGGCGCCTCACACTCAGGACAGGTGTTAAATTGTCAGGACAGGGCATCTGGCTTAACGTTCTTGGAACCTGGGCGGTAGGTGAGTGCGATCTTCCAAAGAATAGTGCCCATCTAGCTTGGCGTGAGTTGAGTCTTTTTGCTATTTGGAGGTACGACAAAAGTTTCTCGGATCCCTCCAGCCAATGCTTCCACTGCTCTTGTGCCAGTTTGACAGCGAGGAGTTCTCGGTTCCCCATGTCATAGTTTCTCTCCGCTGGTGAAAGCTTTTTGGTGAAGAAAGCGCATCGGTGTAACCGGTTGTCAGAAGCAGAGACTTGTGACAGCACGGCTCCCACCCCAGTGTCAGGCGCATCCGTCTCCACAACAAACTGGCAGGTGGGGTCGGGGTGCACCAGGATGGGAGCGGAGAATAGTCTCTTGATCTTGATAAATGCGCCCTCTGCTTCGGGACCCCAATGGAATGGCATGGCGGTGGATGTAAGCTTGGAGAGGGGGGAGACAACCTGACTGTAGGACCAGATAAATCTTCTGTAAAAGTTGGCGAATCCCAAGAAGCGTTGGAGGTGTTTTCAAGAGACAGGTGTGGGCCAGTTAGTGACTGCCTGAACCTTCTTGGGATCCACCCTGATCTGTCCCTTTTCCAAAATGAAACCCAGGAACTCCACAGTGTCAGTATGGAAAACACATGGGGCGACATGGCTCAGGCAGTAAGAGCAGTCGTCTGGCAGTCGGAGGGTTGCCGGTTCGATCCCCCACCCGGACTGTGTCGAAGTTTCCCTGCGCAAGACACCTAACCGCTAAATGCTCCTGACGAGCTGGTTGGCGCCTTGCGTGGCAGCCAATCACCGTTGGTGTGTGAGTGTGTGAGTGTGTGAGTGTGTGAGTGTGTGAGTGTGTGTATGAATGGGTGAATGAGAAGCATTAATTGTACAGCGCTTTGGATAAAGGTGACCAACCATTTACCATTTAAATTTCTCTGCCTTGATGAACAGTTTGTTCTCCAACAGTCTCTGGAGAACTTGCCTGACGTGATTCTCATGTTCCTTGGCATTGGTGGAGTAGATCAGGATGTCGTTGAGGTAAACAAATATGTGTTGGCCCAGTAAGTCCCGAAGAACATCGTTAACTAATGCCTGGAACACAGTGGGTGCGTTAGTGAGGCCGAATGGCATGACTAGGTATTCAAAGTGTCCGAGAGAGGTATTGAAGGCGGTCTTCCACTCGTCACCCTCTCGAATACGGACCAGGTGGTAGGCGTTGCGTAGGTCTACCTTGGTTAAGATAGTGGCATCGTGTAGAGGATGAAAAGCGGAGTCCATCAATGGCAGAGGGTATTTGTTCTTGACAGTAATGTTGTTAAGCTCCCTGGGCGCAGGGACGCAATGAACCTGTGGGAAGAATCCGGCGCCCACAGGTGAGGAGGATGGGCGAATCAGTCCATTGGCTAGGCAGTCCCGGATGTATTTCTCCATGGCCTCCCTTTCAGGTCTGGAGACGTTGTAGAGACGGCTTGAGGGGAATGTAGATCCGGGTAGCAGCTCGATGGCGCAGTCGTAAAGTCGATGAGGAGGAAGCCTCTGTGCTTGTGTCTTGGAGAAGACTGTGCCTAGGTCGTGGTAAGGGGAGGGCACCTTCTCCAGGGAGGGCTTGGGGACTTGCGGTGGGTTGGGTGCACCCTCAGCTGGTGCAGGAGCGGATCACAGGCAGGATTGGTGACACTCACGACTCCAGGCTTGAATCTGGCTTGAACTCCAGTCAATGGTGGGGTTGTGTCTCTGGAGCCAGGGTAATCCCAAAATGAGCTGGTCATTAGGGGACCGGATGACGCGGACTGAATCATCTCATGATGGTTTCCAGAAATGATCAGCTGGATGGGTTTGGTGATGTGGGTCATTCGGCAAAACGTTTTTCCGTCCAACAACCGAGCATTCTCGGGTTGGGGTAGTGGGAGGGTGGGAATGTCCAGTTCCCTGACCATCACTTCGTCAATGAGGTTCGCGTCAGCTCCGGAATCCACCAACGCGTTGACCTGGATCGCCCTGTCAGGAAGCATCAACATGGCAGTAAGCGTGGGGTGATGGTCGTTCCTGGCAGACCCTTCATATCTGTTGAGCTCTCTCACCTCAACAGATGAGCTAGATTTCTTGGACCGGAGGGTGCACCGGACTTGGGTGTGTCCCAGCTTCCCACAAAAGAAACAGAAACCGGTAGCAGAGAGGTCAAGGAGGATCAGGACAGAGGAGAGGGAGCCTGAAGGGACTCATTGACGGAGAGGAGTGTGGTCTCTGTCAAGTGGCCAGGTCTGAAACCGGACTGGTGGGGGTCCAGCAGGTTAGTCTGTGAGAAGAAGGAAGAGAGCTAACAGGGGTAACAGTGGGGTTAGAAGAGGAGCAGTTCCCCAAAGGATCAGGTCTAGAAGGTTTCCAGCCTTGTGGTTTGGGGGAGAGTGCTGCAGGGAGAGGTCAAAGGAGTGAAGTAGTGGTAGGAAAGCAGCAGACTGGGAGGCTTCCAGGTGGATGTTGAGATCTCCCAGGAGGATCAGTGGGGTGCCATTGTCGAGGACCCGGCCCTAGGCCCCCCTGATGAGAGATTGACGGGGGATGGGTTAGAAAGGAATGCATTGTTAACCCCTCGCACACGCCATCGAGGTGGTAGTAAGAACGCCCGTAAGAAGAAAAATATGTGGTTCAGAGAATGAGCAGCCATGCTTGTCAGTAGAGGAGTCTGAAGTCGGGGGACTTAGATTTAGGGTTTTAAGGAGCAAGGTTAAAGTTCTGACTGAGAATACCCCAACCCTACAGGGGAGGGGCACAATGCCTGGCTAAAGAAAAACAAAAATAAGGAAAACGGAAGGGATGTCAATACCGAAAGAAAATTAATGATTAATGGCGGATGATTTACACTCAGCTATTGGCTGGATGTCCTTTGTAGATCCCTTAAGGCGCCACAAAAAGGGGCACCTAAAGAGGGTGTTGGGATGGTGGCAGGCTTTAACGTCTGGCTTACATGAAATCAAAGTTTGGAGGAAGTCAAGGAAAGATTATGAAACTGACACAGACACCAGTGATGAATAGGTTCATTAAAAACAACATAAGGGCTAGTGTTTTTCCACTCATATATTAAAATGGGGGAAATTCCCAAACCAGAGGGGCCCATGAAATAAAATATTGGGGACGGTTCTTTGGAGGTATGAGAAAATGACAATTGGAAAAACAGAAATAATTAATATGGTCATTGAAAAACAGGTTATATAAAAGATAAATGTCTTCCCGCTTGACATAATGGGGACATTTCTTATCAAAAAAGGTACACTTTTGTATACAAAAAAGATATATAAGGGATAAGTTTTTAGACCTTAGAGCAGGATCCCAGAATTTGGCTTCAGAAGATATCTACGAGCTGGTGAAGAAAGATCCACGCAGAACAATTATAACCAAGCTGGAGTGGTAATTATAATCTATATTACTTGTAGAAGTAGGAAAAGTAACATATTATAAGTTTACTTTTATATATCTTTTATTTCTTATTAGGATACTATATAAAGTAGAAAAATGTAGAGAAATTATCATATTTAGATAAATATAATATTATAGGAATAGTTTCTTTTTAAACGTCAAGAAGGGGGAGCTATAGGATAAGGCTAAGGCCAAAGAGGATGGATATAGGAAGGGTGTACCTTGATTTTTAAACATCGTGGTGGAAAGGTAATTTAGAAAGAGCTAAGAGGGGTATATGTAACTTGCATGTGATTAGCAAACTGCAAAAGATGATATGTACACTGTAATCTGTATAACTCTATTCTTTTGATTGATTATAATAAAGTATATCTTACTATAATCATATGTGATAAAGAGTCTTTAGAGGAATACATTGAATACAGGACATCGATTACCAGATTTGCATCACACCCTTCACTTCGAGACTGGGCTGGAAGTTCAGTAGAACTTACCAGGGCTCCAGGACGTTCGGAGTACTTGAGTTCGTCCCCGAGACACCTCATTGTGAGGTACTGCTCGTGGGAACGTGAGGTCTGAGCTCGGCAAGGGGTCCGTGGCTCACGACACCATCCTCAGGGAACGAGCTGAGTAGAGTGTCAAGCTCATCAAGGAAACTTCCCAGGGGACCTGGAGGATGATAAACAACGACAATATAAAGTTTAATGGGGTGAGTAATCGAGACAGTGTGGTATTCAAAGGTAGGGGGATACGGGAAATTGCCATGAGGGGGAGATCAGCAAGCCAGTGCCACCTCCTTCTGTGTGAGAAGGAGACACCCCCCCGGCCACCCCACTTCCAGTTGAGTTAAAGCCAAGGTGGGAGAGATGGGTGGACGATCTAGAGAACCTTCAAAGGATTAAAATGCCTTGATGTTTCTCACTTGAAAACCTTCAAAAGATGTTGAATGAATGGTTGGCATTTATATAGCGCCTTTATCCAAAGTGCTGTACAATTGATGCTTCTCATTCACCCATTCATACACACACTCACACACCAACAGCGATTGGCTGCTATGCAAGGTACCAACCAGCTCGTCAGGAGCATTTGGGGGTTAGGTGTCTTGCTCAAGAACACTTTGAAACACCCAGGGTGGGATTCGAACTGGCAACCCTCCGACTCCCAGACGACTGCTCTTACCACCTGAGCCATTGTCACCCCTGAGAACTGAACTGCATCACTTCTCAGATGCCAGCAGATCATGCCTCAAGGGGCCTCAAAGTAGCAGAGCTAATCAACTCAAACTGGTTCTCAGGACCCAAGTTCCTATGGGAAAGAGAATTATATACCAAGTAAGGAACTTCAGAGCTGCTGGTAGGAGACCCTGAGGTCAAGGTAGCGCAAGTGCTGAATACAGTGGCTGAAAGGCAGGACTGTTTTCTAGAGCGACTGTCACGATTCTCAAAATGGTCCACTGCCGTGAACGTTGTTGCACGCGTTCATCAACTGGCTAAGAGGACAAAAAAGGCAGAACCTCTAAACGTGGAAGAGAAAAGGAGAGCTGCATTTACTCTCATCAAACTCGTGCAGCAAGAGGCTTTCAAAGAAGAGCTGCACATCCTGAGCCAGAAATCTGGAAAGCTTCCACGCAAAAACTCTACCAGCTTGATCCAGTCCTCCATGATGGTATACTTAGAGTAGGAGGACGATTGAGGAAAGCACTGCCACAAGAACCCTGAATGAAGTCAGAGCAAATGGTTACTGGATTATTGGTGGCAGCAGGGCAGTAGCCAAATACATAAGGCAGTGTGTCACCTGCAGGAAACCTAGACCCATAGAAAAGCAACGAATGGCAGATCTACCAACCGATCGCATCGATCCCTCACCACTGTTCTCCTACTATGGTATGGATTGTTTTGGTCCTTTTTACATCAAGCAGAGTCACAAGGAACAAAAACCGTATGGTCTCCTTTTCATGGGCCTTTGCTCCAGAGCAATTTACATCGAGATATTGGAGGACTTGAGGACTGATGCATTCATCAATGCCTAACGGTGTTCCATAGCCATCTAAGGAGCAGACAAATTAGACTAGACCAGGGGCCTCATTTATAAAACTGTGCGTAGGATTCACGTCAAAAGGTTGCGTAAGCATGAAACCCAGGACGTGTGTACGCACAAAAATATTCTGATTTATAAAACAGTGCATATGCACGTCCCATGCCAGTTTTCCTTTATAAATCACAATCAACTCTAAATGTAGCGCACCTTTGCCAGCTTCATGTCCCGCCCACAGTTGCCTATAAATAGGCAGTGAAACACCCCTAATGAATATGCATTTCACGAAGACGACAATGGCAAACGCTTCAAAGAAGGCCAAGAAAAGGGATTTCAGCCATTTGATTGCCTCTGAAAAGCTACAGGTGTGGGAATTATCCTGATTGATTGTAAATGACAAACAGTTCTGCACAACG
Source organism: Conger conger (assembly GCF_963514075.1). Taxonomy (NCBI): domain Eukaryota; kingdom Metazoa; phylum Chordata; class Actinopteri; order Anguilliformes; family Congridae; genus Conger; species Conger conger. The sequence continues at coordinate 34,265,226 of NC_083764.1, forward strand.
AATGTGATGATGACGATGATGATGATGATAATAATAATAATAATAATAATAATAATAATAATAATAATGATAATAATACACGTTATTTGTCTAGCACCATTGAAAACACAGTTACAAAATTAAGAGATAAAATGAACAAAAATCCATAACAATAAACACATTATAAAACATAATATATGAATATGATAACAATATATGAAACTATGCACTCGTATCTGCCCGACTGACGCATTGTAAACGGCATCAGTGCAGCGTAATTTGTCCGACTGTTCACCATATTATTTATGAGAATACATTTAATAACATGAAGTATTGTTTAACAATTCGTCTACATATTTGAGGGATTATTTTACAACAACATCTCCGTTTATATTTATCATCCTAAATCATATTTTTTGGGCATTCCAGTGTAACATGGTTAGCTCAGCTAGTTCGCTAGTAAGCACGGATGTGCAGTGAAAATCGCGGCGCTGTTCCGAGAAAAACCAATGACGTCCTTACAGCGCGGATTCCTTAACTTTTCCCATTCATTTTCAACGGAAGTTCTTATCCATGGGCTCCTTTTGGTAAGTCTTATTTAGATAATTATTTTGGCATTAACGGGTCCTCGAATGATATTCATGTTGTTGAGGTATTCCCGATGTATTATTGTTATTTTGAATGTTCCAATTGTTCGTTTTTTTATGTGGGAAAATTACAGGTAAACGGGATAATGTCTCTGCATGTCTGCTTCTCAACGTCGTAGCCAGCTACATTAGCATGCTATCACATTACGGTTTTAAAATATCACCGTCATTAATAGTATTGACAATTTGTATACACGTTTGATTCGTGAAGGTTTAGACATAAAATGTATTATTGTTGCTCGTATTTCACTGGCAATTGTTTATTGACATTGGCCTAACTTACTGTCATTCAGACATCTTGGTATATGTTCCTTTATTTTCCATTAATATATTATTATTATTATTGTTGTTGTTGTTAACTTGCCCATATTATGTAGTTGCCCAGCTAAGTACTTAAATAATAGAGCAGTTTCCACAATTATTATATTATACAATATTTACACCCATGTTACCTTAAATTATATGAATGTACAGTAAATACATATACTTTTTGTTCTGTTTTTTCTTTGTTTAGTACAACAATGACTGTAATGCCAGGCATTGCAGTATAATTAGGCACACAGTATAATTAGTATAGGTCTCTTGGTTACTTTCATACATTTGATAACTAACGTTACTTTGATATCTCCAGGTGATCAGCATGTGGAGGCGTCTATATTTTCTCCCAGGTAGGCGCAGATGTACATCCGAAGAGGTCTGTGAAGTCCTTGGCAAAATCGGAACAATACCAGTACCTCAGGAGACCCAGCCTTCACCTTCCCTCCTGCCCTGGCTATTCCAACTGCCCCAGTCCCAAGCCCAGTCTCCTTTAATACCTATGCATATCCACCATGCTAATATTGTTACAAACAACAATATATAGTTTTTTTCGTTGATATTTTTGTTGCTGTTGTTGTGTTTATATGTTCATAAGAATTGTAATATGCAATGCCCTCCGTAATGCTTGGGATAAAAACATTAATTTAGCTCAGTACACCACAATTTTATATTCATAAACAAACGATTCGAAGTGCAAGTTCTCATATTTTATTAAAGGGTATTTTTATGCATTCTGGTTTCACCATGTAGACATGACAGCACTTTTTATACATAATCCCGCATTTCAGGGCACCATAATGTTTGGGACATATTTATGTGATGTAAATTACAGTCATGTTTACTGCATATTTTCTGTCTGCATGACTGGTTGAAGTCTGTGACCCACTGAGACATGACTGTGGTCTTTTGTGGACAGTAGTCTCTGACACATCCACGCCTGCCTCCTGAAGGGTGTTTCTGATCGGTTGGACACATGTTTGGGATTTTTCTTCATTATGATGAGAATTCTTCAGCTATCAGCTGTAGAGGTCTTACTTGGCTTGCCATGCCCTATGCCCCATTACATGTTCTCTCTCCTTAATGCTGTTCCAAACAGTTGATTTTGTTACACCTAAGGTTTGGCATAACAAAGCAGACATTACAGACTTTTTATTTTAATTTTTCAGTCTCATAATGGCTTCCTTGACATTCATTGGAATTTGGACATTCTGGCCCTCATGTTTAATGCCAACAATAATACAAACCAAAGGCAAGAAAAAGCTGAGAAAAATATGATGTTTATTGTTACTATATATAAAACACACTGTAATTTCAATATGGTGAAACCAAAGTCTGTAAACATGCCCTTCAATATTTCCTGAGAATATGCATTTTTGATTACAAATCTAAAATTGTGGAGAACAGAGCCAAATAAAAAAATGTCTTTGTCCTAAACATTACAGATGGCACTCTATATAACATTGTAATCTTTTTTTGTGTATGTAATAAATTGCAATCATTGATCTAATGTCAGTAGTGATGTAATGTCAGTTCTACATCTAATGTAGAACTTTCCACATATTGTTATACACTGCTATTTTCACATACATACTACTGTACTACTTTTATGTTGCCTCATTGTGTAAGTGTAAATATGTTTATACGGTTCTGTACTTTAATGAGCTATACCCTTCACCTCAGTTACATATTTTGCATGTTCTATTTGAAAATATACACTCACTTTATTGGGTATTTATTAGATGTATTAGGTCTTCTGCTGCTGTAGTCTATCCACTTAGAGGTTTGACGCATTGTGTGTTCAGAGATCTGTTCACTGATGTTATGTGCAGTTATTTGCATTACTGTCACCTCCCTGTCAGCTTAGACCAGTCTGTACCTTCTCCGTTACCTCACTCATCCTCAAGCCATTTCCGTCTGCAGAACTGCCGATCACTGAATGTTTGTTTGTTTTTCGCACCATTATGAGTAAACTCAAGAGACTGTTGTGGATGAAAATCCCAGGAGATCAGCAGTTACAGGAATACTCGTACCTTGCACCAACAATCATGCCACAGTCAAAATCACTATTGGTGGATATGAACATGAACTGGAGCTCCTGACCCATATCTGCATGATTTTATGCATTGCACTGCTGCCACGATTAGGTAATCGCATGACTAAGTAGGTGTACAGGTGTTCCTAATAAAGTTCTCAGTGAGTGGATATTTTGGCAATTGTCTGTATCTGTGTGCATGGATAGTAGACAAGTTGTAAATATTGTTCTCCTTCAGTTGCCATAAAAACTTTTACCCAATCCAACCAGCTGCCTGCCTTTCATTTTATTTCCTGCTTGATATTATTCATTTGAATGTAAAGTTTGTCAGGATTAGAAGATATTAAATGATGTACTTCATTATCTGTCACGACCTGGCTCATTGGCCGTGACAAAGAGGGAGACGCACACTGACGCATTTAAAAAACAAGGTCAAATTTATTTGAAATAACCAGTTAACAAAAATGTGTAGTGTGAAAGTCAGTTGCATCAGTAGTGTGAGTGAGTGGATGTGTGAAAAGTATGCTGAAGCAATGTTGTCTAATGCAAACCCAAAAAGAACCAACAGGTACGTGGGAAGAGAGTTCCCTCCTTCAGACAAGAGTCAGGTACATTTTAACATCTGGTCACAGGTGCTTCCAATTGCGCAAATGACCTGGTGCTCCGCCAACAAGGCACCTGTGAAGTAACGCCAGAATAAGTAGCACAGAGCAGGGGGCCGTAACGTATCCCTAATTTTAACAATTTGAAACAATAAAATTAAAAAATTTAAACATTTACAGAGTTACAATAACAGCCATTAAAAACAATGTACTTAAAACAAATTGCATATCCCATATTGTTCAGAGTGAACAGTGGGGGACAGAGCCAAATACCTTAATTGTATTTGAGATAACTATTAAGTAGAATGATGGCAGAAAGGATTTCCTATCCATAGTGAAATGGAGCTGGAGATATAATGACACAACAAACATGATTATGGGACAATTCTACAAGGAAATAGTTTCCATTATTTATGTCATGGTTTGGCAAAGGGCGGATTCGAGCCGTAGTGACCATCGTAGAGCTCTACACCTACACATGGCTGGCCAGCGAAGGCTGGTAGCAGATTACCTCGACAACACTCCCCGATGACATAACCCTCAAATTCAAAAGAACGTTGTTGCCCTTGGCTAGAGGCGAGTTCGTCTTTAGCTGACTGGTAACGCGTTCGTTCAACAAATAATTTGGACAAATGAGAGGCCGGGGTTCAAATCCCACCTCGGACTCAGGCAATTTTTCACCTGTTACACCAGGGAACATCAATCAAACAGCTGTTTGTTTATTCGTTGTAAGAGAGGCTTTTATCCGTTTTTGCAAATGAACTCTTCATATATGATACGTGAGAGGTAATATTTCGATTTATTTTACACAGTGGTATCTGTTGTGTATCATTTTCGACTTCTCTCGTCGCCAAATGTTGTGTTGCACTTAGGAAGGGAGAGAACCCGTATAGCGAGATTCAACAATACAACACTTTACAACTTATACAGCAACTTATACAACAATACAGCACGTCCTTACAGCAGCCATACCCAGCCACAACTCCCGGCAAATCTTTATACCTTTTTACATCCTGTTTCACTTCCCGTTTTCCTGGTGTTACGTCACGAGCATTAAAGGCACAGGACACAACAGTATCAATTTCACACCATTTCTCGCGTTTCATCCCATTGCCATCGGAGTCGCAGTTTCTAATTTCTCCAGTTAATGTGCGTACGCATGGCACAGAGTTTCCGTGGAGGACCGCACATTTTCCCGTCAAGTTCGTTTTTTATAAATGCCAAAGTTTGCTTAGAAAGTGGCGTACGCATTCTTTTTTGCATACGCAACGTTTATAAATGAGGCCCCAGGGATCCACTTTTGTTGGAGCCAGAAATGAATTGGAAAGAACTCTGAAGGAACTGGACAAAGAGAGTGTGGACGCATTTCTGGCGGAAAAACAGTGTGACTTCTGACGCAAGTCATGTAGGAGGTGTTTGGGAGAGGCAGATAAGGACAGTGAGGAGTGTACTAGGTTCAGTCCTTGCACAGAGTGCTGGAAGATTGAATGATGCTTCTCTGAGGACATTCTTTTATGAAGCTATATCAATTGTAAATAGCCGGCCACTCACTGTGAATAGTATCAATAATCCCACAAGCCTGGAGCCACTAACACTCAACCAACTACTCACAATGAAATCCTCAGTCCCGTTGCCCCAACCAGGTAAATTTGTTAAGGAGGACTTATATGCCAGAAAAAGGTGGAGGCGGTGCAATATTTGTCGGAAAAGTTTTGGTGCAGATGGAGATAAGAATATCTTGCCGGCATTACTCTTAGGCAGAAATGGCATGCCCCAAGACGAAATGTGAAAGTCGGTGATATCGTCATCATCAAAGAAGATGTTCCTTGCTATGAAAATGGAAACTTGCCCGGGTTCTTGACATATATAAGGATGATGGGGGACTTGTGCGAAAAGCTACCACACAGATAGGTGAGAGAAAGTTAGTGAACCATCCGTTGTTAAACGTCACATCTAGAAATGAGTCATTCCAGTAGAAAGCAGCGAAAAGCCCTGTCCCTCAAGTTAGGTGCTCTAAATTAATTCAAGGGTATTCTGAAATTACCATTGATTTATTGTAGTAATGTGTGTGGTACATCCAATATAATATTTTATAAATCAAAGGGTAATTTGTTGGGAGTGTAAATAACGCCGTATGAATTGCTTTGTAGGTGTAACCCGGATGTTAATTCTATAGAGGCGGGTAGAGCACAAAGCGCGGTATACGGAAGACGAGAGAGAGGGAAAGCTTACCGTCATAATTCTACAGCTGGTCAAAAGCACACACAGTAAATTGAAAATTATGTTTTGTTGCACATTATATCGGCCTTTTTTGTTAGAGCAATGAATCAAAATGATGTGTGGTGTGAAACTTTTACGCTGTATGTTGACGTTAGTAAATACTTACCTTGGGGATGCATGAGCTACCAGAAGGCTGGTGCACGTTCGTTTCAGCTTATACTTACCTCGCGATCCTTGTAGCTACTGACCTCATTTCTGTTGGTGCAGAAATGTCTGTGAATAGGAGTAGGCAACTGAAATTGCCTTTGAATTGGGGTTACTTTGGAAGAGTGATAGTAATGTAATTGTGACAGTCATGTGAAAGTTCCAAATCTGAGAGACACTGAATATGTTTGTGATACTGAGTTATTATTGAGAATATGATATTGAGTTATTATTGAGAATACGTATTGAAACAATTGAATTTTACATTTCAGTTTTCACGGTGTTCCAAGATTTCTGACGTTGCTAAAGAAAGAACATCAGTATGAAGCGTGGACTCAATGATTGACCAGGCGTGTGCTTATAGCAACTAGCCAACTAAGCGTCTAAGAAAACTAGATTTTACCAACTTATTATTAGGCTATTGTTATAATTATTTCATCATCTGGTAAAATGCAAGTCTCTCTGCTAATAGCACTATAGGGAGGTAAAGTGGAAGTCCCGTTGAATGGCATTTCTGGTATACTGCTAAGTGCTATGCTAGTGGATTTCATCATAGACGGCATCAGAATCATGCCACTTAAGTCAGATTTTTTAAATTGCTTGGACAATACATGAATACAGCCACACTGTGGTTTCATTGGGACGGTCCAAGTGTAGAAATTTCATCACTGTGAAATGGAAAGCATTATGAGAGGCTGAGTTCTCGGCGACTTTTTACGAACTTAAATCCGATCGTATTCAGTATATAGCCGTGTATTTAAACCATGAAGAACACATTTTGAATCCAGGCTTCAACATTATGTGTTTATATTTAGCTTTCTCTGTTCTATTTAATAGGGAGCAGTATACCGGAACTATCGCTCACGATACACCCCCTTTAATGGATGGCACACGAGGTTGGACAGCTGGCTAGAACAACAGGTAATAGTGTGCGCATAGAGACTATTATTTTCATGTTTGTGCTTCATACATTTAATTGTTCTGTTAATAAATCTTGTTAAATTGGGAAACCACACTTGTTAATGGTGTATTTGGCAATACTTCCTGGCCCTCTAGTGGACATAGCTGGCACAACACCAGATATGTATGATAACTGGTAATTTCTGACATTATAATAATTGTAAAAAAATATAAACAAAAGTTTGAATATTTTCTAACTAATATGAGGAGAAATCTGAGGAGAAATGTGTAAAGCGCAGAGATTAAACCCCTTGTTCCATTTCTCCTATGAAGCATGGCATGTATTGCATGTGTTGGAAGCAATAACACAGCCAATCACCCCCAAGTAATAACCCCCAACTTTTTTCTTTTTTTTCTCCAATTGGGACCTTTCCCATTGTATGGTTTTGAGTCTAATTCTGGGATTTTTGCATTTCCAAATAAAATTGGACATTTACAGTTTGAACGTTGGTCGAATATTTATCTGGTGGGGGAAGCGGAACCACAGTGGCGAAACAATGTATACAGTCGTATGCAAAAATGTGGGCACCCCTGCCCATAAAAGCCTTTTAAATCAATTAATTAAATAATAAAAACCTTTTAAATAATCGTGGTGAACAGAAGCGAACCTGACCACTAAATTGTACAAAGTTAAACATGACACATTTATTCAAATTTTAAAGCAAGATTACTTACTTATTTTACTGTCAAGTAAAACTCATGTTTCAACACACCTTAACACCATCAAGCTTCATAGCAATAGAGTTAGCCATGACAGGTAGGCTATTTAGTTCTGCTGCTTCTAAACTGCATGTGTTTGTTATATTTTCTATTCCATTTCCCGCACATAGTTTCTATCTTATGTTGCCTAAACATTGCACCATCAAGTAGGAATATATTACAGATTCCGACATTATTTAAAAAGAAGAAATAAATTCAGCCTACATTTACAAGACCTGGACTGTTGTAAACACGGGATTTGTAAAAGGGAAGCATTTTGCAATGTTTTCCAGATTTTTAAGTTCTGTTCACTGAAACCCAAAGGTAAAACACTAAATACCCTACATCAACTTAAATTGTAATGTTTTTGCTTTACTACATGGATTACAGGGTTTCGTGGAGGTGTGCTCGTAGTAGCTACTCTCATTTGACGACAAACATTATTGACATTATTGCTGAATGAGAAATTGTGAAATGTGTATTAGAAAGTCGCGTTGGGCGAGGCTCTGCATGCCAGAATTGTTTGTATACAGAGTTGTAAAGTTCTTCCCTACTTCGTGTGATTGGCTGTGATAGTGTTAGCGGCGACTAGTGGAACAACCCTCTGGCAGCCATCTTTCAATTGTGTCCGTAACCAAAGCTCCTCAAATAGTGCTTTGTTGACAAGCTTCAGAAAGGTAAGTTTTACATGAAACATAATAGCGCTAGTTAAATGCGGCAATGTCATGAAGATATCGAACATGCCTTGTAGTTTATGGTGAATGCCATTCCTGGTGGTGAGCTATGCAGATGAACGAAGTTTCGGGCAGGAATGTGATTTGGCAAGGAAAATGTAGCAAGCGAAAAGGAATGACTGATTGCAGCATGTATTGGTTCCCATAATGTGAATGTGGGAATTGCCGTCCCTGTGACAGCAAGGATGAAAAAACACGTTGTCTTGATGGCGCTAATTATTCATATAGCATAAGTCATAGCTTCAAAGTAACAATTTGCCGATACTGAATATATACATATATATATATATATTTGTAATGTTAACGTGGGGGTATTTCAACTCTTATCGGTTTTATGCTATCCTACGTAATGCAAGACCTTCACCATTTTGCGTTATCCTATCTACTATGCTACAGTGTTTAGGAATCCCTGCCAACTAGCTGGATCTGGATATGTGAAATTCTGGAAATGTGATCTTGCGGACCTTATATGAATTATTTTTAATTTGAGTGGTAGTCGTCGGCATTTATTCCTGCAATTGTCGAAATTGTAATCCGCGCAATCATGGAGAAAAACAACTGAATTGTAATTTTTACACGAATATTTAAAGTAAATAAATGAAGTCGGATTATTTGTAAGGGAATAATAATGCAGATATAATTTTAAATTTAATTCTAGTGACTTAAGCGGGCCAGTTTTGAATGACGGTTCAATTAATGGCGTTCTTTTTTGCTACGTAATCAATTAGAGTTAATTACTGTGTTGCGCTCCCTACGGTGATGCGATTTACTCTTCATAGAGTTGACATTTGGGTTAGACTATTTTTGGGATTGTAGATAATAATAATAATAATAATAATAATAATAATAATAATAATGTTGTTTTTAAGAGCACAATACCTAGCTATTTCACGTGTAATTTGCTATAGCAATGACAGTTTTGCAATATCACCATCAAAATGTATTGCTGTTGTTTTATTTGGACTGTGCAAGTGGAAACGTGGGGTTCTTGAAAAAAAAAAACATACTTGCACGCTTGCTTTTAAAAAAAATAATAAAGTATGTGTTTAATACTCGATCAATCATTTGAACCACATAATTTAGGCTAGGATTTTATTTTCATGCATGCATAACTTTTGAAAGTAATTGAGAGAGGCTTCTAAATCTTTGGGAAATATTGGATATCTCTAGTAGGATGTGAAGTTTATAAATATATAAACTTCACACCCCCATATAGCCACATTAAGGTATACAGTGGGCTCCAGAATTCTGGCACCCTTATTGAGAAAAAAGGCTGCATATATTAAACAACATGGATAATGATGTATTTTATGTTCAAACTTATGGGAAAACTGTATATTTTGATTTCAATACATTTACTCTCGTGTTTCAGTGTTTTTTATTTAGTAATTTCACAGGTGCCAAAGTTATTGGCGCTAATAACAATTATTGTAAACAATTTCAAACAAATTTAAATTGGCAATACAATTTTACTTCAATTTTGTTAATCTCAGTCTGAAGGAATAATGGATTTTAGACTTCAGACTTGTGATATGGGTGGCACGGATGGTGCAGTGGGTAGCACTGCCGCCTCACAGCAAGGAGGTCCTGGGTTTGAATCCCCGTCGGCCGGGGCCTCTCTGTGCGGAGTTTGCATGTTCTCCCCGTGTCTGTGTGGGTTTCCTCCGGGTACTCCGGTTTCCTCCCACAGTCCAAAGACATGCAGGTTAGGCTGATTGGAGAGTCTAAATTGCCCGTAGGTATGAGTGTATGAGTGTATGAGTGTGTGAGTGAATGGTGTGTGTGCCCTGCGATGGACTGGCGACCTGTCCAGGGTGTATTCCTGCCTTTCGCCCAATGTATGCTGGGATAGGCTCCAGCCCCCCTGTGACCCTGTTCAGGATAAGCGGGTTCAGATAATGGATGGATGGATGGACTTGTGATATGAGATATTAGATTTAATCTTAGAAAATTGAAAATGAAAAATGTTGATCTATTTGAAATTTTGAGGATTTCAAAATAAAATAATTCAGTGGTTTTAATGATAATTGTCTTTATGAACCTGTGATGATGCTGAAAGGTAAATTATCTTTGATAATTCAGAGATAAAAGAAAGGAACTATATTGTGTCATTCCATCACTGTTTTACTAATGTATAAAAATGTGGTAACAAACTTGCAAAATCCCTTTGTCAACCATCAGCATAAGCCAAAGACTGTCTATTTAGAAGACGCAGATGGTAGTTGACCATCACAAGTTGGATAATGGTTACCAAAAAATACTTAAACTGGTAAACATACCACTCAGTGGCTCAGTGACCACTTCCTGTAATTGTGTAATCTCTGTGTTCTTTTGGTAAGTTAAATGGGAAAACAAAAAAAATTATATGTATATACACTTACAGAGCACTTTATTAAGAACATTTTTACTTTATTACACCTACATTAATGTCATTATCTAATCAGCCAATTGTGTGGCAGCAGTGCAATGCATACAATCATGTAGATACGGGTCAGGATTCAGTTAATAAACCATCAGAATGGGGAAGAAATATGATCTAAGTGACTTTGATCGTGGAATGATTGTTGGTTGCAGACAGGGTGGTTTGAGGATCTTAGAACCTGTGATTTTCACGCACAATAGTCTCTAGAGTTTTGTTGGTGCAAAAAACTAAAGGAAATCCAGTAAGCAGCAGTTCTGCAGACAGAAACACTTTGTTAATGAGAGATGTCAGAGGAAAATGGCCAGACTGGTCAAAGCTGACAAGAAGGTGACAGTAACACAAATAACCACACATTACAACAGTGGTAGGCAGAAGAGCATCTCTGAACACATAACACATCGTAACTCTAAGGGGATGGGTACAGCAGTAGAAGTCTAAGAAATAAGTCTAATAAATACCAAGTACCTAAGTGCACGGTGAGTGTATAATGGAAAAACATCAAACAAAATATTAAAGCATTTCTTTGCCTCAGATTCAGTACAACATATAAAAAAGCTAGCAGCTTATTATGGTGATGTCTGTGTGTCAGATGTGGATGATGAATACTGTTCCTTTCGGGACATATATAAAAGATTATTTGAGGAGCAAAATGATGAGTCGGTGACCGGTCAGGTTTTAGCCTTCCTTGTTGCTAATGACATGAATAGACCATTCACAAATATTGCAACATTGTATCACATTTATCTCACAATTGCTGTGAGCAGTGTGCAAGCAGAGCTATTGAAAACATACCTGCGCTGGACAATGAGGAGTGTCTTTCACAGCTTGCACTTGTCTTTATCAAGAGAGAAGTGACTAAGAATATTGATCTGGAAAAAGTTACCGACAATTGTGCAAAAATGAAATAGGCTATAGGAAAATTACTTGATGCATGTATGGTAGGCTATGGAGAATGTTAAATTAAATTAGAGATGTGCATTTCCTCAAGAAAATACGGAATGTGATTGTGGAAAATCCGTGGACTATTGCTACTACTGCTAACGCTATGGTGTTTAAGTATTTCCATTTACAAGCTAGTGTACCTAATAAAGTGGTTACTGAGTATATTTGAGCTAGAGGGCAGAGGCTATTGTGGCATCACAGGCTATTGTGAGATCAAATTAATTTGATATGTGCCAGGGTGCCAGCACAGCTGAAACCAGGCAGAATGTGCCTGGAAATGTTGTTAGTTTGGATGCTCAACCCGTCCAGGCTGCACCTCTCACTCCCACTGCTCTTAGTAATGTACACTTCATAACTACTGTTTTAAGTATTAGACATGTGCCTCATCAAAAATATAGGCTGGTATAACAGCAAGTAATCTTATATTATATTAGTGCATCTACTGATATTAGTGCATCTACTTACAGAGGGAGCAATAATTATTTGATCCCTTGCTGATTTTGTAGGTTTGCCAACCTACAAAGAATGGAACTGTGTAGAATTTTAATTATAGGTACATTTTAACATTGAGAGACAGAATACCACAAAATAATCCACAATAACAACATCATATAAATTTTATTTTTGCACGAAATAAGTATTTGATCCCCTACCAATCAGCAATAATTCTGGCTCCCACAGACCAGTTAGTCTTCCATTAAGAAGCACTCCTAATCTCAACTCATAACCCAAAACACCTGTGTCAACTCGTTACATCGTTATGTAGCTGTATAAAAGACACCTGTCCACACAATCAATCAGATTCCAACGTTTCCACCATGGCCAAGACAAAGGAGCTGTCTAAGGACATCAGGGACAAAATTGTAGACCTGCACAAGGCTGGGATGGGCTACAAGAAAATAAGCAAGCAGCTTGGTGAGAAGTTAACAATTGTTGGAGCAATTATTAGAAAATGGAAGAAACACAAAGTCACCGCCAATCTCCCTCGGTCTGGGGCTCCACGCAAGATTTCGCCTCGTGGGATATCAATGATCATGAGAAAGGTCAGGGATCAGCCCAGTACTACACAGGAGGAGCTTGTAAATGACCTGAAGGTAGTTGGGACCACAGTCACGAAGAGAACCATCAGTAACACACTACACCGTGAAGGATTAAAATCCTGCTGCGCGCGCAAGGTTCCTCTGCTGAAGAAGTTACATGTACAGGCCCGTCTGAAGTTTGCCAAAGAACACCTGGATGATCCAGAGGAGGCTTGGTAGAAGGTGATGTGGTCAGATGAGACCAAAATAGAGCTATTTGGCATCAACTCGACTCGCCATGTTTGGAGGAAGTACAAGCACAACCCCAAGAACACCATCCCCACTGTGAAGCATGGAGGTGGAAACCTCATGCTTTGGGGGTGTTTCTCAGCTAAGGGGACAGGACGACTTCACCGTATCGAGGGGAGGATGAATGGGGCAATGTACCAGGAAATTTTGGGTGACAACCTCCTTCCCTCAGTGAGAGCACTGAAAATGGGTCGTGGATGGATCTTCCAACATGACAATGACCCAAAACATACGGGCAAGGCAACAAAGGAGTGGCTCAAAAAGAAGCATATTAAGGTCCTGGAGTGGCCTAGCCAGTCTCCACACCTAAATCCCATTGAAAATCTGTGGAGGGAGCTGAAGCTTCGAGTTGCCAAGCGACAGCCTCGGAACCTTAAGGATTTAGAGAGGATCTGCAAAGAGGAGTGGACCAAAATCCCTCCCAAGATCTGTTGCAAACCTGGTGAAAAACTACAACAAACATCTGACCTCTGTGCTCTGTGCTTGCCAACAAAGGTCTCTCCACCAAGTATTAAGTCCTATTGTTTCTATGGATCAAATACTTATTTCATGTGAAAATGTGATATTAAATTTATATGATGTTGTTATTGTGGATTATTTTGTGATATTCTGTCTCTCAGTGTTAAAATGTACATGATTAAAATAGTTTGAATAGCATCGGCCTCCCTCAGTTGGACGAAAATATCTATGCAGTGAATTAAATCTTTCTCAGTTCATCTCCAAACCCACAGGACAATATAAAAAAACCCTCTAAATCTACATTAATTGTTATTTATTATTATTATTATTATTATTATTATTATTATTATTATTATTATTAATTAGTCATTTTGACTTATAGGCCACATGAATATTCAGCCTGTGGCATTTTTGCACAGGATATTAGTGATTACAGTCCAATTGTGTGTGTTAGAAACGCCAAAGAGTACAATGCCAGATCTTTCTACAGCCATTCATCTCAGAGATAAAGGGACCTGTATTGGCGTAAAAGTTAAATCATTAGCCACCTATGGTAAAATAGGCCCGCTGTTAGCATATTATATCAGGCAAATATTGCGTGACCAAAGTTCTTAACAGCAGCATATTTACAGATTTAATGCCAATCAAGTTTATCAGGCAGATGCCATAGGGAACAGGGATGAAAACATGAAGAATTATCATTTTAACCGATTTTAAAAAATTACACACAATTGACCAGCATGCCTGGATGTAAACCACAGGGATTTAACTACAGCTTTCTGCAACTGTGAGGTTACACTGCACAATGTCAATGTGAATGTACATCTTTAATTTGGCAATTAGGCTATTATCTCACTTACAATGTTGACATTTTTTGCTAAGATGGCCCAAAATAAAGTTAGAAAATTAAATAAAAGTAAAAAAAAAAAGATATGACCATAAGCAGCATAGCACCATAGCGACACCCTACGCTGTATTTCTTGCAGCATAGCTCGCTAAGTTCCGCATGTTGTGGCCTTTGATTTGAAATAATTCAGGCTCATCGAGCCAAACAAAATGAATTAAAATAAAACATGCGGGAGCAACCATGTCAAATTTCAACAGACATTTGAAAACTCATAAGGAAAGGTAAGTCAGTTTACCTGCACCGGAGCTGATCCCACCGCTGTTCACTGTTGCGTTAATGTAACTTGGTAAAATTGTTGTGTTGGCCAAATGACGTGTTTCAGACTCAGTATAATGTTTGTGTCACCGTTTAATCAGCATAACAGAAGTGCATATTTTATTATTTTGTTGACTGCCAAGTTGTAGGGATGTTGGCTTGAACTTCAAATGGTTGATCTTGAAAAGCTATGCAAGCTGGAGAACCATAAGATTTCTAATTTTACTATGCAGTAGTGCAATGGCATTCCTTAGGATTCACGGTTTTCCTATGGCATAATGTAGATGTAGTCCCAAAATCATAGCTCCCGATTTCTTGCAAAAACAATATCTAACCAATATCTTAATGATTAAAGTATATGCTTAACAGTTACCTTTCATTTAAAAATGAAAAAGTAAGAGTATATTAATGAACCAATATTGTAATGTGATTCAAATTTCAGCACTTTGTAACTTAGTCTACAAATATAATTATAATTCTTGAGTCGCAGACGCTGATTAAGCCTCATCCTAGACTAAATTTAATTGGAGATTATCCATGAATAAATAAATGAAATGGCCACTATCTTTTTGCTTGCCCCTGATAGTACTGCTTCTTCAGTTGTCACTCACTTGATGTCATATACAAAATATGTCATACTGTTGTTTAGGCTGCACCTTTCTGGAGACTTGAGACTTGACTCGGACTCTAGCTCAGAGACTTGAGACTTGACTCGGACTCTAGCTCAGAGATTTGAGACTTGATTTGGACTTGCATTTGATGACTTGTGAACATCTCTCTTAGCGACTGTTCCAAAAGTATGGAGAGTAGCCCTTTTTGGCATTTTGAAAACCTAATGCAGATGGCATGGCACGGCACTCAGCTTCATAGTAAGAATGCCGAGGGAATCTATGTATCGTTGGTCAAATGCTTCGTCAGTGACACAAAGCAGTTTGCTGCCTTGCGCTATAATGTTTGGTGTATGGGAACCTTTTGAAAAAGGCCACCGCATGACTGTCGCTTCAGTCCAATGCTTCCCTTTACAATCTATACAACATATAAAGTTAGCAACATGTACACCATCATCCTCTCAAAGTCATAAAACACATGAATATCACAATCATGTTTACGATCAGCAGCTCTTCATTACAGTTAATGCAACACAGTGCACTACAACAGTGAGGGAGTATTGTACCCAATGCTGATGATGTACGTCCTAGAGCATTGTGTAAAATACTTGTAGGGGGCGCCGTTGTCTAATTTCAATATTGTTAAAAGCAGTAGTAAAAGCAGGCCTTTGTACTACTACAATGTCAAAGTCACCGCACATCATTACTATCACCCTCATGGTAAATGGTTTACATAGCGCTTTTATCAAAGGGCTGTACAATTGATGCTTCTTGTTCACTCATTCATACACACACTCGCACACCAACGCCGATTGGCTGCCTTGCAAGGCACCAACCAGCTTATCAGGAGCATTTAGGGGTTAGGGTCAGGGACATTTTGACACAGCACAGGCGTGACTCATCAGTCCAGAGAACCTGCTGCCATTTTTCTGCAACCCAGTTCCTGTGTTTTTGTGCATAGTTGAGTGGCTATGGCTTTTTGGCCGCAATTCTTCCATGAAGACCACTTCTGACCAGATTTCTCCTCACAGTAGATGGGGGTAACTGGGTCCCACTGGTTTCTGCCAATTCTGAGCTGATGGCACTGCTGGACATCTTCCGATTGCAAAGGGGAGTAAGCATCTGCTGCACTAAGTTTCCTTGGCCGACCACTGCATCTACAGTCCTCAATGTTGCCCGTTTCTTCATGCTTCTTCTACAGAGCTTGGACAACACATCCGGAAACCCCTGCCTGCCTTGCAATTTCTGCCTGGGAGAAACTATGCTGATGCAGTATAACTACCTCGTGTCTTGTTGCTGTGCTCAGTCTTGCCATGGTGTATGACTTCTGACATTAAACTGTCTTCAGCAACCTCACCTTGGAAGCAGAGTGTGGGTGTTCCTCACCTAGTTTTAACCCTCCTACACAGCTGTTCCTGTTTCAGTTAATGATTGTGTTCCAACCTACATATTAAATTGATGATTATTAGCTCCTGTTTGGTATAATTGGTTAATCACACACCTGACTATTGGCCTACAAAATCCCTGACTTTGTGCAAGTGTACCTAGAAGAGTTGGTGCTGGTTTGAAGGCAAATATTGATTTGATTGATACATTTTTCTTCTGTTCACTCACTTTGCATTTTGTTAATTGATAAAAATAAACTATTAACATTTCTATTTTTGAAAGCATTCTTACTTTACAGCATTTTTTCACACCTGCCTAGTACTTGTGTCGTGTCTAGGAAATGACAGAGTCCAAATCTTCAATTTGTCGAAAAAACATCTTCACGAGGGAAAAGACGACACCACGGCAGCAAGATCTTCAGGAAAATCTGACTTTATTAGCAGCAGCGCATAAAGCCGGAACAGTTCTCCAGAACTGAACCCCGACTGTCATTTTTACACCCATTTTATACACAGTTACTCCACCTACAACTCCTCCCACAACGTCATTGTGGCAAATTGCCAACAGTCCTTATGCTCTGCCAACTCTGTACAAAGTTCAGGGCGTTCTGCCAACTACGAACAAAGTTCAGGACTCCCCCTGTCCTCACTTCACCCCGAACCTGCTCTTGGCAAACTACCAGACCTCATAATGTTCTGGATGCCCTCCCTCTAACACGTCATCCATACACGTCACTCTGTATTTTTCGCTTTTATAAGACGAACTAAGCAGCAGTAATCATTGAAAATATACAGACAAACTAAACATTTCATTAATATTCACTTCTAATATACTTTTCTAATATACAGACATACTGAACATTTGATTAATTATTCTCTTCTAAGGGAGTAAATGAACGTAGCATTCTTTGCTCTCATTTCAACAGTTTTCACTGTGGTTTCTTGCGGTTTCATAAGCTCAGCTATAATTAATGTTCTAGGTCAAATAGATACACTTCTGGCATAAAACATCAAGAGTCCCGGAGAAATCAGCTGTACAGTCATATCTTGCTCTGCCCGTGTCCTTGACAGTTTGGTCTACACAGTTCAAGACAGCCCCCCCCCCCCCCCGCCAGCTGGCTGCGGTGTAATTCTAGCACACTTTAGCAGTTAATCAGTTTGAAACTATACAGGGTACATATCATACTTTAATATGTATATATTGATACACTTTTAGCACAAATCCTCGAAGAGTTTTGGAGGAACCAGCCTGCTCACTAAGGTGGAGTCTGATTTTGACTTGTGATTGTTTATCATGCTTTTAGGAGGGAGATCTTTTGTTTTGTGAATTTTCCCCTACACTTGCACAGTACTGTATATATACACCGATCAGCCACAGCATTTAACAGGTGAAGTGAATAACATTGATCATCTTGTTACAATGGCAAGAGGTGGGATATATTAGGCAGCAAGTGAAGAGTCAGTTCTTGAAGTTGATGTGTTGAAAGCAGGAAAAAGTCTAGCATAAGGATCTGAGTGGCTTTGGCAAGGGCCAAATTGTGATGGCTAGACAATCTCCAAAATGGCAGGTCTTGTGGGGTGTTCCCGGTAATCAGGTTAGTACCTGCCAAAAGTGGTCCAAAGAAGGACAACTGGTGACAGGCTCATGGGCGCCCAAGGTTCATTGATGCGCCTGAGGAAGACGACTAGTCCCTCTGGTCCGAATCCCACAGAAGAGCTAATGTAGCACAAATTGCTGAAAAAGTTAAGGCTGGCTATGATAGAAAGGTGTCAGAACACACAGTGCATCACAGCTTGCTGTGTATGGGGCTGCGTAGCCGCAGACCAGTCAGAATACCCATCCTGACACCTGTCCACTGCCTAAAGCATGTGACTGTCAGAACCAGACCATGGAGCAATGAAAGAAGGTGGCCTCTTCTGATGAATCACTTTTTCTTTTATATGTGGATGGCTGGGTGTGTTGTTTATCTGGGGAAGAGATGGCACCAGGATGCACTATGGGAAGAAGGCAAGAGGCAATGTGATGCTCTGGGCAATGTTCTACTGGGAAACCTTGGGTCTTGGCATTCATGTGGATGTTACTTTGACATGTTCCTCCTGCCTAAAAATTGTTGCAGACCAAGTGCACCCCTTCAGGGCAATGGTATTCCATGATGGCAGTGGGCTCTTTCAGCAGGATAATCCGCCCTGCCACACTGCAAAAAATGTTCAGGAATGGTTTGAGGAACAAGACAAAGAGTTCTTGGATCTCAATTCGATCGAGCATCTGGGATGTGCTGGATAAACAAGTCCAATCCTAAAGGGACCTGCTGCTAACATCTTCATGCCAGATACCACATGACACACTCAGAGGTCTTGTGGAGTCCATGCCTCGACAGGTCAGAGCTGTTTTGGCGGCACGAGAGGGACCTACACAATATTAGCTAGGTGGTTTTAATGTTGTGGCTGATCGGGGTATATATACTGTATATTAGGGATGCGACGGTACATGGTATGTTGCTGAACCATTCAGTACGCCCCCTACGGTACCATAGTATTACAATATGCCTGTAATTTTCCTATAATTAGCTAAACTTGCTTATTGTGCAGCAGACTACATGCACATTGTACATTCAGATATACAGAACATCTCTGCAGCCTATCAGAATTTCCCTGGAGCCTATCAGCGCTCTGTATGCAAATACAAGCTGGAGAAGAGAGGGGAAACTAAAAACAAATATTCTCTCAGCTTCAACGAGACAGAAGCAAATTTGAAGAGGCATGGCCGACTTTCAAATCCGCTGTGCAGGAACTTTTTGGATTCAGCAAATACCAATACGATGACGAGGGTAAGAAGACCGTAAACAAACAAAGTACAGTCTGCAACATTGCCTTGCCACTGTGGAAGTGGAAACACTTCTAACGTGATGACTCATTTATGTAGCCAACACCCCACTATATCCCTTGCAGGTGGAGCAAGGAGAGTCCACTTGTTGGCGAGAGCACAACAATCGTTCACTGTTGCCTTCCAATTTGTGACAAGTTCAGAAAAACAAATAACAAATGCAGTGGGAGTATTCATAGCCAAAGGTTTACGGCTCTATTTGGTGGTTACCGACTCTGGACTTTTCTTTCATAAAAGCACCACCGCTCACCAAGTTTTGACAGTCAGGCAAGAGATGCTATATATACTAAAGCACAAATTAATCCATGATGTCGCAACCCGTTGTAATACCATACATGACATGCTGGAACATTATGTGGGACAGAATTCTCTGCTATGGACAAGGCTGTGAAGAAGTCAGACGAAGACATAGCCATAGCCATGCTGACTGACAGTGAACTGAAGCTGACAGAAGAACTCATTCAGCTACTCTACCCCTTGAAAATAATGTCATGAAACAAGACAATGACTCTAAAATCAGGAAGGCCAAGGTAGCCATCGCTCTGGACTTGGAGAGAGTGATACACAGACCCGGATCTTCTAAATTACCTTCACAGAGCTACAGCTCTTGATCCAAGGTTTAAGCTTCACCTTTCCTAGATGAAGCCTGCTGTGCTAGAGTCTATTTTAGATAATTTTATCTATTTTGAAATGATTTTTCATGATATTGTTTTGTTTTGTTGTATTGTATTGTTTTTCATGCTTGCCATTTTGTCTTGCAGTGCAAGCAGGGCCATCCATAGAGGACGAAAATCCATCCTCATTATCCCCTTCTCAAAAGAAGACTGCCATGTCAGAGTTGTTTGGGGGGCGGACCAAGCCCAACCAGACCAACCAGTGTTGCTTTTCAAAGCAGAGGAGTAGACCAAGCCCTTTTCCATAATTACTGAGGAGGCAAGGCAGCAGATTGCCTTCATGTGAATGCTGACCTTTTGTGTGTTGGAAAACAAACCAATTAAAAGTTCCCCCATGTTGATAAACTTGCAGTGCCTGAGTTTTCTCTACAGCAGGGTACATTGTCAGTGCAAGCCTTTCTTGTCTTGCTTCAGAGAATGTTGACATGCTCAACTTTTTACACAAGAACCTCGACATAAAGGAATAGATATCTCATATTGGCTACCAATTTGATTTTGCACTTTGTTAATTTTACATTTAATATTGCCTATAGAAATATGTACCCTGTTTATTAAAAATAGAGAAGGCAAAGCAAAGGTTGTCAAAGCTAAGAAGCACTTAATTTTAATGTTTTTCTCCCCTTGATTTCATAGAGCAGAGACACAAACCAGGCCTAGTCAGTCATACTGCCATTTTTCAAATGGAAAGTTTTATTTGTTCATAGGCAAAATAAAGAGTTAATTGTTTAAAGGGTGATGTGTTTTTATTTTTTTCCTAAATATAAAGATACTGAACCCGTACCGTTACTGGCCCAAAAGCCAATCTGTGGGCCCACTGTACCGTTGCATCCCTAAAATATACTATATTACAACATTAGAACACATCAAATACAATGTAAATACTATTTACAATCTTCATTGCAAATGTCAATCCCTGATATTGTTGGTTATAGCTGGATAACTTTCTCCTTAAACAGTCACAAATTTCTGTCCGTCTTGGAGTCCAATTGTGCTTAAATCATCCTGCCATGAAACACTTTTTCCAGGTGAAATATGCTTGTTTGATAAACCTACTTTTTTATATGCTCACAGTTTTCAGTTTACAACTGTTTTACATTACATTACATTAATGGCATTTGGCAGACGCTCTTATCCAGAGCGACGTACAACAAAGTGCAAAGTGCATACCCATAACCAGGGATAAGTGAGCTGAAAGACCCTAGAGGGAAGTACAATTCCAACTGCTACCTGCACACCAAAGATAAGGACCAGGGCCTATTTGATCATCTGGATTTTTTATTTTTTATTTTTATTTTATTTTATTTTTAAATTATACCGCAACACGCAAATGTATGAACAAACCACTTACCAAGCCAAACAATGCTTACCTAGCCAAACAAAACCTCCTAAGGCACAAGTAAATATCACAGGTAAAGACAACAATTAAGGTTTACAGGGCAGTAGGGAGGGACAGGGAGAGGTGCAGCTTGAAGAGGTGCGTCTTCAGTCTGCGCTTGAAGATGGCATTGTTTTGTTATTTAAATATCTTGGTACGCACTGGTGTTTATGATCATGTCTATCCAGATTATCCAGGACCTGCATCATTTTTCATATTTAAAGAAAAAATAAAGACCACCTGCCATATGTAAAAATGCATGGCATCTAGTCCTACATCAGTTTCACCCTTCTTTCCTCCATTGGAATTACACACTACTGCATGTGGTGAAACTTATGTTGTTGCCCCTCTCTTTGGCCTTAATGCCCCTTTAAATATGTCATCTCCTGTCACCACATATTAAACCAGGGTTGCCAATAATTGTCGTTTTCAAAAATAAATATTACTTAGTATTAGTGTTGTTTACTAAATATAATCTTGCTTCTTCATTTTTATCAAGGGTTCCAGTAATTCATTCTAAAGATGCCCATGTCATACAAATATCACTCCAGCCAGTTGACCAAAGTTGGCAGCCCTGATAAACACCAAACTGCTTAGCTGTCTCAGTATTTATGTAATGATATTCAATATAAAACAAATATTCTTCATCATACATTTAAGCTTTTGTGATGACAAGTTTATCAATATCAAGATCAAGCCTCAGTGGCAGCCAGTGTATGAATTAACGGTAGGCTATGCTGATAGCAACATTAGCTAACGTTACTGATGCACGTTATGAATCGGAGAATCTGATTCACCTGCGATCGTCTGTGGATATGAATCAGCTGTTTAAATGTCCAATCTACAATATCCACAATATACCACAGGTTCTTGTTCCATAACACTAAATTGCCGAATGACATTCTGAGTTAAATATGCCAAAACATTACCTTGATGATGCTCATTCTGAATATGTTGTTTAAACAAATAAGCCTCTTGTGTATCATGCCATCATCCCCATTCTATGGGCTGAGGTCTGCATATATTTATGGAACTGATGACAGAAGTGCCCCCTTAGTTTGCGGTCTCGCTCCTATATAGCTTGCAATTATTTCTACCAGAACAACTCTTGAGTGTTCAAAAGGGTCAGTGTTGAAAGGCTCGTACGCACATACTAGATTCAAGGTGCCTAATCTCTTCAACTTTAGTAAAAGGAGACTTGATTTGATTAAAGGGATTAACAAAGTGAACTACAGGAGATTCTTCATGTTGAGTTCAGTTAGCAGAAGAAGGGGGCATACATGTAATTTATTAAATTCCACACAGACATTAGGAAGTATTTGTAGCTTTTTTCTAGCTTTTAGATAAACTACAGCATGAGGTACTGTTTAGTGGTAGGAAAAGGCGAGAATTGCTGGGCTGTGGTCTGTTCTCCTAATTATATTATGTTATGACTTCCCATGTAAACATTTAAGTCCAAAACCTGAATCAGATGCAGTAATAACCCATCCATCCATCCATCCATTATCTGAACCTGCTTATCCTGAACAGGGTCGCAGGGGGGCTGGAGCCTATCCCAGCATACATGGGCGAAAGGCAGGAATACACCCTGGACAGGTCGCCAGTCCATCGCAGTGCAGTAATAACCCGTAACTTAAAACCCCAATGAGTTGGCTTGTCCTTCATATATTGTTTGAATCTCAAATTACATTTGAATTTTACTTTGTGGTCATCTACAGATGGATTTTAGTTTGGTTAAATGGTCCTTTGCATTTTTATTATTGAGTTTGGCAAAAGATAGCAAAGTTTACGAAATGATTATGCAACATGAACGGCCTCTCCCATGAACCCTACAGTGAATCTGTTCCCCAGTTTAGGTCTGGGATGTGTGTGAATCCCATGTTAATGTGAAGCACAATTAATTCATAAAACTCACCTGAAGTCTCCTCAGTCAACTTGGCAGTTGAATCTGTTCCCCAGTTTAGGTCTGGGATGTGTGTGAATCCCATGTTAATGTGAAGCACAATTAATTCATAAAACTCACCTGAAGTCTCCTCAGTCAACTTGGCAGTTATACAACCGGCAGTTCAACACAAATTCCCACCCCTGACAGTTAGAAAAGCCACAAATCTCTGCAACTGCGTAAAACAACATGAAGAAATCAATTTATGTATAATTGTATATATAAAAGTATTTTTTTAAGATGTGTAAATCACTTATAAAACTGTATGGAGCATGTGCTTTGCAGATGAAGACATTAAATTCAATTTTTGCTCATGTAATACAGAATCAGTAGACCCAGAAGGAGGCAGACTCTAAACTCATATAAATCGCCCCCCTGTGGCTGAAGGTTTAATTCCGTGCCATAGGACTTTCTGTACAGTGGTTCCATCTCTGCCTGTAACCCTCTGTTTCCCATCATCTGAATAAAGTGAATGAATATCCTCTAATTTAAAAAAATGCTTTTATTTCCATGCGGTGTCCCCAGTGTAGAAGGTCATGGCACGTACAAAGCAGACTGCCCGCAAGTCCACTGGTGGGAAGGCACCAAGGAAGCAGTTGGCTACTAAAGCTGCCCGCAAGAGTGCTCCCTCCACAGGCGGGGTGAAGAAACCCCATCGCTACAGGTGCATATTATTTTCTTGTCTTCAAACTAGGCAATGAGAATTCTTACCAAAATCTATAATTATATAGTTTTGTTATTAATAACACTGGCAATGTGTGAATGAGAGAACACTCAAAAACTGTGACAAAGGACAATCTGACAAAGGACAATGACCCCCAAATTGTCATGTCCAGAGTCAGGATTGTTTACAAATGGTGAAAAATGCTGAAGTTCTATGAGATACTGTGATAAAATAAATGTATCTGATTACAGTGCTTGTTTAATGTTCCTGAAAGCTACCAGTAATGTTGTGGTTCCATTCCTATCCTCCCACAGACCTGGTACAGTGGCCCTGCGTGAGATCAGGCGCTACCAAAAGTCCACTGAGCTGCTGATCCGCAAGCTTCCATTCCAGCGCCTGGTGCGTGAGATTGCCCAGGACTTCAAGACTGACCTACGGTTCCAGGGGGCTGCCATAGGGGCCCTGCAGGCAAGTATACAAATGTTTAATTGAGAGATCTTTCCTGCAGAGGCAAATACAGTGAGCTCCAGAATTATTGGTACTTCTTTACCGTTTTGCAATTTTCAATTAATTACTGGAGGCAAATGATTCCCTCCATGTCTGTGTCTGTCTTTACAGTTCACCAGTCCATTGTGCTATGGTGGTATATTCTTTACCACTGCGCTGGTAACTTTGGGGGGGAAAATAAAAAATAAAAATATATATTATATATACAGTATTACTTCAGCTGAACCTAGAACCTAGATCCTAGATTGGTATGGTATTGAAGTAACGACTGAGAAGCATTTTAGCTAATAACATTTCCAACATTGATAGTTTCCAAAAGTGTATAGTTTGTTAGGCTTTCATAAAACATTTATTTTGCCTGCGTAATGAAACATTTTCAATATGCAGACTGAGACTGTTACACCTCACCAAAAACTCTGTGACTTGTTGATGGGTTGGGTATTTGACAAAAATGTCAATTAATGGACCTGAATTAATATATTAGTATACATTAGTATTTGGGCAATTCCACAGTAATGTCAACCTGAGCATGAAAAAATAAACTTACTTAGGCCTATATCCCAATTAAACTTCTTTCACATTTTATTACAAAAACAGTGAAAACAAATGTAACCTATTTGAATCGCGATATTCTTGTCACATTCACGTTGTCCTGCAATTGCATCCAATATATGGAGATCTGCAGAAATAATGCATTTACTTTCACTTCCAGAAACATAATCTCTGTTAATGGAATGAAATATGGCTTGAAGTGCCTTTCTTATTGATAATACAGAGGCATCAGGGGGCGGCATGTAGCGTAGTGGTTAAGGTAAAAGACTGGGACATACAAGGTCGGTGGTTCTAATCCCGGTGTAGCCACAATAAGATCCGCACAGCCGTTGGGCCCTTGAGCAATGCCCTCAACCCTGCATTGCTCCAGGGGAGGATTGTCTCCTGCTTAGTCTAATCAACTGTACGTCGCTGTGGATAAGAGCGTCCGCCAATAATTTAATTTAATGTAGTATAATCTGAGTTTTATACTCCGGTGGCGCATGACATTTCGCGAAATGTGGTTTTCAAATGCAACTCAGGTTTTATTTTCAAAGTCTCCACTCGCTGCATAACAAAAAAGCAAATAAAACGGTCCAAGGCTCAGAAATAGAGTGTTGTGCGATGGAGAGTGCCTTATGACACCAATTGGCGTCATCCAGGTTCAAGCAGTCAGGGGATCTTGTCGGTCTCTGGAAACACACCCCTTTCTAAACGCTCTTTTTACAATAATGTTTCTGGAGACGTTCTTACAAATGGCGCATTCATTTCTGTTTTTGTGTGATTTCATCGTGTGGCTTATATCCATGTTCTCCATCTCTTTTGCCACGGAAACAAGTCTGGCTAAATTGTGAACTCGCTTTTTGATACTGAAAATTATCTTTATCCCAGAATGTCAACAGACGAATTGGGTTGACTGAATTAGCCATGAAAAAGAAACAGTTGGAAACATGAGAGATGAATAAGCAAATTTAGCATGTTTTGCAGTTTGTAGTCCGTTTGTAATTGCCACTCCCCCAACGGGCTAGTGCTCTCTTTTTTTTTTTTTTTTTTTTTACTCACCATTCGTCTACACCACTACCCTCAGGCGATCAGGCAACCGTATTTTCCAGCCCTGACTATACCTTTTCATCGGTTCCAAAAAATGGGAAAAAAAGTGCATTATGTTTTAAGACAGGAGGATGGAGAGCTCAACCAAAGTCACGTGCACTGACCAATCATATTTTCTTATTATGACGCTTTACAGTACAGAGAGCATGGAATTATGAATGTGAATGTTCTTTGATGTTATTTTTCTATAAAACATTCTGTGCTGTAGGAGGCCAGCGAGGCATACTTGGTAGGCTTATTTGAAGACACCAACCTGTGCGCCATCCATGCCAAACGTGTCACCATAATGCCAAAAGACATCCAGCTGGCTCGCCGCATCCGTGGGGAACGCGCCTAATCTCCAACATTTCAGATGAAGAAAAAAGTCTATGTTCTTCCGGCTCACTTGGTAGTGATGAGTGTTAGATTTATTCCATATGGAATATGACCTTGATATTTATGTACCTTGATATAATGTCAGCAAGAATAAAGAAATGCGGGCAGGACATCATTTTAATGCAGTTTTGTGATTTACAGGATATACCAGCATTTTTCTAAATGAAGCAACTGTTGTTTTTATTTTCAGTACACTATATTTTTGACACAAGCAGTTTTCAGTCAATATTTAATTCAGTTGGAAACCAGAATTAGCTATAGTCTCCTACCGTTGTGATGTAAATGTTGTGCTTTTCTTGAAATGTTTGCTATTAAACCATTAACTTGAGAAAAAAATGTGCTTGTCTCTTACCAATTTTTCTCCCCAATTTGGTATGCCCAGTCATGTCAGACTGCACTGCTCATCTCAATCTCTGTTATTGATTCTGGAGTGTGCAAATCAGTACGTGTGCCCAAAGGCAAGTAATGTCAGCACTGCCCCAAAGTTGGATTTGCACAGACCTGAAATAGAAGATGATACCTCATGTAGCCTACAGCTCTACAGGCCTAATTGATGAGGTTTGATCAACCAGCAGATGCGCAATAACAGCAGGTGTGTGATATCCTGGCCAGCTGAATTCGTCGCCTCCCTGTGGGGAGAAGTAGCCACTTAATTAGCTACTTCTTGGGGAATATTAAGATATTAAAATTCTACGTATCTAGTTATAAAACAATACCAGTTCGCTATCGGTAGCAACAAGCAAATTAGCCATAGTTAGCTCAACAAATTTACAAATATCCACCGGAGGCATTACGAACATAGTAGCGAGCGTTGCGAGCATTGTTGCACAAGCGTTGTGTCTCAGGTGGATATTCGTAAATTTGTCAAGCTAACTATGGCTAATTTGCTTGCTGCTACCGATAGCGAACTGGTATTGTTTTATAACTAGATACGTAGTCTTCGCTTGGATAATAAGCAATACTATACAGAGTTTCAATGATAGCTTCTACAGCTTCTACAACTGATCCAGAATGCTGCAGCCTGTCTGGTATTCAATGTTCCCAGACATTCACATGTCACCCCCCTGCTCCGCAACCTCCACTGGCTGCCTGTTATGGTGTCGTGTCTAGGAAACGACAGAGTCCAAATCTTCAATTTGTCGAAAAACATCTTCGCGAGGGAAAAGACGACACCAGGCAGCAAGATCTTCAGGAAAATCAGACTTTATTAGCAGACATGCATAAAGCCGGATCAGCTCTCCAGAACTGAACCCCGACTGGCATTTGTACACCCATTTTATACACAGTTACTCCACCTACAACTCCTCCTCAAACCTCATTCTGGCAAATCACCCACACTTTTCTTATCGTAACTCCTCCCAACGCTCCTCCCACAATGTCATTGTGGCAAATTGCCAACGGTCCTTATGCTCTGCCAACTCTGTACAAAGTTCAGGGCATTCTGCCAACTACGTGTCCTCACTTCACCCCGCACCTGCTCTTGGCAAACTACCAGACCTCATAAAGTTCTGGATGCCCTCCCTCTAACACGTCATCCATACACGTCAGTCTGTATCTTTCGCTTTTATAAGACAAACTAAGCAGCAGTAATCATTGAAAATATACAGACAAACTAAACATTTCATTAATATTCACTTCTAATATACTTTTCTAATATACAGACATACTAAACATTTGATTAATTATTCTCTTCTAAGGGAATAAATGTACGTAGCATTCTTTGCTCTCATTTCAACAGTTTTCACTGTGGTTTCTTGCGTTTTCATAAGCTCAGCTATAATTAATGTTCTAGGTCAAATAGATACACTCCTGGCATAAAACATCGAGAGTCCCGGAGAAATCAGCTGTATAGTCATATCTTGCTCTGCCCGTGTCCTTGACAGTTTGGTCTACACAGTTCAAGACGGGGCCCCCCGCCAGCTGGCTGGGCTCACCGTGTAATCCGAGCACAATTTAGCAGTTAATCAGTTTGAAACTATACAGGGTACATATCATACTTTAATACAGATATATTGATAAACTTTTAGCACACATCGTCGAGAGTTTTGGAGGAACCAGCCTGCTCACTAAGGCGGAGTCTGATTTTGACTTGTGATTGGTTATCATGCTTTTAGGAGGGAGATCTTTCGTTCTGTGAATTTTCCCCTACAATGGCTCGCATCAAATTTAAAACTTTGGTGCTCGCATACCAGGCAGTTAAACAATCAGCCCCTGTATATATTCAATCCCTTATCAAGACTTATACACCAACAAGACCGCTCCGTTCTGCCACTTCGTGCCGTCTGGCGCCTCCTCCTCGCCACACCTGCACCTCACGCTCACGACTGCTGTCTGTCCTGGTCCCACGGTGGTGGAATGACCTCCCGGTGGATGTCAGAACGGCAGAGTCTCTGACCTCCTTCAAGCGCAGACTGAAGACCCATCTCTTCAGGCTACACCTTTCCCTCCCCAACTCACCACCATGATTAACCTTAGACTGTAATGGCACTTATGTATAGATATTACTTGTATAGGTATTTTTTGTATTCTAGCTGCAATTGTGGTATGCTAGTTTGAAAGTTGATTGTACTCTTAACGGGTTCTGATTTTCTGCATGTTTACACTAGGACTCGGAACTATACTGTCCTCTCAGGTCCTCTTTGCACTTGTTCTTGTGTTTTAATTAGCGTCTGCTAAATGCCATGTAATGTAATGTTGTCTGGAGTGCAATTTGGGCAGCTACACATTCCTTTGATCTCTTTACGTGTTCAAACTAAGTTGCAGTTGCATCATTTGTGGTACACCATCATATATTAAGTTATATAGGCAGTTTGTTTCATAGACAGATAAGTTGCTTGCTCATCATATAATTGGTTAGCTAGAGTGAAAACTTAAGACAAAACATACAGTGTTGTGCAGCACACTAGTCACCTGTTCGGCGAACATTTTAGAACGCTACGGAACGACGGCAGGCTCTGTCGCGTTTGTCAGATTTGAAAGGTACTATTTGGAGAATAGGAGCATAAAGAAAGTTATCAATGTTCCTGGTAAATGGAGTAATTGCCAGTATACTGGCAAACGTCATCTTCGTCCTGTTTGGTACACAAATCTTACCTTCTGGTTCTAAAGGCTTTATAAAAACAAAAAAAAGAAATAAAGAAGCAGTGTTGATCATTTACTGACGATACAGAGCCTTGTAATTTTGTGGTTGCAGAACCATATGGGCAGATAATTTAATGCTTAAAGTTGTCACTGTTGCAATCTATGATTGAATGCACTAGCATAGCGTTTACCAGTATAACAAATGCATCTGACCCCCCTATTACATTAGCAGTTGCAGTCAGCTCCTCAGCTTTACAAGACTGTACAAATTCTAAAATCCCCCCTCCTCCAATAACCATGGCAATGTCCAACCACACCAAATTAAATTTGAGGAGTTAATTGATTTTGGCTGTTCCAAATTAATCTTAACTACTAGCTTACACAAAACCATTACCAACTTCAGTTCAGCAATCGGCCTTATTTTCAGTTCACAAAGCTCAAAGTTTCAGGTCTACAAAAGTGCATTTGTGGCATTTCCTATAAGATTCACATATTAATCAGACCATATTTTATTAACATTTCAGTCGGTTTCCATTCTAGTTCATTTCCCTGTGCCATAATATCAGAACTTGGTCAATATATTACAATGAATGTAGCCACTGGGTAGTTCTATATTGCTGCCATCATTTACTAAGAGGTTACTGTAGATTTTGCGCATAAAAATAAATGAACACAGTAGGCTATACTGACCACACACAAACTGGGCTTTTGAAACCAGAAGAAAGGGAAACTAACCATTTTGAGCACGAGGTATGGAATTTGCATGGACAGAGCAGATTTTACAAAAGGCTTCACATTTAGGGGTTTATTTTACTGATCAGCTTTTTGTCAAGGTATTTGAGCAGATCATGGCAAGGCAGAAAAGCACATTTAATATAGAAATGACTTAATTTCAATTTATTATTTCACCTTTGGAAAAAAACCAAACAGTACAATGTCATCCGCAATAAGAAAACTACACAAGTAAAGAAAACATTTTAAAAACAGATCTCTAGTAGTAAATTGTTCTAAAATGTAAGCTACTGGCTTGGCGATTGTGGTCATGGCATGACTGGGGGGGGGGGGGGGGGGGGGTGGGCTCAGGGGAGCTCCTTTGTAGTCAATTTTGACTGAATGTACAGCTCTCAAGGTATGCCCAGAGCTTGCTACAGTCAGAAGTACCCCTCCATTTCACTCAAGGACATGCGAGTAGCCCCAATCTAACACTCTTATAAAATCTAAATAAGCTGCAATATTAAACCCAATATTCAGAAGTGATCTAGCAGCAGGAAGTGGTCAGCACATAGCTCAGCTATGGAAGTCCGATACTAGTTTTAGAATGCAGGGCATCAAGTGATCAAATGTCCCTCTCGATAAAAGCGAGGTTTACAGAGGCAGAGAGAACCACTTTGAAGATTCTTTAGTTCTTGGGGATTCCTGCGACAATCTCTGACTCAATGCCACAGTGGTCTTCCCCACGCAGGATTTTGAAGAAGCCTGAAATTAAAGGATGTAAAGGACAGGCCACTCAAATTCTCACTGCACTGACACATTCGTTTTGTGCATCATTACCCCATTGTCTGTATTCTTCTGTGGCCCACCCCAAAGTTGATGAATTTGCAATAAAATAAAACAAAATTAGCTGGCCATCAGAAGGAACCAATGCTTACCATTGTCACCCCAGTCAGTGTTCCAGGAGTTAGTAGCCAGCCAGTAGGGGGTACCATTTTCCTCCCCCCAGCCCAGGATTTTGATGGCATGGCCACCTAGGGGTGATCCAGTGACATGTTGATAGACACCTGCAGAGAGAAAAAAATATATAAAAAATAAAAAATTGTTTATGTATAGACCCCTCGCCCCTTAGATGCCTGCTTGAGACCTCCCTGGGTCTTGTGTGTGTGGTAAACATAAGGCAATACAAGAACCTTCCCAATGGTTTAACACTTATGCAAGCTCACCAGTCTTGTACAACAGGAAGTCATCATAGACAGTGAAGGCAGCCTCTGCCGGGCCGTTCTTGTACAGTTCAGCCATTATCTGCCGCTGTTCAGAGGGAACACGGTAGGAACGCTTTCCTGCAGGAGAAAAAAAAAAAAAAAAAAAAAAAAAAAAAGCAGATTAGCATTTCAGAGCCAACTAGCACCAATTATGGGATCCAGGAAGATTCATTGTTTAATCTCAAATACAATGGAGCTCAGAAAACAGTAAATCTGCTTATTGTATGCAGAGCTTTCACCCCTGTCCAAGTGCAGCCACTCACCATAGTGTTTGTCCTGCTTGTAGGAAGGGGTGTACCCATCCTCACACTGAGGCACACATTTGGGTGTGTCACCACCTTCACCAGTGCAGGGTGGGCGTGTCCCATTCACATGATGTTCACATGGAGCAATAGAATATGGCCGGCACCCTAAAACCAAAAATGTTCAGCACAAAAAGGATTAAGGAAGACAATTCTAAAAATGCAGGTTCCGTAGATATCTAAAGGCAGTGATATTCTGCAAGTGTTTTCCCAAGATGGGGCAGTGTCATTTTGGTGTGCCAAAACTTCTCCAAATGGTCTATTTTAGATAATGTTGTGAACAAGTTTGACATCTTAAGTTGACTCAATCACTTATTTTGAAAACCTAATTTCTAATGTTTGGTGGGCCTGGCTCAGGAGCGGAACATGAATGATGTAAAACAATTTCATCTTGAATCAAACTGCTGAACTTTGTCACCAGGGATAATCTTTGCATAAAATAGGCCACATTCAGTAGCATAAGGTTATTCCATACTCTAAGTTTTAGAAACGCCAATATTCTAGTACAGCAAATGGCTTTAGTAACAGGACAGCCTGAAAGGAAGTTACAGGTCAGCAATGTTAATTACCTAATCGGAAACCACTGAACTAGAACCCAAAATCATGCGAGCCACAGAGGCGCAAGGCTAAAGTAACAGACTTTGATGCATTGCGCAAACCCAGTACCAATGCAGTCCCCCACAAGGATACGGACAACAAGTAAATCACATGGTTTAGGGGACAAAAGGGAGTGTGTGCATGGGTGGCAGCCCAGAAAATGGTCATGAACCCAGGACCACACCAGCTGTAAAGTCAAACATTGCCCAACACTAGAGAATTACATTTAAATGGCCACAAGGCATTATTTCAGTCCTCATGTGGTGTGTAGAAAGCACTTACCAATATGAGAGTCATACAGCCCACCAGACACCAGTCCCTGGCTGGTCCAGTACTCCCAGGCAGCAGCGGGGTATCCTCCATTGCACCTAGAGAAGCAACCATGTTAAGGTCTGTGAAATCGCCTTGTTAATGAGGTTAGAGGACTAAACTGGTTCAAGCGGACAGGAAGGTGCAAGTAACAAATAACCAATAACCATGCTTTACAACAGTGATATGCAGAAGAGCACAACACATAAAACCATGAAACGGATGGACAAAAGCAGCATACCACATTGGTTTCCAGTCCCACCAACTAACAAGATAAGTCTCGAAATGCAATTCATTTGGCACGCAGAACGTAGCCTTCAACTCAATCCACAAATGACAGGATGCTGCATTTCAATTTTTATACATTCACTCTAAAGAATGCACAATCACTGTCACTGGTGTTATGTGCATCTTAAACATTAAAGGCTTGCACATCTAGGCAATCTGTGTGTGAACGTGACGTTTACAAAAATTAATTGCTAACGTATCATTTCTAAAGCTGAAATGGTAAGCAGAGTTTAATAAATACATGTTCACCACCAGGCAGATTGGTAGTTTATAATGTAAACCGCAATCTACAAGCTACAGTAGCTTGCAGATTGGGGGCCAAGAATGCAAACACTGCAGGGAATTGAAAGTTGTCTTTGGGATGGTAATGGTTTACAAAAACTAATGATTTGTCACATACCGAATGAGCGATCAGGGTAGGATAATAGTATACACTCAAACTATCATTTTAACCTGCATTTAGAGACTGACAAGTAGACTTCGCATGCAAGGGTAACATAATCAGGGCCATGGGAACATTAATTGGGGGTGCTGTAGTGGGAGGTACATTCTCACTGGAACTTGACCAATGCAACATGAATGAAAACAATGAAGACAATGAAAATGCTTTACAACGAAGGGCTCATGTACCATGCATTGGTACTAGCAATGTGTCCGACTTCCTCTTTTACTCTGGCTTCAGTAGGCCTACTTGCTATAGCCTTCGTACTGGTGATGGGGGAGATTAATGATAAACTATGCAATTATCAAATCTTACTGCAAAAATGGCGAGCCCTTCCTGACATTACATTTAAAGGAGAGTGCTTTAAGGAAAACAAACAGTGACTAAACATGAATACAAACAGTGGTTTAGATCAAACGAGCAATAATATTAGAATTGTGTGTGTATATATGTATATTACATTACATTATTGGCATTTGGCAGACGCTCTTATCCAGAGCGACGTACGACAAAGTGCATACCCAGGGACACACACACACACACTTTCTTTTTTAAATGAACAGTAAGCAAAGTCGGAATTAACATGATTGCTCAAGCAGCCTTCCGAAACCTGACCATACAATTAGGCAAAATAAATTTACCGCAATTCTTGCATGCCAAAATCTAATATCTACTAGACTGGACATGAACTAACCCATTAACTAACCTCGGCCTATAACTTACAACCTCATTTATTTGTTTGCAAGCAGCAATTCGTTTAAAAGTTTCTTTTGTACACCAATTTAAGCTCACAAGACATCAGTCTGCAAGATTGACTGAAGCCAATTTCAGAACTTTAACATCTTCATTTTGTGGATAAACAGCATTATTATTATTTATTTATTTTTTTTCCCCGTATGGGCAGTTCTTCAAGACGGCCTTTACAAATGGCTGCTTCATTTTGAGGAAGCCAATGCAAGAGCAGCACACAATCCAAACACCAGAGGACTGGGGACCTGGGAGGGACAAGGACACCTGCAGCATTGTAGAGGTCTATACATGACTAAAAGACAAAGCTCACCCCATGCCACAGTCAGAGCAGCAGGTCAGCAGGTCCTCAGCGGAGATCTCCACACTGACCTTACCGCTGCTGTGGACGCACAGGCGGTCAGAGATGGCCTCTGCTGCACCAAAAGCCTGCCCAAACAGTATCAAGTCAGCAACACAGCATGGGAAGGGGAACAAGCACTTAAGTCACTAATTACTTGGCTATGCCAAAGGCCCCCCACCCCCACCCCAAACAATACAGTAAGGAGCCATTACATTTACATTCAAGTTAAGTTTCCTTAATATTCCTGTAGGACATTCATAAACACCCATCTAGTCTGCTCAATAGCATGCACATGGTTCTAGTAATAGGAAAGGAATGTAATTTATGGAAAGCCCATCATGAAGGACATTCAAAGTACAAGATTGCATTGTACCCAGCATACTTTTGCACCACAATCCTTCAAAAAGGAGGGTGAATTCAGGTAATTTGGGACACTTTTGTAAATACAGTTTGAGCCTAGCCTCTCCAGAACACTGCAAAGGCATGCGGTCAAGCTACAATATGCAATAGAGCAAGAGGACTGAACCCAGGTCCCCCAGGTCAGGCTCCCAGCCCCTAGCAGCAGGAGTTCAAGCCGTACCCAGCAGGAGCCGCAGGAGCCCTGGTCCCGGACCTCCTTGATGGTGGGGCAGTTGGGCCACTGCTCCCTCGGGTCAAAGTTATCAGGCAGATTGACATCTCCAGCATACTGAACCCTGGAGACAGTAAAGTTTCACATTAGCAAATTTGCAGTGCCAGTCCCAAGACAAGTTTGTGAAACCAATAAAATAAAACTCATTTTGCAGGGGGAGCAGGAGCCAGATTGTGACCATACAACCTCCACGCAAAATCAGCCAAAGACCACGACTGTCCAAAAGACACCATTCCCTTTTAACGTTAGATTAAAATGGCTCCAATCCTTAACATAAGCAATGCTAACACTACAAGTGCTGCACAAAGGGGAGACTCACATGACTGGGAGTGTGGGTCCCTTCAGCAGAGTCCCACATAGCCGCTTCACATAGCTGTAGTCAACATCATGGAAGTTGTGTCCAGCCTACAGGAAAGAAAGACCATGTGACAAAGTAAACATTACCAGAGGCCTGCAATAAGACGAGGGTCAATGACAAACTCAGGGCTGGATAAGAGATTAAGCTTAATCATGGACTAAATGCATCTTTGTATGGAGAACCTCCAATTGAATTTAGTCAAGGAGCAGGGATGTGACAAATCCGTACCGTGCAACTGATACTGCTTACGATTGCTAGGGGTCGTATATACATTTTATTTATTTAAACTGCAGCACTGACAAACACAATTGCATTTTCAAACTTTATTTTGCGCCTTCTTAGTTCAATTTAAATAACATTGTCAGCCCAATTGCTGTAACGGAGGTTGCACTACACTAGGTACTAGGGGTGTGTATTGGCATGAAGCTGGCGATACGATACGTATCCCGATATAGGGGTGACGATACAATATTGCGATATATTGCGATACTGTAGGCAAGGCGATATTGCGATTTTCCATCCCTATTTTCCATCAGAAAAAATCTGGCCTACTTTCAGAAAAATCCATAGCATAAAACACAGTGATGCAAAAACAAACTGAATGCTGCGGGAGCCGGTTTGATTTGCTGAGCTTCAGCCATAGCATAGTTTCAGCAACCAAATGGCGAAACGCATGAGTTTCAAACAGTCACGACGAGGCCTGTGCGCTCGCGAGATCTTAAAAAAGCATAGTCTAATGGCTAACCGAAATGCCATCAGTAGCGGCCACATTAAATATTATGAAATTTTTTTTTTTTTTTTTTTTAATTAATAAAATATCGATATTGCACTTTAGAGGATCGATTTAAAATCACGGCACGAAGTATCGCGATATTGAGGTGAATTGATTTTTTCTAACACCCCTACTAGGTACATGTAAAACTAATTTGGCAGTCTGGTTAAATCCCTGCATCTTACAGCATGTCCAGGCATGTTGGTCATCATGAGTCTTAATGACTCGATTGGCATTAAATGCGCAAATCTGCTGCAGTTGAAAACTTTGTTAGACAGGGTTGTGCACTCAATTCCATGGTCATGCGAGATTTGCCTGAATCAGAACACCGATTCCATTTTACCATAGGTGATTGATCTACAGATTTTTTTATGCCAAGACAGGAGAAACAATTTCATATTTGTATGCAACTGTAAACTTTACCAATGCATTTGATTTTATATGACGCAGGGCAATTGTAGTGGTGAGATGAACGTGGTCCATTTTTCACTGAAAGCAGGGAATATTTGCTTTCAATCCAACTGATAATGACAGGCTACAGGTCTAAGGACAAAGCTCTGGCCAACATTAGATAGAACAAATTTTTAAAAATAAAAATAAAAGGTGGATCATGATCGCATCAATAAGCAGTCTCAAGTTCGAAAATTGTTGGATTAATAGTGCTTCCAAGCAATTATAGCCATCGTGATTTTCAGCTTGCCTACTTAGTAATATTGCGAGCAACATTTGTCCAATGATTTTTTTTTACGTCATTTATTTTAAATGCAGATTCAGGCTTCAGGAAGGCTACGTCCAGTTTGACGGTAGGTTGAATTTGCGCGTCACTGAATAAACACAGATCCTATATGAATCAAACGCCATAGACGAGTGAACCAACAGCCACAGATTAAAATTTGTAGCATTAAATTCCCTGCAGTCTTTGCATTCTTAACCCCCTGAAAATGGCCAACGATTGCTAGAACTAGCTTGTCGACTGCAAGCTTAGAATGTAAACCACAATACACCTGGACGTGAATGTGGGTTTGATAGAGACCTTTTCAGCTTCAGAAAATGATAGGTTGTAAACATTTACAACTCAGCTTTGGTTAAACGTCTAAACGTTTAACACCCCTATCGAGGACTAGGCTTAATCTGAATTTGCAACTTTGTAAAAAAACCCTGGTGTAAAACTCAAGCTATGACAAATGTGAAATGCCAGCCATTTCAAAACATCTTGAGCTGGTCAAACCATGTTGAGTATGGAGCTGGTTTAACTGGCCAACCAGCTAACAGCAGTTGCAAAACATTTTACATTTTAGTCATTTGGCAGACGCTTTTAATCCAAAGCGATTTACAAGTGCATAGGTTCTACCATAAGTCAAAGCATCACATCCAGAAACTAGCAAAATACACATGAAATGCTGTTCTAAACAGTTATCATAAGTGCATTTTTATTTTTTTATTTTTTTTTGGGGGGGGGGGGGGGGGGGGAGGGGTTAGACAAGAATAGGGATATCAGAAAGTAGGGGCAGGGGAAATCAGGAGGGAGGACTAAGGTAGAGTTTGAAAAGGTGGGTTTTGAGTCTGCGTCGAAATAGGGGGAGGGATTCTGCTGTTCTGACCGTGGTAGGCAAGTCATTCCACTACTGAGGAACCAGAACGGAAAACAGGCGTGAACGTGCAGCTCGACCGCCAGGTGCACGTAGAGAGGGAACCATAAGGCGACCAGAGCTGGCAGACCGGAGTAGTCTAGCGGGGGAGTAGGGAGTGATCAGGGATTGTATGTAAGGTGGGGCAGTCCCCTTAGCAGCCTGAAATGCCAACACTAGGGCCTTGAAACGGATGCGTGCGGCAATAGGAAGCCAGTGGAGGCCAATGAGAAGAAAACTGCTCAAGCTAGGTTTTCCAGCAGGGAAGTTAGTGTTGAAATTAGAATCATGTTGCATGTTGCTTTATTAATATACTAATTTTTTAATGAAATAAATCAGGAGCTGACATTGCATCTACATTATGCTGGTGGAAAACCTAGAATCCTAAGGAATGCCATTAACCTATGCAGTGAAATTCTAAATAATTTCAAACCTGCAATACAGTACACGCAAATTTCTACGCAGTAGCAGTTTCTATTCAGTGATAAAGGGAGACCCTTTTCATTCCCTTATCGCTCTATTATCCTCCCTAGTTAGTTTAGTTTAAAATTACTCATCTGGTAAGTTAACAAATGAATGGGAGCGAATGAGCCAGACAACCAGGAGGAACGGTGATGCTGCTAGTCCACAGAGAGAGTGGATGTTGCTAGAATTAATGCCACAAATACATTGGGGCAGGCTCAAAATGCATCCCTTTGTATATTGACGTGAAATATCAGTTTAAAAATTAAATGTATCCAGCTGTAAGGGGACTGAAAATAGAATCTGTGCAAGTTGCTCTAGATAAGAGCCTGTTAAATGCAGACTTCATGCATAATGCAAATTGGGGGTGAAGAGCAAACTAGCAATTGGCCACAGCACTACATGCAAACACTGATAAAAAATAAAAATAAAAATAAAAAAAAGAGACATTTGCCTAAGTGACAGCACCATTTTGCCATAGGTTGGTCTATAAACAATGGCTCATGTGCAAAACCTATGCAGTGCAAGCAGGACAAAACAGCAGGCAGACCAGAAATCTTACACAGGATACTACTGCTACAGTAGGTTTTGAATTATACTGGAAAGCCTGAGTGTAGACCTGCCATTCCGCTTGACTAATGTTCCACAAGCTTTGCGAGATTAGCAAAGAGCTGCACAAGTGCACTGGGAAGGAACATACGGCAGATGGGGGGGGGGGGGGGGGGATAGGTTGCTGCAGACTTACCGTCCATGTGGTATTGATCTTGTTGATATAGTTGACCATTTCATGGGACAGGGGAGAGAGGCGTGGTCTGGCCCAACTGACTGACAGGGCCGAGAGCATGCAGAGCAAGGCAAACCGGCACATTCTGGAAGACAAAGCCAAAATGAGTCAGATAATGAACCTACATTCACCCATATCAAAAGGGAAGGGATTATGCCCAACACAAACCTTCAATTTAAAACAGAATACACCATTATATAAAATTAATAAACCTCATGACAAGGCTATGGTGAGAATTCAGGACCACCCCAAGCAAGAGAACCAAAATGCCAGTGTCTGCAGGCATTCGCACCAACCGTGTGCTACACCACCTGAAGTCAATTGGTGAAATCAGGTGTAGTGCATGGTAGGCGCAAATACCTGCAGACACTGCGGCCCACAGGAATCGAGTAGCGCTGAGCGAGATGCACCAAGAGGCACCCGTCCGATTGGAGTCTACATTTTACTGGTCTTAGAA
Organism: Conger conger; assembly: GCF_963514075.1. Classification (NCBI taxonomy): domain Eukaryota; kingdom Metazoa; phylum Chordata; class Actinopteri; order Anguilliformes; family Congridae; genus Conger; species Conger conger. The sequence continues at coordinate 34,305,166 of NC_083764.1, forward strand.
AGCCCGCAGTCAATGTCCCAAGCTTATTTAAATTGATCAAGGCAGAGAAATGCATTACTGAATAAAGCACGTTCAGGTTTCCACTTACCCTAGACTGCTCAGATATTCATGACGCAGAAAACGAATTGGACCAGGGTGTTCCCAATACAGCTAAGCTACGCTTTTAACAGAAACGTAGACAAAGTTGTAGACCAAAACAGCACAACACTGCTGCAAAAAAGTGTAACGGCAGCATTTACTGTTGACGAGGAGATGGCAGAAGCTGGCCAAGCAATCCCTTACAACTAGTAGTTTACCTCATCGCGAATGTGACCCATTACCTTCATTGAGCAGATTACTCCATCCAAGCAACTTTGAACACAACATTTGCACTGGATAGGGCATTCTAATGAATTTGCCAATTTCACATGATTATGACCAACACAGTACAATCCCAACAAATCCACTGTACTGTGGCAGTTTTAATAAAGCCTAATAAAATTAAAGTTTCACCTGCTGATAAAGATGATGCTTGCGTAACAAGTTAGATTTGCCAGAGTCCAAGGTGGGATTTGAACCCAAGCCTCTTGTTCATCCAAAGAATTGCCAAATGAATGAGTTACCGGTCAGCTAGACAAAATTGCATCTTGCCAAGAGCAATGTTATTTTGATTGAGAGTTACATCAGGGAGTGTTGTTGTGGTAATCTGCTCCAAGCCATGGCGAAGTAGCTGAGCTAACCTCACTACACTTGAGTGGCCATTTTTTTACCATAAAATACAAGTTGCGGAAAACAGGCACACACACATTCTGTATTTTTTTTTTTTATTTTTTTTTTTTTTTAAACAAGCTAGCCAACTAATTTGGGAACCGATACGCGAATATAAAACTCAGTTAAGTTCAATACTGGCAGCAGAGAGTAGCCTAGATTCTGCTTTTATGAATCAGGGTATACAATTATTTTGGTAGCCATTTAATGAATACAAGTAGTAAGATTGTCATTTAGCGACATTAATGTAAACATACTGTAAGGTAGTAATGAAGGAAAGCAAAATGGCGCATTAGCCCACGTCTCGTCTGGACTAGCACAGTCAAACTATTTCATGATGACTAAACAATAAATATTTAAACAGGAAATGCATTACATAATGACCATTACAGGCTAGATGCCCGGCACTCTGTTCAGTGCGTGAACTGTTCCTGGTTGCTAGCTGCAGGTCAAATCAAGACTGAAGTTACACAACGGCCCTGTCGTCACCATGGTGGACACACAATACTAGTGACCAATGTACTGAGACAGATCCATATTAGGGCTGCTTGTGCATGGCAAAAATCATACTATTACTATAACAATTACTCATAGCATGCATTTATTGCACACATACACATCTAACAGGACATTCCCTTGAACTTTTAGTACTTAACTGAAACATAACAGTTGGTGAGAAATTAATTCCCTCAGGTCACGGGCAATGTTTAGCCCCATATGCAGCTTGGAGACATTTAATCTTCATTTTGAAATCTATCGACGTAATGAACTGAGGCTAATGCAACACCTGAATTCCACCAGATGCGTTGCTTATACACAGCAGAAGTGAAACAGGCATTTTGTCATACCCGAAGCGTTTTTCTACGAGCAGTCCACCAGCATATTCACAGATGACTCTGAAACAAGCAAGCCCCGTTACACAAGCACACTGAAACGTCTTAATATCACACTTGCCTTTTTAAAGTCCACTTGCATTTTCAATACAGATTTCCTGAGATTCCCCACTGAACACTTTCTGGCCACTGAGGGGCCACCCACTCCTCATGTGCTCACCATTTGGGGGTTCATGTCAGCAGTCTGCCCATTTTGCAACATTCCATTCCGTTACTGTCGTCTAAAGAATCTTTGGAACACCATTTGCCATATCAATGAACTTCAGTTTTTAGTGTCATCTGCTTCCAGTGTACAACCCCCCCTCACCTACCTCACTTGTCACCACCATTTTAGACAGCACCTGACAATTTGAGAAGTGCCTATGCTTTCTGCTGAACTGGCCACAATAAGCAGAATCTAATTCAGTCACTGACAAGGAAACCGGAAGTGAAAATGCAGCTTCAAAAAATAGTTTCAACTTAATTCAAAGTGCTGCTCCATGCTATGGTTGGCAAAATAACCCTCTTCATGCCACAACATCGCCCCCCTAAGAATCATACCATCAAAGAATAAAAAATAATTAACCAATTAATCCAAAACAAATAAATCAGTTTGAACGAATCCATCTTTTTTGACCCCCAAGTCTAATTTGTTCGGCTCCCTCCCCATGCACTGAGACCGGCCCACTCCATCTCCTTAACCAAAGACAGAAACGTTGTGACTGTCCAGAAGCTACTTACACAGTCGGTAACGCGCCAGTCATGTAGACGGAACGTTCCGAGAACAGCGCATGCCATTGTCCTGAATAGGGAACCATCGTAGACAAGTCATTTTTGTATTTTAATGAACAGTCCGCAAAGCGCTTTAATCGCAAAAATAAACGGAGCAGGACTCCTTACGCGGTTACATAGTAAATTGATCCAACTCTATAGCCCGAGGATATTACTCCCAGGCACAGTCTTCGATCTTATGAAATCTCACGTCAATGACATCATGATCCATAACCATGAAAAATGAATTGTATAGGCTAACGCCATTAGCTGTTAGCCACGGGCTTCCTGGTAATGAAGTCAATTTTGAAAATAGTCGTATATTAAAATTATAGCCACATTGTGCTCATTTAGACTGGTAAACGACAACTTCATTTTCAATGGAAACCCATAGAAACTTTCCAAATCTGGGGGTTCAGCCTAGAGCGATTGACGTTTATGTAGGCGTGTCCGCCCCTGCAGACTGGAACTACAGGCTTTAGAAAGCCAATTTCACATTATATACAATGTAATTGTATCATCTTAAATACGCCTAGCAAAGTCGCAGCCTACATTTTCTACGAAACCTGAAATGAAGCTGCGGAAGGTCAAACGTTTATCAATGCTATTCACAGCTGATGCATTATTTAGGCTAGCAAGCCACCGTGTTTACGCTGCGAACAAATACAGCTAAATGCTGCGAACGAAGAACTTAGGAACTAATATGAGACTCGTGTGCTTTCCGGAAGTACAATTGAACTAAAGAGTGAGCCAAATGAAACAATCTTTTGAACGAAGCCACAAGACGCGGCTCACTAAGCTGATCTAGATTCGACAATTCCCATCACTAAGTTCCATGCATTGCGCAAGCCAGTCACGAGGAAGTTGACCGACATTCAAGACCGAAATATAATTCAATAGTATTCTCTACATACAGTATAACATTAGCATGTCGAAGCAGTTTCCAATGCACACCCCCAACGAACGGTTAAGAGATGCCAAACACCAGACGATGACTTGCATGAATTGATCAGCTACCGGCGTTAGGAAAGATGGAAAAAATCATTCACTTCGAAATAACCCAACCCTTACTTTTTCATAAAGTAACTAACGTTACAGCTTTTCTACAACTTAAGTTAGGACAGTATAGTCGCGCAATATGCCACAAGTCATCAAGTTAAACTACAGACTTTAGGTTACGTTTCGTTAACACGAACACCGTTGAACCAACCACACTCCGAATTTCATGGTTAGTGGCTCGTTTTCAAACACCAACTAAACGAATCAGCCATAGGCTCCTTAAATAAATCGTCAAAACGATAGCAAAGCAGGTGGAAAGTAAAAACATAGCTAGCCAGCCAACTGAACGGTTTCGATTTAGTTAAGACTAGCAAAACTTGCTTAGGCTAGCTAATCCAACTTGATTTCAGCAAATGAGCCACTCCTAGCATTCAATGACACGTTTGGTTAACTTGGCTATATCAGATAACGTTCAAGCAATCTTCCTAACCAGAAGGTTCATCTTCAATCACGGTACCTTAAACATATACTCTGGGACTGCCGCGTTGACCACCGATTCCCCTCTGTAGACTCGACACGTCCCAGGTAGACGGAATTATTGTGCGCCTTCTTCGGCTGGTTTTATAGTACTTTCCAAACAGTGTCACAGCGCCTTTCGATTCTCTACATAAACCACAGGTCACATGACTAATCATGTGTGTACTGTCCTGATGACTCTCACGTGATAGCACTGGGTAGGCAGATATTTTCTAAAGCGGCCACAAAGCAGTTTCAAACCAGTTTTCCAACTAAGTAGTGGGTATATTTGGATTTTCTTGCTTATATTGTGGCAATGTGTGTATTCATACTTTTTTGTTGTTGTTAAAACTAGAATTTGTGTATCATATAGGACAGCAGTATCAAACTCCTGGAGGGCCGCAGTGTCTGCTGGTTTTTGGTGCTCTTCAGCACCAATGAATTTAGGCCTTTCATTGCCTAAATAGTCCACACACACATTACGGCCTTAATTGGCTGCTGATGGAAAGGAAACCACAAATATCTGTAGACACTCCAACCCTCAAGGACTGGAGTTTGATATCCCTGATGAATGCAGACCACATTGAGGAATTAGTTAAGAGGACAGCCCTAATTAGCCCAATCATTTAGTAATATTTAGCTGCATTCCTTGATAAATGCATGACAGCTAAATACTGTCCATGTGTCCCACCATAAGACATATGTTTGTTGTTAAATATCTGGTTAAACCAGTGTAAATGAGTTAATTTGGCCTGGGTAAATGGTGACAAAGAAAACCTGTATACACAGACTGTAGGAATGGAATTTCCTACACCTGATTGTTTGGCTAATTAAATAGGTCTCCATAAAATCAAGGTTTTTACACCCCCTCCAGACAGGGCAGCTGAGCTGTGAATTGAACATGTGTACAGAAAAAGGAACAATTATCAAGAATTATATGAAATGTGGCAAGATCATCCAGCTTAGATCAGCAAATGGGGCAGTGACTGTCTTTTTTTGGTTTACCACCAGCAAGCACAGGAACCATTTCAGTCTATATTAATCCGCTATCCTAGTAATATTGTCAAGCAAAATGTGCTGTTCATGTTTAATTAACATTTAACTACCTGTGATTTTTCGGCTCTCTTGCATGAGAAGTGTCATACACATCAGTGTATAACACTTCCCATCACCACTGCATGAGTCATGTATGTGGAAGGTTATTCATAAATGTTTTTTTTGTGTGTGTGTGTGTGTGTGTGTGTGTTTTGTTTTCACTGAGGTCCTTAATAGCCTTTAAAAGATATGGATGGCTTCTCTGAAACATTTGAGCCTTTATGAATAAAAATGCTGGCGTTATAACCACATTAAAATTCACAAATCTGTGTATGATGCAGACAGTGCATACAGCTTGGTATAGTGTCAGAGCATTTTAAAGAATTTAATTAAAAGAGCATCATTAAATAATGTACAAGGGTAATGCTACTGAAACACTCAAAGAGCATCCTGATAAACACCTGCTACAGAAAAAGAAAGAGACCCTGATACAGGAAGCCGTTTTTCTCTTATCTATGGATTTCAACATTTAAAGGACACCAAGGGCAGGGACATGATCAGTTGATAATTTCTTATCTTGTCTTGAACATGTATTTCTCTACTTTTTTTATTTTATATTTTCTGGAAGGACTTGCTACACATTTAAAAAAAGTAACTCCCAGGTACATGCTTAGCCAGACATTCTATGCATCAAGTACTGTACAATAGCCCTTTCAAAGGCCGATTTATAAATGTTTGGTGCAAACAACCAAATTATTCTCCTGGGCTTTGCCTTCTCATATTCCCAGATATGGAGCCTTTCACTGTACGACATAGCAGTGCTAATAATAGATTTTACCAGAAAATGATGAAGGGCTTATTTGTATTAAGTGAGGAAGGAAGACTATTAGCGAAAGCAAAGGAGACAATTGCAAACTGCTATTCACCACAAGTCCCTCAATCTGACACCATAATCAAGCTGATATTGACTTGCTTATATTAAAGCATATTAAAGCAGTTTTATGCTTTCTTCCCAAGGTGGCGCATTAATTTCTGAGAATGGCTGCCATGCCTTCCATGAGCTTCCAAGCATTTATGCCTATTGTGCTTTCAAGAAAACTGCATGTCATTTCATTCCAGAATAGGTTGTTATATACACCAGGTATCACATATGTCCAGTATAGAAGTCACAGACACACTGAATGACATTGAATAATTTACCAATTATTCAGTGAAGGAAATTAGGTAATTACAAATGAACACATGTTCTCAGTCAACCAATCATACAAAACTTGTCAATACTACACTCTGTTGCAGGCTGTGAAAAAATGTGTGCACAATGCTCACTACCTTTGAATGCAACCAATGCCCACTTCTGTTTCCATTCCCACTGTGCAATGAAATCACAAAACAGCTTTCAGACTGATGAAGCAGAGAGCTTCACAGGCGGCAGTTTCCTGAGGACCCTCTTAAGGTGCTCACAAACCAAATTCAGCACGCAACACATTCCATTCATTGTCTATGGAGAGCCTTGCGGTACGTGATGTTCATAGTCCGGCGAGTGCTGTGTATGTTTGACCTGTATAGTGATATAGTGACTTTTGCATATAGTGTCTGCCCATGCAAATCAATCGTGTCCAGCACAGCTCACCGGGCTCACAAAACTAGGATCAAACTTTCAACCTCGGTGTTTGAAATAAAATATCAAGATTCTTCAACTGTATTGCTTATTTCTCAACTCAAATGTTTTCAGAAACATATTTAGTGGACTGTTTAGGAGGAACAAGTAAAAGTTATAAAGTTAACAGTCCGCCATATTTTTCCTTTTTACCAAACCAAATGAAAGTACTGCTATCCAATCAGATGCCGACAGTGTTCTGTGGTAGATGTCCCTCTTCGTATTGATCTCATGGAGCCATCTATCAGACGGAACCCACCCACATTACCACCCATTAAATTGAATTTCGGGGTACGATGCGTCACCCTGTGCGGTTGCCGTATTTGGTTTATGAGCACCTTTAGTCTGTGGGTTTCCTGGCACCCTCTAGTGGCCCTGCATGTCCGCAGTACCGGCAGCTTGCCCAGTTGTGGCGCTCAGATACTGCCAGCTCAGGGCAGCTAGCAGCATGGCAGCGGACAGGTAGATAGGTGACAGGTGGTGCGCACGGGACAGGAGCATGTCCTGAGACTGAGTCTTTTCACGGATGAGATGCAGGATCAGCAGCGTCTTGTCCCGAGATGGGTCTGTGAGGGACACCTTCTGTAGAATCTGAAGAAGTAAATAATAATAGAATTGAATGGAATAATAATGAACAATAACAGAACTATGTTTATAAGTCACTTAATGCATTATGTTCAAAGTGCTATTCAAATATACAAAGCTGCAGAATAAAAAATGAGTAAAAAAAAAAAAAAAATACATAAAAGAATGTCTCCAGACAGTTAAACTTAATGCAGTGTATTAAAAGGAGGCTAATGTGAAATTATTACAGGACAACAGTAAATACCAGTGAAAACCTTCAGGAAGCACAGAAATTTAAACTGGTATGCCTGTAAAGGACAATACAAATACCCAATTACAGAGTACAATATGCTTTATAAGACAGTGCTCCTGAAAGTTGAATAAATTACTTCTAATGATGTAGTTGGAGAAATCCTGTTTAATTTTTAAATTAAACGGGATTAAGCAGGATCAATAAAATATATAATCAATCATATACACTCACCAAGCATTTTATTTACTTTATTACACCTACTTATTTGTGCGATTATCTAATCAGCCAATTGTGTGGCAGCAGTGCAATGCATACAATCATGTAGATACAGGTCAGGAGCTTCAGTTAATGTTTACATCAACCATCAGAATGGGGAAAAATGTGATCTAAGTGACTGCCCGTGGAATGACTGTAGGTAGAAGTCTAAAAAAGAAGTCTAAGCAGTCCAGCAGTTGCAAAGATCCAGCAGTGGGAAGGACCATATGCAATCTGATATTTATACATTAACATCAATTTTACTACCAGTACCAGATTCAACAATTACACAAAGGCCAATAATACTAATATTCATCCAGCTACTGCAACTCTAAGAACAACCACAATAATTGTGGCTCACACCCACCTCCTGGCTGTACTGAGAGATGATGGTCCGTACAGCACCAATGTTGGTCGCCTGCATCATGAGTGTTACAGCTTGGCCCTTCCGGATCTTCACCACTCCTTGGAAAACCTGCGGGTTGTTGTAGCATGCAGACAGTGTGGCTATCGCCATTACCTACACAGGGGGAAACAAAATGCAACATTACAAAAAAATATTCTGCAGAGAGAAATAATGCTGCAAGCAATCCTCCAGATTTATTTTGACTTAGCTAATTTGTACATTTGTATATGTTGGTAGTGATTATTAGGGCAGATTAGCAATGCAACTAACAAGTTGGCAAATTGGAAGAAAACCGTTACCTGAGGGATGGCACAGAAATTGAAGACGCTCTGGTTGCGGAGGTGCGTCAGGTAGCTGATGACGTCTGGAACATGATGGAGGGCATCGGTCACAAGCAGGTTCAGGCAGGCGAGGGCGGAGTCTAGGTGCTGTGGCTTCGCAAAATCTTCCAGGTGGTTAGCAAACTGGTTCCAAGCCTAAAGCATGGACATCATGTAGCAAACCATTCAGGATTAATAAGATTCCATAATCGCATGCCAGACTTAACTGTAAGCTTTAAGCCCATCAAAAGCAAAACAGTTCAGAACAATGAACCAGTCCCCATTCGGAGCATAACAAATATTTTCAAATCAGTGACAATGACTAGGCTACGTTTACATGCACGTCATATTCCAGTATTATTCAGAGACAATATTCCCAATAAAATACAGGTAATGTCATGCAAACAGTATTTTCTGATTGAATACCCCGAATAAGACTTCATTCTGAATGTGGCATATTTCAATTAAGACATGTGGCATATGCTTATTTCTCACCTCAAATGTTTTCAGAAACATATTTTAGTGGAATGTTTAGGAGGAATAAGTAAGGAATTTGGATTATTAGAGCAGTATTTGGGCACATTCTGCAACATTTGGGTTGTGAGACATACCTCCTTTGGCCAGAAGGCCCGTCCATCCCGTTGGTCTTCCAGGTAGTCTCGGATAATATTGGTCTTTTGCAGAAAGAGGCCCATGGAGTTGGCCAACTCGTGGTCCTGCCCGACCTCAGGGTCCTCCAGCTGGGAGGCCGAAAACAGCCGGGACAGTCCAATGCCCACCAGCCCAGCCACATAGTGGCAGTACTGTGAACCACATAATAAGACCACACGCTCATCAGAACAATGAAAAAACACAGCTGTGGAGAACACAAAAAACAACAAACTGAAGAATATTCATCGGGTTTCCAAGTTATCGGGCATCTGGAGATCACACCGCACAACCACAAAGTCCATTTTAAGGAAATGTGTTCACACTCAATATACAGCAAGGTCCAGAATTTTGGCACATAAATATACACAAAAATATTGTAAACATAAAAAGAATACTATCATTGACATGAGCTTTATTTTCCAACTTGTGTAAAGCAGTGTGCTACAGCAGGCTAAGTTTAAGGCTGACAGTTTACCATCCAAATGGGTGTCAGCTTTAACAGGCTAAATTAATGAATGCATCCATTACCTTGTCCCACTCCTTCATTGACCCTACTTTCTTTTCTAGGAACTCCGCCATTCCCACTCCCATGCGGTGGCAGATATCGGATATCACCTCCTGATATTCCTGGCCCAGATTCCGGAACTCAGTGGAAATCTGTGACAGAAAAAAGTGAGTGTCTGAATACATTTTCTGTGTCTCAGATGCAAGGTATGCACTGAATAAGAAGGAATGAATCAAAATACTGATGTGAAGTGGCAGGGAATGTTGATTAAATGAAAAACCTCCTTCTATAAAAGCATCAGTCCGCACTGTGTTTGAAGTATGCAGTGTGGTGAGTCAGAACACTTTGCTGTGATCAATCACATGCATGTGGCAACAAGAAAGTGGAACAAGGAAGAAAGGACTAAGAATGAGGAAGAAGAAAAGAAAGAATATATGAGGAATATGAAAGAGGAAATAAAGAAGTTTCTCAATGTGCGTTTCTTTATCCAAATCAACCATTAAAGGCATATGCCTACAATGCAGGATTTCTTATGCAACCCCCTCGTGACAACCGTGGGCTTTGACCTGTAGTCAAGTAAGCAGTACCTAGGATGTGCTTGCTTTTATATCTGATGTGAAACTGGGGTACAATGTTCAGTGGTATTTAACAGGACCCTGGGTTCCCAGCAGTTGGGGATGAGTTGGGCTGGTCTTCCTATCTACCAGTAGGAAGTGTTTCTGATTTAGGCTAGAGTGTAAATAGTAAGCATTATGTAGTAAATACACCAGGAAATCATGAGCGGTTAGCCTACTCAGTCGTGAATAGCAAATTAATAAATAGTGTGGTGCCTCCACTGCGGAAAATACTACATCCACACAATATGCATTTCACCACAACTAACAACAGTTATCCCTACAGTCTAGTTTTATGCTAACTATAACTAAATAAAATATACAGGCCAACAATGTTTGAGACTTAAAGTCACTGGACGTGTTAGGCTTGAATCTCCAGCCTGTGTTTCCTATAAGTTTTGCCCCATATTTAGGAAACGGCTATGCCGGCGGTGATTTTAAAAAGGCCTACACAGTGCTCCTTTAATTGATGATTTATGTAGAATCTTCCCACTTCAATTAGGATAGACAATATAATACTGATTGCTGTATGCAACACCAATATTTTTACATAAATGAGTGTTAACCCTTATAGTACTCCACAAGCATTTAGAATCCAATCAATCCAAAATTCCAATCAATATTTGGCTATGTCATTTGAATGTACTTGAATAAACACTCAAACCCTCAATTTTATTAATGCAACTGCAGTAGTAGGATTGTAACTATACCCAGTACGGTTTAGAAGCCAGATACACAATTATATAAAGGATGATAAATAGGCACTTTTGGTATGAAGAAAACTGATCTTTCAGTGGCTTTTTTATAGAGGAAAGAAACAACATGGCCATCAATTTAAAAAAGGCATGTAGAAAATGACCATGGGTAACACATGATGTGTTGATAAAAGGTCTTAAACAATTCATAGACAGTGCAGTCCCAAAGTATTTGGACAGTAACAATTAATGTATGTTCTTTTGACTCTGCACATAGTTGCTTCCTTGACTGGCAGTGACTCCAATAACGGATTCCAAAGGCAATCAAAAGCCTAGAATCAAGACTAGACACCGAAAGCTATCTAATACCTCCACTAAGGACGCGACAGTTGAGAAGCCAACTGTCCAATTACTTTTGGTCCCCTAAAATTGGGGGGACGATGTATAAAAATGGCTACAATTTCTACACCGTTTACCCAACATGGATGTAAAAAGCCATCAAATTAAAGCAAAATGTTTGCTTCATAGTCATTGTTTTGGTTCAAATTCAGTGTGCTGGAGCAGAGTTAAAACAACAACAAATGTGACACTGTCCAAATACTTCCAAAGTGCACTGTATGCCTGTGCATTAGTGTGTAATGTTAGATGACTACTGAAACTGGGGGTTAAGCCCGTAGTTTCAGTTCTAATGTTACAATTGTATATTCTATAGGCTGTCAGAAAGGTTATACTGTCCACAACTAGGTAAATGACTTTGCAATCAAACAGAATGAACAGAATTTTTTATCATGGTGCAATGCATGGCCGATCTAAATACCTATCCCTACTTAACATTTAAAAGTTTATTTTTTAAGATTGTTCAGCACTCAATAACCACTCAATCTTGAACAGGACATCACCACATGGTAAGCTTGTTTATATTCCAAACTTATTTGCAGATATTGATCGAAGAATGATGTGGTATAATTGCACAAGAATTAATGACATTATTTAAAGCAGCGTTATTCACTGCTGTATTTTCACTGCTTGTATTTAATTTTTGTGTTTCACTTAGTAGTGAAAGTGGAACGCATGGTTTGTCACTTTCTTTCTTAGTTTCATTACATGAGCACTGAATGTCTGAGTTGAGCTGTCTCATGGCACCAGTGCCATGGCCACAGGGGCTTGCGTGAAGGGATTAAGCATTTGATCACTAAAATTAGATGTCTGTTATGATATGCATCAGAAGCAAGCAGTTCATGCAAGTAACCTTTTGCAGAGACAAAACACTCGTCATGCACAATCCAACATTGCTGTCAGCAAAAGAGTTGAACAAAAGGGCATTCAGATAATTTGCCTTGAGCAAAAACTGTGTTCTGTAACATTTTCTTTTATTCTGTGGGTTTGCCAGGGGGTGATATTCTGTGGTCACTAACAGAAGATGTATAATGTTTTCAGAATTGGTATTACACTGTAAACCAGTGAAATTCAATCCTGTTTCTGGAGAGCCACAGGATCTGCTGGGTTTTTTTATTCAGACCCCAAGAAACTTCTCAGCTACTGTTTGCTACTGACTGGCCAGAATGTCTTCACACCTGACTCCCAGGTAAAGGGAGGGTGGAAAACAGCAGTTCTCATCCTTCAAGGATTTGATGATGCCTGCTGTACACAATCACCAGTTCATCAACCATAATAGCAGCGCTCTGCAACTGGACATACAACAAAACACCATTTCAGTTTTAAATCCCAAATGCAGTCTTGGTCTGTGGCTATGGGTCACTGACCGTGGGGAAGTCCTCCAGCACTTGCCGGTCCTTCTCCTGACTCTCTGTGAAGTTCCACTCTGGATCATACAAGAAGTTGTGGAAGTTGTGCAGCAAGGGCACCTTCTTCTGCAATGGTATGCTCATGTCATCCTCCACTGTGTCTAGAGCCCGCAGGACCAGGTAGAAAATACACACTGCATGACTGAAACAGAGGATCAATGGGAGGCCATTATAAAATGTCTTTGTGAGTTTAATGTCATATCAAATCATTAAAAATCAATATTAGAGCATCTAATAAAGAGCATCTGAAAAACAAGACCAGGTCACATATTTTGGGTTACCATTCACAGTCCTTCTTCCTTCTGTTCTTTTTTCCACAAATAATAATTATTTGAAGATCAGATAATTCACGGATCAGATAATTCACGGAGATTTCACGAGTAATTATTTGTGCTTGAAAACTGCTGCTTTTCCGTAACCTGGCTGTTATCATTTAGGTAAGCTCATAAAGTATAAGTTTGGTGTATGGACCTGTAGTGAGGTCATACATCAAGTTCAGCAACAACATACAAATACTTTATTTTGCGTATCCATACACGACCTTTGACTTTTAAAGTCAATGTGTTACAATGACTACACGACGTCACACCCATTGTAGGTTATAATAATGTTAATTCAAGGTCAACGATAAAAGTATCTATATTACACTCAAAACGACTGGACCCTTCAAATGTGTGACTTGCTGTTACTAGCACTATATATAAATAAAAACTTCGCAACAGAATCTAACGTTGCCTGGAATTCATATTACACGTAACTTGCTTTGTTAATTCCAGCTGTTATTACAAAAACAATTAAACAAGGCAATACAGAAAACGCTAACGTAGGCTAGCTTACCGTAACTGTCCGTCCAGTGCCTGAATTACAGCTGCGAAACTCCGGCTTGTCTGATTCAAATAAACATAACATGTTCGCAGACTCTCGCTCATGGATTCCTGACAGGAGAAACACAGAAAAACGGGGTGTCGGTAAGAACCAGCCGTTCTGAGTGCATTCGGACGAGCGGCCCAACACCCTTCCTGGACACCCCGCTCGCTCAGCCTTCCGATGGACAGCGTAGGTCGCACAGTAGTTACGGAGCTTCGGGGAGGGACGGAGAGACTGCGTTTCAACACTAAAAAGTACACCGTACTCTTGCAACAAGGTCCGGCCATGTGGAGACCCTATCCACAGGCAAAACTACTAAATGTTTTTTTTTATCCTGTCATTTATAAAAGTTGGGATGTATGTGCTAACGCTGTTCGCTCGTTGTGCATGTCACACATGCGAGTTGAAAACAACCTTTTGGCCTCGCCTACTTTCCATTCTCCAGCCACCCCCTTAACCACTGAACTTTATCTACACTTTACGGGGTAAACTGGGGTGATCTGACACCAGCGAGATATATAAGACCTGGAGACAGCTTCCGCTTACCGCTTTCATAGATTCCTATGAGAGCTGCTCAATGGCGCATGAAGCCTATTAATGGAGGCTGCCATGCTTGGCTTGACTCGTTTGGGGTTTTTTGACACCAGAGCATGCGCACTGGTGCCAAACATAAACAGTTTTCTGGAATGGACGAATAGGAATCGGAAAAAAATCTTCTTCTGCGCTATCACAAATAAACGGTCACTTGACAGTAATTTGCTCGGTGTGAATACATTTTAAAATGTATTGTCCAAAATAGTATTTGGCAGAGGTTTAATAAACTGCAATACCCCCGGTAACCACTGCGAGAAACTACGAGATCCTGGGCGAATATCAATCCCTGGTCCGCCATTTTACACGGTACAATAGCACCCTCTTGTGGGTCGAAGACAAAACGGCTCCCAAATTGAGTCCTGGGGAAACTCTGGTTGGTCTAACGAGGGGGTCGTCTGCCAGATGTTATTTTTATAAGTTCGTTTTTGCGTTTACATGTCCACATGTCATAATTTACATGTTGGAATTTCAAATTTTATTGTAATATAGGCCTATTAAAACTGATTTGTTCATAGTGAAAATCCATAGTGTGCATCCCATTTTCGACATGTTCATTGACAGAAATACTACTGTTTTTAATAATTATTGAATGCCACTGATGTTATTAGAACAATAAATGTTCATTTTATTGATATGGGGTTTCTTATCCAAATGACTTACTGTCCACAGGTAACAAACTAGCTTAGGGAAACAAGGGATACCCAATCATATGTGAAAAGGCCCTGATTAATTAATTGGATCAGGTGTCTTAGAGCTGGGCAAAAACAAAACTGTGCACACACATCAGCATGTGTGTGCACATTTTTGTTTTTGCCCAGCTCTAAGACACCTGATCCAATTAATTAATCATGGTCTTCAATCACATTATTTTAGTTCTTCAAAATACGATCTGATATTGATTAAATTATAAAAAGTTAAAAATGTGTTTTCTTATTTTGTTTTGCCTTTACCCCTACTATTAATTTCTGCAAAGTTAGCCAAGCATATTAAGAAAGACACCTGAGATTTCAGTTGTGTCACCATATTTGATCAGCAAGAAGTACACTCAAAACAATTTTACATATTGACGAGTTTAATGTAAGAACATTTGATTAAAACATCTCTGATATTCTTCGTTAACTTTCATGGGTAGCTCAATTGCTTTGCCCTCACATCACAGACATACTGTACGCGGTACAGGCATACTTCAGGTATACGTCAGGTTAGCGGCGTGCTTTCCTGTCATGAAACCATATGGAGCGCATCCACTGAACTGAATGATACTGGATATGCTCTATGAGCGCAAACTACGTAAAGGCCGCTATCCATGACGTTGTCCACTATCGTAGGATCCTTAAGCTGCGTTCTCTGCTCGTGTCGGATGGTTACTCGGATAAATGGTGTAATTCGTGACACTTGTATGACGTTCGTGCATGCTCGGAACAATGGATGGTATGTCACCCCAAAACGCATGTTCAGCTTTGATACTTTGTTTAGCTGTGACGCGTTTGTGCTCATCTCGCAAACTCGGGGTACTCCGGAATGACAACATTTATAGCCGTTCAATAGGACATTTCCTACTTAGAAGCGGGAAACTACCGACTTTCGAGATGTCATGAACCTACAGCCGGTGATGGTGAACAGTAATGCAGTTCCTTCAACACTATGCAAAGCCCGCACTGAACGCTAACGGTTAAAACAAAATTCCATTGTGGAAAATGTTATTCCACGTTCTTTATTTAATGTTAACGCATTCATAAGCTTTACCTATATGGTATGGAAATAACCAAACTTTCTGAACGCAATTTAAATGTGCAGGCTGATGAAGGTGGGTATTCGTGATCAAAAAAATAATATAAACGCAACTTGCCATGTCTCTCGAAAATGTTGTAACATATGTGTTGTCAAACAGGCTAGGTATTTAAAAGCAGCACTCGGGGATCAACTAGTCAAACATGCGCACAACGTAGTTTCCTAGACTGAACCCACAAAGCTCATTATATAACGTAAATCCATGAAATTATATAGATGCGTATTCTAGAACCTTTATGTGTATTTAAATTTAATTTATTTGTAATAAATGTCTTTGTAAAATATACACAAATAAGAATAGAATTGCAAACATATAGCCTACCATTTTGCGATGAAAAAGAACGACAAAATATAATCGTATTGTGTTCTAGCTAACACAAGCTGCAACACAACGTTACCGCGACACTTCTGTCACGCACAACGTAGTTGCCAAAGTAACTAGCCTACGAAAACTAGCTAGCCCAAGTTCTTTGCAATTTCGCCGTTACACTTCACGATGAATACAAAAACTATACAGAAAATGACTGCATATGTGTTGTAGAAACACACGATTAATAAACATGATTCCTATAACTACCTTTACACTACCCCATTTCAGAAACCAGAATTCTAAGAGAGATCTCTGTGGAAAATACAGAAAGCATTTCATCGTAGACCTACTTACATAGTCCAATTTGGGCATGACAGAACGACAGCCGCCCATTTTAAATCTGAAAAGGTTTAATATTTCCTCTGGATGACCAAGTGATTTAAGAATGTCCATGCTTCCGTTTATTTTGCTCCGACTATTAGACTGTCTTCTAGTTATAGTTACCTACAGCAGAATTCTTTATAAGCAACAGATCTGTATTTTTTCATTCAAACGACATCACGTTGTATGAGGAAGCCCGTGCTAGATCTCATAACAAAATCCTCTTCACTCAAAAGACAACGTCAGTTCGACTGACGCTGATTATTGGCCACACAGTCATGGGCTCAGCGGACAGTAACCAATGAATGAGTAGAAAACCTGGTGTGATCATCGCAGCAGTGTGAAGCTAGCCCACAATTTCGCGGAGAAATGTCCACGGATATGTCAAAATAAAAGTAGTATATTAAAACGCGTGAAATGATGTGCAAATAAGTATTAACGAAGGATTTCGAGAATAAACGAATGGATTTCGAGATTAAACGGATGTTTATTCAAAACTGAAGAATTAAATGTTTTATAGGCGACGTAATTACCTAGTATTTTCATATTAAAAAAATTGTATCCACTTTACACCTACTTATTCATGTGATTATGTAATTAGCCAATCGTGTAACAGAAGTGCAATGCATAAAATCATGCAGATATGGGTCTGGAGCTTCAGTTAATGTTCACATCAACCATCAGAACGGGAGAAAATGTGATCTTGGTGAGTCCGACTGTGGCATGATTGTTGGTGCCAGTCGGGCTGGTTTGAGTATTTCTGTAACTGCTGATCTCCTGGGATTTTCAGTCTCTAGTGTTTCCTCAGAATAGTGCAAAAAACAAAAAACATCCAGTGAGCGGCAGTCCTGCAGACAGAAACACATTGTTGATGAGAGAGGTCAACAGAGAATTGCCAGACTGGTTCGAACTTGTAACTCAGATAACCACTCTGTACAATTGTGCTAAGCAGAAAAGCATCTCAGAATGCACAAAATGTCAAACTGTGAGGCAGATGCAAACGCGTCCCCAAGGGGTGGCCTGGGGGGGCCATGGCCACCATGCTAAAATGACTGGCCACCGCACTGGCCCAGCCAACTAACAAGTCTCAGTCATTCTAATCTCTTTGTAACTGGAAACCTTTACAAATGTGGTATACATTGAAGGTGGAACAATTGAGATGGCCTTACAGGACACCTTTACAAGTGCACATTTTGGGTGGAAGGGGCTCAAGCAAAAAAAGGCCCTCACGCCACCGACACTATTCCCACCCCAATGTTGCCACACCGCTGCCATTGATAATCACACTATGTTCATAACATGGGACCTGTTTACATTCTACTGAAACACATTCCATGAAGAAACCACAGATTTGATTATGGTCCTGTTCTCACATGCTTGACGTATGAGCTCTCTGAATTTTGGGTTTCAAAACTTCCTTCTGTTCTGTATAATTTTGTTACACTGCATATATTTTATAAATAAGACATACGGGACAACTACAGTTAGATTTTAGGAGCATGTTTTTGAATATCCCGGTGAGAGGAAAAGAAACCACAGTATTATATTATATGAAAAAATACATACACACACATTACTTAAACATACTTATCTTTGCTCCATCTATGCATATGCCTGAAAAACTGATCCAGGGTCAGGGATGTGAGGAGTATTTTGCCATTTTTGCCTCACTGGAGACGGATGTATTTGCTGCTTCTAGCAGTGATTATGCTGCTTATTTCCCAATCAAAATTGATTTAAACTTTATTTTAACAGGGAAAACACACTGTGACATGCCCAAACAATAATGCACTGACAAGGCTTCCAACACACAATGCATTAATACCTGCTATGGGTACTATAACTATGGTGGTCTACTTCAAACAACATGTACCATTGAACAGGCTGCTGAGGATTCAACCAAATAGATTCTTTTCAGAGGAACACAGGACTTAAAGAGTTGATTAATTTCTAGAAAGACAGGTTGAATTTCCTGTCTTTTTCAGCTTTTGCCAACCATTATGACATTATCTCTCACTTTAAACATAGTTCTTGGGTTTAATCTATACCATGAATGGGTGAGACTCAATAGCTAAATCAATAAACAGATGATAAAATATTATTTATAAGTACACTATTGGTTACCTTTACTCACACCCTCTTAGGAAAGGTGTGTGAAAAACAGTATTTTACCCTGAAATGAAACACCATGCAATTGAGGGTTAAAGGTTTTCTCCCTGTGATTCCCATTTGGTCAGACATTATGCATTCTGCTTTGGACATTGCAGACACAACTACCCATAATGCAACTTCCATATGTGAGTCAAAATTTTCAGAAATGTGAAATATTTACCTTAATGATGACAAATATAGATTAGATGACTGTATAGCCAAATTGGAGAAGCTGTACAGAGCATGATAAATCAATATGTACGACAAATTAAAACTAAGGACAACCAAAAGGAAGTATGAGCTAGGGTTCCAGTTAGGGAGGCAAGTAATGAGCCTTCCGGCTCAGCTCCCTCTTCACCACATCGGTCCCGTGCAATGCCCGCATTACTGCTGACGCTGCACCGATCCGCCTGTCAATCTCACGCTCCCTTCTACCCTCACTCGTGAACAAGACCCCGAGATACTTGAACTCCTTCACTTGGGGCAATGACTCGTTCCCAACCCGGAGGGAGCAATCCACCGTTTTCCGGCAGAGAACAATGGCCTTGGACTTGGAGGTGCTGACTCTCATCCCTGCCGCTTCACACTTGGCTGCAAACTGCTCCAGTGCGTGCTGAAGGTCACAGTCAAATGAAGCCAGCAGAACCACGTTGACGGCAAAAAGCAGAGACGCAATTCTGAGGTCACCAAACCGGACACTCTCCTCACCTCGGCTGCGCCTTGAAATCTTGTCCATGAATATCACAAAAAGGACCGGTGACAAGGGGCAACCTTGGCGGAGTCCCACACCCACTGGAAACATGCTTGGCTTTGTACCGAGGATGCGGACACAGCTCTCACTTTGGTTATACAGGGACCGGATGGCTCGTAACAACGGCTCAGTACCCCATACTCCCACAGTACCCCCCACAGGGTTCCCCAGGGGACACGGTCGAAAGCCTTCTCCAAATCCACAAAGCACATGTGGACTGGATGGGCAAACTCCCATGACCCCGCCAGCAACCCCGCCAAGGTAAAGAGCTGGTCCACTGTTTCACAACCAGGAAGGAAGCCACATTACTCCTCCTGAATCCGAGGTTCAACCGTCGGTCGGAGCCTCCTTTCCAGCACCCCAGAGTAAACTTTCCCGGGGAGGCTGAGGAGTGTGATACCTCGATAATTGGAGCACACCCCGGGTCCCCCTTCTTGAAAATGGGGACCACCACCCCGGTCTGCCACTCTGCAGGTACTGTCCCTGACCTCCATGCGACAGTGAAGAGGCATGTCAGCCAAGACAGCCCAACAATGCCCAGAGCCTTCAGCATCTCAGGGCGAATCTCATTCACACCTGGTGACTTGCCACTGAGGAGCTTCATCGATCATCGATCTTTGGCCTAAGGTGCTCTGGTACCAAGTACACTTATGAGCTACCCTATGCTCGAACATGGTGTTCGTTATGGACAATCCATGACCAGCACAGAAATCCAATAACAAGACACTGCTTGGGTTAAGATCAGGCAGGCCATTCCTCCCAATCACCCCCTTCCAGGTTTCTCCATCTTTGCCCATGTGAGCGTTGAAGTCACGCAGCAGAAGTATGGAGTTTCCAGGCAGCACCCTTTCCAGGATGCTGCCCGGTGACTCCAAGAAGGCCGGATACTCTGAACTGCCGAACGACAGTCAGAGCTTTCCCCCGAGCGACACGTGGTTGTTCCATGTCCCCAGAACCAGCCGAGGATCAGCACGCCCGGATCCCCGTCTTCGCCTACTGCCCGTTGGGCAAAGCACCCGACTCTGATGCTGACCCCTGCAGGTGGTGAGCCCACAGGGCAGTGACCCCATGTTACCAGTTCAGGCTGTGCCCGGCCGGGCCCCGTGGGATAAGGCCCGGTCACCAGACGCTCGCCGACAGGCTCCCCTCCCGGGTCTGGCTCCAGAAGGGGGCCCCGGTTTCCCTTTTCCGGGTGAGGTCGCTGGGTATCTGTGAGGCCGTGTCATGGAGTCTTTGAATCGCTCTTAGTCTGGCCCCTCCCCCGGGACCAATTTGCCTTGGGAGACCCTACTGGGGGCTAATGCTAATGCCCTCGACAACATAGCTCCCAGGATCACCGGGACACACAAACCCCTCCACCACGTTAAGGTGCCGATTCCTTGGAGAGTACTTGCACTATATAATGAATGTACATTTTGATATGCATTTTAATCATTACTATAATCAATGTATTGATATCTCCAGATCAAGCAGAGGCAAATGAAGAAGTAAATGAGGATGATGAACAGGTCATTAACTAACCTTAATTTGCAAAGGCTAAGATCCTGACATGAAAAAAAGTATACCCTCTGTTACCCAATGGAAGACCAGCCTCCCTGAAGCTAGAGAGGTCAAACAACCTGTAGAATACTTCAACAACCTTTTGAAACCCAGATGCCATTGAAAACATAGTTACATAGAGCAACTCAGTGTGACATAAATAAGCCACTAAATGTTACCTCCAAGAAGATCGAGTGAATCTTTGGCATATCCCAATATACTATGTCGGTGTTTGGCCTACCACAGACATGTATGTAAATGGTAAATGGTTGGCATTTATATAGCGCCTTCATCCAAAGCGCTGTACAATTGATGCTTCTCATTCACCCATTCATACACACACTCACACACCGACGGCGATTGGCTGCCATGCAAGGCGCCAACCAGCTCGTCAGGAGCATTTGGGGGTTAGGTGTCTTGCTAAGGGACATTCGACACAGCCCGGGCAGGGGATCGAACTGGCAACCCTCCGACTGCCAGACGACTGCTCTTACTGCCTGAGCCACGTCGCTCGGGCTCGCCTCCCCACCTCACCAGTTTGATTGCATTGCAAATACAATGGGAGTGAATTTCTGGGAGACCATTCAGCGATATTAGGTATTTATTAGACTTCTACTGCTGTAACCTATCCACTTAGAGTTATGATGCCTTGTGTGTTCAGAGATGCTCTTCTGCATACCACTTTTGTAAAGTGTGGTTATTTGCGTTACTGTCACCTTCCTGTGACCACCTGGCCATTCTCTTTCGTCTCTCATTAACAAGGTGTTTCTGACTGGAGAACTGCTGCTCACTGTTTTTTTTTGTGTGTGTCTTGTGCACCATTCTTTGCAAACTCTAGAGACTAGTCTGTGTGAAAATCCCAGGAAATCAGCAGTTTCTGAGATACTCAAACCACCCTGTCTACCACCAACAATCATTCCACAGGCAGTCATAGATCACATTTTTTCCCCATTTTGATGGTTGATGTGAACATTAACTGACGCTCCTGACCTGTATCTACATGGTTGTATGCATTGCACTGCTGCCACACAATTGGCTGATTAGATGATCGCATGAATAATTAGGTGTAATAAAGTAAAAATGTTCCTAATAGAGTTCTCGGTGACTGTACATCTGAACAACAAAGATGACCAGATTCCATTTGGCCAACCCAGGCATGACAAGCTATTCAAAATATGGCCTGTGCTGAAATCTCTTCAGGAGAACTTCAATGCTGTCCCAATGGATGAGGTGCTATCCCTTGATGAACAAATTGTCCCCTTCAAAGGCAAACACCGCCACTCCTGCTGCCCTCTCATCCTCCTTCTCCTTCTCGCACACTCCCCGGCCTTCCGGCCGTGGCGGTGGTACTGGTCTTTTAATTTCCCCCTCGTGGAAATTCTCTGTTCTCCCCCTCTCTGACCTGTCCATATCCACTTTTGAATTCCATTCTGTTGCAGTATCCTACCCTACTAACCTTTTCATTGCAGTTTTCTACCATCCTCCAGGGCCCCTGGGAAACTTCCTTGATGAGCTAGACACCCTTCTCAGCTCCTTCCCTGAGGATGGCACCCCACTGATTCTCCTTGGAGACTTCAACATCCACCTAGAAGCCTCCCAGTCTGCTGCCTTCCTACCGCTAATCCACTCCTTCGGCCTCTCCCTGCAACACTCTCCTCCAACCCACAAGGCGGGCAATGTCCTAGACCTTGTCTTTGTGAGGAACTGCTCATGCTCCGATTTCACGGTTACCCCTCTGCATACATCCGATCACCACTTCATCTCATTCTCCCTCCCTCTTCCTCCCCATCCTCCTCCCCCTCCTCCCACCCACACTTCCTCAGCCCGCCGTAACCTCCGCTCCCTCTCACCCTCTTCCTTTGCCAGCACCGTCACCGCCTCACTCCCCCCTCTCGAATCCTTCTCCAAACTCCCCGCTGACTCTGCATCTGCCACCCTCCTTTCATCTCTCTCCTCCGCCTTTGACTCTCTCTGTCCCCCTGTCTCAAAGCCACCTCGCACATCCCCTCCCAGTCCTTGGATATCTGACACCCTCCGTACCTCCAGGGCCAGCCTCCGCGCAGCGGAAAGGAAGTGGGGGAAATCCAGAGACGCTTCAGACCTCATGACTTACCAGTCTCTCCTGGCGGCATTCTGTTCCGATGTCACTGCCGCCAAAGCAAAATACTATCAAACACAAATTCAGAACTCCGCTTCTAACCCCCGGAAACTTTTCTCTATTTTCTCCTCTCTCCTCAACGCACCGCCTCCTCCTCCTCAGTCCTCCTTCGCTGCTGATGACTTTGCTGATTTCTTCAATGAGAAGGTCACAGTCATCCGCAGATCCTTTACAACCACCGCCCCCCTCACTGTGCCCTTCCCCCCCTCTAGGCCCATCCCTTCCTTTTCCACTTTCTCCCCCCTTACAGACTCTGATGTTTCTCAACTCCTGCTCTGCCACCGCCCTACAACCTGTGCCCTTGACCCTATCCCCTCTTCTCTTCTCCAATCTATCACACCTGACATTCTCCCATTTGTCACCTCCCTTGTCAACTCCTCCCTGTCTTCCGGCTGTTTTCCGGCATCCTCCAAGAGGGCCTACATCACTCCGCTGCTAAAAAAGCCTACCCTGGATCCCTCCATCATCCAGAACTACCGCCCGGTATCTCTTCTTCCTTTCCTTTCTAAAACTATAGAACGAGCTGCTTCTACTCAACTTTCTTCCTTCTTTTCTAACAACAGCCTGCTAGACCCCCATCAGTCTGGCTTCAGATCGGGCCACTCGACAGAGACTGCGCTCCTCTCCGTCAGTGAGTCACTCCATGCCGCACGAGCAGCCTCCCTCTCCTCTGTCCTGATTCTTCTAGATCTCTCTGCTGCCTTCGACACTGTGGATCACTCCATCCTCCTGTCTGCCCTGTCAGCAACGGGCATCTGTGGCACAGCCCTGGACTGGATTGAGTCCTACCTCTCTGGTCGCTCCTTCCAGGTTGCCTGGGCTGAGTTCCCCAAGGCTCAGTCCTTGGCCCGCTTCTTTTTTCTCTTTACACTCGCTCCCTTGGCCCTGTGATCACTGCACATGGGCTATCCTACCACTGCTACGTGGACGATACCCAACTCTTCGTCTCGTTCCCGCCATCTGATACGCAGGTTTCAGCCCGTATCTCTGCTTGCCTGAGGGACATCCAGAGCTGGATGGACAACCACCATCTAAAGCTCAACCCAGGTAAAACTGAAATGATATTCATCCCTGCTAATACCTCTCCCCATCTGGATCTCTCCATTTCCCTCGGGGATACCACACTCACGCCGTCACCCAGTGCAAGGAACTTCGGCGTGGTGATGGACAGCAGACTGTCCCTTTCCGAGAACATTGCGGCGGTGACCCGGTCTTGCAGGTTCTTCCTATACAACATACGGAGAATCCGCCCCTTTCTCACCCCCTACTCGACCCAGCTCCTGGTCCAAGCGATGGTTCTGTCCCGCCTGGACTACTGCAATTCCCTCTTGGCTGGCCTCCCAGCGTCCGCCATCAGACCCCTCCAACTCATCCAGAATGCAGCAGTTCGTCTGGTCTTCAACCTTCCCAAATACTCACACGTCACCCCCCTGCTTACTTCCCTCCACTGGCTGCCTGTCATGGCTCGCATCAAATTCAAAACATTGGTGCTAGCCTTCCAAGCAGTTAAAGGGTCTTCCCCAGCTTATCTACAAAAAATCATCAGACCCTACACCCCTGCCAGACCTCTTCGTTCAGCCTCCACAGGCCGCTTGACACCTCCCCCTCTCAGAACCTCCACCTCACGCTCACGTCTACTGTCTGTTCTGGCTCCACGGTGGTGGAACGAACTCCCCGTTGAGGTCAGAACTATAGAATCTCTCCCCACCTTCAAGCGCAAGCTGAAGACACACCTCTTCAAGCAGCACCTCTCCCCATCCCTCCCTACCTCCCTGTGAACCTTAATTGTTGTCTCTGTGACTTGCTTTGTGTATCGGTATTTTTAGTTGGCTAGGTAAGCAGTGTTTGGATACTTAACTTTGGTCACTTTTGCTCTGTTTGTTTGTTTGTTTGTTCAAAAAAATTAATAAATAAATAAAATAAAATGGCCCTTGTCCTTATCTTTGTTGTACAGGTAGCAGTTGAAATTGTACTTCCCTCTAGGGTCTTTCAGCGAACTTATCCCTGGTTATGGGTATGCACTTTGTTGTACGTCGCTCTGGATAAGAGCGTCTGCCAAATGCCAATAATGTAATGTAATGTAATGCAAAAGCAAGCTGAAACAGTCCCGCAGAAACCAAAATGTTTGGGATACAAGAGATTTGTACTTGCTGACTGCAATGGTATCATGTACAATCATTCAGTGACCCTGTTGAGCGCATGTACTGCAGCCAACCCACCTGCTATGGTTCAAAGGGCAAGAAGCGCAAAGAAATGGTTCAATTTGAACATCCAAATGTTATATTCATATTCAACAGAAGCATGGGTGGAGTGTAAGTAAGGTCGAAGAAGTGGTACCACCAACTTTTATTCCATATGATGGATGTCACAATGGTGGAAGCATAGCTGCTCTATAGAAGGGATTCTGGTTGAAGCATCGCAAAGAAAGAACAACTCAGCTTATTGGAATTTACAACTGAGGAGGAAAACCTTCTGCAATCAACAAAAGGTTTGCAGCAAGGGGGAAGGCCTTCACTGAGTGTTGAGGAAAGAAATGTAAAAGAGACTTGCCCCCATGCCACCAGGCCCTGTCCATCTGGACAAGACAGACTACTGGCCTGTCTACCATGCTCATACTCCCTCACAGTGGACAAAAACTGTTCAATGGAACTTATCATAAACACAGGAGCAGAATAGTTTGCAGAATTAAAGCAAAAAACAGACAATTCATAAACACTTCACTGACAATGCATGTGTGCATTATGTGAGGTTTGTGACTGATGGTTCTCATTTACCTATTGTGGCGAGAGGGTATGGGAGCTGGACCCGCAGTAACCTTTCGATACCTTAGGGTAGTGAGGACAGTCTGTCACACTTTCACTTTGGGGCTTTGTGTTTATTGCACCCTTTTTTGTACACTTGCTCTCATTTCCACATTGGATGAAAGCTACCTGTTGGGAAGAACGAGCATTAGGTCAAGTTAGTGTGGAACTAGGAGTACTGAGGCCCTCTGTAAGGCTGGTTTAGACTCTTTTCAGCTTTGATCAAGCGTAAGGGATAAGTCAATGTTTCCCTGATCTGTATGTGGAAGTTATTCTTGGCACTTGTGTGTCCATTTCCTGTGGCGTGCTGTTTCTAAGTTTGACAGCCACATTGTGTTTACTTTGTTATAGCGAGGTGTTTCTTTTGGTCACTTTCCATACTCATTGTTTTCATTGTCATTGTTTATGTTTGTTGTTGTGTGTGTATAGCACTAAGGCTCAAAACACCACTGTCAGAGGTAACATCCTTTTCGAGTCTTGCACACCCCCGATGGTCTGGGGATCTGTGTTGGAAGATCTCCATGGCGGATTGTGTATTTAGATTTCTTCCACATAAGAATCATGCAGGAGATTCTTATTCTTATTCCTTCTTCGTGCAGGGCCGGAGTTCTATACAGGAGATCTGTGGCTGTTTGTGTATTTATCTCGCTTCCTCTTAGGTCTCCTGCACTGGTGGTGGAGCCGAGAAACATATTGTAGTTGTGTCAGTATTACTCTATGTTTGCTATTAGTGTGGGTTTTCTGTCACATTTCATGCTTGTCACGTCATGTTTCATGTTTAGTCATTGTCTTAGTTATTTTATTGTCATGTCACATTATGTAGTTTATTCATGTCACAGTTTGCAAACTTATTATGTCACGATTTATGTTGTTTCATGTTATGTTGTTCTGTTCATTGTTTAGCATCACTTTTTTGCTTTCTCTCCCTTTCTGTTACTCACGCTTCCCTAATTGTTTCAATTTCCCTTGTCTTCGTACTAATCTACTAACTAATCTAGTAACTTTAGATCAGGATTGGGTAACATTCTAACCATGTGTTCATGTTACCTTATGTTTCTTGTGCACGTCATTTACTAATTTACTAAAGCTAGGGCAGGATAGGTTTATTACTAACGATTACTAATTATCTTGTTAACTTGTCAATCCTCCAAACCTGATTTCCATTTGCATGCTGCTCTCAAGCTAATTGTCTGCACCTGTCTACACCTGCATATATAGCTCACTTCCATGTCATGTCTTTGCAAAATTGTTGCCCCCAGTTTTCGGTGCACTTTTGAGAGGTTTTCCAAGCCATTGTCAACCAGGCCTGTTTATTGACCGTTGTTATTGAATTCTGTTTTGTTGACCATTGCCTGCCTGTACCTCAAACTTTGCCTGTCTTTGTGCTTTTGCCCTGCGGAGCGGACTTCAGTCTTGACTCTTGCACTGCCTTCGACTCCGAGCCTGCCTGCCGTCCGACTGCATTACTGGACTTTTTGCATGGTTTACCGATTTCGAGACTGCCTTCTCCCTCGGCACTGTACTTTGGTTTTGGCTGGATTTTTATGAGTATGAACTTTGCTTGTTTTTCGACTACGCTCACTGGACATTCCCTGAATAAACCCCTGACGGGACTCTTGTCTGAGTTGTGCATTTTGGGTCCAACCCCCAACGCACCTGTCTCATTTTCACCAGGACTAAATGCATG
Organism: Conger conger; assembly: GCF_963514075.1. NCBI lineage: Eukaryota > Metazoa > Chordata > Actinopteri > Anguilliformes > Congridae > Conger > Conger conger. The sequence goes on from NC_083764.1 coordinate 34,332,861, forward strand.
GTCATTGGAGACCGCCCCTCTAATTGAAAAGCCTTGCGGGACTCATCGACTGTCCAGGGGTCTGTTTTGAATAACCCTTGGTGCAGTAGGAGCTTTAATTGCCGCATTTATAAGTCTCCTGCATAGTCAGATGAGCCTAGGTGAACATCTGGTGAATACATTTACATCTTTACATTTACATTTTAGTCATTTGGCAGACGCTTTTAATCCAAAGCAATTTACAAGTGCATAGGTTCTTCCGCAAGTTAAAGCATCACATCCATAACTAGTAAAATACAGATGAAGTACTGTTCTAAACAAGAAATACAAGTGCAACTGCAAACTAATTCTGACACTGTTACTTTTTTCTCACACTTCCTCAGAGTAAAAAACAAATCCTTGTGGATGATTTGAGTTCATAGACGGTCAACTCTGGGTCTTCAGCTGGTGGTGTCAGAGGCAACTACCCATGTTTCAAAAACATGTCAATACATTTTGAAATGTTCAACTGCATATTGAACTCATTGTACCCCCCAGCAAATTAATAGTTTAGATCAGGGGTCAGCAACCTTTACTATCAAAGAGCCATTTTTGCCCCCTCTCCCACAAAATAAAATTTGTCTGGAGCAGCAAAACATATTTGACCCTTAAAATGAAGATAACACCGCTGATAAAGTTTTATATATAGTTATACTATTGTGGCGGCCCGATCAGGGATCGGTACACCACGGGAGTGGAACGACCCGTGCGCCGACGCCAAGAGCTAGGGAAAGTAATTAACAACGTTTATTTCCCGATCTCGTATTTAATAGGTCAGCACTTTGGAGAGAGCCCGGCGAGGAGAAGCAGCACCAAGGCCAGCAACACCGAGGAGAGGCGCATGAGGAATGCGAGCACGCAATACTAACCATTTCTGAATGGGCAGGCGCAGCTGGACCAAGTGAACTATGCAGGCCTATTTGAGTCCTCTCCATATTCGTGGAAAATGAATAAAACAAAAAGTAGCCTACTTTGGAATAAATTAAACATATAGCTCCAACTTAATAGCTTAAAGTCCATTTCTGTGTGCTGTCATCCTCTTCTGGGCGGCCTGTAGCATAGTGGTTAAGGTACATGACTGGGACCCGCAAGGTCGGTGGTTCAATCTCTGGTGTAGCCAGAATAAGATCTGCACAGCCGTTGGGCCCAGGGGCGGATTGTCTCCTGCTTAGTCTAATCAACAGTACATCGTTCTGGATAAGAGCGTCAGCCAAATGCCATGAATGTAATGTAATGTAACCATTGTCAGAACGTTGATCATCATTGCAGTTGCTGATTCCTAGTAAGCCTGTTTTGTATGAGAGTCCTGAGACACACTTTTGCCCAACCTTCAGTTTATGTAGTTCATGCTTGTGTTATGTTCCTGAGTCTGTTAGTTTATCTGTTTAATTCTTGTAATTTATTATTTTTCATCTTATCTGGTCTTCTGTTTATTTATAGATTACTATTATTTTTATTATTATTAGATTATTCTGTGTCTGAATGTTTGCCCTTTTTTTTTTTTTTTTTAGTTTTGGTTTTTGACATTCATTTTGTATTTTCAACTTCCTGTTTCCTTTTTGTACTGTCGCACTTCTGATTTTTGGTTTTGATCTTGGACTGTTTATCACTATTCTTTTGGCAACTCGATTTGGAACTGTTGTGTGTTGGACCTACTGGCTTTGACTCTGGACTCAATAAACCACGTTTCTGATTATCCTTTGGTCAGTGCTTGGGTCTCTGACCGAACGTAACAGCTTAAGAAAGCCTGCTCACGTAAGTATGTTGATCCAAAGATGGACAGGACTCCAAATGCATTTTCATGTTCATATAAGTGTCGGGAATGGCATTCCATATTTTAAACACAAGTGTCGGTGTAGGGGAAAATTCACAGAACAAAAGATCTCCCTCTTAAAAGCATGATAAACAATCACAAGTCAAAATCAGACTCCACCTTAGTGAGCAGGCTGGTTCCTCCAAAACTCTCAACGATATGCTAAAAGTGTATCAATATATCCATATTAAAGTATGATATGTACCCTGTATAGTTTCAAACTGATTAACTGCTAAATTGTGCTAGAATTACACAGTGAGCCAGCCAGCTGGGGGGGAGGCGTCTCGAACTGTCAAGGACACGGCAGAGCGAGATATGACTGTACAGCTGATTTCTCTGGGACTCTCGATGTTTTATGCCAGAAGTGTATCTATATGCAAGTGACTTATAATCACTATATCCCATGTACGCTGCTCGTTATCAAATCAAATGAACCTAGAACATTAATTATAGCTGAGCTTATGAAAACGCAAGAAACCACAGTGAAAACTGTTGAAATGAGAGCAAAGAATGCAAAGAATGAAACGTACATTTACTCCCTTAGAAGAGAATAATTAATCAAATGTTTAGTATGTCTGTATATTAGAAAAGTATATTAGAAGTGAATATTAATGAAATGTTTAGTATGTCTGTATATTTTCAATGATTACTGCTTCTTAGTTCGTCTTATAAAAGCGAAAGATACAGAGTGACGTGTATGGATGACGTGTGTGTTAGAGGGGGGGCATCCAGAACTTTATGAGGTCTGGTAGTTTGCCAAGAGCAGGTGCGGGGTGAAGTGAGGACAGGAGGAGTCCTGAACTTTGTTCGTAGTTGGCAGAACACCCTGAACTTTGTACAGAGTTGGCAGAGCATAAGGACCGTTGGTGATTTGCCACAATGACGTTGTGGGAGGAGCTTTGGGAGGAGTTACGATAAGAACAGTGTGGGTGATTTGCCAGAATGAGGTTTGAGGAGGAGTTGTAGGTGGAGTAACTGTGTATAAAATGGGTGTACAAATGACAGTCGGGGTTCAGTTCTGGAGAACTGTTCTGGCTTTATGCACGTGTGCTAATAAAGTCTGATTTTCCTGAAGATCTTGCTGCCGTGGTGTCGTCTTTTCCCTCGCGAAGATGTTTTTCGACAAATTGAAGATTTGGACTCTGTCGTTTCCTAGACACAACATCGGGTTTGGGAAGGTTTTCAGTATCGCTCCATTTGTGCTTTTGAGCAAGAATAGCCTTCTTATGGGCGACATCTTCGAGATCAGCTGTCAGGCTTTTGAACTTGGACACCCATAAGTCTTTATCATCTATGTCGGGCAGTTCAATTTCAAGATCGGGGGGACTTACCCCTGTGAATGCGGACATGTTCAGCAGAGATGGGTCGATGGGTTGTCCAGGGGTGTGACAGGGAAGGATAATGTGTTTTTTTTTTTTCTGAATTTGCTGAATCTTTTCCCAAATGCAGTTTGCATAACGATGATCGCAAGTTGTAAATATTCACAATTTATGTGATTATATTCTTCTTTGAACTTCTTTGAGGGAGGGGATGTGAAAAAGCGTACCTCTCTGTACATCTCTGGCAAGCACTGTTACCTGGAAAGCAAAGGCCTCACCTATGCCAAACTGGAAGATCCAGATTGGCGCTCAGACGCCAAAACATCCTCCAGCATCTGCAGGGCCGTGCTTCCCTTTCCCTGAAGACTTTTGTTCAGCATGTTTAAGTGACTTGTCATATCCACCATGAAGTGCAACTTTTCCAGCCAATCTGGATCTTCCAGTTCGGGATAGGTGAGGCCTTTGCTTTCCAGGAAGGTTTTCACGTGTTCCAGACAAGCTCCAAACCGTTTCAGCACCTCTCCCCTGGACAACCACCGGACTTTGTTACGCAGCAGGAAATCTGAATATGTGCTGGCGACTTCATCTGGCAATGAACAGAATTATCGGTGATTTAACCCTTTTGCCATTATTTTGTTCACTATCTGAATAACAAGGTTCATCACCTTCATACATTCGGGGGGAAATGTTTGAGCGTACAGTGCTTCTTGTGCAAGATGCAGTGAAACATCAGTAGCCTTCGATCCAGTGACTTCTGAAGTAAAGTGACAAACCCCTTCTGTGCTCCTCTCATACTAGGTGCCCCATCAGTAGCCACTGACACCATGTGGGTGGTGTTTATTTCTTTAGCTTTTAAATAATTCACAACAGCCTCACAAATGTCCTTCCCCCGTGTTTCACCTTTTAGCGGTATCAACTCAATGATTTCTTCCTGCGGCCCATCGGAGTTCTCATATCTGCATAGCAGCGCTGTCTGCTCAATATTGTTTACATCACTTCACTCATCACAGCTGATTCAGTATGGAGCTGAATTGATGTCCTCAATTTGCTGACTTGTGATGTTTGTGAAATCGCTCTTATTCGCTCATCTCCTGCTTGGTACTTTTCAGCAAATGCTGTATGCTTGTTCTGGAAATGTCTTTCAACATTACATTTTTTGTTGTTTGCAAATTTCTCGCCACCGATCAAGCATACAGTTAAGCCAGCATTGTTGGCAGTGAAAGCAAATTAATCTGTCCACGCAGAATTAATCTCTCTTTTCTTTTTTGGATTTAGCCATGGTTAGCTTATTGAGGGCGGGGGTCGGAAACTGAAGATTAGCCAACTGCAGAGAAAGGTGCCGGGCCGTAGACGTAGTAGGATGTGCCGCATGTTTCAGTTGACAAGATATTTAAAAAATATATTTTTTCAGTTCACAGTATCACCTTGAACTCCAAGATGACTGAAAGATTGACAAAAAAAAAATTACTGTTATTTATTTCCATGTTATTTTTTGTCAAAGCTAGAGGGAGCCACTGCAGAGGGGCTGAAGAGCCGCATGCGTCTCCTGAGCTATGGGTTGTCGAACTCTGGTTTAGGTGAATCGACTAATCAATAAAACAATCGACAGATTAATTGACAACAAAATAATCATTAGTTGCAGCCATAATCCTGTTTCGTCAGGGAAATTAGAGTATTAATGATTTTAATGATTTTTCGTACTGCATGTTTTTAATATTTTATGCATTTAGTTCTAAATACACGGTCGTTGGTGTTGTCACCCCTCTCAGTGAAGAGCTTGCGAACTGCTGATATCTGAGGGGTCAGTGTCTGAGAACCCAGTCGCTGTTTGTATATCTAATCCTGTTTTGTCAGTTGAATTATACTATTGATGTTTCTCGTGTATGCTAGTATTAGGGCTAGTAGCTTTGCTTGGGGTGTTTCGAGACGGGATGTTGTGTTTGTCTTTATCACTTTGCCGTTCCCGGTCCTAGGTAGACTATAGCGCAGTTGGGAGCCAGCATAGTGTTCCCCCGGGCATTGTTCGCCTACCTAGTCATTACTTACCTCATCATTTACTTCTGCCGTAATCAGTAGGGTGTGAGGTTGAGTTTCCCTGCCGTTTGTTATTTCCGTGCTCAAGTCAGATAAAAGGTTTTGAAAGGTTATTTTATCGGTTGCCTAATTGCTGGGGAGTTATTTATTGCTGGGGAGTTATTGTTTTTTCCCTTCCTCCTCTGTGGTGTATGCCTTGTCTCTAGGGATGCCCCCCAGAAAAATATTAGTGGTCATCTTGTGGGTATCTTTTAGAACCCAACTCGGTCGCATTTGGTCCTTTGACCCCACTCCCTTAAGGATTAGATTAATGAATTCATTAATTCATGCCAAAGCCTAATTCCTTCCTTAGGATCCACATTTCCCACAATCCCACAGGACAATTCCGCGACGTCCACCCCGCATGACGTCTAGCTTGGTTCAGCTAATACCGTAATGGCGGGAGCAATAAACTTTCCCGTATAAGAGCAAGACATGTTCTCGGGATCCCTTTTTTCTTCTCTTCTCCTTTTCTTCTCCCTTCTTCCCATTCCTTCTTTTCGATGCACCCTTTTTGGCCATTCGCTTCAGCTCATCTGCTCCGAGACTCGGACAGAGGCTGAATGCTGCACAGCACTCTACCAGGCCTACGGACACACCCAGTTACCTCGCGGTAACTTAGTGGCCTATAGCGAGTGGAAACTGGTGTAGGCGGAACGCTACATCAGTTTACGCCTGCAAAGCTCACCAACGAACAACAGCAACCAACTTTTACACACGGAAAAAGAACCAGCGGACACATCTTTCCAGAACCGAACGGACCAGACAACAACGCGCAGCCCACGGGAACATCCCAGCTCTGTGCACCTCTCCAGGACATCATTCACAGCACCATCGCGGCTCCTATAAGGACAGCACGTCTTTTGGATCCAATGCCTATGGACTCAGTAAGACAACCAACATTCAGGCATAGCCAGTGTTTAGTTTAGTCTTAACTGTTTTTGTGAATCTGTCACGTTTCAGGTCTGTCTCACCATGTTTTATGTTGATTTATGTTTATTCATGTTGTCTTAGTCACGTAGTGTTTTATCATGTATTATGTTGTCTAGGTTCGTCATGTTGTTTAGTTATGTTTCGTTACGATTTATTTTCTTGTCATGTTTAGTTATGTCTCGTTACGATTTATTTTCTTGTCTTGTCTAGTTATGTTTTCGTACGATTATATTACCTGGTTATGTTGAGTGATTGTCGTCTTAGTTCCGCTTTGTGTTATGTTTCGATGCATGTTTATTGTTAAGTTAACTGGTCGTTGTTATGCATACACTTTTACATGTTTTTCCGCAAACCTTGCGTTCCGCCTTCTCTCTCTCTCTCTCTCTCTCTCGTTCTGTCCTTCACTCCCCTAATGTTCTATTTGTCTATTTACTAAAACTACTAACGCTAGATCAGGATTGGGTAGAAACTAACAAGACTAATCATGTGTTCATGTTACCTTATGTTTCTCGTGCATGTCATTTACTAATTTACTAATGCTAGGGCAGGATAGGTTTATTACTAACGATTACTAATCTCCTTGTTAAACTTGTCATCCATCGCACCTGTTTTCCATTTCCTTGCTACGCTCTTACTATTGTCTGCCTCTGTCTTTTCACGCAACTCTTGAGCATTACTTACTGTCTTGATTACACGTTACGATCCACGCCTGTTACTGACCATCGACCATTGATTTCTGTTTTGTGACCTTCGTTTTGTTTTTCGACTACGTCCCCGCCTACCGTTTATGTACTTTTGCCCCGCTGATTGTTTCATGGTTTCGACTCCCGCTTCGCCCACGACTACGCCTCTGCCTGCCGTCCGCCTGTTCATCTGCCCCGCTGACTGCTCTCCTGCTACCGGACATCCCCGCACGCCTACCGACTACGAGATTGCCTCTTCCCTCGGCACCGTGCTTTTTGTTCGTTTTGTATTTGTTTGGCTGGATCTTCGTGTATGGACTTTGTTTGTATTGACTACGCTCCTGGGACTCGTCCCGAATAAAGCCCTAACGGGACTTTATCTTACTATTGTTTCTGAGTCGTGCATTTTGGGTCCAACCCCCACGCACCCGTCTCAGAACAATTTCGCCACCATGGACCCTGCTGACTCAACTGCCATGTTCCACGCCCTCCAGGAACAAGGAGCCATCGTCCGGCAGCATTCACAAGGAATCTCCGAGCTTCACCTAGAGATTTGTGAACTGTGTGCAGAGATGAGGAGGCTCGCCGTTGCGGTCCTGCCACAACCACGGGAGGAACCCACCCACCCACCCACTTCCCCGGCGGTCAACCCCTCGGGAGCCTGGCAATTCCGGGAGCCCCAACAACCCCCCCCGGAGAGGTTCGGTGGAGAACCTGAGAGGTGCAAGGCGTTCCTACTCCAGTGCGAGTTTGTATTCAGACAACAGCCCCAGACCTACAACAGCGACGACCGTCGGATTGGCTATGTGATGGGACTACTCAAGGGGAGGGCGTTGGATTGGGCTACGGCGGTGTGGTCCGGGGGATCTTTCCCTCCCCGTTACCCAGCCTTCGCCGACGAGATTCGTAAGGTGTTCCAACACGCATCCAGTGACCAGGAGCCATCCCAGAGACTGATTGCTCTGCGCCAGGGACGGAAGACCGCGGCAGACCACTCCATCGACTTCCGCACCCTCGCAGCAGCTACTAGTTGGAACGATGCAGCCTTGGCGAATCTCTTCCTGGCCAGCCTGAGCGAGACGCTCCAGGACGAGTTGGCGCGACTGGACCCCATCACCCAGCTCGACCAACTCGTGCGCACCACAATCCGCCTGGACAACCGCGCCAGACAACGCCGGTCGGAGAGACCGATCCTTCCCGGCAACCCGTACCCCAGGCAGGGCCCAAGTCCTCAACGTGAGGAGCTGCAGTTGGAGGGACCAGAACCCATGGACCGGTCCCGGGCCGGTACCAGGGTCTCGACCGAGGAACGAGCACGCCGCAGAACCACCGGTTCGTGTTTCTACTGTGGGAGGCCGGGTCACACCCAGGCTCGGTGCTCCTTCAGGACCAGGCGACCAGTAGAGGTGAGAGCAGTCGACAGGCATGAGGGTGTTGACAGAGAGAACCATCGTCCCACGCTCACCACGCTGTTGATTCTTCCCGACAGAACAACCCGGATTAACGCGTTGGTGGATTCTGGAGCGGACGCCAATCTCATCGACGAAGTGTTGGTGTCCGAACTGAACATTCCCACCCTCCCTCTACCCCACCCTGAGAATGCGCGGTCGCTGGATGGAAGGACTTTCTGCCGCATGACGTACATTACCATTCCCTGTCAACTGGTCATTTCTGGGAACCATCGAGAGATGATCCAGTTCCGCGTCATCCAGTCCCCCAATGACCAACTCATCTTGGGATTACCCTGGCTCCAGAAACACAACCCCACGATCAACTGGAGTTCCAATCAAGTTCAAGCCTGGGATTCTAGATGTCATCTGTCCTGCTTGCGTTCCGCTCCACCACCAGCTGAGGGAGCACCAGCTCCACCACAGACTCCCAAGCCCTCCCTGGAAAGGGTTCCCACACCTTACCATGACCTGGGCGCAGTATTCTCCAAGATTCAAGCTCAGTCTCTGCCGCCTCATCGACCCTACGACTGCGCCATCGAGCTCCTTCCTGGTTCGTCACTTCCCTCAAGTCGCCTTTACAACGTCTCCAGACCTGAAAGGGAGGCTATGGAGACATACATCCGTGACTGCCTGGCTAACGGACTAATTCGCCCTTCTTCCTCTCCCGTCGGTGCGGGATTCTTCTTCGTCCAGAAGAAGGATGGCTCCCTACGCCCGTGCATCGACTACAGGGAGCTGAACAACATCACGGTGAGGAACAAGTATCCTCTGCCCCTGATGGACTCCGTGTTCCACCCACTTCACGAGGCCACCATCTTCACCAAGCTGGATCTTCGCAACGCGTACCACCTGGTCCGGATCCGCGAGGGCGATGAATGGAAGACCGCCTTCAATACCTCTCTCGGACACTTTAAATACCTGGTCATGCCATTCGGCCTCACCAATGCTCCTGCTGTGTTCCAGGCCCTGGTGAATGACGTTCTTCGGGACTTGTTGGGTCGCCATGTGTTCGTCTACCTGGATGACATCTTGATCTACTCCACTAATGCCAAGGATCATGAAAACCACGTCAGGCAAGTTCTACAAAGGCTTCTAGAGAACAAATTGTTTGTCAAGGCAGAGAAGTGCGTCTTCCACTCCGACACAGTTGAGTTCCTTGGGTTTATCCTGGAGAGGGGACAGATCAGGGCGGATCCCAAGAAGATTCTGGCGGTCACCGACTGGCCCACACCCACCTCACGCAAGCAACTCCAGCGCTTCTTGGGATTCGCCAATTTCTACCGTAGGTTCATCCGTTCCTATAGTCAAGTGGTCTCTCCCCTAACCAAGCTCACGTCCCCAGCGGTGCCATTCCGGTGGAGCCCCGAAGCTGAGACGGCCTTCACCAAGGTCAAGAGACTGTTCGCTTCCGCTCCCATCCTGGTACACCCCGACCCCACCCGCCAGTTTGTGGTCGAGACGGACGCTTCCGACACAGGGGTGGGAGCAGTGCTCTCTCAGGTGGCGGCCGCTGACAACCGACTACACCCCTGCGCCTTCTTCTCCAAGAAGCTGTCCCCGGCGGAGAGGAACTACGACGTTGGAAACCGTGAGCTGCTGGCAGTCAAACTGGCGCTGGAGGAGTGGAGACATTGGCTGGAGGGGGCCGAGAAGCCGTTCATCGTTTGGACTGACCACAAGAACCTGGCATACCTCCAGACAGCCAAAAGGCTGAATTCTCGACAGGCAAGATGGGCTCTGTTCTTCGGGAGGTTCAACTTCTCTCTCACCTACCGTCCAGGTTCGAAGAACGTTAAGCCCGATGCCCTGTCCCGTCAATTCAACACCTGTTCTGAGCGTGAGATCCCCGAAAACATCCTTCCTACCTCCTGCACCATCGGATCCGTCACATGGAAGATCGAGGCGGTAATCCAGAGGGCTCTACGGGAAGAGCCCGATCCCAGGTCCAACCCCGGATTACGCCTATACGTCCCCTCAGCCGCTCGGACACAGGTGCTGCAATGGGCCCATTCATCCCTCCTTTCCTGCCATCCCGGCTTTACCCGCACCTTGGCGGTGCTGAAGCGGAAATTCTGGTGGAGTACCATGATCCCCGACACCAGACGCTTCATCAAGGCCTGTACCACCTGTGCCAGAAGCAAGGCCTCCCACCAAGCCCCTGCTGGCTTACTCCAACCTCTGCCTGTGCCCAGCCGACCCTGGAGCCACATCGGCGTGGACTTTGTTACCGGACTTCCCCCTTCCGAAGGTAACACCACCATCCTCACTGTGGTGGACCGATTCAGCAAAGCGGCACACTTCATCCCCCTGGCTGGATTGCCCACCGCCCAAGAGACCGCAGAGGTTCTGGTGAGAGAAGTATTCCGCATTCACGGACTTCCCTCGGACATCGTTTCTGACCGCGGCCCCCAATTCATCTCCCAAGTTTGGAAGGCATTCTGCGTGGCCCTCGGGGCCACAGCTAGCCTCTCTTCGGGCTACCACCCTCAGTCCAATGGCCAAACGGAGAGGGCCAATCAGGATCTGGGGGCCGCTCTACGCTGCGTATCGGCAAAGAATCCAGCCGGCTGGAGCAAGATGCTTACCTGGGTGGAATACGCACACAACACCTTACCCTGCGCTGCCACCGGAAAATCACCTTTTGAGGTCTCCCTGGGCTACCAACCTCCACTGTTCCCTGACCAAGAAGCCGAGATCGCTGTTCCCTCCCTCGCCATCCACATGAAACGGTGCGCCAAGGTTTGGAGGGATGCCAAGGCCGCGCTTCTAAGCACGGCAGACCGTAATCGGCGTTTTGCTGATCGCCACCGCACTCCAGCCCCGGCCTACAAACCAGGTGACTCCGTCTGGCTGTCCACTAAGGACATTCCCCTCCAAGCCACTTCCCACAAACTGCAACCCCGCTTTATTGGTCCCTTTAAGATCCACAAAATCATCAACCCATCCTCTGTTAAACTGTCACTCCCTGCTTCACTTAAAATTCACCCCACATTCCACGTTTCCTGTATTAAGCCTGTATCCTCTCACCCCATATGTCCCCCGGATCCCCCACCACCTCCCCCCCGCATTATTGACAACCACCCTGCTTTTACTGTTAACAAACTCTTGAGCATTCGTAAGAGGGGCCGTGGTGTGCAATACTTGGTTGACTGGGAGGGCTATGGCCCTGAGGAGCGTTCCTGGGTCGCTCCCAGTCTCATTCTGGACAAATCGCTCATCAGAGACTTCCATCGTGACCACCCTGATAAATTCCAAGGACCGCCAGGAGGCGGTCGTTAAGGGGGGGGTCCTGTCACGTTTCAGGTCTGTCTCACCATGTTTTATGTTGATTTATGTTTATTCATGTTGTCTTAGTCACGTAGTGTTTTATCATGTATTATGTTGTCTAGGTTCGTCATGTTGTTTAGTTATGTTTCGTTACGATTTATTTTCTTGTCATGTTTAGTTATGTCTCGTTACGATTTATTTTCTTGTCTTGTCTAGTTATGTTTTCGTACGATTATATTACCTGGTTATGTTGAGTGATTGTCGTCTTAGTTCCGCTTTGTGTTATGTTTCGATGCATGTTTATTGTTAAGTTAACTGGTCGTTGTTATGCATACACTTTTACATGTTTTTCCGCAAACCTTGCGTTCCGCCTTCTCTCTCTCTCTCTCTCTCTCTCTCTCGTTCTGTCCTTCACTCCCCTAATGTTCTATTTGTCTATTTACTAAAACTACTAACGCTAGATCAGGATTGGGTAGAAACTAACAAGACTAATCATGTGTTCATGTTACCTTATGTTTCTCGTGCATGTCATTTACTAATTTACTAATGCTAGGGCAGGATAGGTTTATTACTAACGATTACTAATCTCCTTGTTAAACTTGTCATCCATCGCACCTGTTTTCCATTTCCTTGCTACGCTCTTACTATTGTCTGCCTCTGTCTTTTCACGCAACTCTTGAGCATTACTTACTGTCTTGATTACACGTTACGATCCACGCCTGTTACTGACCATCGACCATTGATTTCTGTTTTGTGACCTTCGTTTTGTTTTTCGACTACGTCCCCGCCTACCGTTTATGTACTTTTGCCCCGCTGATTGTTTCATGGTTTCGACTCCCGCTTCGCCCACGACTACGCCTCTGCCTGCCGTCCGCCTGTTCATCTGCCCCGCTGACTGCTTTCCTGCTACCGGACCTCCCCGCACGCCTACCGACTACGAGATTGCCTCTTCCCTCGGCACCGTGCTTTTTGTTCGTTTTGTATTTGTTTGGCTGGATCTTCGTGTATGGACTTTGTTTGTATTGACTACGCTCCTGGGACTCGTCCCGAATAAAGCCCTAACGGGACTTTATCTTACTATTGTTTCTGAGTCGTGCATTTTGGGTCCAACCCCCACGCACCCGTCTCAGAATCTGTGTTTCCATATTTGCTGTCTTACCATTGGAATGTATTTTGTTAGCTATATATATATATATATATATATTTGTATATGTATGTGAATTGATTCGCCGTCTTTTGCGCATATATAGAGTAAACTACGCAAGTAGTCTTCTCACAGCTAACAATAACTAACTTTCCTTTGTTCAAGGGACACACGCACCCTACTAACTTACCCTACTAACTTCCTGTTAGTTTATCTGTTCTGTGTTTGTAATTAATAAATATATTTTATTAAACCCGGTGTCTGTTTTGCCGTCACATAGACATGAGAGCCGAGTTAAAGCAGTCTTTCGAAGAACTTCCAACCTTCAGGTTATCAGTATGTTTAATCATTAATATTGGTTATTTTAATTATTAATTAAAATACTAAATTTGTGATTAGATATTTCTGATAACAGTAATTTTATGAGACTGATTACTTTTTGCAGTTATAATGCTACATAACATTAATTTGTGCTCCGGTTTCGTAGAGAGTAAAATCCCTACCTTATTTGGTGGCCCGTGCGAGGACCCTACACTTATGTGAAACATTATTTATATGGGACAGATTGTATTACACAGATTAATCCTTTTAGACTTGTTTTATATTGCTCGATAGGTTTTTTATTAGTTTAATTTAAATTATTTCATTTTCATCAAGATATATCTTTTTCTGTATTTCTGATAAGATTTTCTGTAGTACATCAGTATTTGCTCCGACTCCTGTCCTGTTAAAAGTATGAATTGCCCTCTATTGTGGAGCCAAAGGTGTTTTCACTGTCTTCCTCAGAAATATTCATTATATTTGATGCCTGCATCAAGGTCTGACGCTTTAGCGTTTTAACACTTTCAAACTGTATATCCTGTTACCATAGTGATTGAAAATTGCACTGTTAAAAACCTACACCAGCCCAGATTAAAGGACTAACATGGTGGTTGAATGTGACATGTACCAGTTGTCTTTTAATGGTAAATGGTTGGCACCTTTATCCAAAGCGCTGTACAATTGATGCTTCTCATTCACCCATTCATACACACAAATGCCAATTGGCTGTCATGCAAGGCACCAACCAGCTCGTCAGGAGCATTTGGGGGTTAGGTGTCTTGCTCAGGCACACTTTGACACACCCAGGGTGGAATCGATCGATTGGCACTTAAATCATCAGGATCGCCACTTTTCATCCTCACTAAGGTAAATTACCTCCTCTGATATTAACATAATGTTTATTTATTGTTAATGTAATTTATTGTTAACCTTTGCGATGAGCAAATGGAAAGATACAGTGTCACAACATTTAAGAATTGGGAATTTGGTAGCTAGGTAGTAGTAGTGGGAATAATTAGTCGCGTGCACTTTTATGGTATCTCGGGACACTGTTCACAGCAGCTGTGGATGTAACGTTACTACGAAGTGAGATTACTACGATGGGGTAGCTAGTTAACCTAACTCATTATTATTATTACTGTTATTATTATTATTATTATTATTATTATTAGTGGCACTTTTGGTACACCTGTTTCATCCTACAGATGTCATAGTACATATACATATCACACATTCACAGGTTCAGCTCGTGTGGTCTATGCTCTGACTTTTGGTATCCATACTATGTATAGCTTCCTTTTAAACATATTTCATTTTCAGGGAGCCGCAGTGGTGCAATAAGATGCAGTGGACTTGCGGTTGCAGTTTGCTGCAGTTGCACACCGAGCACCTGGGTTTGATTCCCGGTCCTGCCAAAAGCAAAGTTTGGCCGGCTCACGTGGAATGGCATAGTTGGCTCGCTGCTCCAGAGGGAGGGACTTGGCAGGGTTAGCTGATCGCCGCACCAGAAACACCTTGGGCGCCTCGGAATCACGGTTACGAGCATGAGACGAGACGGCTTGAAGAAGGCGTGTTGCTCTCTTTCGGGCCACCGAGGGACGGTGTATCTAACACTAACTCTAATTGGATTAGATGGGGTACAATTGGCTACCAAATTTGGAGAGAAAAAAAAAACATTTTCCTCAGGGGGAAAAAATCCCATTGGAATAAATGACTGAATGTTGACGTCACAATGCCTTCTGCCCACAGGCAGCTGAACTGCAGCTTTCTGTTGCTCTAGCAGAATGATACACTTTCATTGCACCAATTGCCTGGCATTATTCAAATAGTACCTCAACTCACCTATTTTATTGGCTGCTATGGACATGTTGCAACCTCTTAGAAATCATCCTTGCAACTGCTTAGTAACAACTTGGCAATCAGCTTCAAAGATTTCAAACATATCATACAATGAAAAGTATTGCTATACGAGGTTCGGCTAATACCAAGTCATTATTTACTGTACTCATTTTTTTCTTTTTTTGTACAGATGGCCCAGACAACAGGTCCTTTCATCCCAAGGAAGGCTTGTTTTAGAAGGGGGGGCCCTGGGCTTTTTAAGGTAGGATCCTTCTGAAGCAGCAAGAGTGATTCAAAATAACCCCTCCTTGCAAGACAGGTCAGCGCCAATCAAAGAAGAGGTGGTTAGACAGAATGTGGATGCTGCAGTCTTCCACAGAGGAGGGGACTACACTGTTTGGAAAGTATAAGGGCAAGAGCTTCAAGTGGCTTTTAGAAAATGATGTCAGGTATACAATATATTTAAGCAGAAGAGTGGACATAGAGACCAAGGCTGGCATTTTTACAGCAGAGGGGCACAGAAAAAACAGCCTATTGTCTTTCCTGGAATATGCCCACAGCTTCCAGGAAATCCAGGACCTGTTGGTATATGAAGGAAAGAAACGGGCACCACCTGTGACTGTCACCTGTGAAACAGGCACCACCTGCGACTGTCACCTGGTTGGTTTCAGGCAGTGGGCCAACAGCACCTGGAAAGAAGTGTGGGAAAGCAGGGCTGATGGCTATGCTTATTTTATCCTGGCAAGGAAATGTGGTCCTGGAACCCAGATGCACAAGCTGCAACAATTCCTGCTGCTGCAACAATAACAGGACGTGGCTATGGCACCAGCCCCCTCTAGTCAGGACTACAAATTGTAAGTTATCATACACTCACATTCAATACATGGACAAATGGTGCCCAAGATACAAGCGTAATATAATTTTTCATTATTGTAACAGTCATGGATGACCATGAGGAGTTTTGTACAAACTATTTTTTAACTATCAAATATGGTTATTTCTCATGAACAATTATGATTTGCATATCTTCTGAGCAAAGTCTTGTCTATTTCTTCAGGTTCAGCACCAGCTGGAGTCACCAGAGCACCAACTAAGTCTACAGGCAGAGGTTCTCCCCTGTTGGTAATGACGAGGCTATTCTTTTATAACAAATATTCTATTACCATTATGGCTTGTTTTTTTTGGCCGTGTTCTGGCTGTGTTATTTATTTTCCTGTCGTGTTCTATTAAGAAAGAACCTTGCTGTGTCAAACATATTTTAATGGATTGGTGAGTTTCAATTTTAATCTCTGAAATACAGCCTTTACAAAAAGGTATATAAATGGTATCATGGTGAGCTTGACTCTTTCCAATATGACTTTTTCCTTCAGTGCTGAGCAGTTCCACATCAACAGTGTTCAGGGACAGTCCTGTATATGTGCATGCCTCTTCCTTGCGTGGTAAATATATTCATAGCCATTACATCATGTGCACATTTTAGTTGTTTATGCTGAAATTAGATACTAACATATAATAAACTAATATATTTATTTTTGCCTGAATAGCTTCTCCTGCACCAAGTTCAGCCTCCAAAAATCACAGCCACTTTGTCAAGAACAGAAGGCACTAATGTAAATTCAGCACCAGTGAAGACCCCCATTCCAGTCCCAGTGGAACTTGTGTGTGTTCTTGGAGCCAACTGAAGCAGTTGTGCAAAGTATGGCATTGAATCTTACCCAACAGTAAATACTCCATTAAGATCATTCATTGTATTTACTTTTTATTTCTTACTTCCGTTGTGAGAATATACTGCAATTGTTGAAATTATACTACAATTGTTTGACTGATGACCCTTTGTCTCAAAGTCTCTGCTGACACAACATTACCTGCTCCTTCTCCTCCCTTATGTGGTAAATATAACTGAATACCAGTCATATTGATATTAATGTTGTTATCCTGTATGAGCCCTCATGACAATATGTCCTTATTTGCATTCACCAGCCCCTGCCAGACATGAGCAAGAGACACAACTGGATGTAGGTGAGCCTCTCTCCGTAAACAGAACTAAAGTGATTGTAGAGTTTATTGTGTCAGCTCTTAGATACTTTGTTAATTTTGTGTTTCAAGTCAGTAACCCCATACTTTGTGTTTTGTAGCAGTAATACAGCCAGCAATAACTTCTACCCCTCCGCCTCCACTCCCTCCAAGCTATGCTCCTTCACTGGAACTGTTCACAGCAGCAGTCAGAGCTCATAAGACTTCATTTCCAGCTCCATCCTTTTTTTATTTGGAAGCTGAAACCATTCCGAGCCACTCTCACTTATAAAAAGGCTATATGCAAATCCATCATGCATGAGCTGAGACGGACTGGGAAGTCTCCAGGTGATATAGCAAACCTAGTCATGGCGATGCTACACCTGAAATATGAGCAGGCACACCTCGCCTACCTCCACAGTGTGGAAAATGTCAAAGATGGCGAGGCCGGAGTTCATGGGCATCAGACCATCGCCGGCTTTATTAGGGGGGGTAAGCTGCTCCCTTTGGTGGCTACAGCTGTGCACATGGATGGTGTGGTGTGTCCTTATCAGGATTCTACCTCACAGACTGCCTACTACACAAACTCCAGAGGCAAGAGGGAGATATTAATCTCCTCCTCCTCATATGCAGTGATGAATGAGAACAGGATGATCCTCTCCTGGGTGATGGTCCAATTGAGAGCGAGGCATCACTGGAGCCGCTATATGAAGGACTGGCACAGAGATACAGCACTGCTGGAGAACAAAAAGCCAGCTACCAGTGGATGGACAGGTATGAAATTAAATATCTTTCAGTGCTGACATTTTATTTCAATATATGAAAAGTGTGCCTGCTCTATAGGGTCACAATACCTATTTCATATATCCTATTTTTTCTATATTTCTTTTCCATCAGGGACTCTTGTGCAGCATTCAGGATACAGGATCCCAAGCCAGATGAACACCACTGATGGTACAACTGCAGCGGCCACAAATGGCAATTGTGCAAACAAATGTGCATCAAACATCAAGTTCAACAAACACATTGTTGTGAAGTTGGACTTGTTCCACTGCATACAGCGGATCTGCAGGGAGTGCATATGAGAACACCTCCTCTGATACAAAAGCCTGCGCCACCACACACTGTGAAGACAGAGTGCCCCGAGTTTGCCTGAGATACAAGTGAATCTCTCACTCACAGCTCAGACCACTGCCTGAAACAGAGCAGCTATGGCAGTGTCTGATGTCAGATAGTTCAGTCAGCATACCAGTGGTGACACTGCACCCCGCAACTATCAACCCACCAATCTGTGCCTCTGACTGAAGCTGCTGTGGAGAACATGGTTCTCACCATCTTGCCAAAGCAGCAACAACAGCCACCACAAAAGAAGAGGACCAAAACATGCCTCACATGTAGCCAGCCTAAATCGCATTATGAAAATGATGGGTCCTCCATTCATTTTTTTTTTCAAAGTGGACAGAGCAGGGTGAGAGGATCTTGCAAACCCCAAAATGAGTTTTGAGTTTGTGTCAACACCATTTTTCCTGAGAGAGATTGAGGCAACAAAAGTCCAAGAAAATAAATTAAAGAGGACCAGAGCCTCACAGGGTGTTTATGCAGGTTCTGCCACAAAGAACTGAAACAAGGCCCAGATAGCCCACATATTCATGCAGGCTTCCTTGGTATGCCTGGCAAGTATAGGCTATATACTGCCCAGCTAAGGTATTTTCCCAATACCAAGCACAAGGCATGGCAAGGGAGATGACCTGGAGTGACCACTGCCTTTTATGAAAAGGAGAAACAAAGATGGTCAGCTGAGAGAGGGAAATAACGCACACACATGCGCACACACACACACACACACACACACAGTTACAGTTCTTCATAGCCCCCGCCCCCCCAACTTTGAACATTGGAATATTGTAAAATGCCTTTTTTTGTACAGGTTTATAGATTAGTTTCAGTCCCTTTGTTTAAGTGTATGTTTGTGCTGTTGCTGCACAGTTTTTTTTACTTAAGCTAGCTTCTACGTGTGACGTTACTAGGCCCATTGACTTGCTCTAAGATCAATTATTCACTCCATGCAGCGACTGCTTGACTGCGTTATGAGAGAAAGTAGTGTTCTTTATGAATAAAACACTGCAGGAATACTTAAAAATATTGCATTCATCACGACTGCTGGGAACTTATTCAAAGAATGAAAAACTTACAAAAGAAATTATACAACCGTATATATAATTATCACCAAATAATATACGGTTTGTGATATCACACTGTGGTATCATACCTCGTCCCGCTACGTGACCTAGCAATACGCCTTCTTCGGCATTTCATGTTTTATTTACATTATTTTAATATCTTTGTCATGGTGCCTTGAATGACTTTGTAATCAGGTTTGATTTGCCAGAAGCACCATCACATTACTGGTGTAATTCACTATTTTCTCTGAATAGCTGACGTTTTAAATAAAAGCGCACCAACAAGCAAAACACACCAACACGAAAACAACATAAGCTATGGTGGAAAAAAGCAGTCCCACAGCTTCACAGTAAACAAAATTGAGATATTGTTAGTGGACGTGGTGCTGAATAAAGAAACATTATTTTCCAGTTTTAGGACTACGGTGTCCAACAAAACTAAGAAAGAACTATGGTTAAACATCGCTCCAGCCCATTGAGAGAGTTTATAAAAATTATTTAAAAGGCAATTAGGCAACATGTTCAATAAAGTGCAACATGCATCCTTTGTAATGTGGTATTTTAGTAATATTATTAGCCAACTACAACTGTAAAATTATTGGTGTACACATTGCTTAACATACTGAGATGGAACTAAGAGCAACAGCTGATTTCAGAGGCTTGTGGTCGTAATAGCGGTGGCCACTAGTGGAGTGAGCTGACAACATGGATAAGGTTTAGCCAAGTGTGGTCCAGACCAACCTTACGAAAGTACCACTTACAGAAGGTATACTTAGCTAAGAACGTTTCGGGAAACACGCTGAAACGTTAAGGTAGAGCTTAAGGTATAACTTATGAATGACGTAGCTTTAAGAAGGCTTCGGGAAATGCAGCCCAGATCAATTTAACAATTTATTAATACAGCAAAAATAGTCTTAATTACAGTATGAAGCATATCAGGTAAAATTAAGGCAGTTCAATCACAAAATCATCTTATGTGGGAAGGAGCTTATGTGGGAAGGAGCTTTTATGCCCAGTAAAATGCTGAAATAAAATGCAGGTACCTGTCCCTGATTAGGTAACAGGCAAACGAATACACATTATTATGTAGTGATGTGAGGACGGAAACGATATGGGCAGTGTTTCATGTGTGTGTGATGTGGAAGGAAACCAAATGGTCATTGTCACCAAAGCAAACAGTAATCTCTTGTTTCACACCCATCTACCACCCTGGCTTCCTCCCTGGTGGTGCTGGGCTTTGTTCCTAACCCCCCCCTTGTTAATTCAGTATGGTTCAGGTGTTAGGTGAGAACATTGAAGCAGGAAATGTATTCTTCCCTACACTATGCCTTCATGATATTCATTATTAATTTTTTATTAATTATTTTCCTGAAATGTTGTCAAGAACCTAAACTTATTCTCTTGAACCACTTTGTGTAATATAACCAATCAACTAAAAACATTTTGGTTTAAATTATTAAGAGATCAAAAGAAAATGACCTCTAAGAGAGTCATGCTCTTTGTGCAGTTGAAGGTGGTTTTTATCAACGCCTGTACAAAATCACTGAATCATAAATGCTTAGTCTCATTATTTATTGCAAAGCATTCAAATATCAAATATCTGTAATGAGTGTTAGGACCTCAAAGGAATCGGTCTTCTTTGGTTTATTAGCAAATAATGGAAATACACAAAACGAATATAATATTATATATATAGCCTGGTTGTAAATACCTACCGGGGAGCTAGTTAATAACACGGTTGGACACTTGGAGTATGTTGCTAGAAGATGGCTTTACTTGGGGTGAGCAACCGCACATACTGTCGTTGCTAGGAAACAGAAGCTCTCAAGGTCCAATCTCCAATCAATCCAATCCAAACAAGTCCAGGAAGTGAAAAGATCCCACGACAGCAAAGTATGCAGAAAATTTGACTTTATTGGAGCACACGTGCACAATAGCCAGTTCAAATCCTCAGATTTCCAACCTTGAATAATAGACAAAACTCTCTTTTTATGCACAATCCTTATCTCAGTACAACCAATAGCTTTCTTAAAAACCATCATATGACTTGGCTATGTTGCAGATATTTACTTTTCAGTCCTGAAACCATTGTGGCGAATTTCCCCCTCGATTCCCAAAACAAAGAAGGATCTTTTTACATACATCTTGTGCTATAGGCTGTGTCTTCTAATAAACTTAAATCTTTAACATGAAAAACATATGAAACACGGTGCTATTCACTATATAGTGTTTTCCAGAACTTTCTACGACCTATAGATCAGTTTTGGTGATTTCCACCTCATATTAATCATTTTACTTAACTTTGGATTACATGTGGGTCACCTATGCATTTCTAACAACAATATTCATCAGTAAAAAGATTATACAGATATATAAAGAGTATACAGATGTACTGAGCACCAGTCAAATCAAAATCATAGAAATTATATGATAGACATCAATGAAAAATAAAAGTAAGTCATAGAAAGTATAGATAAACTGAACAGCAGTGACATCATAGAAGATATACATTAATCATCAAAGAAATCATGGAATATATATTACTACACATCTAATCACTACTTTCTTCTAAGTGACTAAACGTAATTCTTTAATCTTGCAGTCTTTGCTCTCTTTTCGACAGTGTACACTGTGGTTTCTTGCGTTTTCATAAGCTTGGTTATAAAAAGGTTCTAGGTTCATTCAATTTAATAAAAACAGCATACATATGATATATTGATTATATGTTGTGTATACATATATATTGATACACTCTTAGCATACATTTTCGAGAGCGTTGAAGGAACCAGCTTGTTCATTAGTGCAGAGCCTGATTTTGATTTGTACTTTTTGGGGGGGGGTCTCCTGCTCTGTGAATTTTCCCTACATATCCCCCCTTTCAGGGCACTGTGGGTGTGTAATCATTGTCTGACTCAATCGGTTCAGGGGATTGGGGGGAGAAGAGGTAGGGGTTTGAGGGAGGACTCAGGAGCGCTCCGAGTGAATCAGGGGATTGAGGGGAGAAGGGGTAGGGGTTTGGGGCAGGAGTCTCAGTGGAGTCCGGAGGGTTCCCTGGTGCTTCACTTTCTGCCGTCAGGGCAGGCATAGGATGCACAACCTGCATAGGGACTACCGGGCTCTCTTGCCTGCCCTCTGGTGCAGCTGTAGCCTGTCTCTGCACAGGGTCGGGAGGCATCGGGATGCTCTCCATGCTTTCAGCAGGACTCAGACAAACGGGACAATCAGGGCCCAGCGCACAGGGAGGGGGCCTTGGACAGGAGTTACTCAGTTGGCCCAGTGTGTCTAAATACACTTGATATGCCAGGGGGTTACTGGACCAGAGGACTTTACTCCCCTGCCACATTACCAGAATTCTTCTCTGATGGTTGCAATGAAGCTAGCGTGTGGGGCCAGTGCTTTCTGAATGTCAAGTTCAGCTTCGCAGACGAAGTGAATTCTTGACATTATGATATCAGTTTGCGTTGTCGGTTCATTCTTCACTGTGTACCAGGGTATCGTAAGCTTTTTCACATGAACCCAGATTGGTTGTATATTATTGGGCCCATCATAGTAGGACAGTAACCAAAAGGTTGGCATCATCCATTGACCTGTTTGACCTGGGAAGGGTAAGGCAGCCGCCACCTTGGCCTTGGCTGCCGTCATTCGCAGTGTCAGGCAACGCCGGGTATGTCCCACCCCATGTATACTAAATTGGGCTCCTGCACATCCCTTGCTACCATAGCAACATCCAAATGCATTTGACTCCTCAATGTAACGCTGCTCCCAAGGTTCCTCCAACGCTTTCTGTCGTAGTGCATCTCGCACAATCTTACTGGCCATAGCCATATCAAAAAGCAGCATGTATTACTCTAATTAACCCACTCTTAAAATTATCACAAACTTCTATTAAATTGGTTAACACGTTATTCGTAACAGTAAAAATCGTCGTAGTATCCAGTGGCCTCTGGATACGTCTGCCACCCGAAGGATGCAATCGGCACACGCTGCGGGTACCCTGGTTTGCAGATCTCGTACTGGTTCGACTGGGGCACTGTTGGTGATGTTGTTCCTCCCTCTGTCAGGTGCACCGGCTTGGTGTTCTCGTACTGGTTTTGCGGGGGCACTGCTGGAGCTGTTGGCACCCTCTCTGCTCCCTCCGTCTCCCTGGATTGTGCTTGCGGCCTCTGATACCAGGACTCGCACGTCTGGCGCCAGGTCTCTGCGATACTGCCCCTGTATGACACCAGATGGATACCTATAGCACTGTGGAAAGAAGATCTCAAAAGAGGGAGAACACAAGATAGCACCACCAGCACCACCACCACCAGTGCTATCCCCACTACAAGACCTATTTTGGCCAGCCAACTTCCCCACTGTCCAATAGCCTGCTCCAGCCAGTCTCCCACAACATGGCTATATCCAGCATTCTCGTTCACCTCATGTTTTAGGGCCTTCAATCTGTCCATTGCATGTGTAAACGTCCCTTCTGGGGAGGTGTTATTGGGGATAAAAGTACAGCAGTCTTTTCCAAACATTACACAGACACCCCCCTTTTCGGCCAGCATCCAGTCCAAGACCCAGCGATTTTGACTAACCATTTTCCTAGTTGCCGCTAACTGTTCTCCTAGGGCTGACAATGCCATGTCGGTGTGGTTCATAAACCTTTGCTGATTATAGTATATGTAGTTTATCCACTCCACATTTTTGTTTACAGTTATCCATTGAATGATAGATTCAAATCCTGCTAATATCTCATTCCTGGCCTTAAATTGATTAGGGATCCCCCTTGGTTGGCCAATTACATCTATAGTTATCTCTGACTCAGCCTCATCACTTCTTCTCTGGCGCCCACTCGAGGTTGGACCTTCTTGGGCCGGGTATCCAATTGCAACTGAATGAGCCAGCATTACGCGAGCACATGTTCCCATCCAACCTATTGGTAAGCGACTATATATATCTTCCCCACACATCCAGAACATATTAGCCACCCTTTTATCTGCATTAATTATATTCTGGCATTTGGGAGTCGTTATCACTGTGGAGTTTATATTTTGCGTATAATTTATAATGGCATTTTCAGTATCTTGTAGTAACCATGGCAAATTAGTGTAATTTAACTGAGGGTGGCCCTGCTCCTTGGTCCCATTACATGTCCATCTAATCTGACATTCACCTGGGAATGTGCCTACCTGTACTCTACCATTGGTGACCTCATAACATTCATAGGACCCGTCTGTTAATTGTAATTTTTTCTTCTCTATACTTTGCACTAGATTGTACTTTCTGCACGCTCTAGTTTTGTCGTCCTGTTTTATACTTGATCCCAATTCTTCTATACATTGGATGGGACACTTATAATTTGACATGCTCTTATTTCTTTCCCTTTTGGCCTGTTTTTCATACATACATTTTACATAGCTGTTCGGGTTTGGGCTTAGAGTTAGTACTGGCTCTGCTTCTGCGCAAATCATGCATGATTCAGGGGTGTGTACTCTTGCAGTGTAGTTAGCCCATTTCCACCATCTATTTGACTGCGTCCGTACCCACAATGGGGTGTTGGCTGTTTTAAGCTTTACCCCTCGTTTAGTTCTATCAGTTATCTCAGAGGTATTATGCTTACGTTTACCAATTTCATCTTTAAGTTTATTTTGATTACTCATTCCACTTAAAATCAAATAAGTGCCTGCTATCATTAAGGTTACTACTATCAACATTATCATAATGGTCATTTCAATTCCCTTCTCTTTTGGTCTTGCAAATTTTATTCCTGCTGCTATTCCTAGGGGTGCTACTACTATTATTGCACAAACTATCAATACTATCCCTACAATAATAGCACCATCCATGGTCTTAGACTGAATGTTTTCCCCTTCTTCTGGGTGTGTGTTTTGGGATGCCATTATATAAATTTCAGTTTCTCTATTATGGTAATCCTTATCCTTCTCCCTTTCCTCTTCAACATGCATTACCCTAATTTCCTCCAAAGTTTCCTGTATTAATTTAGCCACCGTCTCATTGTCAGCCCCCAACCAGCCTGTTTCATTAGTCCCAGTCCAAACATGAGAAATCAGTTGTTTCAATGTTGCCGCGGTCCCCACTATATCTCCTCTCAGCGTCTCGTTCCTCTGTACCATCTCCGCCCAATAATTCATCAATAACGTCTCCCATTTCTGCCATATCTTGTGCAGGCTCGTCAGATTCAGGCTCCCCAAACTCAAGTTCCCCAAAGTAATCAGTCTCACTCCCCTCAGGCTGTTCTGGAGGACTAATATGAAAAGGAGGTAGTTGACTAGGTCCCTCTCCCGGGTCATCTTCTTCCTCGAGATTATCCTCCGCTTCTTCTACTCCCCTATCTAGCGCCCTTGTGCAGTGATTCAAATGGTACCAATAAAGGCTACCTGCGACTTGGAGAGCAGTTGGGGAAGTTCGAGTCACTCGATAGGGACCTTCTCGTCGCACGTCGTTCCACTTTCGTCGAAATCGTCTGATGTACACCCAGTCCCCGGGGCGCACTGGATAGTCCTCTGCAGCTGGTTCTGGTTCTCTGGATTGTTCCTGCTCAAATATAATTTGGTGAATGGCAGAGAGTTGATGCATATACTGTCGAAGGCCCAACTCCATTTCCTCTAAAGGAGGGCCTTCTGACTGCCCACTTAATTGGGGTGATGGCATTCTCCTACCCATGATCATCTCATGAGGGCTAAGGTGGGTGATTCTGCTTTCCTGGCTCC
This sequence comes from Conger conger, assembly GCF_963514075.1. Lineage (NCBI taxonomy): Eukaryota > Metazoa > Chordata > Actinopteri > Anguilliformes > Congridae > Conger > Conger conger. The sequence goes on from NC_083764.1 coordinate 34,358,625, forward strand.
TGTAACACATTAATGCCAGAGGTAGGGCATCTACCCAATTCATGTGAGTATCGTGACATATTTTGCTAATCTTAGCTTTAAGAATCCCGTTTACTCTCTCCACCATGCCCTGTGACTGTGGATGGTATACACACCCATACCTTTGCTTTATTTTTAAAGTCTGTGCAACTTGTCTCAATACATGTCCTATGAATGCAGGACCATTGTCCGAACTTATTGTCACTGGTATGCCAAACCTTGGTATTACTTCATTCACCAGAAATTTTACCACAGTTCCTGACCCTTGGTTCTTGGAGGGAATGGCTTCCACCCATCGGCTAAACCGATCTATGACTACAAATAGGTATCTCTTACCTCTTACCTTGTGTATCATGTCTACATAGTCCATCATTAGGTGTTTAAAGGGCCCTTCTGGTGTTGGCATGTGGCCAATTGGCGCTGTAAATGGCTTCCGTATGTTATTTTGAGCACATATTTCACACAACCTCAACTGATAATCAATTCGATTTTGTAAGTAAGGTGACCACAATCCCTGCTTTTTAATATTCCTCAATACCTGTCCCCGTGCACAATGATCATGGCCATGCGCTTCACTGATTAGTTGGGTTAGTAGCGGTACCGGAACCACAAGCAATCCCTCCACATTTCGCCATAACCCATCCGTGCCTTGCATAGCCCCTCGCCAGTCTGTTTTTTCCATATTATTCGCCTCCAGTTGTGCTTCCCTTATATCGGCTAGCGATGGTTGTGAATGTAATATCATTGTCGGTGCAACTAATGAAACTTTACTTCCTGAGGCTTGCCTTGCTGCCTCATCAGCATTGTTATTGCCCGTTATCACAAAATTGTTTCCCTTTTTGTGAGCTTGACATTTGACTATTGCCAACTGCTTTGGTTTCAACATTGCCAATATTAACTCCAAAATCTGTTCCTTATGCTGTATATCAGTGCCATTCGTTTTTTGAAAACCTTGGGCTTTCCACACTGCTCCAAAGAAATGGCACACCCCATGAGCATACGCAGAGTCAGTATATATGTCTGCGTCTTGCCCTGCCATTAATTCACATGCTCGGGTTAGGGCCTTAAGCTCAGCCAGCTGTGCTGAGCAGGGTTGTTGACATCTCTCAGCTTCTAAGGTCACCCACTTGGCACCTCGCTTTTCAACCACTGCATAACCCGAATGTATTCCTCTGTGATCTAAGTAACTTGAACCGTCCACAAACACGATTCTTTTACCCTCCTGTTGCAGTGGTTCTGTTTTTAGATCTTCTCGTAATTTCATGAATTCTTTGCTCTCCAGGACACATTCATGAGGTATCCCATCACCTGGGAGTGGGACATATTCTGCTGGATTTACTGTATCACACTTGACAAACGTGATGTCTGAAAAAGCTAACATTTGATACTTGTGTATTCGGGCAGGTGTCAACACAAATTTCGCCTGGTCTAACATTTCTACAACTTTGTGATACATATATATTCTTACCGGGTACCCCATGGTGACTGAAACTGCTTTTTGATAGGCTTCCCAGATGCCTGCCAGATCCTGGTAACATGGAGGATAAGCAGAAGCAACACCATCCAACTTTGCACTGTAATATGCCACGGCTTGTTTTCTTTTACCCACATGTGTTGTTTGCATTAGTACCGCTGTCATATATCCCCTTTTTGTTGTTACATATAGGTCAAATGGGTTTTTATAATCAGGTGTCGCCAGTGCAGGTGCTTGCATTAATTCTTGCTTAATACAATTAAAGGCAGTCTCTGCCTCTGCATCCCATGTTAATCTGTTTGACAATTTTTCTTGGCCTGCCTCTTTCATTATTTTTCTCAATGGTTGCGTTTTTTCAGAGTATGCTCTGATATATCAACATATTGCAAAACCACACTTTCAATATTCAATCCTTGCAAATCATTTTTCAACACTTGGTTAAATACATGTGGTGCATGTTTGTACCCCTGTGGCATTCTGTTGTAGGTATACTGCTGATTCTCAAATGTGAAGGCAAACAGCTCTTGACTTTGTACAGCCAATGGAATGCTGAAAAAGGCAGAACACAGGTCTATCACGGTAAACCATTTTGCGGTGTGAGGAACGTTGGTTAGTAAAGTATGAGGGTTAGGTACCACTGCAGTCATATCTTGCACTACATCGTTAACTGCTCTCAGGTCCTGTACCAATCTCCATTTTTCCCCATCTGCTTTTCGCATTGGCAGTATCGGTGTATTACACGGACTACACGTGGTTCTGAGTACTCCGGATTTTAGCAGGCCTGCTATTGTTGTCCTCACTCCCTCCACGGCGTCCTCTTTTAGAGGATATTGTGCTGTAAAAGGACCGGTACATCCTGGTTTTAAATACACTTCGACCGGGTTTGCTGATTTTACTTTACCCACATCAGTATCATGCTGTGACCACAACTGAGCTGGCAATTGGCCCAAAAGCTCCTCTAAATTCAGATCCCCCCCTGATTCTTCCCGTGTTGTACCCTCTTCCCCCGGTACCCTCACCAACTGGGGCTTTCCCCACATTGAGGTACTTACCATAATTTTGATGATTGCACAATCTTCGGTGCACCAAATTAAGGGATTGTCTGTCGGCCTAAAGTCGAGGTATTCTGCTCTCTTAACCATGGGACCTAAGTCCTTAGCCTGGTACCCTGGGTTGACTTTCAATGCTATGTGTTTGCATGTTGGCTGCATTTTGCTCTTGAAATCATTTCTCAATCCATAAGGTCTCGCACACTTTTAAAGCAGCTCCTTCCTGCCCTATCAGGAGTGCAGTTGTCACTAAAAATTCTCTCTTCCTTTTATCTTCATTCTACTCCTTTTCTAGCTCTAAGCTCTGTGTGGGATCGACTCTCATTGTACAATGTAAACCCTTCTCTGGCTCCGTTGCATTCGGGATCTGGGCTTCAACGTATGGTTTCCAAGTGTTCCATATGTGGTCGTTTACCTGTGTTTCAATCTCCCCTATCTCATATACATTTGTCATGGGGTGGTTTTCCCTTTCCATATAGTACATTCCTGTTAAATCCATTCCCCCTCCCTCACAATTTAAGTTTAGTCCTAAAGCAAAAATTGCATCTCGTCCTAGAAGGCTTACGGGGGAATTTTTACACACCACCACCCCTAATTTAGCTTCTTTTGTACCGATTTTTATTGTTACCGGTTTTGTGGTCGGGCTTAACATAATTTTCCCTGAGAACCCTACTGTTTGAATGACTTCAGGTCCTTACACACCGGACGCGTATTTTTCGCGCGAATAATTCGCACGAAAAAATATTTTTTAGAACTGCTGGTTTCCTATGAGTCCTTACACACCGGACGCGAATATTTCGCCGCGAAAAAACTACGGGTTTTTTTTCGCATCCAGGAGCGAAACTTCTGAAGTTTCGCGCTGCGAATAAACGCATCAACCAATCACATTGCGTGGAACGACGTTACGACAATGTACACTACGCACGGTACAGCAAAGAGTGCCACAAGTGATTCCAGATTAGTTTACAAAACCATATAAAAATAGAAAATGGCGGACCAGTTAATTGTTTGTGTGTCTCAAAACCCCGTGTTATATGATAAGGAACATCAACAGTACAAAGATAATGACGTTAAGGACAACGTGTGGAGCAGCATCGCCGAACAACTCAGCTATCAGGATTGTAAGCTTATGTAGTTTACTTTTGGAAGTAGAGTTGGTAGCAAGATAAAGTGTCAGCAGGTTTGGCTAACGTAATGTCAAAATACGGGAGGCACCGTGTGTAGCTTTTTACCCGGACACTGCAATAGACTAACCAAAGTAACATAAGACAATGGAGCATACATATTGGAGCACACATAGGCTTTATATGAGTGCTCCTGTGTCGTATTTCAGGTATTATTTGACTTTTGATGGCTGACATGGTATGTTTTGATATCGTATTTAACATACCGTTGATGATTTTAGTTGAAGATGCTAAGAAACTATGGAAGAACCTCAGGGACACATATATCCGGAAGAAAAGAGAGGAGAAAGACACAACCAGTGGCCAGGCAGGGAAGCAAAAGAGGAAGTGGAAATACATGGAAGCCATGTCTTTCCTTGAGAAGTCAACAGCTTTCAGGAGGTAGCTATGGTCTACGTTTATGCTGTGGTCTACAGTCAAGGGAAAAGGAGGACAATTGAGTGGATAACCAGTTAACAAATAACATATTACTATAGGGCATAACATCTCATAAGGGACATTGGTGTAGGGGGAGTCCATTCATTTGACATGGGATGACTTTTATTATTTGACAGGGTATACAGCAATCTGGACCTCCCAGAGCAGGACGAGGAGCAGGAGGAGGCAGGGCAAGAGCAGTCAGAGGAGAGTGAGGGGGGGATGACTGCTACTGCAGCTCCCTGTCACGCTGCTCCACAGTCTACTAAGAAATCCAAAAGGAAGAGCACAGATTTCATAGAGCAGTATTTGGAGAGGAAAGAGGCAAGGGTGGAGCAGCGTGCCAGGGAGCATGAGGAGAGAGATGATATACACATGTTCTTCATGAACCTGGCTCCAGCCATGAGACGCCTGCCTGTAGAGAGGCAGTCATGGCTCAAGATTAGGTTCCAGGAGATGGTCCATGAGGCAGAGCTTGGACCATACTATTCACAGCCGCCACCTGTTGATTCATTATGTACAGCTGTGATGTTTGTGCATGTAATAAAATAAATATATAATAATAAAGTATATAACGAAATGACATTATTTACCTGTCCAGTATGTTTTACTTTCACTGCAACATTGAGGTAACTGTTTCTCCTTTTGTCATTTTTTACCTGCTGAGCTTACATATTCCATGCCTTTGAAACCTAGATATTTGATCAATACTATGAACAATAATGTAACAAGACAAGGGTATATTTATTGTACATTGATTTATTTATTGAAAAGAGCATAGTGTGTGTGTGTGTGTGTCTGGGGTTACAGCCCCGCTTGTTCGGAGGCAGGGATGTGGAAGAGGAGGAAGTGTCGCTCCTGAGAAAACAGAGAGATTAAAGGTGAAGCGGCTGAAAAGGAGCGAGGGAGGAGAGCAGAAGAGAAGGAGGAGAGATGGAAAGGAAGGAAGGAAAAGTGCATAGTGGAGCACTTAAGGGAGACCACGACGCACATGGTCATATTGCCATGGGACTTGGCCAGCAGGTGAGGTGAAATACGGGCGGAACGTATCCCGCACCTTCAGTGCCTCAGCAGAAGCTTTGTTCCCTCGACTCCTAATGGCACCCAGCATGCTGCCGCCCACATCATCAGCACCGTCATCCTCAACATGAGCACTGTGGTCCCCATCTGCACCACGGAGGTAATTGGTCAGGATGCAGGTTGCTTTGATGACACTGTCAGCTGTGTCAGGAGAGACTTGCAGCCGGCGTTGGTACACTCTCCAGCACTGGCTGAGAATGCCAAACACATTCTCTACAATGCGTCGGGCTCTGGAGAGGCGGTAGTTGAAAACCTGTTGCTCAGTAGGCAGGCGTTTCCCAGGATAGGGACGGAGGAGATTTTCAGCGGGAAAGCCTCATCTGCCACTATGACAAAAGGCAGCGGTCCCAGTTCAGGTGCTGACGGGAGTGGGCATGGTGCTGGTACATTCAGGGTACCAGCTTGAAGGGCCTGTCCCAGAGAGGAGTTGGCGAAGATGCCTCCATCGCTGTTGCTGCCGGAACCTCCCACGTCAACAGCCAGGAACCGGTAGTCAGCATCCACTAGAGCGAGGAGGACTACGGAGAAGGTGCCCTTATAATTATAAAAACGGGAGCCAGAATTAGCTGGAGCCTGAATCGTAATGTGCTTGCCATCAAGTGCACCGATGCAATTTGGGAAATTCCATTTCTCCTGGAACCTCCTGGCGGTGTTCTTCCAGAGCTCCTCAGTTGGGACTGGCATGTGGGTTTCCCTCATTTTGTCCCAGATGATATCACAGGTGTCCTTCACCACATTGGCCACGGTTGACACACCAAGACGAAAACTGCAGGCGATTGTAATGTAGGAATCCCCAGTGCTGAGGAATCTGGGGGAGGTGGGAGAAGGGAAAACAATTTGATCCACATTTGTGCCATTAGGTTATGATGTCCATCCATCCATCCATTATCTGAACCCGCTTATCCTGAACAGGGTCGCAGGGGGGCTGGAGCCTATCCCAGCATACATTGGGCGAAAGGCAGGAATACACCCTGGACGGGTCGCCAGTCCATCACAGGGCACACACACCATTCACTCACACACTCACACCTACGGGCAATTTAGACTCTCCAATCAGCCTAACATGCATGTCTTTGGACTGTGGGAGGAAACCAGAGTACCCGGAGGAAACCCACGCAGACACGGGGAGAACATGCAAACTCCGCACAGAAAGGCCCCGGCCGACGGGGATTTGAACCCAGGACCTCCTTGCTGTGAGGCGGCAGTGCTACCCACTGCACCATCCGTGCCACCCTAGGTTATGATGTTTTGAAGTAATTGAAATAATTTTTGACTGCGCTGTCAATAATAAAAATAAATAATTATAATCTCATTCTATATATAGAGGTAGACATAGATGTTATGATTGCAGTATAGAAGCAGGCATGCCAACATTGTTTTGAAATTGCCCTCATGTCCTGGTGCAATCACTCATAAGAAATGGTGTGCTTTGTTACATTCTGTTGACATTGTTTACATTCTTGTGGTATATAATTTGACATTATGTGGCTCACAGTCTGCTGCTAGACTGCTATAATAGTCCAGTAGGTGGCAGTGTAGACATACTCTATCATGCCCATATTTTAATTCAGTATTCAAAACGTACACTATACACGGACAGCTGGCTCATTTCCCACCCTTTGTACAGTGAATTCCGGCTTAGGTTTATTGTCCCAGAACAAAGCACTATAAAAACAGCTTTGTTCCAGCGGCCATCGGTTAAATAGGAACTTTATATAGATGATATGGAGGCAACATTTCTTGTTTTTTGCTATGTTTATCTGCTGTCTGTGTCGTCCCTGGAGTGTGTCAGGAGGATGGATGACTTGTTCACTACAAACCAAATTTACTTACGGTACTAAATTAACCTGAAGCTGAACCTATAGTAGCTTAGGCTCGGCTACAACAACTTACCTCAGACAGACTGCCAGATGCTGCTCTGGGTCGATAGGATCCCGGTAGTTGGTGCTTTGCCTCGTCATATGCGGCGCTAGCATCCCCAGAAGGACCTCAAACTGTCCCACCGACATCCGAAAATATGTCCGGAACCGGCCGTGTGGTGGCTGTGCATTATTGTTCTGCAGTGGGTTGGTTGCATTTTCTCCTGAATTAGTTAAGTATTATTTGTTTGCTTGCTGATTCTAAATTCAGTTTAGTTGTCATTATAGTGTTCTGTTGTGTACTTGTTTGTTTGTTAGCTATTACAAGTGGTGTTTATTTAGATTCAGTGAAACTGGGTTAGGTGTTTGTTTCTCTCAGGTAAGCTAGGCTATTAAGTTAGGCTATTGTTTTACTGGCTGGCAGGCCACAGCTTTTGTTGTAGGAGGAGCCAATACTTTGCACCCTGCTCAGGCTATTATTACTGGCACACCTGAACTCACTTCAGTGTGCATTATTGTTCTGCAGTGGGTTGGTTGCATTTTCTGTATTCAGCGTCAGTGTTATTTAAGCAGTTGTGTAGCGCACCAGCGGCAGCTGTGTGCGGCAGCCTCGGCTACTTGCCTCGGCGTGCGAAGTCGCAGGTGTTGTGGTGCCTCGGGGTGGATCCTGAGGTGCCGAGGGTGGGCACAGCTAGAAACCAACACAGGAGATCGCAGATGTCAGAAAAAATATTTCTTTTTATTTTTTCCTGTTTTTTTTTGTCGGGGTATCGGGGATAGCGCCCCCCCTCAGGGCAAGGGTAGGGGAAAAAGGGGGGAAATAAAAGGGGCCGTTTAGGCAAAAAATAAACGAAGGTTCTTCCCAGACCGGGGTATTTTCCAGGGCTCCTCCCTCCTCCCCTCTTCGGCCGCGTCAGGGCTGGCGGGAAACACAAAGACAGGGGGTAAATAGGAAGGGATTCTCTCTGGCTCACGTGACCGGCGTCCGTTCCAGGTCTTTGGTGTGGCCGTCCGTAAAGGTGGGGTCTCCTTCAGGGTCAGTATGGCAGGGCGTTGCAGGTCCTTCCTCTCTCTGCTTTCCACGCTCTCACACGCTCAGGAATGGCACCGACTGAACCTGGCTGCAGCCTCGACCGCGCCTTAAATCCCCTTCCCTGCTCATTAGGAAAAGAGGCTGCAGCTGAATCAGTGATTTTCCACTCTGCTCACCCACGTGTGCTGTCCGGGGTCCTGGACTGCAGGTAGAGGGATCTCTCTCCAAGGTGCTGATCTCCCGACCACCTCTTTAGGCAGATATACTCCTTCGCACACCTCTCCCAATGCGTGACGTCTGCGCGGTTGACCTGCACGGGCCCCTCCAGGGTTCTCCACCCACGTGGCGCAACATGCAGTAGCAGGGGTGCCACAGTGTACAAAGTCGAGGGTGTCTATCTACGGGTGTCCATCCAGGCTGTCCGAGAGCCTGATGTTTGATTTTGTTTTTGCTGCCTCCCCTCATTCCACTGTGTAGTATTCCCCTTGTCCTCCCTAGTTCCCTCCATGTGTTTCCTTCCCATCCCTGTCCTCTCTCCTCTCCCCAGGTCCCAGTCAGGTAGGAGGTTCGCCTCCCGCCAACATGGGCAGAATATCTCTAACCTCATCTTTCCTCCCAGATCCCCTGGTATTGATCTCTGTGTGGCTGGTGGCCTCTGGAACTGCCAGTCCGCCGTCCAGAAAGCAGACTTCATATCTGCCTATGCCTCCCACCTCAACCTTGACTTTCTTGCTTTAACTGAAACGTGGCTCTCACCAGAGAACACGGCCACCCCGGCTGCCCTTTCCTCTGCCTTCTCTTTTTCCCACACACCCAGATCCTCTGGCAGAGGAGGTGGCACAGGTCTCCTAATCTCATCCTCATGGAGATCTAGTGTCTTCTCCTCATCCCTCTCCTTCTCCTCTTTTGAATTTCATGTGGTTTCATTTCTGTTACTCTGCCGTGCAAACTGTTTGTTATTGTTGTTTATCGCCCCCCGGGTCCTCTGGGGAACTTTTTGGATGAGATGGACATCCTCCTCAGCTCCTCACCTGTCAATGACACCCCCCTGATCCTCCTGGGTGACTTCAACCTCAACTCAGAATCCACCCAGTCTACCTTTCTCTCCCTCCTCTCTTCTTTTGACCTTACCCTCACTCTTTCCCCTCCCACCCACAAAGCAGGCAACCTTCTTGACCTCATCTTCACAAGGAGCTGCACAACAACCAACCTCTCTGTAACACCACTCCATATATCTGACCACTCCTTCATCTCTTTCTCTCTTCCACTCTCCTCTAACACCCATCCATCTCTCCCACCGTCCACTGTCACCTGTCGACGGAACCTACGCCACCTGTCTTCCTCCACCCTCTCATCTACAATCCTCTCCTCCCTACCATCTGCGGAGTCTTTCTCTCGACTGTCTCCCGATGATGCGGCTACAACTCTCATGTCCTCCCTCTCATCTTCCTTTGATTCTCTGTGTCCCCTCACCACCAAACTAGCTCGGGCCTCCCCCCCCAGTCCTTGGCTTTCTGATGCTCTACGAGCTGTCCGAACCGAACTGCGGGCGGCGGAGAGAAAATGGAAAAGGTCCTGTCTCCCCAGTGATATAGCTTCCTTCCATGCCCTCTTATCATCTTTCCATTCCTCTGTCTCTCTAGCTAAATCTTCCTTCTTTCACTCGAAAATTAACGCTGCCGCCTCTAATCCCCGCAAACTGTTTTCAACTTTCTCCTCTCTTCTGGCCCCCCCTCCCCCCCCACCCCCCTCATCACTCACACCTGATGACTTTGTCTCCTTCTTTGAAAAGAAGGTCGATGCTATTCGCAATTCCTTCTCCCAACCCTCCACCCCTGCTGACCCTCCTACCCTCCCCAACTCCCTAACCTCCTTTTCTCCCCTCTCTGACGCCGACACACTGAAACTCCTTACTTCCCACCGCCCAACCACCTGTCCTCTTGACCCCATCCCCTCTCCCCTCCTACAATCTATATCTGATGACATTCTCCCTTTTCTCTCCTCTCTAATCAACACCTCCCTCTCTTCCGGCACCATGCCCTCTTCCCTGAAGAGGGCCAGAGTCACTCCCCTCCTCAAAAAACCTACTCTTGACCCCTCTGCCCTGAACAACTACCGGCCTGTCTCTCTTCTTCCCTTTCTCGCTAAAACTCTGGAACGGGCGGTCTGCTCCCAACTGTCCACTTATTTTCTCCAGAACAATCTCCATGATCCCAACCAGTCTGGCTTCAAGAGTGGCCACTCCACTGAAACCGCCCTGCTCGCGGTCACTGAGGCACTCCACTCTGCTAAAGCAAAATCCCTCTCCTCTGTCCTCATCTTCCTCGACCTGTCAGCCGCCTTCGATACAGTCAACCATGAGATTCTGCTCTCATCGCTGTCTGGGATGGGTGTCACAGGTTCTGCACTCGCTTGGTTTTCCTCCTACCTCTCTGGTCGCTCCTACCAAGTGACTTGGAGGGGTGCAGTCTCCGACCCTCAACCTCTACGAACTGGAGTCCCGCAGGGCTCGGTTCTTGGGCCTCTCCTCTTCTCGCTATACACCATGTCTCTTGGTTCTGTTATCTCTTCCCACGGCTTTTCTTATCATTCTTACGCTGATGACACCCAACTCTTCATTTCCTTCCCCCCCGACACCCAAATCACCACACGGATCTCTGCCTGCTTGGCTGATATCTCTGCGTGGATGACTTCCCATCACCTGAAGCTCAACCTTGCCAAAACTGAGCTTCTCTACATCCCTGCTAAGTCCTCTCCGTCAATCGACCTCTCATTGACTGTTGAGGACTTTGTAGTTTCCTCCTCCCGTACGGCAAAGAATCTTGGGGTGACTCTTGATAACTGCCTCACCCTGGCTCCACAAGTATCCTCCACTGCCAGAACCTGCAGGTTCTTTCTGTATAATATACGCCGTATCCGTCATCTCCTGACTGAGAAAGCCACCCAGCTCCTAGTCCAGGCGCTCGTCATTTCCCGCCTGGATTACTGCAACTCCCTCCTAGCCGGTCTCCCAGCGTGTGCCATCAAGCCCCTCCAGCTGGTCCAGAATGCTGCAGCCCGCCTGATCACCAGTCAGCCCAGGTCGGCTCATGTCACCCCGCTTCTCATTGGCCTCCACTGGCTTCCCATTGCCACACGCATCCGTTTCAAGGCCCTAGTGTTGGCATTTCAGGCTGCTAAGGGGACTGCCCCACCTTACATACAATCCCTGATCACTCCCTACTCCCCAGCTAGACCACTCCGGTCTGCCAGCTCTGGTCGCCTTACGGTTCCCTCTCTATGTGCACCTGGCGGTCGAGCTGCACGTTCACGCCTGTTTTCCGTTCTGGTTCCTCAGTGGTGGAATGACTTGCCTACCACTGTCAGAACAGCAGAATCCCTCCCCCTATTTCGACGCAGACTCAAAACCCACCTTTTCAAACTCTACCTTAGTCCTCCCTCCTGATTTCCCCTGCCCCTCCTTTCTGATATCCCTATCCTTGTCTAATAACACCCCCCCCCCAAAAAATAAATAAAAAAATAAATAAAAAAAATGCACTTCTGATGACAACTATGTTTAGAACAGCATTTCCTGTGTATTTTGCTAGTTTCTGGATGTGATGCTCTGACTTATGGTAGAACCTATGCACTTGTAAGTCGCTTTGGATTAAAAGCGTCTGCCAAATGACTAAAATGTAAATGTAAAAATGTAGAGCTTCAGCTCCTCTATGAGGCAATGGAACTCTCCTTCTCTTTCTCGACTTTGTAATACAGGATGTACCCAAAATCTCCTCTTCTTCTGTCGAGTGAGGAGGTAGAGGACCACATCGTCATCACTGGATGAAGTTGAATCCATGTTTTTTTCGTTCTGAAACTTAGGCGAATCTTTTGTAAAAAAAATAGTCTCGCAAATTCGCATCGCGTCCGGTGTGTAAGGACCTTTCCCCCGACAGTGGCAGATGTGAGGCATATTCTTTCTAAATGCAAGTGCATGTTGCACCAGTATCTATCATCATAGGGACAACTTTTCCTCCGATTTGTACATTTATCATAGGTTCTTGTTCTGAACCCGTTGTTATCAGTACATGTTGTCCTACTCTGCCTGGGTTCTCTGGGCACCCCTAGTGGGAACCTCGGTAATTTACAGGCCCCCTGGCCTGATATGGGGTTTGCACTTGAGGAGGCGGAGCCAAGTTGGGATAGCCCTGCAGTTGCTGGGGCTGACTGTAATATGGGGCTTGCACCTGAGGGGGTGGAGCCAAGTTGGGATAGCCCTGCAGTTGCTGGGGCTGACTGGGGGCCCAGTTCCCCTGATTAGCTGGGCTTGAGTTTTGTGTGTTTGGGCACTGTCTTCTTATGTGGCCCTCCTGACCACATCCATAACATACTATGGGACCTCGTCTCTGCTGGTTAGGGAAACCTGGTTGGTTCCAATTTCTATTCGACATGTTACTGTTCTGATTCTGCTGACCTCTCCACTGATTGGGCTGCCCATCATTCCCTGGCCCTCCCTTCATTTGGTTCCCACCCATTTGTGCCCCCCCCCCCCCCCCCCCCCTTGCATATTACCTTGCATGGCCACTGGATGAGGGATGCCGGAGAAGTTGTAGACCACCGTTGACGGGGGTGCCATCGGGCTACTCCATGGTTCAGGTGTGAGGGGTGCCTCAATGTCAAAGAAACCATTGTCCATGTTCTGTATTTTCACAGAAGCCACTTTTTTTGCCTCTTTCTCTTTTTCCAGCTCTTTTGCCTCTCTGGTCTTTTTTTCTTTGGCTTTAAGTTCCTCCAGCTGCAACTGCAGCAGTTTTCTTTGGATGTCTTTAGCTTGATCCTCCAGCTTTTTCCCCTCTTTCCGCTGTCTCTCTACAGCGTGTACCACATGCTCCACAAACTCTCTGTGGGTCATGGTGTTCAGTCCCACCACCTCATCGAGGCGGCGCCCCACTTCTGAAGGCATCCCCTCCCGTATGGCTTTACGGAAGAGGGTAGTCATTATGGGGTCCAATTGTATATTCCGTTCAGTTATCTGCCTCCACCTACGCAACTGCAGGTGAATGTACGTTGCCGGCAGTTCATCACTCTTTAATGGTGGTCCCGTTAAGGTTGTGATATCAGGTCGCGCAGGATACAGCGCTCGTAGTGCAGTCCAGACAGTCCCCCGCACGTTATCAAATGGCCCCCCATCCACTGCGGGGGTTTGCACTTGGTCTCTGACAAAGCCGGCCTGCTCGAATATGTCCAGCATTGTTTCCATCCCCACGACCTTCCCCAGGAGAGCCTTCAGGTCCCCCACCGCCAGGATCCGGCCCGTTGTCTCCTCCTCCAGCACCCTGATCCAGTGGCTCGCTCCATTCTGCAACTCAGGGAGATTTGTTATTATATTTTGCATGTCCTGGGTGGACCAGGGAATGTATCGGGGTATATTATCTCTAACCAATAATGGCCCCACCATGGTGGGGGTTTCCTCCTCCTCACGATACCGCCTGGGCTTCTGTATTGTTCTTGTTCTACTAGTGTATCGCCCAGCTATATCCCCCTGTATGTGTGCTGATTTTACTTCCTGTTTTGACCCCCCTTCTCCGCAATCTTCCCTCCCAAGGCCTCCCTCTTCTTCCCCTAACTCACCACTACTGTACTCACTGCCACTTCCCTCTGTTTGGATGACCCGCTCATCCTCATTATATTTTACTTGACCGATTGATTTTCTATTTGCTGCGCCTTTTGTTAGGCTTGATTTATACTTATCCTGAGATTTTGTGTCTTTGGTATTTTTTGGCCCCGCCCACTCCAATGCCTCCCATGTTTTATATGGGAGTTTCTCCCATTCATAATTTTCCTGCCCCTGCTCAGTTGATTGACGACCTTTACCTGCTCTCTTTTTTCCCTCAGTGCTCCTTATCTCATTTGCTGTTTTCACTAACTTACTGTGGTAGCTATCATACTCTTCCCATTTTTTTAAAATCAATGTTTTCATATTTTCCGCCTCTTCATATTCCTTTTTAAGCTCTTGTACTCTCTCTTCCACCTCCTGCTGTTTTCTTTCCCTCATCCATTATTATATGTGGTCCTTATAATTATCTATTTTATTATGTATATATTCACTTTTATGGTATTTAGATATATATATTTATATATATATATATATATTTATTATTTTTATTTATTTACCTTATTCTATTTTTATTGCTTTCTACACCTTTCTTTTATGATTGTATATGTAAAAAATTATTTTTAAAATTTTTAACTCAGTTGTCTCAATACACCGTTATATTTGCTCAAAGTACCAACATTCTAGGCCTCAGCACAGCATACCAGTATTTTCTCTTACAAAATCTGCTCAAAGCACAGGCATTCTAGGCATCATACCTTTAGACGACACACTTTTTATCAGAGATTCTTGCAGGAGGCCCTTCTTGGGCTTCTTTCCTTCCAAGTCTCTGACGCTCTATGACATTTAACAACTTAACACTGTTAGTAGCAACAATATAACTTCAATTCACCATATCGATATAATTTTTAGACTTAATACAAGTTCTGCTAAACAAACATTTCGCCAACACACTTTATGAATTCAACCACTGTTCGCTATACGTAATTGTCAATGCATCTTCAGACTAAACACAAGTTCTGCTTCAAACATATATCCGACACAATTTTATAACACCATATCACAATGAATTCACTCATAGCTCGCTGCGCGCATTTTCTGCAGAGATTGTTTGCCGCTATCTCCCCCTTCAATTTCCGGCATTAGTTGCCAGGTTAGTTATACGAGATGATTTTTTGCTTCCAGCGCCAGGGAGAAGAGGTCAGAAGGGCATCCCCTAGTTCGGAATATGAATAGTTAAATACTCTCACCTTCTGATTGGTTGTACGGCATTCAAGGAACTAGTATCCTCCTCCCCAGTCTTCCAGGCACCGGAAGTTTCAGCAAATCTTCTTTCGTATCCCGGACGAGCCCCCAAATGTTGTTGCTAGGAAACAGAAGCTCTCAAGGTCCAATCTCCAATCAGTTGTAAAACAAGTCCAGGAAGTGAAAAGATCCCACGACAGCAAAGTCTGCAGAAAATTTGACTTTATTGGAGCACACGTGCACAATAGCCAGTTCAAATCCTTAGATTTCCAACCTTGAATAATAGACAAAACTCTCTTTTTATGCACAATCCTTATCTCAGTACAACCAATAGCTTTCTTAAAAACCATCATATGACTTGGCTATGTTGCAGATATTTACTTTTCAGTCCTGAAACCATTGTGGCGAATTTCCCCCTCGATTCCCAAAACAAAGAAGGATCTTTTTACATACATCTTGTGCTATAGACTGTGTCTTCTAATAAACTTAAATCTTTAACATGAAAAACATATGAAACACGGTGCTATTCACTATATAGTGTTTTCCAGAACTTTCTACGACCTATAGATCAGTTTTGGTGATTTCCACCTCATATTAATCATTTTACTTAACTTTGGATTACATGTGGGTCACCTATGCATTTCTAACAACAATATTCATCAGTAAAAAGTCATAAAGACTATACAGATGTACTGAGCACCAGTCAAATCAAAATCATAGAAATTATATGATAGACATCAATGAAAAATAAAAGTAAGTCACAGAAAGTATAGATAAACTGAACAGCAGTGACATCATAGAAGATATACATTAATCATCAAAGAAATCATGGAATATATATTACTACACATCTAATCACTACTTTCTTCTAAGTGACTAAACGTAATTCTTTAATCTTGCAGTCTTTGCTCTCTTGTACACTGTGTACACTGTGGTTTCTTGCGTTTTCATAAGCTTGTTTATAAAAAGGTTCTAGGTTCATTCAATTTAATAAAAACAGCATACATATGATATATTGATTATATGTTGTGTATACATATATATTGATACACTCTTAGCATACATTTTCGAGAGCGTTGAAGGAACCAGCTTGTTCATTAGTGCAGAGCCTGATTTTGATTTGTACTTTTTGGGGGGGGTCTCCTGCTCTGTGAATTTTCCCTACAATACAGACATAGCAACTTGCCGTCTAGTGCTTGGGAATGTAACAGCAACATAACATGCAAATACATAACACAAATATTTTAAATGAAAATGATTTTATCAGTATGTATATTTGACCGACGTGGTAGACTGCTTCATGTTTCATGTTTATTTATGTCATGATAAGGTGTAAGAAAAAAGGAGTCTTTTTCACTACAAAATTATGTTTATTTACAGGAACAGCAGTTGTCACAGATACAGGCAATGCACTCTGGATTCAGTTGCATCTTAATCCCGCTATTAGGAATGGCTTTGAATAACCTTTTTCAGGCTGTTATCTGAGGTGGGAAACAGAAATGTGTATTCCAAAGACAGGAATCAAACTCAATACAAGAATTGAGTACTATACCTATCAGTGGTGATGCATTGTCACTTATATTTATAACTTCCATTTTCCTTATTATGAGTTGCTATAAAATAGGTGCAGGGGGATGCCTTAACTTACAACCTTGTGAGTTAAAGGTACAGGCTCTCTACGAGATAATTAACATGAACAATGACAGTATGTGAATTATGCAGTCATTGTACTATGCAGTAGCACTGTGTTAGCCCGCTACAACATAATGACATTCTTCTTTGTGTTTTACTAAGCTGTTCTTGTGAAAAATGTGTTGGGAATGAGAACAATTCACAATGGTTTGTGATTCCTTGTTTGTTGGTGTATTGACATACATCTATGTTTTGTTGTCCAATATATTAGATTTCTTGGTCAGAGTTGTAGATAAGCTTTTATTTAAGACAATTCTTTGCACCGTGAAATCCCTTAGGTTTAAAGAGAGAGTCATATGAAGTTAAAGCAATTTTTTTTCCGTGGAAGCATTTGTATTACATACTACCAACATCAGGTGTCAATTAGGCATTTTATATGAACCCGATATACTTCATTAAGCCTCCATGGTTAATATTGTTGACTATATACGACTATTATCATTTATTGTAATATTGGCATTGCTTTGTCTTTCCTTTGTAATTATAGAAGAGTTGAGCACTGGTGTGTGTCTGTGTGTCTGTATGCACACGTGTATGGCGCCCCACACAGGTAAATGGCCGCCACTGGTGTCATCTGATTCGGATAAATGTGCACAAAAATAACTATAAAATAATAGTTATTGACTTACGGTTTATTTTCCAACATGTGTAAAGTAGTGTGGTTTATTAATGATTCAGTGAAATCAACAAATTCTCATATCCATCCATCCATCCATCCATTATCTGAACCCGCTTATCCTGAACAGGGTCGCAGGGGGGCTGGAGCCTATCCCAGCATACATTGGGCGAAAGGCAGGAATACACCCTGGACAGGTCGCCAGTCCATCACAGGGCACACACACCATTCACTCACACACTCATACCTATGGGCAATTTAGACTCTCCAATCAGCCTAATGTGCATGTCTTTGGACTGTGGGAGGAAACCAGAGTACCCGGAGGAAACCCGCGCAGACACGGGGAGAACATGCAAACTCCGCACAGAGAGGCCCCGGCCGACGGGGATTCGAACCCAGGACCTCCTTGCTGTGAGGCGGCAGTGCTACCCACTGCACCATCCGTGCCGCCCAAATTCTCATATATTTCACAAAAAAATATAAATGGTTGGCATTTATATCGCACCTTTATCCAAAGTTCTGTACAATTTACCCTATCTCATTCACCCATTCATAAACACACTCACACACCAAAGGTGATTGGCTGCCATGCAAGGCACCAACCAGCTTGTCAGGAACATTTGGGGGTTAGGTGTCTTGCTCAGGGGCACTTCGACCACCGCCTGAGTCACCGCCCCAAAATGTATTTCCCCAAAAGACAGATTTCCAGGATTATTTGTGAAACCTTGCCTCTAATGAATTTTAGACAGGATAATGTTAACTTACAATAAAACTTGATTTAATTGCATTTAACTGGAATGCTGTTTTTAGATAATTTATTTCTGACTGTGACTGTGGCTATTTTTCATATTCTTTTTTTTTCATATATTTCATATATATATATTTTTCATGAACGTCCTTACTGAGATTAGTTGAGTCCAATATCATCTGAATTAATGACTTGTCAGACCTTTCTTGTTGTTCTAACAATTCCTCGTAGAAGTTATTTTGTTCTCCCATAAGATCATTCAGCACAGACATTGATACAAAGTCATCATCCGTGTTAGCTGCTACTTTTTTGGCCCCATACTTTAATTGTGTTCAGCCATATCAAAAATATGACAATAATGTTTTGTGTATAAAACGCTGTGATTTCTTGCAAAAAAGCCGTTGCAATATAGGAAACACTGATGTGAAGCCAAAATGGCCAGCAGACGGTTACAGCAGGTGAGAACGGCTTTCACATCATGTGAACGTGGATAATTCACATCCAAACGTGGCTTAATTCACATTGTCTTTATTGCTTTCATAGGTTAATAAACATAAAGATGGGACAACCGATAAAACATTAATGCACATTAAGTCACATAACTCCTCTTTCACATATTATAGGAATAATATATGTCCAATTATATTGAACAATGGAGTCTTTTTCTATTTTTCAGAATCATAAGCAAACAATGGCATTCAATGTCTTGGAGGTTATGCAAGGAACTGAAAATAATTAAAAGAAATAACAGTATTGCATTGTTGCTTAGAATAAATACTTAAGAAGAGATAAACAAAAAAATGGATACAATATAGGAAAGCACAATATTGCAAGATTACAAGAAAATTGATTCTTGTCATTTGCAATTTTACAGTGAAAAATGGTCACACTGGTAACAACATGCTATAGGTTAAGCTTGGTTTGTATACAAGAGTTTTTGAATGATGAATGGGAATGTATTTGTGGTAGATTTTTTAAAACGTATAACAAAATATATCTGACCTGTTTTTTCACGTAATTTCAGCTACCACTAGACCTACAACGGCATCTGCTAAGTATAAAAATGTATTGCTTTCTATAAAAATGAACCCCAAATTAATGGAAAACTGTCATAAATATTGGTTAAACTGAATTCTCCCTCCATCTCTCCTCATTAGTATCAATGCCACTACTTTCACCCATAAGTCCATGAATCGCAAGAATACTGATCATAACATTTGCATGTTCTTTACATGTGACAGGTGTAGCAACATCAAATTTACTGTCTAATGAATGGATAATTAGAACTATATACTTTTATTTCAATACTACTCTAATCTACTCATGTTTCAATTAGATGTTTCATCTCTTTTTTAAATTATTTTACTTACAATTGACAGTTGACAACCAGCAGCATTGGAAAAGCCAAAGAACTGTCAATTCAGAAGACACAGATGGTAATTCACCATCAGAAGTCATGTAATGGATACTTAAAAATACATAAAAGGTTAAGCATACCACGCAATAATAAAAAGGCATAAAACAGATCGAATGGTTGCAAACTTGCCAGGAAGAGGATGCAAGTGCATATTATCCCCACGGACAGCAAGGAAGATGGTATGGGAGGCCATAAGTAACCTGCAGTGATTTGCAGAGAATTGCAGAGATTGTGTCTAAAAACATAAAATGGCACCTCCATACTAGCAGACTCTTTGGAGGGGAGGTATAACATAACATAAGGTAATGGCAATTCAGCCCAGCAATGCTCACCTACCTACCTACCTACTGCCTAATTTGCCTAAAAGCTAAATAGTATAACACCGTATCAAGCCTGGTCTTGAAAACCCCCAGTGTTTCTGCCTCCACTACATGCACTGGCAAGCTATACCACACATTGACCACTCGCTGTGTGAAAAATACTTCCTAATATCTGTATGGAATTTTTCCTTTGCCAATTTCCATTTGTGCCCTCTCGTTCTGCTAACCAAACCCAACCTGAAGACTCCCCTATAATTAACTTTGTTAATCCCTTTAATCAATTTAAAGCCTCAAGCAAATCCCCCCTAAAAACCCTTACTGAGCACAATAAACAAAACCAAGCATCTTGAGTTTACCAAACGTCATTGGAATTATGACTGGAAAGGTCGTTCTGGCCATACACACCATCAACATGTTTGGTGGCTAAATGGAATGCGTACAAGGAGAAGCACCAGATACCTACTGTCAAATATGGAGGTGTGTCATTGATGTTTTGCTGCCAGTGGTCCAGGAGCACTATTTAAGTTCAATGGCACAATGAATTCAGCAAAGTACCAGGAAATCTTGGCAGAAAATCTGGTTGCCTCTGCTAGGAAGCTCAGTCTTGGTTATAAGTTGATTGTCCAGCAAGACAACGACTCCAAGCATTCATCAAAATCCACACAGAAATAGTTCAGTAAAAACCACTACCATGTAATGGCCATCTCAGTCTTCAGTCTTAAAACCCATGAAAAACTTGATTCTGAAAAGGTCTGCATGGAGAAATGGTGAAAAATCCCTCCAAATGTGTTCTCTAACTATATCACAAATTATAGGAAAAGACTGATGGCTGTCATCTTTGCCAAGGGTGTTTCTACAAAGCATTAAACCAGGGGTGCCAATAATTGTGGAACCAGTTTTGTGGGGAAATACGTCTTTAAAATAAGTGGGGAAATAGACTTTGGTTGATTCCATTGACTCATTAATAAAGCACACTACTTTACACATGTTGGAAAAATAAAGCTTATGTCAATAGCTTATTTTAATGTTTGGTTTACAGCACTAATTACATCGCATATTTATCAAGGGTGGCAATAATTCTGGGGCCCACTGTATATGGATAATCCAAGTACTGATACTGCTGAGGTGTGTTCCACTAATACTTTGGAGGTGTGTTCCACTAGTCAGGAAATGTGTGGCCAGGCTTGAGAAATGTTGGCTAGCCAAGTATTTTCGCCTCGACACTGAATGGAGTGACCAAGTTGTTTTGCCTTGAATGTTTCTCCATAGTTTAAGGAGTGCATTTGTTTTTATCTGAAGATGTGCATACACTTTTCACAATGGCAAGAATAGCTAAACACCCTATTTCATGTTAGCTTACAGTGGGAGCCTCAGGGTTTTTACTACCCTGGTGTGTGTTCATTTCTAAATGTTAAGGATTCAATCATATTGTAGTCCACAGTTTGTTTCTTGTCACATATGCCTTGAAAGCATGAAATTCAAATATACCGTACCAACAACAATGTAGTTACATACATTTTGCAAGGCACTATTCATGCACTATTTTTACTAAGCTAATGAGGGGTTGTCCATAAGCAGGCAGCTCTACTGAAAAAGGATAGAGACAGAAAGTGTGAACTCAGTTCAAAGTTTACATGGTTTTACAGGTTTGGGTTATAATTGAAGCACTGAGAGAAAATCCAAGGGAAAACGACAGGCGGCACATCTCCAGTCCTGGAAGGCTGCTATGTAGGCTGCTGTTCCAAATGGTTATTCTCCATTCGTCTTCGGGACAGCTGTACACACCAATTCTGGTTCACTCCTCTATAGACCACAGTAAAAATGTTTACACCAAGGATGAATGTGCAGTTCATTACCTTAGCAAAAACATGAGCTTGAATAAGTAGAGCAGAAATTGGCATGAAATCCAAAATAAATCACCCCAATGAGCAGGGGTCATTAGGCCAGGATCAGGCTGTTCCAAGGCTCTCCCTTGGAGCTAGATGGAGGTGGGAGGTTACCAGGGGGCAGCTTGAGAGAAACTCCACTGCCATGTACACTCATGTAGGCTGGGACAGATGAGACCTGCAAGGAGGTAGAGGCAAAGTAGGAAGTGACAATATTTTGCCACTAAAAATATTTGGTACAAATATGGCTTTGTTTACCCAGTCATTTCTAAGCAGCTACTTTTACTTTCATGAAATGATATCATTAATTATTTTTTGGAGGGGGAAGATACCTTAACTCACCTGTGGGTGTGCACTGTGGTGTGTGTACAGGGATGTAGTCTCAGGCTCAGTCTTGATTGGCCGCAGCTCCTCTGCTTTACTACCATTGGTAGGAGTGCTGCTGGGTGGGTAGTCTTTGCCAGGTGTCCCTGTCACACAAATCCAAGCATGATACAACCACTAAGGGTGGAAAATACCAGCTGTATGGTTTTCTACAGACCTATTTAGCCTCAGCTCTGCACTGGCACTGAATTGTTGTGCCACTGAGACTAATTGTAAGAAAGAAACTGAGATAATATGCTCAAATCTGGTTTAATGCGCAAAAGAACATTCAACAATGACATCTGCTGGTTAAAAAACAACACTGAGAATAATGTACCATAATGAGTAGCAAGTACACCTAAAAACATATTTTGATTATTTAATTTAGCTAACATGGTGGGGGCTGCATGAGACTACCTAAACCTACTGTAGATCTGCCATAAGAACAGCAAAATACATAATACATTTTGGGTCAATTGCTGAACAGCTCATCATCATTGAAAATATGTGGTTAGCTAACTGGCTAGCCAGCTATCAGAGCTAGCCAGCAATGATTAGTCAAGTTCAAAGTAGATATAGAGTTCCAGTTTGCTTTGCAAAGGGTCAGGTGATATAAAGGGCAATGTTCATTTGCTACAGTGCCAAATATGTAGTAATTAGGAGGTAAGTTAATACAATAAAAATGAAGATGAAACAATCCATAGTGGTTTAGGGATTGTTTTCGCATAACTACCACCAGGTGGCAAATGTGAGCACTCTAACCTACAGCTATTGTGAGTCCATCCTTGCAAAATCAGACTTCCTGCCAGAATTAAACTCCCCTTCACATGCACACGCGTCACTCTGCGTACTACATTGTTTGCTGCTCTGTCTGTTCTCCTTTCGCAATTTCCAACCTGTTTCAGACCAATCCCTATAGTTACTTTCACATTTGAAATGGTCGTTTTCGTGGTGTTCCGAGACAATTGCAGTGGCCTATTTGCAAGAATCACAGCTTGCTTTTGTCATACTAATTTTCAGTTTTTCTATAACAGTAATTCCCACGTTATGAAGCAAATAAAAGGCATGGAAATTATAGTTACCTAAAATGGTGTTGACGTTTTGAAACTACAAGACGTGAGATAACCACTGAGTTTTTTCTGGGAGCATCCCTAGAGACCAGGGACGCACCCCAGAAGAGGAAGGGGTAAACAATAAAGGGACTTAATAACTCCCCGGCAATTAGCCAGTGAAGAAAACGACCTATTAGAATGGTCAACTTATCTAATCTGAGACCTGCAAAGAAAAACCGATATGATATAGGTAGCCTACGCAAACTGCGCCAGAGAGGAAAACTACGCAGGCTGCCAATAGCATACCTAAAACCGGAAACAGCAAAGTGAACCCGAAAGACAAGACATCCTGTCTCCTATTCTACTGACAAAGCGGCAACATGGTCCCTAATACTAGAATACACTGAAGCATTTACAGTTCAATTCGACTGAGGAAGCAGTCCTAACAACATTTACAATTCAATTTGACTGAGGAAGCAGTCTTACCAACATATAAATACATACAATATTTACAATTTAATTCACCTGATGACACAGGGCTACTTTTAATACGGAGACGGGAATACATGAAACACATTTACCCTCTAATTCAACTGACGATGCAGGAATACTAACACAGAGGTAGAAAGTGTACAGGAAACAGCGACGGGGATCTCAGTCACAGAACCCCAAGCTTATCGGTGAGTTCGCAAAGCTTTCTTATCGGTGAATTTGCATGACTGTTGGGCGATACTCCAATGATCATGTACACCACTTGACTTTTAGGAAAGTCAGAAAGCACAGAGATTCACCAGACGGTCGACTAGGCTCAACAGACTTACGAGAAAGTGAGCTAAAGACAAGAGCAGCACCGAGGTTCTCCTGCATAGAGCCTTGGGCTAACGGAGGTTCGCAAAGCTCTCCACTGAGAGGCGCAAACACTCCAAAACACGTGTCAATAACCTTAGTGTTACACATAACAGATCAGTACTAAGAAGGAAACGAAAAGCATAAGCCCTCCGGGTATGAGGTTCATGTGAACATAACCTAACTACACCATCCGCCACCAGTTGCAAATAGCGACATAGTGCTGTATATCCAATGACCGACAAAGACGACACAACCACGAAAACAATGCATTTAGAAAGTGACAAAACGAAATACCTCAGACAGCTGCCAAACAGGGAAACCGCAATCTATTGGAAAGACATAATGGCACCAAGACCAATATCCACCTACGGATAGAGGAAATATTAACCAACCCTTATGCTCCATCAAAACTGTAGGGAGTCTGAACCAATATTAATTACCTCAGGTACTCCTGGGTCCACATTAACTTAGCCTAAAGCTCCTTACTTCCCAAAGGTAGTTTTTAAACAAGGCGGAATCAAACTATGTGGACAAATAGCCAATGAGAAAAAGCGTGTGGAACAAGGGTGCAAAAACCTCAATCTAACCCTTGGCGTAGACCGTAGGAATCTGCGAACGGGGTCTCAAACTCCCAGGGGAATCCCATCTTCCCACGGTACTGTGTCTAACATTTGTACACCAAAATAAAATATGAAAGTGAAGCTGTGGTAGACTGTCCTCACTACCCTAAATTGACGGAGAATTGCTACGTGTTTAGCTCCCATGGACTCTGTCACAAAAGGTAAGGAAGAATCTTCAGTCACCCCTCACATAATTCACAAATAAAACTAAAATAACGTGCTAGGGTGAATGCAACAAACAAGCCTAGATTTGAAGAGAAACAGGGCTTAAATAGACAGGCACGTAGCTAACCTTGATCAGTAATCAGATCCCTGTGGCAGGCAATTGTAATAATTAATCAGCACGAAGGCATCGATTACATAGGGGCGACGTGGCTCTGGCAGTAAGAGCAGTCGTCTGGCAGTTGGAGGGTTGCCGGTTCAATCCCCCGCCTGGGCTGTGTCGAAGTGTCCCTGAGCAAGACACCTAACCCCTAAAATGCTCCTGACGAGCAGGTTGTTGCCTTGCATGGCCAATCACCATTGGTGTGTGTATGAATGGGTGAATGAGAAACATCAATTGTACAGCACTTTGGATAAAGGCGCTATATAAATGCCAACCATTTACCATTTACCTAATTGTCAAAATAGGCTGGAATGCAACAATGCCGCCATCTAGCGGCGCAAAAAGGTAATGTCTGGAAAACCTAGCTGAATCCCTACCATAATCATGACAGTTTCATGAATCTACATAAATGTTTCTGAATTAGTGTATCTGAGATGCAACTGACAATAGCCGAGAACACAAACTGTTGCAGTACGAGGTGTTCAAATTGGACACATCAGGATTCTCGTTCTGATGAGAGTAAATAGTATCAGGTGGGGGATGAGCGGAGAGCCAAGTGTGACCGAATGAGAACCTTTCCTAGATCTCCGGGGCGGAGTGTAGGGATTTGTAGAACAGAAAACAAATCTACTCCCGAAACGGGGGAGGAACGAAAACAAACCCGAAGGCGATTCTTAATAAGGAAACAGAAATGGAAATATAAAACAACCCTCTGAAAACAGGGCGAGTGTTCCAACCAGTATTAGTGCTTAAAAGGCGAGCACTGAGGATTACCAAGCGAGAGTTCAGAAATAAAAATACAACCTAGCGAAAAACAGCTAGGCATGAAACAAAAAACCATGAGGTGCAGCTCAGGAATAAACACAAACAAAAATACAATAACCGGGGACACCGTCCCTCTACCGTCGGCTCACACGAGCCCCAAACAAAATAGAAAACCCTTAGGGAAGGCGTCGGTGTCCTACACAACTAAACTGAATGCCTTCCTTACCTTTTTCTCTTTTAGATTGTATGGCTTAGAAAACACACACCTGCACAGTACCCGACTCTTAACAGACCAGAGTCTACCGTGTGCATTACCGGCTTTGAGTAGAGCGAACAGTACACAAAAGCACTGAAGGCTGGTTGGAACTGGCCTTAAATACTCAGCTGGGAGATAATTCCCCTGGCGCAAATGAGGAACAGGTGTCAACAATGATCCTAGGCCCTCTGGCGGGCACCACGGGAATTACCTCCCACCATGACAAATAGTTATGTTTGTATAGATTATTTGATCCAATCTTGCCGGTTACATATTATTTAGTGTCTCAAGGTGAACCGCAATGTTAGTTTTTATAGATAAATGATAAATGGACTGCAGTTATACAGCACTTTTATCCAAAGTGCTTTACAATTGATGCCTCTGACATCAATTGGGAGTGTCTTGCTCAGGGACACTTTGACACACCTAGGGCAAGGGATTGAACCGGAAATCTTCTGACTGCCAGACAACCACTCTTACCTTGACCAAACCTGTTGACCAAACCTGTTCTGTGGACTATTTTGGAAAGTGTAGTGTATCGTTTATGATATTTAGTATATTATAGTATATTAGATACAACTTTATTTCATCTGGGCGGTACCCATATGAAGCATTAGAAAACTACACTATCTGCCAGGAAATCACTGTCCCCAATGCTCAGATTGCCTCTGGAGACGCAGCGTGACGCATGTGACGTCAAAGAGGAAATGGCGCTGGGCCTATTCTAGTGGGATATGTAGTCGTTAGGTCATTTCAAAGTGTGAAAATTGTAGGTGATTTGTAGGCAGGCCTGCATTTTAGGCCTCTTTGGATAAACTAGTACTTTTCCTGCCTCAGTTTCTGCTTGGTAACCATATGAGTAAAATGCCTGGACTAATTTTTCTTTTTATATGAAATTATTCATATAAAAGTGGAAAATTTATTTATGACCCAGGGGGCCTGGCAGGAGTTCAGTACCCTATCAGCTATGGGAATATTTGTGGGCTCTGCAAAAAATAACGCAAATGATTGGCTCTTGAACAATGTCGACAGTAATGATGGCAAAAATGATAAGCTTCACTCCCCCACTGCTGGCTCCTTTGTTCCACTCGTTAACTCCACTCCTTTGTTCTGCATACGTCTGCTGGAGTGGAGGAGTGGTAGTGGGGGGGTGGAGTAAAGGAGGGTGGAGTGAAAAATAATGGGACGGTAATAATGGGTTTGGTTTGAGGTCTGGTCTCACAGAATGTTTGTTATCACGGATAGCTGTCTAGCCAACTCCTGAATTATATTAAAAACGGGCTAAACTATAAACCTAGCTAATTGTTCTCAAAGATGAGTTATGGAACCAACTGTGTCCGTGTGAATTAATTGCCAATGTAGAACACATCTTTACTTTTAAATGACGGGATGATATAATTTTACAGGATGGTTAATGTCTAGCCATTCTTTGCCTATGTTTAACTACTCAACGCCTCTGTTTCTGGTCCTTCAATTTAGTTAATCTAACAGTTGGCCTACTATAACATTAAACGCTTATCTAGGTGGACCCTGTTGGCTTATTGTTGTTGTTGCTACATGCATGTATAGCATTTTAGCTACGGTATCTGCAATCTGAACTGGTGTCAGCTGGTATAGGCCATCCAATGCTGCCTTTTTCTCCTTTCTTGTCTGCGACCCACTTTTGTGCTTCAAGGGCATTTTCAAACCAGGCAGCTAAATGGCGCTCAATATTCAACGTATTTCTAGTTCTGCTTACTAAAAAATGTGTTCCCTTGAGTATATGTGTATCTACAAAACCAAAATTGTCAGTTCATGTATATCATTTTATATTACAAGACTAGGTTGTATACATAACAATATCATAGAGCCATGTCATTAGGACGTACAATTGCTTCATAATGTATGAGAATATCAGTGGAGTACCAGGTGGAAATTGGTTACATTGTTTATATTCCAATAGTTATAATGGCAAATGTATAGTGCTGGAATATATAATGATTATGTAATGTCAATATGCCGAAATGAGCTTCCTCCGTAGGGTGGCCGGGCTCAGCCTTAGAGATAGGGTGAGGAGCTCGGACATCCGGAGGGAGCTCGGAGTAGAGCCGCTGCTCCTTCGCGTCGAAAGGAGCCAATTGAGGTGGTTCGGGCATCTCATCAGGATGCCTCCCGGGCGCCTCCCTTTGGAGGTTTTCCGGGCTCGTCCAACTGGGCGGAGACCCCGAGGGAGACCCAGAGCCCGCTGGAGAGATTATATATCTCTCCTGGCCAGGGAACGCCTCGGGATCCCCCAGGAGGAGCTAGAATGCGTTGCTGGGGAGAGGGACGCCTGGAATACCCGGCTTTGCCTACTGCCCCCGCGACCCGACTCCGGATAAGCGGGTGACGATGGATGGATGGATGGAATATTTTATTACACAAACCTTAAAAACAACATGTAACCTATTTGAATAGCGATATTCTTGTCACATTCATGCAATCCTGCAACTGCGTCCAGTACATGGAACTGGGAATGCTCATCCCCAGAAGGTTTTATTTCACTTTCGCTTGCTGAACAAGCATCTTCATCAATAGTATAGCTTGAAGTGCCTTACCTAAGGATAAATATTTTGGAGGCATGTTTCTGATGGCACCCCAGACAGGTGTATTCTCATTGCCCTTTATGTGCATTCAGCAGGTACTACTTCTGGTAACAAAACAGCTGAAATTTAGCTAAATGAATGAAATGTTTTCAAATGCAACTTTTATTGTCTGTCATTTCGATATAGTTGAGAGTCGCAAGTCTCCGCTGCATAACAAAAATCACTCCTAAATCTCACAGCTGCATCTCTATGGTGCAGAAGCTCCAACCTCTGGGGTTTGCAGTACTCAGTCTGGTGCATGTTCACATCAATGTTCTCATCCTTGTAAGTGACTGATTCATGAAGGATAAATTGAGAATTGCCCATAGTCTGCTAGGGTGACACAAAGCCCTGGCAGATAATGTTGTGGTCTGACTCACCCAATTTTGACTTGTTGGGAGTCTTGGGCTTGCGCTTACGGGTCTGAATGCCCTCTTTCTTCATGGCCAGGGGTCGAGGAACCTGAGAAAAAAAAAAAAAAAAAAAAACTCAACCTGTCTTTGACAAAATATCAGTCTTTCTACATGCATGAAATGTTTTAACCAGAGGTGGGTAGTAATGAGTTACATTTACTCTGTTACAGTAAAACATTTTTAATGAATTGTACTTCTAAAAGTTGCTTCATAAGAGGATCATTTTTACTTTAGTATATTTAGTATAAGGAAAAAAATACATTTTACTACAATGCAATGCAAGTTCTGTTAGATTTGTTCTTACAGCAGGAAAGTTCTGCCATGCCTCTCAAATAGAGATGCGTAAAGACATGCGCAGAATAAGTAATCACTTGCACGCAGGTAAAAAAAAAAAAAAAACTCCATTCAACATCATTCCTGTTTTTTTTTTTTTTTTTAATTTCTTCTTACCATGCCTGATCTGAAAATGCAGAAGCAGTCAAAAAACAAAACAAAACAAGAGTATTTGTTACAAAAGCTTAATGTTATTATGTAATTATTTTCATTCAGTGTGAATGGGCTTTGATACTACAAAGTTATCTGTTTAAGAACAAGTTTGGGGATCTATGAGTGTTGTAGCTTATGTTGGATGAAGATTTAATTTATTTTTGTGTATTGTGTACTGTTTTAATTTGGACATGGCTATTTTGTATTTTGTTTGTTACTATTTTATTGGAAGTGCATTTTACAATGTTATATTTTGGACATTTTACAGTGCTTTCGTGTTTAATTTGGTGCTTCTGCCTCCAGAGATCTGTCGGGCAGCGGCACAGTAACTGTTTTTTTGTTTTTTCCACAGTAACTACTTGTCGTTTGCACAAACACCATCAGCTGGCATATGTTAGTCCACTAATCCACAGTGGCCTGACATACTTGCAGGCTCCAACAGTAGGGGGGGAGGCAATGCTCTTTTTTTATCATGAGGAGCTTGCATTATCATGAAAGTGCTGAAAAGACTGTTTCTGGAAGTAAATAATACAGTGCTAAAATACTCGCCAGAGGGAAACAGACATTTGAATCATGGTTATGTTTTGTTTCTATTTATACACAATTCAGATAAAAAGTTTTAAACATGGATTTATTTGGAAGGGGTGCAATGTCCGTCTCTTTTTCTCCGAAATTAATGCCAGACAGTAACGCAAATAACCATGCATTACGACAGAGGAATGCAGAAGAGCATCTCTAAACACATAACATGTCAAACCTCTAAGTTGATAGGCTACAGCAGCAGTCTAAAAAATAAATCTAAATCCCAGCTTCCATGCTTATCAAGGCAGGGCAACTGAAAAAAACACCAGACCAGATTTTCTTTTTCAGATTTTTCCCTTTTTCTCCCAATTTGGTAGCCAATTGTACTAATCCAATTAGTGTTAGCTGGGGGATACACCACCCACACTCCATCTCTCGGCGGCCCGAAGGAGAACAACACACCCTCTTCAAGCCGTCTCGTCTCATGCTCGTGACCATGATTCCGAGGCGCCCAGGGTGCTGTTGCGTGCGGCGATCCGCTAACCCTGTCAATTCCCTCCTGCTGGAGCAACAAGCTAATTATGCCGCTCTACGAGAGCCAGCCAAACTTGGCTTTTGGCAGGACCGGGAATCAAACCCCGGTCCTCGGTGTGCAACTGCAACGAACTGCAACCGCAAGTCCGCTGCATCTTAACCTGTTGCACCACCTGTTTTGACCCTTGCTTCATCCATTACGACTCCTGCCCAGCCCTTTTTGGTTTGTTTGACCAAGTGTTCAATCCTATTCGCCCACCCTGACTTTTACTTTACTTTGCACCTCTGCTCGCTGTACAGTGATTCCTGTTATTTAGAGCGTTTCAGCTGGATCGCATCCTTCATTCAGGACATTATTTGGTATTTTGCTTCGCCATTCTGAGAAGGTCTCCATTGGCGGTTGGCTACATGCACGCTTTGGGTCGTAACACTCTTACCCCATGGAGTTTCATGTAGAGTCCACAAGCATTGCACACAGGCTCTCCCTCAGCATTACGGCGCCACAGTGTGGTGGTGGTGGTATGACAGTTGGTGCAGGACAGACCCACCCTCCTCGAGGCTGACTGGATCAGTGAGTGAAGGAGAGTGACAGTTTTACATATAAATACTTTGTATTTTTAGTTACCATGTCACTTTTATAACATCAGAAAGACTTGGCGTAATTTATGCCCCTATCATAGAATTTTCTGAAATGAAGAAACAGATACAGTTATCTTTGCGCATTTGTCTTTGTACCCACACACACACACACACACACACACACCAGACGTCTCTGGGGCTTTATGAGGGGTCGGTTGATGCCATTCATCTTGTGGTAGAGCCCACAGGCATTGCACAAATAGTGGCCGGTCCCATCCCGCCTCCACAAGGGTGTAGACATGGCCCCGCAGTTCACACACTCACGGCCCTCCACAAAGTCATCAAACAGCTCTGAGAGAGCGAGAGATAGAGAGAGAGAGAGAGAGAGAGAGAGAGATATGAAAAATGTACATCCCAAACTATTCCCATTCCCAAAGACATGCAAATGTACAGAACAGATTATTAGTGATTGTAATGCACTATTATGCTCTGAAGAAATGTACTGCATGATAGATACATTTTTGAGCATGCAATATGAACATAGCAGAAAAAGCATAATTTTGGCCACAGTAACATATTTATACAATTTGCAAAGAAATCTACAATGCAAATAAAGAAAAAAACATAGAAACCAAAATGACCAAGAGGCAGTCTGAACTACTCGATATTCCACCTCGGACCATGTGCAGGTTGAGTAACATATACCAACAAAGTCACATGTGAAGTAGGGTGACCTGGACTGTGCAACATGCCCCAATAAAAGCCCAGGATGCCCCACCCTCTGCCTTTTTACTATTCTCGAACACCTGCCCTTGTCCATTCTCCCACTGGTAGTTGTTTTGACATGGAAGCGGAGTTGGGCTATGCCCTAGCCTGCTCCGTTTAACACAAAGAACAGGTAAATATATACCTTTTACCTAGCCAGTTGAAAACCGTCTGTGGTTAACGCCCTACTCAATATTCTAGCTCGGTTCAAGGATTCTTCCGATGAGTGTTGTCAGCAGTATTACTGCTCTTGGCTATATGTTAGTTATCTATTAGCGGAGTAGTTTTGAAGCCAAACGCTCCACGCTTATCAACCCAAAGCGGATTTCAACAGCTGACATCAAGTTACACATAATTGCTATTAACAAAGTGTTCCCAGCTTTAGCAGCCTGCGGTGGAATTCTACTGTTCATATTATGTTAAACTTAATTGACAAACTGTTTCGGTTTTGTTATCTTTCCTGATTCAAATTCTTTATCAGTCCCTGATGCAATTGTGCTATTGATAATCACCATCATTGGAATCTACTCAATATTCTAGCTAGGTTTGATAATTTTTCCAACGAACTAACGAACTAACTAACTAACATATAGCCTAACTGTTTAGCTCTAGGCTATATGTTAGTTAGCTATTAGCTGACTAGTTTTGAAACGAAGTGCCCCATGGTTTGAAGTGTTTTCAAGTTTATTAGCCTGCAGCGGATTTCAACAGCTTACATTAAAGGGACCATAGGTAAGATTTTTGTGTTAAAACATTGTTGCAAGACCATGTATATAGTACTGTGCAAAAGTTGTGAAAGGCAGGTGTGAAAAAATGCTGTAAAGTAAGAATGCTTTCAAAAATGAAATCAAATCGATATTTCGTGTGACCACTCTTCGCCTTCAAAACAGCATCAATTCTTCTCAGTATACTTGCACACAGTTTTTGAAGGAACTTGGCAGGTAGGTTGTTCCAAATATCTTGGAGAACTAGCCACAGTTCTTCTGTGGATTTAGGCAGCCTCAAATGCTTCTGTCTCTTCATGTAATCCCAGACAAACTTGATGATGTTGAGATCAGGGCTCTGTGGGGGCCATACCATCACTTCCAGGACTCCTTGTTCTTCTTTACACTGAAGATAGTTCTTAATGACATTCGCTGTATGTTTGGGGTCCTGCTGTAGAATACATTTGGGGCCAATCAGATGCCTCCCTGATGGTATTGCATGACGGATAGGTATCTGCCTGTACTTCTCAGCATTGAAGAGACCATTAATTCTGACCAAATCCCCAACTCCATTTCCAGAAATGCAGCCCCAAACTTGCCAGGAACCTCCACCATGGTTCACTGTTGCCTGGAGACACTCACTCTTGTACCGCTCTCCAGCCCTTCGGCGAACAAACTGCCTTCTGCTACAGCCAATTATTTACAATTTTGACTGCACCCCAGTTCCTGTGTTTTCGTGCATAGTTGAGTCACTTGGCCGTGTTTCCACGTCGGAGGTATGGCTTTTTGGCCGCAATTCTTCCATGAAGACCACTTCTGACCAGATTTCTCGATAGAGTAGATGGGTGTACCTGGTCCCACTGGTTTCTGCCAATTCTGAGCTGATGGCACTGCTGGACATCTTCCAATTGTGAAGGGAAATAAGCATGATGTGTCTTTCATCTGCTGTGTCTTTGAGTTTCCTTGGCCGACCACTGCATCTACAGTCCTCAATGTTGCCCGTTTCTTTGTGCTTCTTCAACAGAGCTTGGACAGCACATCTGGAAACCCCTGCCTGCCTACAAATCTCTGCCTGGGAGAAACCTTGCTGATGCAGTATAACTACCTTGTGTCTTGTTGCTGAGCTTAGTCTTGCCATGGTGTATGACTTCTGACATTAAACTGTTTTCAGCAACCTCACCTTGGAAGCAGAGTTTGGCTGTTCCTCACCCAGTCTTCCTACACAGCTGTTTCTGTTTCAGTTAATGATTGTGTTTCAACCTACATATTAATTTGATGATTATTGGCTCCTATTTGGTATAATTGGTTAATCACACACCTGACTATATGCCTACAAAATCCCTGACTTTGTGCAAGTGTACCTAGAAGAATTGATGCTGGTTTGAAGGCATTCGGGAGGTCACACCCAATATTGATTTGATTGAAATTTTTCTTCTGTTCACTCACTTTGCATTTTGTTAATTGTTTGCATGCTATATTTTGGCTCTCATGTGGGGTGGGAGGAGGTCAGCCTGGACTGTTAAATGCTATGTCTGTTTTGCCCATTTTCATTTTCCTTTTTCCTTCTTGCTTTTGTTTCACATTACATTATTGGCATTTGGCAGATGCTCTTATCCAGAGCGACGTACAGTTGATTAGACTAAGCAGGAGACAATCCTCCGCTGGAGCAATGCAGGATTAGGGGCCTTGCTCAAGGGCCCAACGGCTATGCAGATCTTATTGTGGCTACACCAGGATTAGAGCCACCGACCTTGCGAGTCCCAGTCATTTACCTTAACCACTACGCTGCAGGCCACCCCTGTTATGTGTACCCCTGTTATGTTATGTTTGTTATGGTGTACAATACTGACTGTGGTTACACAGCACTGAGCACTCTTACTTTCTTTAGACTGATCCTAATTATGATCCATTATGGCTTTGGCCAGTAACCTAAGTTCTGACATGAGAGGTTCCACATCCTTTATTAGCTGGAATGTTAAAGGGCTTGTCAATCCCTTGAAGTGCAAGAGAACATACACATCCTAAAACCTTCAACCCCAATATTTCTCCAAGAAGCACATCTCCGCAGAGCAGAGCATGCCAAATGTAGGACAGGCTAGATAGATCTAATTTTATAGGCAATGCACTCAATGCAATGACCAGGGGAGCAGCAATCCTCATTGTTTCATCCAATGATATCTCTGACAGCAATGGTCGGTACATTATAGTAACTGGTAAAATATGCAATACTCCAGTTATCGTAGCCAATCCACAGTCCCCTCCAAAAGTATTAGAACTGCAAGGTCAATTCCTTTGTTTTTGCCATAAACTGAAGGTAATTGAGTTTGATGTCAAAAGATGTACATGAGATGATAGATCCAAATCTATCCAAAACTTCATCACCTGGTATTTTTATCTAGATTTGTTAAACAACTTTGAACATATCACCTTTTGTATCAGACATCCATTTTTAAGGTGAGCAAAAGTATTGGAAAATGTGATTGACAAATGTTTCTTGTTGCCCAGATGTGTCCCGTTGGATTGATTGGTTAAACAATAAATAGTTCTGAATGTCTACTCTTGATTATAGCCTTGGGTTTTCCCTGTGAAGACTGCCTTTGTGTTAGAAAAGATAAAAGAATGTAAAGACCAAAGAGCTGTCTTTGAGAGAAAAGCAAGCCATTTTGAAACTTATAAAGAAAGTTGTAAAGAACATGAGACATTGAACAGGTCAACCATGTAAAAGAACAGCAGTTGATGACAAAAACATTGTGAGAGCTGTGAAGAAAAACCCCAAAACACCAGTCATTGACATCAGAAACAATAAACACAGGGCAGGGGTGAAGATATCTCAATCAACTGTAGAGAGCAGCAATATAGAGGCTAGACCACGAGATGCAACCATTCATCAGTACTAAGAATCGGAAGGCGAGATTAGAATTTGCAAAGAAGTACAGCGACGAGCCACAAAAGTTCTGGAACAAAGTTTTATGGACTGATGAGACCAAGATTAACCTCTACCAAAGTGATGGAAAGGTCAAAGTGTGGAGAAAGAAGGGATCTGCTCATGATCCAAAACATACACCTTCATCTGTGAAGCGTGATGGAGGAAGTGTCATGGCTTGGGCTTGCATGGCTGCTTCTGGAGTGGGCTCACTAATCTTTATTGACGATGTAACACATAGTAACAGCAGGATGAATTCCGAAGTCTACCAAAACATTCTGTCAACGTACGGAGACATGCGTCCAAACTAATTGTGAGGAACTTCATCATGCAATAAGACAACGACCCAAAACACACTGCCAACACAACAAAGGACTTCATTAGGGAGAAAAAGAGGAAAGTATAGATGGGCCAAGTCAATTGCCAGACCTTAATCCAATTGAGCATGCATTTCACCTCCTGAAGAGGAGATTGAAGGGGAAACCCCCCCTAAAACAAACAGCAAGGGAAAGAGGTTGCAGTAAAACCCTGGAAAAGCATCACAGAAGAAGAGTTTGGGTCGTAGGCTTCATGCAGTTGCAAGCAAGGGTTGCGCTACCAACTATTAAGTGTTATTTACTTCCATTTACTGAAATACAATGTACCATTGCTTTTGCCCAACTAAAAATTGGGTGGTCTGATACAAAAGGTGTATTCCTTTGTTCTAAGTAGTGTAACACATCTAGGTGCAAATACCAGGAAATAAAAGCTGAAATTCTGAACTCTTGTCTTATGTTAATTGTTTTATCTCAACCCCAAATGTATCCAGTGTGTTGCGAAAACAAAGGAATTGGCCTTGTTGTTCCAATAGTTTTGGAGGGGACTGTATGTGAAAATGTACACTCAACAAGCACCCTAATTAGGAACTTTTACTTTATTACACCTACTTATTCATGCAATTCACTAATCAGCCAATTTTGTGGCAGCAATGACACAAAACAAGAGTGCCTCTGTACTCCTGGGTCAACCATCAACTCAACCTAGAGCTCCTTTTAAACCAGACAGAAGCCAATTACGTGGACAAACAGCATACAAAAGCAAGTGAACAAGAAAAAGTGGTGCACTAAACTCTTGGCTTAATCAGAAGGAAAATTCAGACAGAATTTCAATTCCCAAAGGAGGTGAAGCTGACTATCCTCATCACGTCAAAATGATGAAGGATTGCTGCATGTTCAGCTCCGATACCCTTCACCACAATAGGCAAATGAGTCCAGTCAGTCCATACCTCGCATTAGTGCATAAACAAAAATAAACTAGACTGAGTCTCGGAAAGAGTGGGCTTATATAGATCAGATACACCTGTTCGTGATTACCCGATCTTTGTGCAATCAGTGATTCCTCACTATGCAAGGGAGAAATTAATGTGACAAGAGCGCCCTCTTGCAGCCCCAAAAGGTAATGCCCAACAAAGGCAGGTAGCCATGACAATCTCACTTTGTAGTGCTTCCTTCACATCATGTTACGGGATGTCGGATAATTAATTAAGACCACTCCATTTAGTCAAAAATATTTCAGGTGCGCAATGGCTTTAATTCAGGCTAGCAAAAGAAGAAACAAAAATCTTGAATTATCGACCAATGGAAACATGCTCTCAAAACACCCTTTTTGTTGTTAGAAGGCCCCTTGCTGTCAATACGCCCCCTACTCCAGTCTGCAGTGACGGATACTTGGAGTGGGTGGAAACCCCTGGTCGCTTCTCATCGCTTTGCCTGCTTGAAATAGCCCTATCATAATGTTATTTTTGCAGAGCCCACAAATATTCCCATCGCCAATTACTGATCTTCCAAATGGTCAGCCCACTAAAATCTATGAAATAGCTTGTAACTTTCACACACAAGTTGCATAGTAGTATACAGGAGCCCGTAAAAACACAAATCTGACATTACGGTTTTTTTTTTTTCTTCTTTTTTTTATTAGCACAAAGAAGATAATACAAAGTATACAAAAAAAAGAAACAAGCATAACAGAGATTGTGCAGGAGAGGTAAGAAACCCCAAAGGCTTATAATAAAACCTCTGGGATTTTCAATTTATCCTGCCACAGCGCTTCACTTTTCCCACATTTTGTTATGTTACAGCCTTATTCCAAAATGGAATAAATTCATTTTTTTCCTCTAAATTCTACACACAACACCCCATAATGACAACATGAAAGAAGT
Source organism: Conger conger (assembly GCF_963514075.1). NCBI lineage: Eukaryota > Metazoa > Chordata > Actinopteri > Anguilliformes > Congridae > Conger > Conger conger. Next base: position 34,396,209 of record NC_083764.1, read on the forward strand.
CTTTTTGAAATTTATTAAAAATAAAAAACTAAGAAATCACATGTACATAAGTATTCACAGCCTTTGCTCAATACTTTGTTGATGCACCTTTGGCAGCAATTACAGCCTCAAGTCTTTTTGAATATGATGCCACAAGCTTGGCACACCTATCTTTGGGCAGTTTCGCCCATTCCTCTTTGCAGCACCTCTCAAGCTCCATCAGGTTGGATGGGGAGCGTCGGTGCACAGCCATTTTCAGATCTCTCCAGAGATGTTCAATCGGATTCAAGTCTGGGCTCTGGCTGGGCCACTCAAGGACATTCACAGAGTTGTCCTGAAGCCACTCCTTTGATATCTTGGCTGTGTGCTTAGGGTCGTTGTCCTGCTGAAAGATGAACCGTCACCCCAGTCTGAGGTCAAGAGCGCTCTGGAGCAGGTTTTCATCCAGGATGTCTCTGTACATTGCTGCATTCATCTTTCCCTCAATCCTGACTAGTCTCCCAGTTCCTGCCGCTGAAAAACATCCCCACAGCATGATGCTGCCACCACCATGCTTCACTGTAGGGATGGTATTGGCCAGGTGATGAGCGGTGCCTGGTTTCCTCCAAACATGACGCCTGGCATCCACGCCAAAGAGTTCAATCTTTGTCTCATCAGACCAGAGAATTTTGTTTCTCATGGTCTGAGAGTCCTTCAGGTGCCTATTGGCAAACTCCAGGCAGGCTGCCATGTGCCTTTTACTAAAGAGTGGCTTCCGTCTGGCCACTCTACCATACAGGCCTGATTGGTGGATTGCTGCAGAGATGGTTGTCCTTCTGGAAGGTTCTCCTCTCTCCACAGAGGAACGCTGGAGCTCTGACAGAGTGACCATCGGGTTCTTGGTCACCTCCCTGATTAAGGCCCTTCTCCCCCGATTGCTCAGTTTAGACGGGCAGCCAGTTCTAGAAAGAGTCCTGGTGGTTCCGAACTTCTTCCATTTACGGATGATGGAGGCCACTGTGCTCATTGGGACCTCCAATTAAGCTGTAGAAACATCTCAAGGTTGATCAGTGGAAACAGGATGCACCTGAGCTCAATTTTGAGCTTCATGGCAAAGGCTGTGAATACTTATGTACATGTGATTTCTTATTTTTTTATTTTTAATCAATTTGCAAAAATGTAAAAAAAAAACTTATTTCATGTTGTCATTATTGGGTGTTGTGTGTAGAATTTTGAGGAAAAAAATGAATTTATTAAATTTTGGAATAAGGCTGTAACATAACAAAATGTGGGAAAAGTTAAGCGCTGTGAATACTTTCCGGATGCACTGTACATCCATGTACTGAGCACCTTAACTATGACACAGGTATTTTTTTTATGTTAAGCTTGTCATGGTGGGAGGTAATTCCCGTGGTGCCCGCCAGAGGGCCTAGGATAATTGTTGACACCTGTTCCTCATTTGCGCCAGGGGAATTATCTCCCAGCTATTTATTTAAGGTATTTAAGTATTTAAGGCCAGTTCCAACCAGCCTTCAGTGCTTTTGTGTACTGTTCGCTCTACTCAAAGCCGGTAATGCACACGGTAGACTCTGGTCTGTTAAGAGTCAGGTACTGTGCAGGTGTGTGTTTGCTAAGCCATACTATCTCAAAGAGAAAAAGGTAAGGAAGGCGTTCGGTTTAGTTGTGTAGGACACCAACGCCTTCCCTAAGGGTTTTCTATTTTGTTTGGGGCTCGTGTGAGCCGACGGTAGAGGGATGGTGTCCCCGGTTATTGTATTTTTGTTTGTGTTTATTCCTGAGCTGCGCCTCATGGTTTTTTGTTTCATGCCTAGCTGTTTTTCGCTAGGTTGTATTTTTATTTCTGAACTCTCAGTTGGTAATCCTCAGTGCTCGCCTTTCAAGCACTAATACTGGTTGGAACACTCGCCCTGTTTTCAGAGGGTTGTTTTATTTTTCTCAGCCGTTTTGTGGGCTCCCTTTCTGTTTCCTTATTAAGAATCGCCTTCGGGTTTGTTTTCGTTCCTCCCCCCTGTTTTGGGAGTAGCTTTTATTTTCTGTTCTACAAATCCCTACACTCCGCTCCTGGGATCTAGGAAAGGTTCTTATTCGGTCGCACTTGGCTCTCCGCTCAACCCCCACCTGATAAAGCTTGAATACTGTCAATGATGGACAGGTTTTGATAGAGATCGAGATTATTAATATGTAATTATTAATATGTAACCAGCAACACTAGATCAAAGTAAAAATCTATCCGAACATAAATTTACTGTAATCCCAGAATCCCGAGGTGTACGATATCTGAACACCTTAACAGCTTATGTTCTAGGCTATTATCAGTTGCATCTCACATAGCCTACACTAATTCAGAAACATTTCTCTAGATTAGTGAAACATAACCTAGACTACAGTATATGGTGCTGCATATTATTCAAGTTATTGTTTTCCAATGTTCGGTTTTTACATTGAAGTCATGTTGTATTAATGTACAAACAAATAAATAAACTAGCTTACAAAATTAGTTTGTAAGATATGAGCCACAAACATGAACTGGCATTTTTCAATCTGGGTAGGACACAATGCACGATAATAATGACACACATAGCACAATATCCTTAGTTTCGGCACTTCACTGAGAAAATGTTTCTTTTTTCTTCTAACATAACTGGAAATAAATTACAATAAAATTGCTACAGCAGTCGAAACTGTGCAGAAAAATTTTAATTTCTCATCCAGTTTGTGAGGCTTGTTGACAAAGTAAAGAGACACTGTTCATATTTCTGCTACTCAGAGAAGCCCTGACCTAAAAGAAGACACTTTAAAACTAACACTGGTTTCCCTTAATTAAAATGTATTCTATTTTGGGGAATTCTTTTAAAATCCATTATTTTAAAAAGATTTTGGTCATATTTTTGCAAGTCAGAAAAGCACCATTGAATGTTAAAATGTACAATGTTGTTAAAAAGGTTGTTCTGGGTCTTGTCTTGCCCCGATCAGGCAGGGGTCTTAATACCCTGGTACATACCATCCTGGTTTTTCAAATAATTTTCAGATAGGATCATTCTGATCCAGATACAGATAAGGTTCGGGATCAAGGAACCAGTTGCAACCAGAAGTAGACAATAATGGAGTGTTTATTTAGCGAAGTCAGACAGGGAGGGATCAATCATTGGCAGACAGATACAAAAAGGATAATCACAATTGGGGTCACTAGCCAAAGTCCAAACACAGGGCAACCAGACACAGCAGGGACAATCCAAAACTTTGTCGTGGTCACAGGCAAAGGTTGAAACCGCTAGATAATCCAAATAAGCAAAGGTAAAGAACATGATCCAGTAAGCATTTAACAAAAGCCAAATCAAAATTCTGTAACAGAAAATCCAATTACAGACAGAAGGGTAATCCAGAAAGTGGAGGTTGGGGTACATGACACAGGTCAGGACACAGAACAGAAGGAATGTCTTACACACATTACAATCTGGCAAACAGGAGTAATTGGCAGGCTTAAATATACTGGTGATGAAGTATGATGAACAGGTGTGCATGAAAACAGATGACGAGACACAGGTGAGATGAATGAACAAAGGAGACAGACTACGGAAAGTGAAGAGGGACACAACAAATAAAAAACACCAGGAAATAGACAAACAGCAGAACCCAGAATACAGCATGACAAATACCACAAGATGATGATAACAAAATCTAGATTTGCAGTCTTGTCTATCTGTTGGTCAATATAATGCAACATTTCATTTAGACAAACTTTTTTCCACACATTTGGAAAATGTGGAATTCAGTTCGCATATTAGTCCTATTCATCTACAGCAGTACACAATACATGGGCCAAAGTCAATCTAATTTCAAAATTCAATGTCTCACTGAATAATAAAAATGATTAACCCTTTGGCCCCAAGATGGCAATTTCAGCCTATTTTGTACTAGTCCTATAAAAGTGTCAATATCTCAAAAACGATTTACTGCACACACATGGCTGAAGACTTAAATGAAAGAAGAAGCTTGTACAATTCATAACTTTGCGACAGAACAAATGTATGTCAGAGCATGTAAATACAGTGTACACGAGATTCATAAAATAAGGCGCTTGTAATGCGTTTTGTTAAAGACAATTTATCTTCATGTGTGTTTTATTCATATATATGACAGTATATTTTATAAAGCATGTCCAAGGTGTCGAAAAAGCTCTTTACTCACCCTAACGAAGCACATTTAAAATGGAACTATTTCAAAAACAGGTTAACCAGAGCCCCATTAGCCAGTAGAGTTATGGGTTTATCCATAGCAAGTCCAAAGTAAATGCTCACTTGATGACCAGGTACCAGTACTGAAGAACCAATTGCAACCAGGAAATGTGCAGAATAGCAGGTTTTATTAATTTCTAGTATGACCGCACCTCCCTACCAGCAAACCCTTTGGAAGGGTGGCATGAAGACAGCCCTTAATCAGCACAATAAACAAACTTTTTTTTTAAATGTACAGCATATCAAGGATGCCAATAATTCTGGAGCCCACTGTATGACAGGCTAGCTCCACCCCTAGCTAAAGTTTAAAAGATGGCAGCAAGTAAAAAATAATGATCTGAAAATGACATTGAAGTAAAGTTAATGAAGGTGCACACAAGTGCACAACTATTGTTTCGTCCCATCAGTATTGTATTCAGTGAAACAATATATATTGGTAAGCTGTGGCAGGTTGGTTGTGGATAGTGGCATTGAATCATCCTATAAAATAAATAAATAAATAAATTAAATAAACAATTTAAAATAAAACATTTTGTCAGTTGGTCCTACGGTCATGGTACTTCTCAATAAATGGATATACAAAGGAAATTAAATTCCATATCTCAAGCAATTGGAAATTAACAAAAGTTAACAAAGGCAGACAACTTTCAAGGTCAATAGTAAATTTACCATGATAACCATTATAAATGCTAAGTAATATGGATAGCAGACAAAAAAAATTATGGTGTATTCTATCCCACAGAACCAGTACAAGTTTGATTGCATTTTTCCGTTTTTATTTATGAAAAATACTACACTACCGTTTAGGGTCACCTTGTCTTTTTCATATATATTATTAATATATATTTATTTTCTCAGTTTGAAATCAAACAATTCATATGCAGCTTTTATTAAAGGGTATTTTTATACATTATGGTTTCACTGTGTAGTAATTGCAGCAGTTTTTATATGTAGTCCCCCATTTCAATGTTTGAGAAGATTAACATAATGTCAAATAAAAGAGTCATGTTTTATATTTAGTTGCATATCCTTTGCATGCTATTACTTCCTGATCTCTGTGACCTATGAACATCATCAGTCTGAATATCTCATTTTCAGGTTGTCCTACAATCAATACTAATACTCTTTCCATTTGAATGGATCTCTATGGGAATTGGGGGTTGGGACTAAATCCAGCTGTAAATTGTGCTGATACAGTATGGAACACATTTGTTGGCTAAATGTTTTTAAGTCATCAAGGGTCCAAAGTATCAAATAAGCCTCAAATCATCATGCTGCTGTCAGATATGCAGTAGATACTAAAATAATTATTTCTCTTGACAAATTATCCTATTGAACTCAATGGAAAAAATATTCAGGAGAAACTATTGTGGCCATCATCTAGGATCAGGGGTGAGTTTCCCGAAGCATGTCATAGCAGTGAGAATGTCATTACATGTCTCTTCAAGACATTTGCTAAGTGTACCCTGAAACATTTCGCTACTCACAGTTCCTCGTTTTACTTCCTAGAATGTTCAATCTGTCAAGTTTCAAATTCTTAGAACGTTTTTTAATGGTAAAGGTAAATGGTAAATGGTTGGCATTTATATAGCGCCTTTATCCAAAGCGCTGTACAATTGATGCTTCTCATTCACCCATTCATACACACACTCACACACACTCACACACCAACGGCGATTGGCTGCCATGCAAGGCACCAACCAGCTTGTCAGGAGCATTTAGGGGTTAGGTGTCTTGCTCAGGGACACTTCGACACAGCCCGGGCAGGGGATCGAACCAGCAACTCTCTGAGTGCCAGACAACTGCTCTTACTTGCTGAGCCATGTCGCCCCATTCTCAATGTTCCAGGAAAATTATGCATTAAAGTGGAACCTTCTTAGAACCTACAGAAAACCTTACTAAATCAAATCAGAACGTTCCCTGTTAGCTGGTATGTTCTATTGCTTCTGCAAGTTTAATTCTAGTTTCTTAAAAAGGTTCATCAAACTGGTCAGGAGCTTCAGGAGCTTCAGTTAATGTTCACATCAACCAATTAATTATTTCATTTAAATTCATTTTAATTTGCTTTTTAAAACACGTTACAAATCATTAATGTCTGTGGTGTTACCGTCACTTATGGTACGATATTCTCTATTGTGTAAAAAAGTAAAATAAATTCTTATAGTGATTGAATGTTCAATGTCATCTATTTCTTGTATGTTGGGTGGTAACACCATGAACACCACATCATTAATTCATGTTACAAAGTGGTGTGTGAAGTAACAGCAGAGACAGTTCTGTGCTGTTACCATGAAGACAACTGCACACAAATATAATAATTTATTCAAAGATAACATGCTGCCATTTTAGCTAACTATCAAGAAGATATGGGGAAACATAAAATATCCACCATGTATTATTATTTTACACCATAGACAAAAATAAATTGGAACATAAACAATTTTTGTTCAATTAAACAAAAGGTATGAAAGAGTGCCTGATAATGCAAACCTGTCAGAATTCCCACTTCTTTGTACAAATACTTCCAACAGGAAGTAGTTTAGAAGTTCTTCCTGCTTATGTTGGGTAACACCACAGACATGAAATCTCCGGACAATTTTTAATGAAATTGTATCTTTAAATATAAAAATAAGTTAATGTGGTTGAAGGGGAAACGTTGGATCTTCGGATTAACAAGCGTGTTAACAAGGTTCTTAATCTCTCATTACGTGGTTTTCCAGAATACACTCGTTAGATAGACTCTTGATAGGAATTTAACAACGAACTTCTTTGCCATGCGCATTCCTGCTAAACGCATGAGAATAGTTGATCAATCTATGTGGAGTTTTAGGTCACATGTTTCTGAGACAATATACACTGAAAACTGTTCTAAACGTGAGAACATATCGCGTTATCATTAAATTATATCTATTCATTCCGAATATCTTTTTGAAGTAAATATAATAATTACTAAAGAAAAACAAATATTAAAACAAAACATTCCAGGAATAATGATAATTATAGAAACATTCCCGAACATTACGGCGTCATCGGTGTGATCTGGCGTCTTTAAATGTATCATACGTCTCGTACTCTCAAGTTACTGCGTCCTCTGTTTTCTTATGCACCTTTGGTTCAGGTGCTCGATTTTCTGAAGTAGTTTGTTTTATTAATGGAACACTAGTAAATGACAATGTTATATTAACCGCATTTATTGGGACTAAAATAGTCAAGTTATCAATGTGACATTATCATGTTCGATTTAATTTAATAAATTTCATTCATTTCAAGTCATAGGCTATTCAGATAATGTTTTGATGGGATTTCCTGTCAATATAGGTTAAATGAAAAATAATTGACAATGAGGCCACTACAGTTTTTTTTTTTTTAGCGATGCATGAATAGAAAGCGCATGCATATTGTATGTGCTGCCAGAGACTTCGATCGGTATCTTAAAAGAACGTATATGCTGCAAACAAGTAATCCTGATCGCTCGTAATTTACGAGGGAACTAAAGAGACAATGGCCGCGTTTCCCGAACGCGTTAAGAACGTTCTTAAGCTAAGAAACCCATAAACCTAAGAGACCTTCAGGTCCTTAAGAACTTTCTTAGCTTAAGAACGTTCTTAACGCGTTCGGGAAACGCGGCCAATTTCGTTACCAATGTGTTCTGGAAACCCACGTTATTTTAAGAAGGATCGTAAGATGCATTTAACCCTCAAGGGACCAACATATTTCGCACACATGAATGAGTTTCAACCTAATAAAAAAGAAGCCCCAATCAGAAACGCTTTATTATTATTATTATTATTATTATTATTATTATTATTATTATTATTAAAATGTCTTTATAATCTAAAAAGCATTTCATTTTCACAAAAATACTATATATCTATATTATTGCAATTCCAGAACATTTAGTAATCATTAATGTCACCTACATTGGCTTTACATAGGGGAATAGGAGGAATTGTAAGCCGTAACACATGTAGGCTAGCCCGCGAGGTCAATATATAATGTTATCAAGGTAATGTTGTAATAAATTGCATATGTGGATAAACTGTGCAAAATGGAACTAATGACAGACTAGGACACCATTTTTTCTAACTAAAAATGTAAAAATATTTCTGTTAAAACGAAATAAATTACTCCTGTTATTTTCCTTCCTATGTTAATATTTTAACAGTTGATTGCGTATTGACTGATATTGTGAAGCTACACGTTCAGTTCCAGTGAGACACTCGAAAGACAACATTTTCTGATTGCATTCTTAAGTACCACAGGTCAATCCATTCGAAATTACATTTCACATTTTGTACACAAATGCAAAAATGTTTTGCATTATGACTTGTATTAGTTTTTTGTGAACATATGCAAAATACCTCATGAATAACCAAAAAACAAATTCGCTCATGAGTGGATTTGGTCTCAGATTTTTTGCCATTTCCCCCAAAAAATCACATAATATATTTATGTAAATCACCAGCTATTTTGTTTACAAAGCACCAACATTTTGTAGCTATATCTATACCTTAAGTTGGAATTATTTTTTTTTTTCGTAAGGGAAATAGCCTATGTTAGCCTAAATTTGAAAATGACTGTTAAATCGTTTTTGTGCAAGATAGGCTATAGGCTACTTGGCATGGCTGGTATAAAAAAATAATCTCAATTAATTAAAAGTTGTTTCTGATCATTTTTTTCCATATATTTTATGAAACTGCAGTAGTTGTAGAAGCTAAATATCATAATTTCTGTAAATTGACCTCTCCAGCCAAAATCGCCCTTTTCACCTGTGGTGCCTCCCCTGAAAGCAGTACTTTAGCGTACGTTGCATTTGTTTTATATTTAAAAACGGTGCAGTACAGTGAGAGAGAATGTAGCCTACTGTTGAGACCTAATTTTTCCGTCTTCTTCTTTTTCTTCTACTATTATTATTATTATTATTATTATTATTATTGTCATTCGTATATATTCGCATATAATAGTACATCATTATAATGTGTATAATAATAATAATAAAATAATAAAAAATAATAATAATAAAAATAAAAAATAAAAAATAAAAAAATAATAATAGTAATAGTAATTGTCACGTTATAAAAATCACAATTAAGTATATGTTTAAATGCTCATAACGAATGTCTTTTTAGATACCCCGCATTGCGCTGCGTTTTGACGCCGTGAATTCTGTAAATAATTCAGCGATGTGTGTAATTTCCAAACATTTATGAATCCATACTGTTAAAAATCACACACACACACACACACACACACACACACACACACACACACACACACACACACACACACACCGTTAATGAATGCATTGATTTTAAAGTTTCACATATAAAAGTGGCCGCCTTGGATGAAAATAAATGTTCCTCGAAGTTTTTGGTCATAGCGACACTTTAAAAACGTAGGCCTGTGAAAAATACAGGTAGAACAGCAGGCCTTAATCCTTCTCACGTCCATCATGTGCAATCGTCCTTTCCTTATTTTATGTTGAAAACGGTAAATGTAAACACGAGATTAATTGGAATATTATATTTGACACTCGTGTTATTTCACTATAGAACTTTAGGAGTGCAATGTGGGCACCCCAGGTCAAAAAGGCTTTTACAATGAATATCTTGGTGAACAGAAGCAAACATGAACTGTAAATGTCAAAAATACATTTTAAACCAAGATTTGGTTTGGGAACCCTTTTCGATTATTCTTTTACTTTTTAAAGAGGCCCAGACCCATATAATTTTGTTGTTGGGGCTTCAATGAGTCAGGTGAATATAATTCCAGGGCTGAAATTTTTATTCTGAAGTTCCTCTAAAAAGTTGTCCAAACTCTCTCAATGTTTCAAACCACCTTTTTCCAGTGTCAGAAACATTATTAGAAAATGGAAGATAAATGGAACAGTTGAAGTCAAGGCAAGGTCTGGAAGACCAAAAAATATTTCAGACAGAATGGCCTGAGACCTGGTGATAAGTGCTCAGAAGAACCCACACATCACTGCAAAAGAGCTGCAAAAAAAGGTAGCAGATTCTAGCTGTTCACAGGACAACAACACAACGTACTTTAAACAACGAAGACTTACACGGCTGAGTTGCCAGAAATAAGCCATTCCTACTACCTCAGCACAAAATTTAAATGAAAACAAAATTTAAATAAAACATTGAGAAGCCTGAATTATTTTGGAACAATGTGCTTTGGACTGATTAAACCAAAATGTAACCAAATAAGGTATGTTAGGAAAAAAAGGGTGAAGCCTTTGTAGAGAAGATCACCTTGCCAATTGTTAAGCATGGAGGTAGATCCATTATGCTTTGGGGTTGTGTGGCAGCTGTGGTGGAAGAAAGAGTGGATTCCATCAAATATTAAGAAATTCTACAGGCAGTCCAAAGGTCAGTCCAGACATTGAAGTTGAAGAGAGGTTGGGTATTCCAGCAAGACAATGATCCAAAGTTTTCCCTCAAAATTAACCATGAAGTACCTCCAGGAAAGACTGATGAAGGTTTTGGAATGGCCACGACAGTCCCCAGACTTGAATATTATTGAAAATCTGTACATGCAAGGAGGCCAAAGAATATTTCTGAGCTAGAGGTGTTCTGCCAGCAAAAATGTGGAAAAATTGCAAAAGCAAGAATTGAAACACTCTTAGCTGGCTACAGGAAGCATTTGCAAGCTGTTATAGTTTCCAGAGGACACTATAAGTACTTAGAAAGTACTAACTGACAGGGTTCCCAAACTTTTTCACAGGGTCTTTTCCCTTTTTTATTATTTTAGAGGTCAGGTTCGCTTCTATTCACCAATATATTCATTGTAAAAGGCTTTTTGACCACACCACTGTAAGCTCTGTGACTGTACATATTTCCAAATGATGAGATTTTTAGATTTCTTTATATGTTGTATTTACATTTATATGAGATAATGAAATGTAAGAAATTCAAATGTATGAAAGCCTCGACTATTTTTAAGGATATGGTATAGGTTGTCTTAAACTGGTTCTATTTGATAACCATTTTCCAACAACGAGTAATTGGAATCTCGCATGCAAACTTATAAATTCAATGGATAGGCCGCTCTTTTCTGAGAATGTGCAAAAGACAAACATGTTTGAATTGAGCATTAATCTGATCTGGACCCATTAAATGGCAATAATGTCGCCATTATTCTTGTAATATTACCCAAAGATCCGACCTGTTTCTTTGACATAACCTGCGATAATAAAACACCCTGCTCACACTACGAACACTGCTCGACAAGTTGCTGAAATAGGCCTAACCGTAGCCACATAGTCTGAAAGTGCTGATCCGTTTCGGAGCGAATATACAATACTAATATTTTGAAATGAAACATATCTAGAATGTTTTAATAAAATAGTCAGTAGGGCTAGCCGATTGCAGAGTCATGCTAATATAAGAAGTTATCATGAAACTGTTAACTGGATATCACGTTTGGAACGGTTTCCAAAACATATAATAATAAATTATGGTTATGGTGTTCAAATCTTTGTAATAAATGTGACCGAATCTCATATGCAAATTGTTTATTTTTAATCGAACTCTTACCTATACTAGGTTGCCTGGTTGCGCTCGTCGGTCCTCCAGATTGTAGACTATGCAAGACTGAGCTGTCAAAGGAAGCTGTGGCCCAGGTGCCCCCCATGTTTGGACTCATATATGCTGGGTAAGGACTGTGATAAGACCCTCCAAGTCCTCTTGTTCCGTAGTGTTCCCTACCATTGCTGGAGATGTGCAGAGGATTGGTGTAAGTTGACGTCTCCCGGACAGCGGAGGAGAGAGGTGGGCTCGTGGAGAACGTGAAGCGAGATGACACTGGAGAATGGTGCGCGTTGCCCGTGTTGTACGAGGGAACAGACTCTGCGTCGGGTTGGGCCCAGGCAGAGTGACTCGACAACGGAGTGCTCTGCTGGGACGCTGCGTGCGTTTGGAGGTATGACAAGGCTGGGATCATGGGTGTGACCCGAGTCGTTGGTACGTAAACTGGCGAGGTACCAGTAGCATTGTGAACAAAACTAGTCTCATAAGACGTGGGTCCATGATTTGTTGTCATTGTTAAGCCTTGGTACATATCCGAGTCCCTTGTCCCGAGCAACTTGTATTCCAATGGAACAGTTAAATCTTTTGAACTTTTTGACTTCACATTTGTTATCCATTTAAAGAAGGCGTCTCCATTTATGCGCTCGTCGTCAATGGGTTAAAAACTACAAAATTGCAGCAGGACACCGGGAACAAAAGACGAATGAGACCTAGCAAACGGACGAGGGGCGAAGTCGGTAGCCGTCGGCACCAAGTAAGCGGTTGTCAAATCCCAACTGTCTAGTGTTTGCACTCTGCTCTGTTCTGTATGCGTGCTCTCTCTCTACCCACCCACCCCCTCCCTTACCTAAAGTAGGGAGGTCAAGTCCGTTAGATTTTCTAGAATAAAGACGTGGCCTATTTCAACATCAACATCATTTTAACTGTTTTACATGTCTCTTTGTGATTACATTGCAGGCAGGAGATTTTTTTTTTTTTTTTGGTATAAGACCCAAAATAGAAGCTGAGAAAAATTAAATAGAAACTATTTTAAATACGCCACTCCCAATGGTGCTGTGTATATTTTACACGGTATTTCCTAATTTGTCAATTTACATGTTATTGGATAGGCTACATGTGCAATGGTAGCGAGTAGTGTACCTATGTAATACTCCAAAATAATGAAGTGATGGATGGACAATGTAGTCACATTCCTATTTAACAGTAGCTTTTAACTTCAGAACATAGCATATACATTTATCTATGGAATGGTGTGCACGCATGACCATTTTAAAGCCAATTATGCAAACAGAACCGAATGGTTCATATTCGTTTGATTTGATAGATTTGATTTGATAGGATAGCCTACATAACGTTTTTTTAATTCTCTGAGATCTGATGACTTGTTGTTCTCATTGATTTATGGCTGCTGTCGACAACTTTAACAAAAGTACAATAGCCTACTCAATTGCTTGTATGAATACTTCCTTTAAGAAGTCCTTATTCCATGGTATACATTGGCTAAGTATGTCCATCTCTTCGGTGTAAATAATGATTGTCATCGTGGCAGGATTCGACAACAAGATAGATTTAATGAGAAGTCAACTGTTTTTAAAGAACTATGGTGGTGATTAAATGTGTAGGCCTTCTTTATAGAATACTATTAGTGTTCTTCGCTTAAATGCAAAGCCATTTCTTATAAAAATGTGATTTTTATTTGCCTGTATAATGCAAACAATACGAATAATATTTTTTAAATGTAGTCTAGTTCATCTGTCGTAGCTTCTGAATATAAGATCGTGATTGTAATGGCATAAACTGCACTCTAATAATAATAATAATAATAATAATAATAATAATAATAATAATAATAATAATAATAATAATACTGATAATAATAATAATAATAAGATATGTTTATTAATTTTTAAATGTATGGTATTTGCTAAGGTCACCAACAATAGTATAACCTGATAAAATAAAGATAAAAGCGATAGAAGTCACCGGAGCATGTCATCAAGCGCAGGAAATATCAAAGCAGTGCAGAATGCGGGATATTTTGTTATTAGAAACAAAGAACTGAACAAGAAAGATTAATATTGGTCATTTCAAGGGTGAATAACATTGACCAAACTTGCACTGTCACAGAAGCTTTAACGCTTTTAAAGAAGCTCTTGAAAAGTCAACATGTGTTGCCCTAAAGATGACGTAAAGAGACATTTTCTACAAGACAGTTACTACAAGACTGAGGGGATAATCGGCAAAATTGTAACATTTTTCACTTCTCAATTACTCCAAGGTAACGCGATCAAAATGGAGAAATTTAACTTTAACCACAAAGAGTATACACTTGTCTGCTTGAATAAGACAAGTTTGAGGTCACAAACGGTTCATGTAGGGTGAAGTCATGTAAATTGCGCCATCAGTTAAAATGGGCCAGATAAGGTGGGTCTTAAAGCTTGAAGATTTAATAGGCAATTTAATAGGCTGCAAAGAATCTCTAACTGTTGCCACAATAGTATTTGACATGTAGAAATGATTTGATTGGTCTCATGTTGCTAGAGATGGCGGGGTAACGTTTCATACGGAGACTGGTGAGGAAAAGTGCATGATGAGTGGCCTGAAAGCTAAACTGCTTTTAGCTTTCAATGATAAAGTTGACCTATGAATAAGAAACAAATGAACATCTAGAAGTCCATCCATCCATCCATTATCTGAACCCGCTTATCCTGAACAGGGTCGCAGAGGGGCTGGAGCCTATCCCAGCATACATTGGGCGAAAGGCAGGAAAACACCCTGGACAGGTCGCCAGTCCATCGCAGGGCACACACACCATTCACTCACACACTCACACCTACGGGCAATTTAGACTCTCCAATTAGCCTAACCTGCATGTCTTTGGACTGTGGGAGGAAACCGGAGTACCCGGAGGGAACCCACGCAGACACGGGGAGAACATGCAAACTCCACACAGAGAGGCCCCGGCCGACGGGGATTCGAACCCAGGACCTCCTTGCTGTGAGGCGGCAGTGCTACCCACTGCACCATCCGTGCCGCCATTTCTAGAAGTTAAGTCTTATAATCAGTGAGTGATATTTTGCTAAACAAACTTGCTTTTTTAGTTACCGGCCCATTTTAGCTTAATGTGTTAGACAAAATGAGCCAGTAATTTCAGTTAAAATGGGCCACCTTCTGCATTGACTTTCAGCACATATTCTGATGGTTCCTCTCATTGAAATGTATTAAAATATTATTGAGAATAACAAGCCTAGATATGTCATAGTCATACTGTATAGACATAGCACATTTTATAGAGAATGCATACACCCACATACATGCATATACACACACAAACACACACATGCAGATGTACACACAAATGCACTCTCCTCACATGCACAGGCACACACATGTTCAAACAATGAGTTTAGTTTTTGAATGTATTTGAATGTAATTTGTACATTTTCATGTAATTGCTGTTGTGTTTTAATGTTATTTCAATATTTTCTATCGTGAAACACCCACAGATCCACCTCCACATCATTCACACACAAATCAGACATGCATGTATCCGCATGCATGCACACACACACCCCCACACACACAGATACATTTTTAAAAACAATTTCTTGTTTTGATGCCTTCAACTGAAAATTAAATAAAGAACATTCATTGTTCAGAATGATGTTTTTGAAGGAATAAGCTAAACTTGATGGTCGGGGACGAAACGGGTCAAAACAGGTATCAATACAAAAACCGCTGGAGAGTATGGAATGAACACATAACAATTTGGCAACTACCTGCACAAATGGAGGGTTTTTTATACACAGGTAATGAGAGGGAATGGGGTGGGGAAACAATCAGGAACTGAAACAAGTGAAACAAATGAATGAAGTGACAGGGAGACTATGGTGTGCACGGAGGTAACAAAAACACAAAACCGCTAACAACATAGGCAGAATACAGATCATGAAAAACATGAAACCTAACATCTAGGACTAAAACATTTGTTTTGTATCACACAATTCCAACACAGATTGATAGAGGAGACCTGACTTAATAAATAAGAAACATATTTCAAAGTTCAGCATTGTGCCCATAGCTATTTTTTTTTGGTGTGAAAGCCAAAAAGTGGCCCAATTTACCTGATTTCCCCCTACAATTTAAACAAATGTAAACATTGTCTGATGTTACAATTGTGAACTATGTGTGTGACATCTTTTAACAGTGGTCTGTAACTGCATACATCGTTAATATCTGCATTATTTTCCAAAACACATATCCTGCATGAATGTTTAAACTAGCAACCAATTAGGAATGCCATTCATTTTAGTTTATTGGCGAGATTGGATGAGGGATTCTGTGAACGAGACATGGTTAAAACTAGAATTGTGTATGAATAGAAACAAAACATAATCATGATTTATAAATGTCCATGTGTTTTAAAACCAACCACAAGCTAGCAAATCTAATTCACTATAATGTGTTTCAGTTGACTCACGTATGCTAACATGTATACTGAATCTCCCCATAAGGGAACTAATAACTGTGTCTCATAGGAAAAGACTTCATCCTCTATTATGTAAATAAGATTTTTTCTTGCATAACAAAACAATGTACCAGCGTTTAATAAGCAACTTGCTAATGTTTGACTGCAACATTTGTACAATGTTGCCAGGATGTTGTTGGTTAGCTTACAAAATGGTTTTCTCAGGAATGTCCATGTAAAGTCACAGGGTAACAAGGATGGAACATTTTGACTGCAACATTTTTACAATGTTGCCAGGATGTTGTTGATGGTAGGTTACAAAATGATTTTCTCAAGAATATTCCTGTACACATTACTTGCTAACAAAGACTGTTCTGATTGCAATATTTTTACAGTGTTGTTGAGATGTTGATGGCAAGTTACAAAATGGTTTTTCCATGACTGTTACATGTCAACAAAGAAGCATTTTTAGAATGTTGTTAGAATGTTTTAGGATGTTGTTGATCAGTTTGCAAACTGGTTTTCCCAATAACGTTCAGGATTAAATGGACTTTGCTGTCATAGAAAATGCCCAAATTTTGAATACAATGTAATCTGTTTTGTGGTGCCTGGTAATGCCTCATTTCTCCCGGAGAGTTGGTTGGCTCCTTGCATGGCTGAAAAGAATGTGACAAAGAACATTCCATACATGTTTTCAATAATGTTTTAAAAGAACATTTTTATAACTTTGGAAAAAACATTCCAGAAACATTCAGAAGCATTAATTGTACTGCACTTTATATGGCCTTAGTTTCTGGGAAAAACTCTTGGAAGGCTTTGTAATAGCACTCACTATATGTTTGCGTTGGTTGGCACTTCCATTCAAAATAGCACATTTTAAACCTCAGGATCTCACCCGTTTCAAAACCAATCTCAAAGCCGTTTTGCAGTTTTATTACAATGGCAACCGGCTCCCCAACTATTGATTTTGGTATTGCTACGTTCTGCCATTTCTGTGTTATAGATACTCTTAAAAAATGAGCTTAAAACATGAAGACTTTTTTTGCGCAAAAATAACTCAATTTAAATCCAACCGATCCTGACACAAGACCAGTAATTCTGTGGATATTTCAGAAATATATGTGCCTTTTGAATGTGCATGACTGTATATTTTATAACATTTTAATTAGACCAAAACATTTTTAATTTCGATTATGAATTGTCCATAGACTTAACATGGGGGAGACACATGTAAACATGAATTAGGCTAATTGAACATTATAAAAGGGACATCACAAGAGACCAGTATGTTCAGCAGCTGTGCAGGCAGTAGATGACATTTAGCACACTAACAGTAGCAGCAGCCAGCCTGTCTAAAGTGGTAAGCAAGTAAGCAAGTACTCAATTTATGAAAACATTGTAAAGTAAATGTTTACATTTGCTGAAAGACTCAAAACACAGGAAATTAAATTGCCATAATGCTAACATCAGCCTGCTCTCCATCAAGGTATCAAACAATCTCCACAGGGCGGGGGTGAAGGTATCCTAATCAACCGTTCGAAGAAGACAATAAAGAGCAGCAATATAGAGGCTATACCACAAGATGCAAACCACTTGTCAGAAGTAAGAATTGGAAGGCAAGATTACAATTTGCAAAGAAGTACAGAGATGAGCCACAAAAGTTCTGGAACAACGTTTTATAGACTGATGAAACCAAGATTAACCTCTACCAAAGTGATGGAAACGCCAAAGTGTGGAGAAAGAAGGGTTCTGCTCATGATCAGCTCATCTGTAAAGCACGGTGGAGGAAGGGCTTGCATGGCTGCTTTTGGAGTGGGCTCACTCCAAACAGAAATATTCTGCCTGCCAACTTACGGAGAAATGCGTCCAAACTAATTGGGAGGAACTTCATCATGCAGCAAGACAATGACCAAAAGCATACTGGCAACATAACAAAGGACTTCATGAGGAAGAAAAGCGGAAGGTTTTAGACTGGTCAAATCACCAGACCTTGAAGGGAAAACCACCCTAAAACAAACAACAACTGAAAGCATCACAAAATAAGAATGCAGCAGTTTGGTGATGTCAATTGTTCACAGGCTTGATGCAGCTATTGCAATCAAAGGGATACACTACCAAATATGAAGTGTTATTTACTTTCATTTACTTAAATACTCTCTGTTCCAATACTTTTGCTCACCTAAACATTGGGTGGTCTGATACCAAAGGTGCTATGTTCTAAGTAGCTTAACACATCTAGGTGTAAATATCAGGAAATAAAAGCTGAAAATTCTGAACTCTTATCCAGAGCAACATACAGTTGATTAGACTAAGCAGGAGACAATCCTCCCCTGGAGCAATGCAGGGTTAAGGGCCTTGCTCAAGAGCCCAATGGCTGTGTGGATCTTATTGTGGCTACATTGGGATTCTAACCATAGACCTAGCTTGTCCCAGTCATTTACCTTAACCACTACGCTACAAGCCACCCATCAGTCATCATTTTATCTCAATAGTTCTATGCATATAATTGGGTATAAATGAGAGTTGTTCTCCACAAACTGACTATAAACTACAGGGCTATAGTATGCTGTCAAAGATCTTTGCTGATACCTTGATGGAGAGCAGGCTGATGTTAGCATGAGGGCTGATGAATTTAATTTCCTGTCTTTTAAGGCTTTCAGCAAATGCAAACATTTCACTTAAAACATAGTTTTTTGTGATTCATTATTTATTCATTTGTAATAAATTTGAATTCAAGCATTGAACAAAAATTGGGTAGATATTCAGCATTTTGTTTGATAAAGCCATTCATATAAACATGAGTTCCAATATCACTGAGGTAAATACACTGCGCAAAAAAATTAAGGGAACACTTAAGGGACACGTCAGATCTTGATGAACAATTTATTCAAGTTGAAAATCTTTACTGATGAACATTGTATAATTTGTTGAGAACAAAATGATGTAATAAAGGTCAAAGGAAGCCAAAATCATCAACCCACTGAGAAATCTAAGTAAAAATTTGAAATCACAGGCTGATCCAACTTTTATCACGGCAACTCATAATGTGACTCAGTAGTGTGTATGGCCCCCCCCTGTACGCACTCCCGACAATGTCTGGGCATGCTCCTGATGAGTCAGCGGATGGTGTCCTGGGGGATCTCCTCCCAGACCCGGATCAGGGCATCAGTGAGCTCCTGGTCTCTAGTGGTACTTGGCGGCGTCGGATGCACCGATACATAACGTCCCATAGGAGCTCAATTGGATTTAGGTCAGGGGAACTTCAGGGCCAGTCAATGGCATCAATGCCTTCCTCATCCAGGAACTGCCTACACACTCTGGCCACATGAGGCAGGGCATTGTCCTGCACCAGGAGGAACCCAGGGCCAACTGCACCAGAGTGGTCTGACATTCTGTCTGAAGATTTCATCCCGGTCAGACTACCATTGGCTATGACATGGAGGTCTGTGTGACCCTCCAAGGATTTGCCTCCCCAGACCATCACTGACCCACCGCCAAACCGGTAATGCTGGATGATGTTACAGGCAGCATGACATTCACCATGGCGTCTCCAGACTCTTTCATGCCTTTCACATGTGCTCAGTGTGAACCTGCCAATGGCGGACCTGCCAATTCTGGTGGCCTCTCGCGAATGCCAATCGAGCTGCATGGTGCTGGGCTGTGAGCACTAGAGGACATTGGGCCCTCATGCAACCCTCACGAGTTTGTTTCTGACATTTTGGTCAGAAACATACACACCAGTAGCCTGCTGGAGGTCATTTTGTAGGGCTCTGGCAGTGCTCCTCCTGTTCCTTCTCGCACAAAGGAGCAGATACCGGTCCTGCTGCTAGGTTAATGCCCTTCTACAGCCCTGTCCAGCTCTCCTTGTGTAACAGCCGGTCTCCTGGTATCTCCTCCATGCTCTTGAGACTGTGCTGGGAGATACAGCAAACCTTCTTGCAACCGCACATATGGATGTGCCATCCTGGAGGAGCTGGACTACCTGTGCAACCCGATTGGGCTGCATGCTACCAGTAGTGACAAGGACACTAGCAGAACACAAAACTAGAGAAGAATCAATCGGGAAGGATAAGGAGAGAGCAATTGTCTGTGGCCACCACATGCAAAACCATTACCTTTTTGCTTTTGCATCTCCATTGCACCTGTTGTCACTTTCATTTGCACCAAAGCAGGTGAAATTGATTCACAATCACTTGTGCTTCCTAAATGGACAGATTGATATCCGTGAAGTTTAACTGACTTGGTGATATAAAAGTTTTAAAATATTTTTTATTTGAAAACTCTGTGCTCTTAATCCAGTAAATGTTTGATTACAAATCTAAAATTGTGGAATACACAGCCAAAGATTTGTTGGTACCCCTCAACAAATGCACATTTGCATTTTCTCTGAAATAACTTGAAACTGACAAGTAATTGGCATCCACCAAAGGACATTCTCCCAGAAGACTCCCAGAAGAAGGCTTGTCAATATGTATTATAGTAAATTCCAATATGGCTTTATGTTTTTCTTTCAAAAGTGGAGTCCTCCTGAGTTTTCTTCCATGGAGCCCACTTTCGCTCAAAAACTGATGTACCTTCACCTTGGAGTTCAGCTTGTATCTCTTAGGCAGTCATTCTTGGTTGTTTTTCTACAATTTGCACTATCCTTTGTTCGATCTGGGGTCGATTTTCCTTTTGCGGCCACACCCAGGGAGGTTGGCTACAGTTCCATGGACTTAATGATATTTGCAACTGTTTTCACAGGATCATCAAGCTGCTTGGAGATGGTATTGTAGTCTTTACCTTATTTTTGTATTTTTTTTTATTTTGTATTTTTTTGTATTTTTTATTATTATCTTTTTTTTTTTTTTCGGCTCTCCTCAGACACCTTTCTGGTGCATGTTCAGCGTGGTGCACACAATAATACTACTTTTCTCCATTCAAATAGACTGAATGACTGATTACAATATTGGAGACGTGTGATACCAATTAAATGAACTAATTAGTTTGACGTATCACGATAATCCAATTATTTACTATCTTTTCTAAGGGGTACCAACAAATGTGTCCAGGCCATTTTAGAATATCTTTGTAGAATAAGCAATAATTATCTTTTCACAGCTTCTTTGCTTTATTCTATGACACAGGTGTCAAACTCCAGGCCTGGAGGGCCGCGGCGTCTGCTGGTTTTTCGGGTTGTTCCCGGCACCTGTGGTTCATTTAAGTCTTTGATTGGCTAAAGAATCCACACACCTTGTTCTCAAGGCCTTAATTGACAGCTGATTGAAAGGTAACCACAAAAACCCGCAGACACTGCAGCCCCCTGGGAATTCAGTTTGACACCCCTGAGCTGTAAGGGTACCAACAAATTTGACCACATCTGTATTTGACCAGTTGGTACAATTTCTGTAGTCCAGAACATTGGATTTGAAATGAAACAACAAATGTGAGGTTAAAGTGCAGACTGACCCTTTAATTTAGTTAATTTAGTTTAAGGGACCAAAAGTAATTGGACATTTGGCTTCTCAGCTGCTTCTGAATAGTTGTCGTTAAAGTAATGGCATCTTAAAATAGGTTATACAGATAGATATGTGAGTTTTAACACTTTCTGATGGTATATTCTGTGACCAGAGTGATTGAAAATTGCAAAGAGTATTGTAATAAAACCAGTTTTTATACATAGTCCCCCATTTCAGGGCACCATAATGTTTGGGACAAATGGCCTCACAGGTGTTTCTGTTTAGTCTGGTGTGTTTAATCAGGGGTTTCAATCATCAAGTTTTGCACCCCTCCAATTTCAGATCAAAAACCACCACTGCATGTGCTGCAGCAGCACATGTATCCTTGGTAAATGCCATTTTTTGGAAAGTCAGAATAAATTGCTCATACAAAAACCAGAATACACATAGGCCTTCCTGTCATGTAAAGCAACTATAAAATGTGAGGGTGGCTATACTAAGACAGTATCACTGCCAATCTTGATTTAGCTTCAATTTATTTTAACATGATTTAACATTTGATTTTGATATGTTTTGAGTAATTACTTGTTTTGCTTGTGTGAGGTATACCAGAAAAGAGATTCTCCTACTGAGTTGATGTTTCACTAATCAGTCATGACTCTTGTTTTAGACAGCTTTTACAATATTGATTTTCTGTCTTCGGTCCTCCAGGGTGTCAAGGTGAATAGCACAATATTGCTCCATTGAAAATGCTGAATTATTAATGTATAACTTTGTGCTGATAATCTAGGGACCCCAATGATGAGTGCATACTTAACTTTGACTACCACCGATTCCTGAGGCTACTGAGCTGGCTTCAACCGATCTGTTAGCACTCTCCGTGCTTCAGTAATGACTTTAAAGAACCACTTTTGATTCTTGCTTTATATTGTACAAATACATGCTGCCAGACCTGTTGAATAAATATTAAAGGATAAATAGAAAACACATGAGTGTTTCCTTTGAATTTGCATATGTTCACCAAGTTAAAAGCCTGGATTCAATCAAAATGTGTCCTTAATATGATTTCAAAATGGATTTAACTTTTTTCTCCCCTCAGTTTGAGTTCATTTTGGTGAATTGTGATTTTTTCAAATTGTGTTTGTGATGAAAACTTGCATTTAATTGTGAGTCCTAATTAAGGTTAATGTCCATTGAATCCAGGACAAAGAAAGAGCATGTGATTAAACAACATTCAGTCTCTCAATATAAAGTTGCACATTCAGAGTGGGCTTAATATTGCTGGGATAATTTCAAGATCCAGCTGTAGAGGAGGGGAATAGAGCTCATTAGCAGAGCTCATTTTCCAAATTCTTGACATACTGTCATATGATGCATTCATAAGATGCAGCTGAAAGAAATTAAGTGATACAGTGCAGCTGTCATCTCTGCAAGGACTGTTGACTCCTGAGTCTCCTTCATGAGTTCCCTCATTAATCTGTGATATTTTACCAGTGCTTCTCATATCTGTACTTCTGCATTGTTCCAAACAGAAAGCATTTTTGAGTGAGGTGGCTAGACCCCTGGGCTTTCAGCATTGGCTTCAGTTGCTTTGTACAGGCAGAATCTGAAACCCTCCAAGAAGCATATTAGTTGCAAAGTTTGAACCTCAACTGGATTGTCTGAATTTTTAAATCTCCAAACCGGACTAATCCACCTTTCCCTGACTACTGTCAGTAGCCATATTAATGAGGTGATGTCTGACCTGTGGGAGCACACAGTGCTGGGATTAATGAAAAGAGAAACGTTACAGGAAAATATTCCTCACAATGAGTGTAATGATTACATATGATTAATAAATCATCTCTTATAACAACTAACACATTGCTCCCATTTTTTTAAATGAAATAATATGTCTTATTTCCTATATTTTCACATTTTAATATACTTTTTTTATTACATTTACATTTAATATTTTCTCTCTTAAAATATGATTTAATCACTCTTATGTAGGTGAAATGAAAACATTGCTTTCTTATTCATAAGAAATCACCTACAACAAAAGAAATAGGATTGTTTTGCAATGATGGAATGAACAAGTGCAAAGAATGAGGCGCACAATATCTGTTGCACAGGATTGGCCAGATAGCCTGAACCTTTTGGCCTAGATCAGGCAGGCTCTGGGTGGTCAGCAGCCTTCTTCAGCTCTCTTCCTCTGAGCAGACCACAGGCAGGCGATGGTGGCACCAGGAACAACACTTCAACCAAACAGCAGTGAGAGATAGAGAAAAGATAAACAGAGTTAAACGGACCCTGAAAAGGCCATAGGTCAAATAAGTGTGAATCTACTGCACAGGGAACCTGCTGAGCCCATTTTGTATGAAATTAAGCCATGTGTATTACAGTATTATTCTGAGAATGCTTGGAATACTCATGAGAAAGGTTGGGTAGGTGCTATGGCAACCTAACCTTTCCAGCATTTCCTGCTTTTTCTGCTGTTTAAATAGTAGTTATTGTGTAGAGTGCTGTGCATTTGCTAATGCATTGATGTTGCAGGGTGACTATTGAGCTGCAACTTTTTCTGAGCAATACCTATTTGTCAAGGTTTGCAAATCCTGTTGATGTCAAAGAACGCGAGCATAGTAGCCACTAAGCAGTAAGTTATCACATGCTAACTAAGCATAATATAATTAATATTCTGTTAAGCCTCATCTTCTGTTAAGCCTCATCTTAACTTCATAGCATGTACCTGGAGATATCCAGGTACACCCGTATTAATATTTAAGGGGTTTTGTAGCTCAGTGTTAGCACATGGGGATATTATGCTGAATTAGTTTGAAAATACAGCATACAGTTGATTATTTGACCACTCAAATGAATATCAATAATGAAAAATAAAAATATGAATCAATGAAAGTTTGTGAAATATAACAATTAATCTGTGAAATGGTACATGATATTTAGAACTTTTTTGCAATATTTGTGGAAAAAGCACGGTAATGTGGAACATATAGACTTACACCACACAGGTGATGGTTTTACTGCATAGCGTTAAATATTGTCTTCAGGTATTTTAAATAATAGTTGGTCTTTTCTAGAATAATTCACTTGTGCTATCTGACTGCAAATTGACACCACTATAAACTGTAGTTTTGGGTAGGGCAGTGGTTCTCTTTGTTAATTAGGTGCTTTTCATCTTAAGATGAAAATGTACCAACACAATGCAGGTTTGCCTCTTCCTTAAACATATCAACACAATGCAGGTTTGCTTTGTCTTTCAATTCTTCATTATTGATGAAATGGTTAGTTTTGGTGGCCAGGGGCAATACTTTTACCAGTTATGAGCCTACTGATTCACTCCAGTTTTTAATTTGAGCAGTTAAAAATAATTGACCACTATTAATGCATTTTTTCTACAAAGTGTATGCATCGGTTTCAATATAGCTCAATAAGCACGATATGAACATAGGAATTTTATTCTTCCTGGTATGTATATCTATTTGAAAAAATGTGCTTTAAGAGGGAAAGTAATCCCTCTAAATGTGAAACACACCTAATTAAAACTAACAGCTTGTTAAAATTCTTGGATTGCAATTGTGGTTGAAAGTTGGAACGAAAACCAGCATACACAGGGGTACTAGATTTACATAATGAATAATTTATTATAATTATGTATTATTTATTATATTATGATTATTAAACCACATTTTTTTGGAGTACTCATAATATAGTTGTATGTATACAAATCAATAGAAGATTTTGATTACAATTTATACATACTACTACATTTGGAGCACTCCACTCTACTCAGCTAGCCTTACCCTTTGGAAATGTGACTGTTTTGAGCTTCTTTGAGAAGCTGGGCTGATATCCATACGTTTTTCATTTTCTGTTTTAATTATTTAACATTTATATTAACCCGTTTTAACCCATCAAATGTATCAAATGACTTGTCTAAAACCTCTATTAATTAAAATGTATATTGATTAAAATTTTGCCATATCAAACAACTAAATAAATTTTTTTGTGCTATCAGAATTAATAATTTCAGTCAACAAAAATTATTATTGCCTGCCATGTCACAATAATAGGACAGAAATGCTCTACTTTTCTTGCTCTGGAGTCAGGCGATGTGTACCTTCAATATGTTTTTTAAACTTGGCCAGTCAGAATTTAGAGAAGACTGTTTGCATCTCTCTTAGCGATGTGGCTCTCACAAATGCAAACCAACTGAATTAAAGCGACAGGAATCGATTGCATAAAGTACAGCCAATCGAGGGCATCCACTGGGGTATTATCCACTGTTGTGGGCAGGGCCTTACTGTTTAGTGGCAGCACAATCACTTCCTCACCTCCTCACACTCCAAGCCTCTCATAACAGAGCAACTGGTTGGAAGAACCATATTGCCAATTGTCTAACGATGGCACACCAGCATCCCAGTCCTTTTGCTCCTGTCTCAAGGGGCTATCCAGTCATATTTGGGGAGGAGGAAGGTTCTGAAAGGGTTACAGTTCCCCCGTGCCCATGCCTGGCCCTTGATTGATTTACAGACGGTATATTTTTAGTGGGTTGGAACGCTCTGGCTGAGAGGCAAGGATCCCAGGACCTCTCTCCCGGCGATAAGGCCCGGCCAAAGTCCGTGGGCCCAAGCAATGAGAGCAAACAGAGGGCCAGAGCCACTGATAAGGCAGGGCTCCCTAGCGCCGCAGTCAGGCCAGCAAAGGCCATGATACAGCCCGAAAGAGAGTTCACCCATGGTTCAGCTCCCAAAAAAGCCAAATGGCCCTGAAAAAGGCTCATTACCGGGGTAACCTGCCCCCGCTATAACCAGGATGTTTACGGGGGTCCTATGAATGACTTTGAAATATGGAATGTCTTATCATGAGGACAATTTGGACATTTTGGGTTTCTTTGGGTTGAGGAACTTCTGTTTTCCATTTTATGAAGTGCTTGTCATTAAATATTTTCCCTGGTTACCCCCCCCCCCCCTGCAATTACAATGCCTTTCAGTCATGCTGAAAAATACTGGCCAGTCAAGAGAAGTTTGAATTTTTAACACAGGAGATTCATACTTCTCTTTTGATTGTATTTGTCTGTTTGGCCCTCTAATGTACAATACTGTGCAGTCGTATTCACCCTAGATTTATTTTATATATAAATTTTGCCTTGTTTATTTTTTTCCTGCATTGGTATTTGAGATTTTCAAGCAATCATTTTCCAACTAATTAAATACAGAGAATTGAGAATTGTTCTACAGAGAATTGTTTTTAATAAAGCAACATATGAAGTGATAGACCACTATTCAGATAAAAACTTGATCAAGGCTGTCTGGGATTAGCTGGAGAGCCAGATGCAAGCAAGGCGGCCAAAGTCTGCCAGAACTATGGCAAGTTCCAATATGTTGCAGGACTATTTACCTAAGAGAAATTACGCAGTTTTAAAGGGGAGGGGTGGTCACAAATAATCTTCATTCATTTTCAGCTGTTCACTGTTATTTATTGTGCATATTAGGAAATATTTAAGAAATGTTAATTTTAGCATCTTCGCTTTATGGATTTAATGTGCCTACACCTTTACCTTATTCAGAACTGGTCAAGACCACAGGAACACAGATCCAGAGTACATAAGATTAGTTTGTTACAGAACTGATAAAAGGGATATGAAATCTCAGGGTGCCACAACTAAGTTTTATGATGGCCTATCCCAAACTCTTCTGCATATTACTATTGTAATGTGTTGTAAAGCTTTGACCAGTCTGGCCCTTCTCCTCTGACCTCTCTCATTAACAATGCGTCTTTGCCCGCAGAACTGCTGCTCACTAGATGCTTTTGTTAGACTAACTCAGCTAACTTTAGCGTGAAATCCCAGGAGTTCAGTAGTTTTTTAGATACTCAAACCACCAACAACCATTCCACAGTCAAAGTCACTTAGATCACACTTCTTCCCCATTCTGATGTTTGGTCTGAAAAACAGCTGAACCTCTTGAGCATGTCTGTATGCATTTAGTTGCTGCCACATGATTGGCTGAGTAGATATTACAGCATTACAAGCTGGTGTGGAGGTCTACCTAATAAAGTGCTCACTCGTGTATATACATATGATTTATTTTAAGGACGAGTGCATGATACCAGAAATGGGATTGCAAAGATTTTGGGAACAATAGGACTCCACAGTCAAGCCTCTTATCAGTCTCTGGCCTTATCCAGGGCTGTCTCTGTTAGTGTAAAACCCCCTCCCACCCCCCCACCCCGGCCCCTCGTGGACCCCCTTATCAGCGCAGGCTTACGTCAGGGCCGTGGGGCAGAATGCCGGAGACAGGCCCTGATAGGGAGGCTCCTGCTGTGGGAACAACCACCTCCGCAAGCTGGGCGCCGGTCTGCTCAGGGCTCCAAGGTGCAAGGCAAAAGCCCCCAGGCTGTCCAGCACTATGCCTGCAGTCCAAAAAAGACACTAATGTTCATTTTGTCAATTTATGGTGAAGATACCCCTTAATGAGCTGTTTATTTGGTTCCAGTAGCAATTTCATAATGGGATAATGATCAACAACAACGAGAAACAAATTAAATGAATTGTTTTCCTAAAATGATTTCAGCCTGTTTGTTATCTCATATTAAAAAAATATATCTAATATTTAAAAAAATTCAAAACAAGGGGTATTTTTTCATACTTTTTGGTCTTTAAGCCTTGACTTTGTCCACTCAATACAGCAGTTTTTGTGTTATTTATGGAGAACCATCATGAGATTTACCCCACCCCCCATCAATCTAAAAATAAGTACATACATTAATACGTTTATGAACATACTGATCCACTTTTTGTTTAAACATATGCAATGATTCATAAATAGGCTAGGTGGTGCAGGCAGCAGGGTACACACAATTCTGACCATACAGAATTCATTTAGTGTCAATTTAATTCAACTGAACTGAAACTATCCCACCGAAACTGTCCCACCAAAAGACTGCTCTTAAATTATTCTTACACATTTCAGAGCTACAGGGTTCACTATGGAAGTCATAAATTCTGCACTAATATAAATGGCCAAACACTGGGATAAGAGATACTTAGTCCCTGAAAAAGTAGTGGTTATTGTCAAATCAGGAATTACTCATTGGTAAGCAGGTGAATTTTGAAAAATCCAAGACATAATAGGTACAGAGGTGAGATCTGACCACATAAATATTATTTCATTGCTATTGTAGCCGAAAAGATTCCCCTGGTGTAACAAATCAGTAAATAGATTGGAAAATAGATACAACATTACACCAATCAGGAAAAGTACAAAAGTTCCAGTTTACATTCTGCTTTATTTGACTGATAGTCCAAACCATTCCTGTTCTAAAATGTGGGAGAAATCTGCATGTAGGGTTTACGCAGATCCATCAAAAGCAGGAATGAGGGGATGGAGCCACTGTTATCTTTGTTTTCCTCCACAGTGCTTTGATAAGGAAAGATTTGTAACAGTTGCATGTATATCAGTGCTGACCTTTCACAGCCCAGGAGGAGGGTGAGAATCCTGGCCTTGAAATACAGGCTGCAAGAGAGGAGTTGTGTCTTTGAGGTACTGGCTTCCTTTCCCCTGGCTTTCTGTCTCACTCCCCAAATCTCTTCTGGCTGCCATGGCCTTGGGTACACCAAAAAATATTGAAGAAAAGAAAAATGGACTACATAAAGAGCTGGAAGGGCAATGAAGAAAATATTCACTTCTGTGTCAGATCAGCCAATCATGTCAGGGTTGGCTTTTGTCCAAGGTCTGTCTTCAATCGACAGCTCAAAGGCCAGTAACCATGCAGAAGAACGTTTTAGCATCAGTTGCAATGCTAGTTTCAGTCAGGTTCATTACAACCTCTCTCTGTATCAATCTGGCTGAATGGGTATGGATTTATCACGCTTTTTAATGGCTTCATACACTGATGAGTCTGGTAATATTTAATAGTCACCTATGGTTTCAAATAATGGCCATCATTGTCCTAAAATAAGTAGAATCCCATGGTAACTGTAATTATCAACCCATTCAAGGTCCTGTTATTTGCTATAAAAACTGCAACTGTTGCTCTGAAAAAGAACCACCAAAATACATGTATATATGATATGATAATATATTTACACATTTGCAACTGGAGCACAACTTCTTTATGTCAACTAGCAGTAGTTCAGGAATTGTCTGTCTCTCCCAGCTCTACTTTTCTGACAACAGGAAGTAGCACAATTTATCAGCTAGTCAAAGCAAGCAACACACTTGTATCCCATAGTGCACCACTTCTATGGCAGCAATAGACAACTGATTAAAAATTTGAATAAAAAGAAAAATGTACAGTGCCACGTACTATTATTGCATATTTGTCACATGGAATGGTTTCAGATCTATATGCAAAATGTGCATATTAGACAAAGGGAACATTTATTTCATGAAAAAATTATAAACCCCCAAATGAAAATGTGAAATGTGAAACCCATGTGAAAATGTAATTACCCATCCATGAGAGATAGCCAATGTGCACTTAAGGGATTTTGCAAGTTTAAAAACCAAAGTGCAAAGATGAATGGAAAAAATGGGTGCATAGCAGTCAAATGTATGCTTCGGTTGAAATATTTATGATTTGTTCAGGACTAGATATAGTATGAGTGTATATATAGTTCATTTGTTTTTTTATGTAAGGTGTGGAGCTAGTTTTTTAGTTTGTGTATATAGTCTCATACTGTGAGAAGGATAAATATAATAAACTAAGCTTTCAGCCTATATCTTTTCGGTCATTGCATTATTGTCTTATTGATTTATTGCTGTTTTGTTTTCTAGTTTGATTTTTTGTATACTCAGTATTGTTTTTAAGGACCAAAATAAATAGATAAATAAAATTAAAAATTGCAGCCAGCCATGCTGAGTCTTTGGCTGTGTCTGAAATGGCACCCTACCCTATGTACTAAATAGTCAACTATATTGGCCGTCAACCATGTTCTGCCATCCAAATTCAAAAATCTAATTTTACTCACATTTTATGGCACTAGAAATATCCCACAATGCATTGTAAAATATAGTGAACTGCAGTGGTCACGAAAAAGGTGGATATAAACCACAATGCTTTACGAACAGCTTTTCTCCTATATTTTACACGAATCTTTTTTTCTTCCCCTTTTAAGCTGAGAGAGAGTTTGCAGTTTGCAAGTATTAGTTTTATATTAGCAAATTTGCCTAATTTAACATATTCATTATTCAATAATCCAAAACCCTAGTCCAGGTGCAGTTTTTTTGCTAGCTCTCCTTATAGCATTAACGTAATTTGTTATGAATGCCACAGTCCATCCAGTCTATCGACTAAAAGTGGTAATAGAAATATTCTTCTTAACTCGTGCTCTGATCAATTTTTGGACCACGGGACCACATTTTCCAGGATTACACTGGGAACTTCTGTTTACAGCGTTGCCCCAGCATAACGTCTACTTACAGTAAACCAATACTGTAACAGCGGAAGCAATACACTTTTACAGTATAAGAGCTAAGACAAATGTCCAGTCTCTTTGCTATTCTCTTCTCCATCTCGTGCACTCTTGACTTTGTGCCAACTCAATCTGCACTCATACATGAAGCTCATACAACCTCACCCCATATTCTCACCATGAGCGATTTGGTCGACCAGTTTCCGGAAGTCCATTCATTTTCTATGAAGCTGAGAGACGCCTAGCAGCATGAGCAACCGGGTAACTGAACAACAAAAGTCGGCCAGAAAAAGGTTAGAAAATTTCCAAATAAAAGTACCAACTATGAAACCAGCATTATGTCTAATATAAGGGATTTAAGATATTTTTTGAAAACTGTATGAAATTATATAAATTTGAAATATTTGTTTTCTACTTGAACAGTATTATAAACGCTTTTAACAAACTTATACAAACTGTACATATAATAATGTCTTCCTTTTTTCCAGTCATATTTTTAATTGGTAAAAAAGGTTTTAAAAGGAGATCCATTCATCATCTTAACCCGCTTACCCTGAACTGGGTCACAGTGGGGCTGGAGCCTATCCCAGCATACATTGGGCGAAAGGCAGGAATACACCCTGGACAAGTCGCCAGTCCATTGCAGGGCACACACACCATTCACTTACACACTCATACCCACTGTCAGGGTTGGAGGTAGTACTGGTTGTGGCCATCAGGGGGCTTATTACTTTCACCTGGTGGTCATTAGTGCTTACGTGATGTCTACCTCCTGAAGGTATTTAAAGCCCGCATTTCCCCTCAGTCTTCGCTTTGGTGTCACTGTTCGCTCTGCCACCTAAAGCCGGTATTTGGCACATGGTAGACTCTAAGCTAACGAGTCAGGTATTGTGCTGGTTCGCTTCGTATTCAAAAAAGGGTAAGGAAGGGGTCTGCGTGCTAGTGTGTGTACACTGCGACCGCCTTCCTTTTGGTTCTTTTGTTCTTTATTTCTTTTTATTTTCGGCTCGTGTGAGTCCGTGGGTGAGGGACGTTGTCCCCGGTATTTTGTATTTTGATTTGTGTGTTATTTCGGAGCTGCGTCTCCTGAATCTTTATTTTTGTTCGCTCAGTCTTTTATACTGGGTTGTACTTTTATTTCGGGTTTTCCCCGGTCCGGGAGAGGAGTGCTAGCATTTACGCACTCATTTTTGGTTTGTGATTTTCGCCCGAGTTTTGTAGGGTAGTTTTATTTTCAGAGCCGTTATTTGGGGCCCTTCCTTTTATTTGTGCGAAGTTGTCTCCGTGTTTCAGAGCTGTCTCCCCTACCCCCCGGGGTCTTAGTGGCGGGCACGTTTGTGTGTCCGCTTACAAGGGATTACTCCTTAGTCGCACCTGACTCTCCGCACCTCCTCAACCTTACACCCACAGGTAATTTAGACTCTCCAATCAGCCTAACTTGCATATCTTTGGACTGGGGGAGGAAACCGGAGTACCCGGAGGAAACCCACACGCACACATGGGGAGAACATGCAAACTCCTAACAAAAATGAAATACTCCCAATACTTTTAGGCATTATTAATACATCCAATATGACATTTGTACATACTTGTAAATCAAAGGTGATAGTGGGATGCTTGGGATCATTGTCTTGGTGGAATACCCACTCGCACAATATTTCATGTTTCACCGGCTGCCACACAACCCCAAAGCATAATGGATCCACCTCCATGGTTAACAGTTGGCAAGGTGTTCTCTACAAAGGCTTCACTCTTTTTTCTCCAAAAGATGCCTTCTTTGGTGGTGGCCAAAAAGTTACATTTTGGTTTTGTCAGTCCAAAGCACATTGTTCCAAAAGGCTTCAGGATTCTCAATGTTTTCTTTTGCATACTACAGATGTTTAATTTTGTGTTGAGTTTGTAGGAAAGACTTCTTCCTGGCAACTCTGCCATGTAGGTCTTTGGTGTATGTTGTGTTGTTGTCCTGTGAACAGCTAGACCTGCTACTCTTTTGCAGGAATGTGTGGGTTCCTCTGAACATTTCTCACCAGGTGTCAGTCCATTTTATCTGAACATTTTCTTTGTCTTTTGTCACGTTTCAGGTCTGTCTCACCATGTTTTATGTTGATTTATGTTTATTCATGTTGTCTAGTCATGTAGTGTCTTCATGTATTATGTTAGTCTAGGTTCGTCATGTTGTTTAGTTATGTTTCGTTACGATTTATTTTCTCGTCATGTCTAGTTATGTTATCGTACGATTTTATTACCTGGTTATGTTGAGTGATTATCGTCTTAGTTTCGCTTTGTGTTTTGTTTCGATGTATGTTTATTGTTACGTTAACTTGTCATCCATTGCATCTGTTTTCCATTTCCTTGCTACGCTCTAACTAATTGTCTACACCTGTCTACACCTGCATTTATAGCCCAGTCGCGCAACTGTTCACTGCGAAATTGTCTGCCTCTGTTTTTTCACGCAACTCTTGAGCATTATTTACTGTTTGATTACACGTTACGATCCACGCCTGTTTACTGACCATTGTTTATTGATTTCTGTTTTGTGACCATCGTTTGTTTTTTGACTACGTCCTCGCCTACCGTTTTTGTACTTTTGCCCCGCTGATTGTTTCATGGTTTCGACTCCCGCTTCGCCCACGACTACGCCTCTGCCTGCCGTCCGCCTGTTCATCTGCTGACAGCTGACAGCTCTCCTGCTACCGGACCTCCCTGCACGCCTACCGACTACGAGATTGCCTCTTCCCTCGGCACCGGGCTTTTTGTTTGTTTATTTTTTGTTTGGCTGGATCTACGTGTATGGACTTTGCTTGGATTGACTACTCTCCTGGGATTCGTCCCGAATAAAGCCCTGAGGGGTCTTTATATTACTATTGTTTCTGAGTCGTGCATTTTGGGTCCAACCCCCACGCACCCGTCTCATCTTTCAGACCTTGCCTTGACTGTTTCATTTATCTTCCATTTTCTAATAATGTTTCTGACAGTGGAAATAGGGAGTTTGAAAGAGTTTTGTTGCCGTCGCCTTCTTGGAAATGAACCATCTTAATTCTGACATTCTTGGACAGCTGTTTAGAGGAACCCAAGGTTGTTAACCCCAGACAGAACAGCCACTGCAGTTGGATGCTTTAGAAGGCATGGAGTTACTTCAGAATAAAAAATTCAGCACTGGAACTATATTAGATATAGTTACAAATATAACTATATGTAAATCATCGGGGGCTGGGCCTTAGTAATCATGTATTTAAAAAGTAACAACAAATAATCAAAAAGGTGTTATGTTCCTGAGTTCTGTCTGTTAGTTTATCATTGTTTGTTATCGTTATTCTTGTAATTTATTATTCTTCATATTCATGTCTGGTGTTCTGTTTACATTCATTAGTCTTTGCACTCGTCTTCCCCTGTGATGTCAGAGTCTGAATATTTACGAGCCCGAGTCACTCCCCTGTCTGCATGCTCCACTATTTGGGTGTTTACGGTAGTTCCTTCCAATCTTGCATTCTTTACTTCCGGCTTTTGCTAGTTAAATGGTAAATGGTTGGCATTTATATAGCGCCTTTATCCAAAGCGCTGCACAATTGATGCTTCTCATTCACTCATTCATACACACACTCACACACCGACGGCGATTGGCTGCCATGCAAGGCACCAACCAGCTTGTCAGGAGCATTTGGGGGTTAGGTGTCTTGCTCAGGCACACTTCAACACAGCTCGGGCGGGGGATCGAACCGGCAACCCTCCGACTGCCAGACAACTGCTCTTACTGCCTGAGCTAGTTAATGTTGTAAAGCACTATTCTTACTAACAACTACTAATTTAGATATTGTACAGTACTAATCATATTAATACACTTACTGTCTGTCTAACTAACAAACTCACAGTCACTTAATTAGGGTAGTTTTAGATTTAACTAATTTACTAACCCATCTCCAGTTTCAATTCTGTTCTGTAACTCTGCCTCCCTATTCTATCACTGATTACTTGCTTAGTTTCAGAGAAGTGTTTGCACCTCTTGTATCACTACAGCTCCTGATTCTGTGCAATTGTCTATTCCCCAGTCCGGAGCCGTTTGTATTATATGTGTCTGTGAATCCAGTCTGCGTTTTTGTTTCCCCCTCGTTATTGTGTTATTACCCTTTCATGTGTCTCACCTGATGTTTATTTGTTAGACCGGCCTCACTCCCATGCCCCGCCTAGTTTGTTTCATTCCCTTCAGTATTTATACCTGTCCTTTTCAGTTGCACTTGGCTGGTTCGTCTTGTCCTGTTTTGAGTCCCGAGCCCTTTAATTCCTTCCCCCTGTTCTAGCCCCCTTATTCCAGGGTCCTTGTTTCCAGAGCCCTTGCCCTTGTGACATTCCGTCTTGTTTTATTGATTTTTGTATCTGGATAACTGTTGATGACCCCTGCCTGCTTCCTTGGACTCTTTGCTCGTTTTTGTGGACTTTGTACCTCTGCCCTGATTTTGGATTGCCTTTGGATTACGCTCTGTCTGCCCCTTCATCTGCCGTATTTAAAAACCTGCCATTTTCCCACATCCCTGTGTCTGCTTCTGGTTTCTCTGTTCCCCCCACTGTGGCAAAGGGCTCCCACACTTTTGCACAGAAGATTACATAACATTGGATATAATTTCACAGTTTCATCATGATAATGTATGTAGCCTGTAGCAGAATGATTACAACCTAACTAGCACATTATTGATTTGGTTAACTTTCATTGAGGTGAGATCATAAAGGTTTTCTGTGACTGTATTGATGAGCTAAGAGATATTTCCAATGCTGCAGGCTAACTTAAAAGACTATCTATATTATGCTGATATTGTCTTTTGTGACATATTGAGTCTTTTGGGGTGTCTTATGTCTAGAATTATCCAAAGAGGTTGTATGGTTCATTTGGTTCCTATTCTGTGATGATCCTAAAATGTGATGATTATTTATTTGTGTTGATCCAAATGCCTGAATAAAAATTAAAGTTAGTGCAGAAATTGGCTTTTTTTTCTTGGAGGGGGGCATAAGAATGAAAGGAAATTCTGAGAAGGCAACCAGAACCATATTTCATTTTCAGTATTACAGGAGAAATTTAAAAATATATATCAATCACTGCAGTCTTGTCAATGTGGTGCAGTATCAACCTATACCCAGGCTATATTATATCTGTACAGCATCTTTAGTCTTCATGAGCAGAAAGACACAGGCTACAAGACAATCAATGGCATCTAAATGATGAATAGCTGTAGAGCGGTCCTTTTAAGCTTCTATAAGGTATATCCATCTAATTTAATAATTAACAATGTCCCTGTTAACTTTGATTGAAGGTCTATCAGTAGGAAGCCCTCAACAATACCATGAACACCACAATTTCTGAATCTGTCACCACTGCTAGATTTCTTATTTATTATTTTATTTTATTTTTTAGTTGTCCTTCTTTTTGCTCAGAATTACGTTGACACAAGCAAGTCAAGACATGACTGCAGCCCGTCATCTTGCAATCTTTTTCCTAAACACTCCCATCAGCAGAACATTGTTCATGTTCAAGCATGAAACATGTAT
This sequence comes from Conger conger, assembly GCF_963514075.1. NCBI lineage: Eukaryota > Metazoa > Chordata > Actinopteri > Anguilliformes > Congridae > Conger > Conger conger. The sequence goes on from NC_083764.1 coordinate 34,432,811, forward strand.
TAATTGGTTATGCTTATTTTTAGGATTTTCAGCAAAACTTAATCACAATGCATAAAGCATGAATACTTTTAAATTACTCATTCATTTGCTTTCAAGAAATATCTAGTTTGGTCACAACATTCATTGAATTCATTAACAGGATAATCAAGCAAAGCAAAGACACAAATCAGTGGCAATAATGTTGTCACGTTTCATGTTTGTCACATCATATTTCATGTTTAGTCATTGTCCTAGTTATGTTATTGTCATGTCACATATTATGTTAGTCTAGTCTTGCCATGTTGTTATGCTTTATTTCTTGTTACATTTAATTTTCATGTCATGTTACGTTTCATGTTTAGTTGTTATGATTTAATTGTTAGTCTTGTCACGTCACATTATGTAGTTTATTCATGTCACAGTTACAAACTTGTTATGTCACGATTTATGTTTGTTTCATGTTATGGCATACACTTTTTCATGTCTTTCTGCAAACCTTGCATTCCTGCTTTCTCTCTCTCCCTTTCTGTCACTCACACCCTAATTGTTTCAATTTCCCTTGTCTTCTTACTAATCTATGAACTTTAGATCAGGATTGGGTAATACTAACATTCTAACCATGTGTTCATGTTACGTTTCTTGTGCATGTCATTTACTAATTTACTAACGCTAGGGAAGGATAGGTTTATTGCTAACAATTACTAATTACCTCGTTAACTTGTCAATCCTCCACACCTCATTTCCATTCTCTTGCTGCTCTCAAGCTAATTGTCTACACCTGTCTACACCTGCATATAAAGCTCAGATTCATGTCATGTCAAAATTGTTGCCCCTCTGTTCGTCAGTGCACTTTTGAGTGTTTTTGTCAAGCCATTGTCTACCCGTTACGATCCAAGCCTGTTTATTGACCAAAGATTATTGACTTCTGTTTTGTTGACCATTGCCTGCCTGTACCACATCTTTGTGCTTTTGCCCCGCGGAGCAGACTTCGGTCTTGACTCTTGACTTCGCCGTCATCGACCCTGAGCCTGCCTACCGTCCGCCTGTACTTCTGCCCCGCTGACGGCTTTCCTGACTACTGGACTTTTTTGCATGGTGTACTGATTACGAGACTGCCTTCTCCCTCGGTACTGTACTTTGGTTTTGGCTGGATTTTACATGTTTGAACATTGCCTGTTTTTTGACTACGCTCACTGGACATTCCCTGAATAAAGCCCTGATGGGACTTTATTTCATCCCTTTTGTCTGAGTTGTGCATTTTGGGTCCAACCCCCCACGCACCCATCTCAAATGTAGGCACAAAATGGGAAACTATAAGCAAATTCAACTAGTTGTATCACAGCAATAGTGTGTATATATAACATGGCCTACAAGCAAGTGGCCATAATGTGCGTGCATGATACCAATCAACCGACAAAAAGAAAGTAATGTGGCATAAAGCGCACCAATTAATGGTAGTTTAGTCTTCACGTAATATCCAATGTGCATACTGAATGGAACCACAGCTGTTGCAGCAGCAACATTAGTCTCATTGCATTTCCTCCTTGGTATGCATACAGTTAGGTCCGGAAATATTTGGACAGTGACACAATTTTCATAATTTTGGCCCTGTACGCTACCACAATGGATTTGAAATTAATCGAGATGCAATTGAAGTGCAGACTTTCAGCTTTAATTTGAAGGTATTTACATCAAAATTGGAGGAAGGGTTTAGGAATTGCAGCAATTTTCATACATTTCAAGGGACCAAAAGTAATTGGACAATTGACTCAAAGGCTGTTTCATGAGCAAGGGTGGACTATTCCCTTGTTATTTCATCATCAATTAAGCAGGTAAAAGGTCTGGAGTTGATTTCAGGTGTGGTATTTTCATTTGGAAGCTGTTGCTGTGAATCCACAACATGCGGTCAAAGGAGCTGTCAATGCAAGTGAAACAGGCCATCCTTAGGCTGCGAAAAAAGAAAAAATCCATCAGAGAGATAGCAGAAACTTCAGGAGTGGCCAAATCAACAGTTTGGTACATTCTGAGAAAAAAGGAACGCACTGGTGAACTTGGCAACACAAAAAGGCCCGGACGTCCACGGAAGACAACAGCGGTTGATGATCGCAGGATCCTTTCCATGGTAAAGAAGGACCCTTTCACAACATCTAGTGAAGTGAAGAAGACTCTCCAGGAAGTAGGCGTATCATTATCCAAGTCTACCATAAAGAGAAGACTTCACGAGAGCAAATACAGAGGGTTCACCACAAGGTGCAAACCATTCATAAGCCACAAGAATAGAAAGGCCAGATTAGAGTTTGCCAGAACACATCTAAAAAAGCCAGCCCAGTTCTGGAACAGCATTCTTTGGACAGATGAAACTAAGATCAACCTGTACCAGAATGATGGGAAGAGAAAAGTATGGAGAAGGCTTGGAACGGCTCATGATCTGAAGCACACCACATCATCTGTAAAACATGGTGGAGGCAGTGTGATGGCATGGGCATGCATGGCTTCCAATGGCACTGGGTCACTAGTGTTTATTGATGATATGACAGAAGACGGAAGCAGCCGCATGAATTCTGAAGTCTATAGGAACATTCTGTCTGCTCACATTCAGCCAAATTCAGCAAAGTTGATTGTACGGCGCTTCACAGTACAGATGGACAATGACCCAAAACATACTGCGAAAGCAACCCAGGAGTTTTTCAAGGTAAAGAAGTGGAATATTCTACAATGGCCGAGTCAATCATCTGATCTCAATCCGATTGAGCATGCATTCCACTTGCTTAAGACAAAACTTAAGGCAGAAAGACCTGCAAACAAACAACAACTGAAGACAGCTGCAGTCAAGGCCTGGCAAAGCATCACAAAGGAGGAAACCCAACGTTTGGTGATGTCCATGGGTTCCAGACTTCAGGCAGTCATCGCCTGCAAAGGATTCTCAACAAAGTATTAAGAATGAAAATTTTATTTATGATTATATTCATTTGTCCAATTACTTTAGGTCCCTTGAAATGAGGGGACAATGTATGAAAATTGTTGCAATTCCTAAACCCTTCCTTCAATTTTGATGTAAATACCCTCAAATTAAAGCTGAAAGTCTGCACTTCAATTGCATCTCGATTATTTAATTTCAAATCCATTGTGGTAGCGTACAGGGCCAAAATTATGAAAATTGTGTCACTGTCCAAATATTTCTGGACCTAACTCTATCTATTTGACAAAATGTGGTTTAAGAAAGTAAGTTATCCCTCTGAATGTGAAAATAACTTTTTCTTTTCACATTTGAAAAGACTCCCTCCCTGCACTGTCCCATTATCAAAGTAGACAAATAAAACTCCTTCAACTCCACTCACCAACACTCCTCCGGGGAAGTATACAACGAGTGAATTCATCATGCTCGCTCCCACATACTATGAAAAACCAACCCACCAAAGTCGGTACTATCCAGATTCAGAAAGATGGCAGCAAACTTGAACACCCCCAAATATTTGTGTGTCATTTGTGTGTCATTATCACACATAGCGTCCTACCCGGATTGTGGCTCACAAACAAATGTAGCAATTTAAAATGAGGAAGCGAGCTGTATTAGTTTGGACATAAAACCAACATGGCTTTAAATAATCATGGCAATTACCTTTATTTGAGTACCTGAACCTGCATGGATGAATTCAACCAACCGTCATTTATTACCAATAAATTTGTCACAGATGTCTCTAACGTGAACACTGAACTTTGGAAAACACATTACTGCTATACTAATCTACAGAATGTTTCTGAATTAGCATATGTGAGATGCAACTCACCATTGCTTAACACAAGCTGTAACAGTACAAGGTGTTCAGCTCAGACACATTGGGATTCTGGGATTACAGTAAATAGTTATGTTTGTATAGATTTTACTTTGATCCAATGTTGCTGGTTACATATTATTTAATGTCTGATGGTGAACCGCAATATAAGGCTTTATAGGCTACTGTATCTGACGATGCAACTTGTGCTTGAAACTTACAAGCTATTTTGTAGCTTTAAATTGGCTGACGACATGTATGATCTGTAATTGGCAATGGGAGTATTTGTGGGCTCTGCAAAAAATTAGCGCTTATGATACGGCTATTTCATCAACACAGGATGTCAACTGATAAAACTTACCCAGTTTTTCTTCACTTCATTTATACGATTCTTTGCTCCACATACTTCCACCGGAGTGGAGGAGTAGGAGTGGGGGAGTGGAATAAAGGAGGGTAGAGTGACAAATAATAGGATGCACCCCCCTTAAAATCCAGCAGAAATTATGTCTGACTTGAATGTGTAAATTAATAAATGTAAAATATAAATAATAGTTATTTACATTACTTTGAATACATATTTTTGTGGAGTTCTGGTTATTTCTACATTTCTACATTTACAGCTACTTTACTGTCAGTTTAATTAACATAACATAATAGCGAAAACAGGAGATTCAGCCCAGGAATACTTGCCTTTTCCTACTGCTAAAGTGTACCTACTGCTTTGTTTGCCAAAAAGCTAAATAGTATCAACCATCCCATCATGCCTGGTCTTGAAAACCCCCAGTGTTTCTGCCTCCACTATATGTCCTGATAGGATCCTATTCAACAGTGACCACTCACTGTGGAAAAATACTTCCTAATATTTGTGCGAAATGTGTCCAATTTGCATTTATGCCCCCTCGTTCTGCTAACCGAACTCACCCTGAATAATAAAGAAATAAAGAAATAAAAGCCTCAATCAAAGCCCTGTAGATTTATATGCAATATTCTTGACTATGTATCCTAACATCATGTTGGCTTTTTTACTGCTACTGTACACTGACTAGAAATTGAAAGGCTTTGATCAACTATTAACCCTCTTTTTCAACTTCAGCACCTTCCAATTTTGTATCACCCATAAAGTAACCCTGCCTTATGTTGTTGCAGTTGTGTTCAAATAAATAGCAGTGCGTTAAAAAAGGTGAATAAATATTTTTTAATAGCTTTTAGTTCCATATTTCAAATGTAGTGGAAACATTGCACATTCAATTCCAAATCAAAGCATTAGCAAATTTGATCAAGTCTGCGTTATTATTTTACAGGAAGCAAAAGATTTTTAATTCATCGGTTCCAAAAAATGGCAGTGTCGATATTTTTCTCTTCAAATTCAAACACTTGCCGTATAAACTGAAGACATTTTTCAAGATCTAACTGACTGAACTAATATTTAGTTGCATCGCCATTGTTTTTGATAACTGCTGTGCATCTGCGTTGCATCGAGTCAACAAACTTCAACCAACTCCACCTAGAAACAGGTATTTCAGCCCAGGATGAACGTACTACATTCCCCAGTTCAGTTTAATTGCATGACCAATTTCAGGGGCATTTCCTCTTCGGCATACGGCAACATAATCTCTTCAAGTATTTTGATGTATTCAAACTGATCCATGATCTCTGGTATACGAACCCAACACAGTAGTATCATCAGTAGTAAAACATCCCCATGCCATGATTTTGCACCACCATGCTGCACTGTCTTCACAGTGTACTGTGGCTTGAATTCAGTACCTGGGGGTCGTCTGACATACTGTTGATGACCACTAAACATGAAAATAACAATTTTACTCTCATCAGTCCACAGAATGTTACGCCATTTCTCTTTGAGCCAATCGATTCTGCACATGCTGTTTTTTTCCAACAATGGTGCTTTACGGGGGCTTCTTACTGATAGCTTAGCTTCGATCAAACATCTTATGACTGTAACAGCACTTACAGGTAATTGTAGATCATCTTTGATCTGATGAATGGCTGAATCTTTGCCATTCTGACTTCTTCGATCCATTTTAACAGTAGTTGCTAGTTTTCTTCACTGTGTTTCGGGTTTCTTTTTGCCATTTTAGAGCATTTGAGATCATTTTAGCTGAGCATCCTATAATTTGCTGCACTGCTTTATTCATTTTCCCCTCTCCAATCAACTTTTTAATCAAATGATGTTCCTCCAAACAATGTTTGGAATGGCCCATTTTACTTTCAAAAGGGAATATATTTTATAACAATATATGAAACATTTTCTTCCCTTCTTCTTTAATAAATGTCAATTTTTTTTTTTTTTTTCACAGAATGAATGAATTCTCCAATTAAACTCCACACTGCTATTATTTAGAACACACCCCTTTCAATGAATGAGTCAATTACTCAGAATAAGCAGCGTGCATGTCATGACAGTTGAGTCTGTTGTTTTTCTATTACACTACTACATCTACAAGTAAATTATTAGCCATGCAGAAATATCACTACTACTAATAACAGTGGTTCATCAGGTTACTGATGTTGTACTGCTATTTTTTAACACAACTGTATTTCCCACATTTCACATTCAGTTATATTGAACTTTTATACTGAATACATTCAATGCCTCTGTCAAGCTCATTTACATAAATGAGGAAAGCAGTGGACCCAGAACTGAATCCTGTGGGACTTTACTACCCACAATACCCTGCTCAGATAAGGTCCCTCCTATTATTACTCTCTGTGTCCTATCCCATAAGCAGTTCCGAACCCACTCTGAAATGGCTCCTGAATTGGCTCCTGTAATTCCACCTACCTCCTACTGTCCTCATTTTGATTATGAGTTTGTAAAGCAGTGCCTTATCAAATGCTTTTTGGTAATCAAAAAATACAATATCATAAGCCCTCTAACATCAAAGCACTTGCTAGCTTCCTCAAAAAATGCTAAAATGTTTATCATTATTATTTTTAAGAAATAATTCCACTTTCTTTCTTATGATTGATTCCTGTATTTTACATGTGATGCAAGTTAGACTGACAGGCCTAAAGTTTCCTGGATCAGTCCCCTTTCTTGTATATTGGTATTATATTACCTTGTTTCCAGCCATCTGATATTTCTCTACTTTCTAAAGATTGTCTAAAAATACCATTGGGAATATTCCATCAGGTTGCTGCTGCCTTATTTGTCTTTAGTTTATGTAATTTATCTAGTATTTCTTTATCACCGCTTTCAATATCGGCTCAGACATTCTGAGTATTGAGTATGCCTTCCAGCATATTAGTAACTTCCTTCCCAGTAAAACTCTTAACAAAGTAGCTATTTAAGACATCAGCAATATGTTTATTCTTATACAGCAGTTCTCCTTCGTTTTTTTATGGACTTAAGCTCCTTTTTAATGTTCCTTTTCCTACAGTATCGAAATAAACATTTAGGATTACATTTAGTAACTTCTGCAATTTGCCTTTCAAATAGCTTTTTGGCTAACCTTGCAATTTGTTATTTTTTTATTGTAGCATGCATATTACAATATTCAGCCTTATTACTCTCAGTACTGTCCTTTTTATATATCTTGGGAGATGTTTCAAACACACTGTAACCAAGCTTTTTAAGTTAGGCAATAATAATTAAATAACTTACGACCCATGAGAGAGTGAGGAGAGAATTATCTTTTATTGTCTGTAATTAACTCTGTAAAACAGACACTGCCGAAAGGGTAGAAGAATATAGTGATAGGCCAGTTCCTCCCTGGTTCTGTCAGCTGCTACAGCGGTCTCTCTCGCTATTGTGTTCCTGACAATATCCTTGCGGTTATTGTCAAACCCCTTAACATTTGTAATTTTTTGCTTCCTTTGAGCTCCTTAGTGTTGGTACTGGAAGCATTCCTTAATTCAGCTCCCTCTGTTTCCACTTAGTTGGTGGGAACGGAGGTCTTTAGCTAGGTCTTTGCTTTTCCTTCTCCTCGTTTCTTACGAGTTCGCCCGGTTTTTGTGGGTTGCTTTATTTTGAAACTGCCGAGAGCTTATTCTCTCCTCCTCGTTGACTATGAGTTCGCCCAGTTTTAGAGGGTTGCTTTATTTTGGCACTGCCGAGAGATTATTTGACTTTCCTTTTGATTTTCATCTTGTTTAGTTCCTGGTCGTGTCCCGCCTGGGTTTCCTCCCCCTTAGATTGGTACAAATGACTGCTTGGTGCTATTTTCTTCTCTTTTATGCATGTCAAGAGACTGTTGTGTGAACTTCCAATCTTAGATTAAGGATAACACACAAACAAACTAAAACGATATACAGTCCCTTTAAAATGTATTGCAACAGCACTGCCAATTCCTCCATTTTTGCATTACACTGAATACATTTGGGGTTGAGATAAAAAGATGAACATGAGACAAGAGTTCAGAATTTCAGCTTCTATTTCCTGGTATTTACACTTAGATGTGTTTAAACTACTTGGAACATAGCACCTTTCATATCAGACCACACAATTATGTGAGCAAAAGCATTGAAACAGACAACATAAGTAAATTAAAGTATATACCACTTCATATTTGGTAGCCCTTGCTTGAAATAACTGCATCAAGCCTGCAATCACCATTAGCTTTTTTTTGTGATGCTTTTACTGTAGCCTCTTTCTGTTGTTGTTGTTGTTGTTGTTGTTGTTGTTGTTTGTGTGTGTGTGTGTGTGTGTGGGAGGGGGGGGGACTCCCTAATGAAGTCCTTTGTTTTGGCAGTGTGCTTTGGGTCATTGTCTTGCTGCATGAGAAATTAGTTTGGACATATTTCTTGTAAATTTTGTAAGTTGGCAGACAGAATGTTTTTGTAGACTTCTGAATTCATCCTGCTGCTACCATCATGAGTTACATCATCAGTAAATATTAGTGAGTCCAGTCCAGAAGCAGTCAGGCAAGCGCAATCTTCCTTCACAGATGAGCTCTTATGTTTTGGATCATGAGCAGATCTGTGCTTTCTCTGCCTTTCTGTCACTTTATAGGTTCATCATAGTTCTCATCAGTCCATAAATCTTTGTTCCAGAACTTCTGTGGCTCATCTCTGAACTTCTTTGCAAATTTCAATCTCGCCTTCCGACCCTTACTTCTTATGAGTGGTTTGCATCTTGTGGTATAGCCTCTATATTGCTGTTCTCAAAGTCTTCATCAAATGGTTGATTGAGATGCATTCTCCCCCTACCCTGTAGAGATTGTTTGATGTCATTGACTGATGATTTGGGGGGCTTTCCTCACAGCTCTCACAATGTTTCTGTCATCAACTGCTGTTGTCTTGCTGTTTGTCTGTTGCTCAGTACACCAGCGGTTTCTTTCTTTTTCAGGACATCCTGATTCTGCTCTGTAACTCCACCTCTCAGTTCTATCACTAATTACTTGCTTTGATTCAGTGAAGTGTTCGCACCTGCTCACTGCTATCACTGTCTCTTAACTCTGTGCAATTGTCTACTCCCTAATCCGGAGCTTTTGCAATTGTTTGTGTTATATGTGGGTCTGTATGTATCCAGTTCACGTTTTCGCTTCCCCCTTGTTATTGTATTACTACCCATTCATGTTCCTCACCTGTTTTGTATTTGTTAAGCCCTCCTCACTCCCTTGCCACGCCTAGTATGTCTCTTCCCTTTGTGTATTTAAACCCTATCTTCAGTAATGCTAGTTGTCGGAGCGTTGATGAAATTCTAGTGCCGATTACGAGTAAGCCTGTTATTTTGAGATTCCTGAAGACACCCCTTTGTCTTTGCCTGTTTTTTGAGTTTGCCTTGCCCTTTGGTTTTGTTTGGCCATCTGATTTATTGGTTCTGATTTTAATTTCTGCTTTCGTTGACAGATTTCCTGGATTTTTGACCCATGCTTTTGTTTACGACTTTCCTTTTGTATCTCAATCTGGCACTGTGTCTCCTGATCTCTTGGCTTGTGATTTGGACTGAAATAAAGACAACATTTTTGCATATCCCTTGATCTGCGTTTTGGGTCTTTGGAACCATACATAACACTGAGGTGTTCATGTGAACTCAACTACAACGTAAAGTAATTTGCATAAAAACAACCAGTTGTATCTCGTATTAACCCAATCTTGAACAATAGAATGAGGAAATGAGTATATTTAATTAATTTGTGAGAGGGGATTTGAAAGGGGACTTGTCCAGTGTTTTGGCTGTGGCTCCATTGTATTTATGCGCCAGGCACCTCCACAATCTGTATCCACTAAAAAGCTTTTCTGTGAGAATAAAATCTTTAGCTTCTGTAACTTTACGTACCTGTGAATGCACAACACATCAAACCTTTCAGTGGATTGGCATACAGCAGGAGAAGACCATACCGGGTTCCACTCCGGTCAGCTAAGAACAGGCACGTGCTTGAAAAACCTGGTATGACAAATCTTGATTTCTGCTGCAACATGCAGATGGTAGGGTCAGAATTTGGCATAAAAAGCATGAATACAGCCTACATTTTGTCAATACTGCAGGCTGCTGGTGGTGCTCTATTGGTCTGGGGAATGTTTTCTTGGCACACATTAGGCCCCTTAGTAATGCAACATGTCACAAAACACACATCTCAAGCTGTTTCCACAAACATGATAGTGACTTCAGTTTATTTCAATGGCCTGCAGAGTCCCCAGATATCAATCCAATACAGTACCTTTGGCATGAGGTGCAATGGGAGGTTCTCAGCATTAATGAGTGGCTAAAAATCTGCAGAAACTGTGAGTCAGCATGGACCAATATCCCTAAGGAATGTTTACCTTGAGTAAATGTTGAATCCTTGGCAAAGCCTGAATTCTTTGTGGAATCTGCTTTCAGTCATATTTAAATTTACAATGCACTTACAATGTCAACTTATACATTTTTAAATGTCAAAAAAATTCCCCAAGCAATTGGCTGTACCGTGCAAAAAATCGACCTAATGTAGCTCACAAGGTATGCAAAACCACCAAACAACAGAGTTTAGGGGCCTACAGAGAATGCAGCCTAATTATAACACTCCTCCACATACCAACCACCATTTTTCTTGTGAAACTCTTCATGCAATTTTAAATGTAGAGCTGTGGAAAAGTCTGTACACTACTGGGGAGAAAAATGACATCCTCATCCATCTTTTTAATTGGTTTGGAAAACTGTATGTGAGGCTCTTCTGCTTGCCATGGCAAGGAACTGGCTGAAATCACTCACTGTAGTGATTTCTTGGAGGTAAACAAGGCAAATTAAATCATATTGATAAGCAACTTATTAGGTACGTATAATGCTTATCACTGGACTAGGAGTTCACTAGCTGGCTAGCAAGGTAGCAAATAGCCTATTGCTACCGAGGGAGAAGGCAGTCTCAAAATCGGTACACCATGCAAAAAGTCCAGTAACCAGGAAAGCTGTCAGCAGGGAAGTAGTGCAGATGGACGGCAGGCAGGCTCGGAGTCAAAGGCGGTGCAAGAGTCAAGATCGCATAATGAGGGGAAAAAAATATATACTTTATAATGGACATAAAACTGTCAGGCACCAGAACGCTGAACTCAATAGAAAGACCACAGGCAACAAAATCCAAGTAAAAGTCTTTATTAGATTTCGGGCAGATCAGACAGGCAGGGGCTGATTTCTAGCAAACTGTAGTAATAGAGATTAGGCAGTTTGAAAACAAAAGTCCAGACAATACTAATTTGGCAAATTATATATACAGTTCGATAGTTTAGTTTTAAGTTTTTAATTCTATTAATAAGTTAAGTTTCTCATAACATAGTCAAGCAGTCGCTGAATGGAATGAATAATCGATCTTAGAAAGGTCAATGGGCCTAGTAACGTCGCACATATAAGCTATGCCTTAAGCAACCTCCTGAGGGATAGTTTGGAGAACACACTTGGAAAAGTAAACAACTTTAGTAAGGTATACCTTTTGAGTCTTTGTAAAACGCTAAGATACACCGTTATCGGGAAACGTGGTCAAAACAGAGATCAAACAGCGTAAATACTGGAAAGAATGGCTGAAGCACATTACGATCTGACAACGGACTGAACAAATTGGCAGGCTAAAATACACACACAATGAGATGGAATGATTAACAAGTGGGTGACTAAGAATCAGAAAGCAATGAACAGATGCAGCAAATAATAAACAGAAAATGGAACTACGGAAAGCCTTGAGGGATACAAAAGTCGAAATGCTAAGAAAATAGACAAAAGGAACAGGAAAACACAGAATGAATTATGTTATTAAGCAGTAGCTCTGATGCCACTGAAAACAATATGACACCTTTTAAAGATAGTCCAGCTCCCGATCTGTCTCCTGTTTTGATAGTTTTTGTTCCAAATTTAGGAATACCTCTGACTCAGTGGTCAATCTGAAGTTTGTTTCCCGAAGGTCTCTTAACACTAAGAATATACATATAATTTTAACTGCACTTTCAGGCCACTCTAATATGGATTAGAACTTGACACCTCTCAGCACTCCCAATGAGAAATTTAGGAAATTACATTTAAGAGCTCATAGGTCACATCAGTAGGATTAGGGTTATGGGTTCCTTAATGCCTAGGCTTGTAATTTGGAAGGATGCTTAGGGCAAATGTCTACATTGCATATGCAAAACATCAGACCACAAGCTCTATAGCAACACGTACAAATCTCAACTTTTTAATAACTTTGACCTGTCCTACCTGGACCACAGAGGTAGCTATACCTCCCAAACATGGTATACAATAGCATCTCAGCACCCCCTACAATGTATATTTTGCATATAAGCATAATGCCAAAATTGGTCTTAATTAGTTAGACTAATGACCATAATGAAGTCTATGTAGGCTCTAGCAATGTCCATAGGCTATTGAGGGTTGCGACTGAAAACTGCCCTCATCTTCCCAAAGTTATAGAGGCAAAATTAATCTCATCAGGGCTGGTAGCAAACATGGCAAAATTATGGTTCATGCTGAAACTTTGGCATCTAGACCACCACCAGATCTCCAGCTAAAAATAAAATGTGCAATATATGTACCGAATGTAGTCGAAAATGGCACCGAAATGTAGTTTGCCTTGATACAACCACGACACTGCATTAATATGGAAAAAAACAAATTGCGTAAATATTTAAAAACTACTATTTTGTTTTCTAATGGCTTGTGTTTTATCAAAGTCTACTGTAAGGTGAACTGAATGACTGATATGACAGTGATGTTCACGTCATCCATCATTGGAACTGGCTGTGACGTCACAAACACTGCTCCATAACTCAGTGTATTCCGAATGGCTACTCAAATAACCACGTTTTAAATATTTGGATAATTAGATTAGATGTTGTTGACGTTTATGCTTTCCAAATCCAGTACGTTGGTACTTACTGTAGTTCGTAGTGACATGTGAACAGCTTGCAGGAAGATTTTAGAGGGGTCGAAGCAGGGTGTTAGTTTTCTGTAAAAAATATTTTTCACTTTGTAGCTGAGATCTGATATTGTATTGCTAATCATGTTAAACCAATTTTCTATATTGATGTTATTCTCACTGTAATCAATACTCATTATTACTTCATATGTACAATTTATAACTTTCATCTGACAACAATTTGATCTAAAAAATACTCCACTATTACTATATAGCTAGCACCAGTCAGATTATTCACAATTAAAATATGTTTTTTTAAATTAAATCACTCAAGAGATATATTGCAACTCTTTGCTTTCTCTGAAAGCTTTTATTAGCTGGACATTTAGGTTATCCACTTGAGAGGGCCCATCAAGTTACAGAAGTGTATAAATCAGTCAATTGTGTGGCAGCAGTGCAATGCATACATGTAGATAAGCGTCAGGAGCTTCAGTTAATCTTCACACGAACCATCAGAATGGGGGAAAAATGTGATCTAAGTGACTTTGACCATGGAATGATTGTTGGTGGCAGACAGGATGGTTTGAGTATCTCAGAAACTGCTGATCTCCTGTGATTCTCATCCACACTAGTCTCTAGAGTTTGCAAAGAATGTTGCCAAAAAAAAAAAAAATCCAGTGACAGACAGAAATGCCTTGTTAATGAGAGACATCAGAGGAGAATGGGCTGGTAAAAGCTCACAGGAAGGTGACAGTAAGACAAATAACCACACATTGCAACAGTGGTATGCAAAAGAGCATCTCTGAACACACAACTCATCATAACTCTGACCCGTATCTGCATAATTTTATGCATTGCACTGCTGCCACACGATTGGCTGAGCAGAAAATCGCATTAATAAGTAGGTGTACAGGTGTTCCTAATAAAGTGGATATACCCCTAAAATGCTATATGAAATAGAAAGACATATGTACCAACAATTAATTCAGGGTTCCAAGATGCAATCTGAGGAGGTGAGTATTGAGTCTACACCAGAAGATGGTAATTGGATGTACTAGCTTCTGTGAGCAGCACATTCCACCACAGATGCCAGAACAGACAGAGGACATGGCCAAGATATATATCATAATAAATGCGATGAAAAAACTAGAGAATGATTCATCATATTGCATTAAAATGCAGTTCCGAAATACGGAAGCTTTGATATAAATGTACGTTCGTAATTAAATATCAATCAATACCTGTATTGATTCACTGGCGATTGAAAAATGATTCTCATTATTTCACTCATGGAGTCTTGTAAAGTCACGTGATGTTATTTGTTTATTCATAGTGATGTTATGAATTTTGAGTGCATGGAATTTAGTTATGAATGGGTTGTGAAACCAGGTTGAAAACAGAAATAATAGCAGAAAACACACTCGCGAAATTGCAATTCATTGAAAAAAGTGTCCAAAATTCAATTTTATGTTTAATTCAATTGTATTTGTATAGCGAGTTTCACAGTAGACTGTCACAAATATGCTTTACAGAAGGGAAGAAATATGGGAAATATCTGCCCTTAGCCCCCAAATAGCATATGAGGTAAACAACTCCCTAAAACCGTCAAGAAAAAAACTCCCTGATGGGATGAAATCGCGAGAGGAACCCAGCTATAGGGGGATGCCCATTCTCCACTGGCCTAAAGGTTAAGATGGTAACAGTTCACGTATTGAGCTAGCAGGTAATCTAGAAAGTCCACATGGATGGATGTAGAGTATACAGATCAGAGGGGGATGAATCTGTAGCTCCAGGAAGCGTGGGCATGAACCAAAAGAGGAGCAGGGATGCAGAAGTCCACAAACACAGGGTGGGGCTCCAGTTGGAGTGATCCAATGGTCCAAGAGCTTGGGGAAGGGCCAGGGCAGATAAGTGTTTGGAGTGTTTTGAACAATTGTATACATGATGATGTACAAACAACAGGATGTATAGACTTGTAGAAGGTACATTTGTGAAACTGACTTTCGCTGAATTTGGCACCAGCCACAAATGGACACAACTTGAGCTGATTGGATGGCCATGTGGGATAAGTAGCAGCAAGCTGCAAGTTATATATTTTATAAAGATACAGTATGGCTCTCTCTAGGTGTAAAGTTCATTTTGCTGCTAAAATGTTTTCAAATTTTATGCTTTCCATCTCAGTTATTTAGTTTGAATGAAATACAATATGATTTTGCAGTTTTTATGCGGCATAAGTCATACAGATTTACCTGTATGAATAAAAACATATCCTAATATATCTAAGCATGACGTGAGTGAGTGAGCTTCTATTATCTCCTAGAATTAGTCAGTACAGCATGGATACCTGTAAAAACTGTAAATTAACATTGAATACATTTGAGTGTGCACAGTCTTAGTAATTTATTATACAGTGTATAGCATGATCTGTTACTGCAAGTTATATTTTCAAGAAAAAGGCATTGTCTACACTGGTATAACTTGTTTCAACAGTTGTCCGAGGACCAAAAATAAGAAGATTTTCAAGCTGTCCTTCAAGCGAAGTGCTGATGCCAATGCTTCGAAAAAGGAAAATTATGTAGCAAAGGGTCCATTGTAGTTATCACTTTGCAATTGTTAAATGAAATTAACTAAATGCTATTTCATACAAGGCTATTTTTAAATGTGACCTGATTAGTATTCATACCCATTGACGTCAGTGCACAGGATCTGTTTTGAAGGTTCATGAATAAGCAACCTTTCTAGCTTTTTTTGTCCCTCTCCGAGAACATTGCGGCGGTGACCCGGTCATGCAGGTTCTTCCTATACAACATACGGAGAATCCGCCCCTTTCTCACCCCCTACTCGACCCAGCTCCTGGTCCAAGCAATGGTTCTGTCCCGCAAGGACTACTGCAATTCCCTCTTGGCTGGCCTCCCAGCATCCGCCATCAGACCCCTCCAACTTATCCAGAATGCAGCAGCTCGTCTGGTCTTCAACTTCCAAAATACTTGCATGTCACCCCCCTGCTTACTTCCCTCCACTGGCTGCCTGTCATGGCTCGCATCAAATTCAAAACACTGGTGCTAGCCTTCCAAGTAGTTAAGGGGTCTTCCCCAGCTTACCTCTTCGTTCAGCCTCCACAGGCCGCTTGGCACCTCCCCCTCTCCAAAATTCCACCTCATGCTCACGACTACTGTCTGTTCTGGCTCCACAGTGGTGGAACAAACTCCCCGTTGAGGTCAGAACTGTAGAATCCCAAAAATCAAAGGTCCTTATCTTTGCTGTGCAGGTAGCAATTGAAATTGTACTTCCCTCTAGAGTCTTTCAGCGCACTTATTGTCACGTTTCAGGTCTGTCTTGCCATGTTTTATGTTTGTTTCATTTTGTCTTAGTCACTAATTGTCTTATCATGTAGTCTAGGTTCGTCATGTTGTTTAGTTTGTTTCTTGTTACGATTTATTTTCTTGTCATGTCTAGTTATGTTTCGTTACGATTTATTTTACCTTGTTATGTTGAGTGGTTATCGTCTTAGTTCGTTTAGTGTTATGTTTTGATTTATGTTTATTATTACGTAGACTGGTCACGGTTTCAACATACACTTTTACATGTCTTTCCGCAAACCTTGCGTTCCGCCTTTCTCTCTCTCTCTTTCTGTCATTCACACCCTAATTGTTTCTATTTGTCGATTTACTAAAACTACTAATGCTAGATCAGGATTGGGTAGAACTAACAAACTAATCGTGTTCATGTTACCTTACGTTTCTCGTGCATGTCATTTACTAATTTACTAATGCTAGGGCAGGATAGGTTTATTACTAACGATTACTAATTACCTTGTTAAACTTGTCATCTATCGCACCTGTTTTTCATTTCCTTGCTGCTCTCAACTAATTGTCTACACCCGCATTTATAGCCCAGTCGCGCTATTGTTTGTTGCGAAATTGTCTGCCTCTTGTTTTCAACGCAACTCTTGAGCATTATTTACTGTTTGATTCACGTTACGATCCAAGCCTGTTTTACCGACCATTGTTTATTGATTCTGTTTCGTTGACCATTGTTTGTTATTTGACCACGTCTTCGCCTACCGTTTTTGTACCTTTGCCTCGCTGATTGTTTCATGGTTTCGACTTCCGCATCGCCCTCGACTACGACTCTGCCTGCCGTCCGCCTGTACTTCTGCCCCGCTGACGGCTCTCCTGCTACCTGACCTTCCTGCACGTCTACCAACTACGAGCTTGCCTCTTCCCTCGGCACCGTGCTTTTTGTTTGTTTATTGTTTGTTTGGATGGATCTACATGTATGGACTTTGCTTGTTTTGACTACGCTCCTGGGATTCGTCCCGAATAAAGCCCTGACGGGACTTTATCTAACCATTGTTTCTGAGTCGTGCATTTTGGGTCCAACCCCCACGCACCCGTCTCACTTATCCCTGGTTATGGGTATGCACTTTGTTGTACGTCGCTCTGGATAAGAGCGTCTGCCAAATGCCATTAATGTAATGTAAAAGATGATGTTATGAAATACTGTTGTTGGTGCCTTTGTCAGTATTTCTTGTGAAAAAAAGAAGTGTTGCCTAAAGGATCTAACGAAGATAATTGATTCATTCTTAATCCTCTAAATCTCTCAAGATCTGCAATTGGCTCATTGTTATAAACATCGGCCCTTTTATGTGAATGTGCAGATAGATTTGGACTTGGCAGAGCAAGTTTATAACTAGTGCCTGTTATCCGTGATTGCCATGTTTACGTTTGTGAGATAGGCCCCGAGAATCAACTCCTGGCAAGTTGGAAATATGTGCTCAGTGCATGATTTCCACTTTAATCGCATAATTGAGAATTTGCTCCTGAGCTATGAGGTGATTTGTACTTATCTCTGCTCATTCTTAAGTGCCTGCTATTGTGCACTGAGTGGATCTGTAGCTTACAGGGATCCATCGTACCTTATCATTGTAAGTAAACATGACAAGCTGGACAAAACGTCTTGTGTTCTAGCCCCTGCTATCTACTCTAATGCATATCTCAAATGATAAAGCGATGCTGCTGTGGCAAGGTTCTGCAAGTGGAATGCCAGCCCTTAAACATATTTACTCCCACTGTCTGCATATACACTCTCATCTTTGAACATTTTGGCTTCCTTTAAAGACTAGGCTGTCTTAAATAGCCTAATTGGAACCATAGTTCAAAACCACAACAATAACTCAAATTTGACAAGGACGTGTATTTGCTATAACTGCCTAATATATGTATATTATGTATCATCTTATGCAGTACACAGTCAATGACCACTTTATTATGAATTTATTGGACTCATTTATTGGATTTATTTAGACGTATTGGTCTGCTGCACTTCCTGTCAGCTTGAACCATTCTCCTCTGACCTCTCTCATTAACAAGGTGTTTCCGTTCATTAACAGGAGATCAGCAGTTTCTGGGGATACTCAAACCACCTCTTCTGACACAAACAATCATACCATGGTCAAAGTGAATTTGATAACATTTCTTCCACATTCTGATGTTTGGTCTGAACAACTAAACCTCTTGACCTTGTCTGCCAGATGATTGGCTGATATTTGCATGAACAACCTGATGTACAGGTTTGCCTGATAAAGTGGTCACTGAGTGCATGTGTAGGCACATCAATTATAAATTAATTCATTCCGTGATTTATTTATTTCCGTAAAATGAAGAAAAATAGATTTACTATTAAGACCAGTGAACTGTTAACCCTTTCCACTTTGGTATCTTAACTTGGCCCCCTACCATTTTTTTTCTCCTGATTATTATGAAGAAAACTCACCCGCTTTAAAAGTATAATGCAATATCTGTTTATGCCTGTAGATGGCAGTAGCGGCTCCGGTATGTTAGTGGATGGCTGCAAATGCAATAGTTATTTACAATAGAATACATGCATTCAGTCAGTAACGTATATGGAAAGAGAGGAGAAGCTCTGCTGTATTAAAACGAATTGTTTTAATTGCATTTTCAGGTGAGAGAAGTACACAAGAACCACATATTATTATTATATTAAGCTTGTTAATATTTGCTTGGCCGTGTTTTATGTTGGTTTCAAAGATTTAAACGTGTTTTGATCGAATAGAAGGCAGCTAACCGAAGGCAGCTTAGCCTCCATAGCTAAAGCCAGCACGTGGAATAAGTTGGCTAATTGGCTATAGTAAAGTTACTACGATAATCATAAGTTAGAAGTGCTCAGGCACCAGATGCAGTTATATTCATTTGAGTCTTACATTTGTGGTACAATTTATACATCTGATGTATAAAAGTTATATAATTGAAGTAACATGAAGATTCATGTTAGATAATATTGTTTGATGAATAAGGCAACTGAATGAAGCTAGTTCTAGCCTCAATTAAGCTACTATAGGGCTAATGCATGGGTAAATAGTAAATGCTAGGTTTAGCTGTTGAATGTAAGAACTATTTAGTGAGAAGTTTGTACATTTTCTTTTTTGTACAACAAATGTAATTGTTTTTCTGAACGACGCCATGTATTATTTTATTTTCATGACGCATGTAATTGTAATTATTGGATTCGTTTTGGCTGTAATAAAGCAGTTCTTTACAATGCCGGCCTCCTTTCTGGTTTTTCCACAGTTAGTAATTAACTGTTTTCCACAGTTAGTAAGAGATTCCAGTGTACTACACGGCTTTTGCCTCCTCTCTCTGGTCTAATCTCATAAACCGGAATATCTGGGTCCCTCTGACTCACTACCACATACACGGTTTCTTCCCAGTGTGAACAAAGCTTTCCAGGTCCTCCTCTTTCCTTAAGATTGCAGAGCAGGACTTGTTGCCAGGATCGATTAGGTCTGTAGGTCTTTTTGTCATAGTATCGCTTGCCCCTCACAGCTTCTTTCTGAGCTGCAGTTGATGCAATCTCATAGGCCTCTTTCATCTGTGACTGCCATTTCACCACAAACTCCTCGTAGCTTACTTGCTGCTCCTGTGAAGGCAGGTTGAACAAAATGTCTACAGGCAGTCTGGGAGTGCGGCCAAACAACAAATAATAAGGGGAAAATCCAGTAGCCTCATTCCGAGTGCAGTCGTAGGCGTGTACTACTTTTGCCAGTGAGCCCTTCCAGTCTGCTTTTTCATCATCAGCCAGTGTTCTCAACATGGACAGGAGTGTTCTATTGAAACACTCCACTTCTTGCTGGAAAGCCGAAGTTCAGGGTGTAATGATTGAAGGTTTTTTGCTGACTTGTTTTTTGTTGTGTCTTAGTGGGCCGTTTCCGCTTCAGGCATTCACAGGCATGCATCACAAAGTACTCCACATCGCTTTATAACACCTTGGAGCTTGTGCCAGTGGAACCGCATACCCTTTGGCCTCAGCTCAGCTCCAGCAGAGTTCCAAAGGAGCATGGAGGACTGTCTGAGGGGCCTATGTGATGTTATCTGCCAGCCGTATCTAGACGACAACCTGGTTCAGTCCCCTTCATTTGATAGTCATGGGGAACACATCCGTGCTGTCCTGCAGAGATTCCAAAAACATGGTGTCAAACTCAGTCCACATAAATGTGATGTTTTCAAGCGGAAAGTTTGCTTCCTTGGGTGGATGGTATCGGAAGATGGGTATACCATGGATTCAGCTGAAATAGCTCCTGTTCAAGCCCTTAAAGACCAACCTCCATCAACAGTAGGTGAGTTGAGCCAAATTCTTGGTTTCCTCTCCTATTATAGGAGCTATATCCAAAACTTCTCGAAGGTGGTGCAAAGCAGAGGGGCCGACCGCCACCAAAAACACTGATTAGTTGGACTCTGACCCACCAAGATGCTCTAAGTAAATTGACTGACTGCCTAACAGATCCAAGGTTGGTGGTTGATCCCCAGTGTAGCCATAGCCGTTGGGCCCTTGAACAAGGCTCTTAACCCTGCATTGCTCCAGGGGATGATTGTCTCCTGCTTTGTCTAATGAACTGTACGTCGCTCTGGATAAGAGCGTCTGCCAAATGCCATTCATGTAAAATGTAATGTAATGCATGTTCTGGGTTGCAAACAATACGTGTATTATATCGACAAGCCCCAAACATTTCAAAGCATGAATGGCTGCACTTTGTATTGAGTGAGCTTTCTACCTGGGTCAGACTTACTTTGCATTCAAACACATTCTCCAATTGGGGTTGGAAATCAATCATACTTGTAAGTACAGTGTTTTAATGATCATGTCAATTAATAAATGTTTAGCTCCTAAAATGGTGAAGTAGCTGAATTGAAATAAGCCTGTTAATTGTAACCTTAGGTGGTGTTTGGTAGCCTAGGGTGATGGTACTGTATTGTGGGTGACAGATAGACGTCACCCGATAGCAAGGTATGGCGCTGTTCTGTTCCGACCTTAATTAAGCATAGCGTTAGTTCAGGCAGACCACGGTAGTCCGCCCAAGTCTCAGCTAGCACCCAGCTGATTCACCAACACTGAACATTATTGCTATCTGATTGCTCCCCTGCTATTCCTTTTCGCTGCTGAGCTTGCTTTAGAACACCCACCACCTCCCCAGCTCCACCTTTTCTTTTGTCTTTGATTGTGAAACATGTTTTTCTTTTTCGGTTATATATTTTTTCACTAAAGTTAATAGTTATGGTTGTTTTATACCTTTTTTCATCCTTATTCAATTTGTATTTCTAAGTGTGTTACATGAATGTATTATCATGCGTGCATTTCCTGGAATTTAAGTTGTCTTACGTTTTGTATACACATCTACGTGTATTTTGTATCTAATTTGCTATCATGTTATTGCCGTAAAAATGTCATGTCTGCTGCTGGCCTGTTCGGGGGCTAAATTTTGTTTGCTGTTTAATATATCTTATCAGTATGTCGAGATGTAGCCCCCAAACTAAGCCATTCCGCCAACGATAATTGTGAAGTAACCTACTTCTTAAAGTTCTAATACATTGCTATTGTACCAGTAGAGTGGTCCTGACTGAACTTATTTAGAAACATACTGATAATCCATGCGAGCCCAGTCTATTGAATGAGGTGTTTTGCCTCAGATTGCCGTGAGAGTTAGCAGTATGGGGATCTGGATGGGAGTGTGGTCGCTGGTCACGCAAGTGTTCGTGATTTACAGCATGTTATTTGAGTGATTTTTATCTGCACTATTTTATTCATGTAACAAACTTGAAGGATGTGTTGACGGCAGATAGTGGTTCTGAAATGAACGGGCAGGTGGCTCAGCCAGAAGTGTTCCTTGTAACATTGTTCATGTACGTACACACATCATTTTATATAGACGGTTTCTGTTTTTAATTAGTGTTAAGATTAACCAGATAAAGATTTAATAGAGATTAACCTGCATAACAGAGTGCAAAACTGAAGTAGATGTGCTTCAGGTGTTAAAGTCTTGGTTTCAATGTACTGCGAATTGCAATGTAGTATGGGGGACTGATTAAACAACACCACTTCCAGCTTACGCCCACTTCAGAGTACAAGTAGCCTACGGATACGAATAATGTAATTGGTTTAATTGATACTGTCAGGTAATTAAAATCAAAATTGCATTATGCCATTCTTCTCATTAGAAATGGGTTTAAGTATAATGAAATACAGTAGTCAGTCACAATTAAAACCAGAAATACAGGAAAAAAATTAAAAGACAAACTGATTAGTTTTGAGTAGGCTGATCATTTGCACATTGCATGGGAAAGTCTGGAAATGAACAATATGCTAAAGACTGGGCTGTGGACCTGTCTGACCGGACAATTGCGATAAGCTACGCCAAAATTGTCAGGGTTGGGAGGTAGTACCGGCCGTTTATTATTTTCACCTGGTTCTCATTAGTGCCAATGGGGGTCTACCTCCAGAAGGTATTTAAAGCCCTCTTTGACAATCGGTCGACGCTTTCGTGCTACTGTTCGCTCTGACACCAAGCTGGTATGCACGCGGTAAGACTCTGAGCCTTATTGAGTCAGGTATCGTGCAGGTTCGGATTTCTGTCTCATTTAAAAAACAAAACAAAAAGAAAAGGTAAGGAAGACGCTCAGCCTGTTGGTGCTGTGTGCACAGCTGACGCCTTCCGTTTGATTCTTTGTTTTTCTTTGATTTCATTTTTCAGCTCGTGTGAGCTTGCGGGTGAGGGACGTTGTCCCCGGTACATGTATTTTGGTTTGTGTTTTTTCCTGAGCTGCGTCTCAAGGTTCTTTGTTTTCATGCCTAGTGTTTTTTACTAGGTTGTTATTTTATTTTGTCCCCGGTCTGGGGTTGTAGTGCTCGTTTTCAGCACTCATTTTTGTTGGGTTGTTCGCCCTGGTTTTTAAGGGTCGCTTTGTTTTCCTGTGGCCGTTTTGTAGGCTGTTCCTTTTATTTTGGTCGGAGTTATCTCCTAGGCATTTTCTGTTTCCTCGATCTTCCGGGGTTTTGTGGCGAACACGTTCGCGTGTTGGCTTATAAGGGATACCCTTAGTCGCTCTTGGCTCTCCGCCAGTCCCCGACCTCTTACAAAAATGGCAATGAGCTGCTCGCTCTTGACCGACCAGTGGCTCTCCTCTCACTTCAGCATGCAGCAAGTCCAGAAATTACCGAGGCATTTGGATCATCTGGAAAATCTGAAATGGACAGTGGAATTGTGGAATCTGTTTTGTTTGTTTTGGTAGATTCCATTGAATCGTTAATAAAGCACACTGCTGTACACGTGTGAAAATAAAGCTTATGTCAACATTTTCTGTGCATATTTATCAAGGGTGCCAATAATTCTGGAGCCCGCTGTATATTCCCCTGTTTGAACCCACTACTTGGCTCAGGGCAGTAAGAGCAGTCGTCTGGCAGTCGGAGGGTTGCCGGTTCGATCCCCCGCCCGGGCTGTGTCAAAGTGTCCCTGAGCAAGACACCTAACCCCCAAATGCTCCTGATGAGCTGGTCGGCGCCTTGCATGGCAGCCAATCGCCGTCGGTGTGTGAGTGTGTGTATGAAAGGGTGAATGAGAAGCATCAATTGTACAGCGCTTTGGATAAAGGCGCTATATAAATTCCAACCATTTACCATTTACTTTGCGTTGTTAGCCCAATGCTCTACCAACTGAGTTCTTGGAGTACTATTATGATACTTATGATGTAATGGTGTAGTAGACCTACATGACTCATGTATGAGTTGAGAATTAGATTCATATCCTCAAGAGATCACAGCAATATACACTCTATGATTTATCATAAACCCTGTAATGCAGGATCTAGCCATTAATCAGACATTATGTGCTATGGACCGACAGTTTGTGGACAAGCTCTGCTGAAAGAATGATACAAGATATGTCGTCCCACATAGGACACATTGGCATTTTGGAAATTAAGCATACTTTATAAAAGTGTGAAATCTGCAAGTATATTGCATCTGGCTTTAATATGCTAAATTGGCAATAGACTGTACAGAGCACTACTCTAAGCCTTTTTCAGGCGCACATATGACACATTCTGCCCAGGAATCATGCCTCTTATAAATGAAACTGGAACACAGGGCAGGTATGATTCTGTCCTTCATGTATATGCATTTAAGGGTGACTCACGCAAATAAATGGCGGAGATATTATAAGTGTTGCTGATTTATATATTCTGTTGAATTTACTAAATCAACAATCAGCAATTAACGAGGGCCGATTTTTCCGTCTCTGAAGAGCAGGTGCAAGCGAGACTGAGACACAGGTAAAGGTTTCGAAGATGCACTGAAATAATCTTTGAAACAAAAATCACACTATTTCAACTCCCAGAGCAAGAAATTAAATATATTTTAATATTAAATATTAATTAATGACATTAATAATGATACTATTAATAATATGAATAATTCAATAGTATTAATAACAATTGTTTGAAGTTTCAAATAATCGTTGCCGCGAGTAAAAAATATGAGTCAGCTAAATGTATTGATATGCTGCTTTTAATCGCTTTTTTCCATCGCGGAAAGACATGTTTTTTGCACCAACTGGCATAAAATAATAAAAACAGGGTTGTGTGTTTGTTTTGATTAGTTATCCTCCAAAACAATCATGGGGAAAGAAACAGAAAGACAATTGCCTAGAACATATTCAATGCACTAAACAGGTGTTTTATCAATGCTATTTAAGATCTGCCTCATTTGCAAAATGTGATTTCTAGGCAGTCCTATTCGCTGCTTGCATAATGAGCTGTAGCCTTGGTAAATTTCAGGCAGAATGCCACATTTTGTGCTGCCAGTTTCATGGACATAAATCTGGCTCTAAGAGTATTAATTAGGCTCTCTGAGAGAAGGTTTGAATCTTAAGTAATCTGCCCAGTAAATACATGTTGCTTGAAGTACAATAAACATGCAGGGCTGTACCAGTTATTAAAGATCTGTGCTTATACACCTTGATGGAAAGTAGGCTGATTGATTTAATACCTTGTCTTTTGAGGCTTTGAAAATGTGCAAGCATTTCACTTAAAACATACTGCAATTAGTTAAGTTACTATTATAAATGGTACAATTACAATCAGTCTCTGTGATGCTCAATTTTGCCTCAAAATGGAACTCTGCAAAAAAAGAGTTGCCAGATTTTGCATCTGTGCAAAGGAGCAATATTTAAGATGGACTTTGAATAGTTCATGGTTAATATTTCATAATATGGAGCTGGAAGTAACAAATATAGTGTTTAGTATTTAGCTAATCTATAATTTTCCCTTTACAATAACACAGACATACCATGTAATGTTTCCCTATTCCACAGCTCAACACAAATGATGACAGCCATATTGTTTCTGTACACAGAATGCATTATCTTCTCTTTGGATCCTCCGACCATGTTTAACCCTGCTTAAGGGTGACACCCAAGGATACAGACTAATGTAGAGGGACGAGGGTGGTGAAGAAAAGGGTGTGAACAGGCCTGGTGTCTTAGGAGGAGAAAGTGCGAGAGTTACCAGAGCACTGGGGTCTTGCCAACACAAACCCCTGCTCCTCACAAAGCTCCTCTAGCCGGGAATGCCTGTCTGACTGGAGGGACATGCTGGCGCCATGGTGATTCTTCAGACAGTTTATCTCATCCAGTGATAATGCTGTCAAAATAACTGCCAAGATACATAGTGGAGAGGAACTGGTTAAAACCTGTATGAGACCCATTTCTCTACCTTTCAAAGGTTCTGACTTCAGGTCCCCTCTGCCTTTAAATTAGCTCTCTGCAATCTGTTTCTTTTCCCTTTCTTTTGCTCTTGAGAAAATATAGCCTTGCAATTTCCCATTGTTAGAATAATAATTCATAGAAATTGCAATTGAATTAATAAGACATTTAATAGGCCATTTGTTCATTTAGATTTCACACTCACCTATCCTACGAACTCTCTATATCTTCATTAATCACACAAAAATTTGGAAATGTTTGCATTTGCTGAAAGTCTCAAAAGACAGAAAATTAAATTGATAACATCACCCTGCTCTCCATCAAGGTGTATCAGCACTGATCCCTGACAACAGCTACAGCCATGTATAATGTCTACTGTACATCAAACAACATGTGTTCACTACTGGGAAGATTGTTTAAGATTCAAACCTCTCAATGATCTTAGAGTAGTGCACTGTAGTGTATTGGCAAAATGTCATATTAAATGTCATATTAAATCAGAGGCAATTTACTTATTTTGAGCTTTTTCTAAAGCATGCTTTATTTCCAACATGCCTGTGTCCTGTTGTATCACTCTTTCAACATAGTGTATATTGTACAGTGTATATTAGTGTACAGTTAACATTAATCTCAGACACTGTTTGGAGCATATTCTTTTTTCAATCTGCACGTTGAGGAATTTGGAGGCAGTCATTGGAGTAACAGTGCCCCCTTTTTAGTATTGAAGAGTCGATAACCCAGTGATTCCCAAACTCGGTCCTGAGGGCCCTCTGTGTATGCTGGGTTTCATTCCAACCATAATTGCAGCCTCAGAATTTTACTAAGCAGTTAATTTTGCTTAATTATTTGCTTCATGTTTAGCAGGATTATGTAAGCTATGCATGCCATGAAGAATAAAATTCCCAATTTCATATTGTGGTTATTGTCCTATATTGCAAAAAACTGCATAAAAAGAAGTAAATTATAAACTGATCAGACTGAGGTAGGGCGACATTAGCTCAGGTGGTATTTTTGAATGGGTGAATGAGAAGCATCAATTCTACAGTGCTTTGGATAAAGGTGCTATGTAAATTCCAACCATTTACCAACCATGCCAAGCATGAATCAATTGGTAAAAGTGTCACCTGACCATGAAAACTAACCATCAGAGATAATGAAAAAAATTCAGACAAAGAAAATGATAATGAGCCAATAAAATGCATGTTCAACAACCTAAATTATTAAATCTTATTATATCAAATGAAAGACTTAGGTTAATCAATAAGTCAGAAAGTATTCAGACCCCTTCATTTTTAGCACAGTTGCAGATTTAATGAATAATGACATTTTTGCCCACCAATATACACTCAATACCCTGCCATTACAAAGTGAAAACATGTTTTGAAATTTTAGCCAATTTATTTTAAAAATCTATCATTTACATATGTATTCAGACCTTTAATTCAGTACTTTGTAAAAGCCCTTTGGCAGCAATTACAGCTTTGAGTCTTCTTCGCTAAATCCCTCTCCACAAGCTTAGCACACCTGGATTTGGGCAGTTTATCCCATTCTTCCTGGCAGATCCTCTCAAGTGCCGTCAAATTGAATGGGAAGCATCTGTGAACTGCCATCTTCAAGTGGCTCCACAGATTTTCTATGGTGTTTAAGTCCGGGCTTTGGCTGGGTCATTTGAGGACATTCAGACACTTGTCCCGAAGCGACTCCAGCATTGTCTTGACTGTATGCTTCGGGTCAAAGGTATGAGGTCAAAGACAAGGACAAACAGGATGCAGCTGACCATAATTTGGAGTGCCACAGCAAAGGGTCTGAATACTTTTGTAAACGAGAGATACATTTTCCAAAAATTCTAAAAACATGTTTGGTTTATTGAATGTAGATTGATGTGTAAAACTGGCAATTTTATCCATATAAAGTTAAATCAACACAAAAAGTGAAGGGGTCTAAATACTTTCTGAAGCCACTGTAATTGTTTGCAATATAGCACTATATGAACTCGGGAATTTTATTCATGGCATGCATAGCTATTTCTGACATAATGTGGCTTACATAAACCCTCTAAACATGAATTCAGCCTACGTTATTGGACAACATTTTAAACATTTCCATCATACATCATACCAGTGGTAACAGTGGTAACAGTCTAATCTCAAATTTTATTTTTGATATGGTGCTTATTAGTGAAACGTGGTTATGTTATGAAATGTCGAAGATATATTTCGTATATGTTATTTATAGCCTATTATATTTTTTGCCAATATGCTGCCACTTTAATTCCAAACCGATGACGTCAGACACTATTGACGAAAGGAGAAAGAAGCGAATGCTCTGTAGCCTGTGAAGGGAAAGATCATGCCCAGGTTTAATTCTACAAACAATGTTTGTTTAACCTTAAAACGTTAACTGACCAAGACACAGTCGTTCGAAAGATGCCATCGGTTGGTCGAAGGGGGTGTTGGACCGCGTGGTGCCAAGTTGTCCTTTTCGGGGCTTCCGCTGTCGTTATTGTGGCCGAGAGAACCGCATGTAAGTATCGGCTGCTTACACAAAATAAAAATATATCATAATTGCTTTTCGTTATCATGAAGGGGTAGCGTTCGCTTGAATTGTGTTTTCATGTTTGCGGGGCTATATTCGATTCGTATGGTTATTGTTTTGTAATTATGTAGCCTGCGCTAATGTGTTGCAAGCTTACTAGCCAACATTTTATGTCTGGTTGATTTTGTTTTCTAGTGTAGCCTAGAACACAAAAAATGGGTGCGCAATAGTTTGGGGTTAACTGAAAAAAAAAAAAAAAAGGTAGACTAATCTATATAGCTTCGTCGCCGGCATTGTGCTCAGAGCGTGCACTGGAATTGAGCCTTTGCTAGCGCCTTTTTGAAATGACATTCATGAGCTGATGGAGAGAAGGGGCGTTCCCTATCGGCTCTGCAGAAATGTCTTTCTCTTGAGCAAAATGTGAAAGGCTCTGCAGACTGAGTGTCGGAAGGCGTCTAAAACAGTGTCTTCTCTGTTAACGCTTATCCAGCCAAGCTGAAATGGTGTGCTTCGGTTCGAGCGAAGATCGGGTGTCATTTCAAATACTTTCACATTACAGTAGTATTTCACATACAAAACCATTCCACAAGGTTGTGAAAAAGCATGGTCTTTTCGGCCTTTGATGTTTTTGTTTTGTTTTTTGGCAGCATTTATGGGTGCAGAGAATGACTTTAGCTGGGTGATAAATTGATGAAGTTATTTAAACTATTTTAATAACTTTACAAATATAGTCTACATTAATTTGTGCGGGGTGATTTAAGTATAGAATTTATATATTCAAAAAAGAAAACTTAATTATCAGTGTGATACCTGTGTACATTTTGGGGGGTAGGGGCTCTCATGGAAAAATGGTACCCTCCCCTGTACCATCCCCACTATTGTCACCCTGATATTTCCACACCGACACTGCATTCATAATCACACACTCTATTCATAAGACCTAATAAATGGACCTAATAAATTCATCCAGACATGTTCATGCTCTACAGACAGTATCCCCCACTGCACTACAGTAACAATTCAAGACATTGTATTGTGTAAACAAGCCACCTATGGACATTATAGACACGGCGATTCACTATCATTCAGTCAATATCATTTAGCCATTACTTTGTGCAGTCAAAATTTATCTTTTAATATTTTAAGGGAAAAAAATACAGTCTACAGTCAACTACTTTAAATAAGATTAGATAAGCTTTGCTACTATGAAATTCCTGATTTTAGGGTTTCATAACTGTTTTCATATCTTTGTGTCATTCTGTATAGTACATTATATTATATTATAGAGTATATTTAATAATTGAAAAATACAGTACTGTTATAGCTGATTTGGAAACATCACAAGAGAGAATAAACCACAGCACGAGCACACAACCATGAATGACATTCACACACACACAGAAGCGCACGCACACACTTGCATTTTACATTTGTTACATCCATGCTACGCACAATGCAGATAATTTCCCAGTGTATTTTACCTTTCATTTAGGTGTATTTGCTTATATTACCGGTAATGGCAGATCTTATTTCCATTTTTATGTTCTGAGTAATCAGTGATGAATGTAGCACCCAGCCAGTAGGGGGCGGTATTATGCACAAACTGAAACAGACTTCATTATCCCTCCTTACAGTTTATACCAAGAGCAGAAGGGAGCTCTGATAGAAATAAGCACAAATAATATAAAAAAACATAAATATATATATTTTTTGGCATGAGAGCAGTGACTGATCACAACACATCAAAGGAGACCTGCAAACAAACAGAGGTGGCACTCATAGGTCATTATGCATTGTACATGAATTCAAATGCAACCCAAGACATTTCTAATAACAAGAGCAATAATAGTAGTAAAACTGACCATTAAGTGGTTTGCCCCTGATCAACAAAATAAATGAAAACAAACAAAATAAAAAATAAAATAATAAAAGTAGTAACTAACCAGCCAACACCAAATGCATCCAAAGGCCAAGGAATTAGCACAGTCAGGAATTGCTGGCAAGCTAGTTAGATCAAAACCAGCTCAATGCACTACTACAATGCATGAGAGCGGCTGAAAGTGTAATAAATCATCAATACCAAATACAGAAAAAGAACAGCAGTCAGAACCCGCAACAGAAGAACGCAGTAAAATCGCACGGAAAACAAAACCTGCCGCCTCATGCTGATAGAACAGGTCACTTCAAAACAGTTAAACCTGATCTCTGCTTGTGAGAAATTAGCAGCATTATCTTATCTCGAACATGTGATAAAATAAAGTGTAAAGTTGCGGAATAAAAGCAACCACATAGGCTGAGATTCATCAAAATGTGTAACAGAATTTTACATGACCTAAGCAGTCACAGCATGATCAGATACTATTATATAATAACTAGTCAGGCAAAAACTATGATTAGCCCTATATCATAGTGGAGTTCAGTATATTACCACCAATGTCTGTAGTAACAATTATAGGCAATTCTCTTTTGTCTCTTTGTCTTTATGTCAGATTGCATATTTTTTGTATGAGTAATTTTCAACTGCATGTTTTGCCTTTCATTAGTGATCTACTGCTTTGTGTACTACCTATGGCTTGGCCACATGCTGTGGGCCGGGCTGACTCTTGCCCTCATCCTGCCGGGATTGGCTGCCCAGGTCTTGAGTTTCTTGTGGTACCACGCTGATGGAGACCAGCGCAAATGTTTCCTCTTCCTCATTCACCTTCTGCACCTAGGCATTTTCAAAAGGTATGCACAGCACTATTCTGGTATTATATTTAGGCACTTAGATGTGTGTAATAATGGATTCTGCAAGATACATACAGTACTGTGCAAAAGTTTTAGGCAGCTGTGAAAAAATGCTGTGAAGTAAGAATGCTTTCAAAAATAGAAATGTTAATAGTTTATTTTGATCAATTAGCAAAATGTGTGAGTGAACAGAAGAAAAATCTAAATCAAATCAATATTTGGTGTGACCACCCTTTGCCTTCAAACCAGCATCAATTCTTCTAGGTACACTTGCACAAAGTCAGGGATTTTGTAGGCATATAGACAGGCGTGTGATTAACCTATTATATCAAACAGGAGCTAATGATCATCAATTTCATATGTACGTTGAAATACAATTATGAACTGAAACAGAAACAGCTGAGTAGGAGCGTTAAAACTGGGTGAGAAACAGCTTCCACTCTGCTTCCAAGGTGAGGTTGCGGAAGACAGTTTAATGTCAGAAGTCATACACCATGGCAAGACTGAGCACAGCAACAAGACACAAGGTAGTTAAACTGCATCGGCAAGGTCTCTCCCAGGCAGAAATTCCTAGGCAGACAGGGGTTTCCAGATGTGCTGTCCAAGCTCTTGTTGAAGAAGCACAAAGAAACGGGCAACGTTGAGGACCGTAGATGCAGCGGTCGACCAAGGAAACTTATTGCAGCAGATTATGCTTACTTTCCTTCACAATCGGAGGATGTCCAGCAGTGCCATCAGCTCAGAATTGGCAGAAATCAGTGGGACCCAGGTACACCCATCTACTGTGTGGAGAAGTCTGGTCAGAAGTGGTCTTCATGGAAGAATTGTGGCCAAAAAGCCATACCTCCGACGTGGAAACAAGGCCAAGCGACTGAACTATGCACAAAAACACAGGAACTGGGGTGCAGAAAATTGGCAGCAGGTTCTCTGGACTGATGAGTCAAAAGGTGAAATATTTGGCTGTAGCAGAAGGCAGTTTGTTAGCTGAAGGGCTGGAGAGCGGTACAAGAGTGAGTGTCTCCAGGCAACAGTGAACCATGGTGGAGGTTCCTTTCAAGTTTGGGGCTGCATTTCTGGAAATGGAGTTGGGGATTTGGTCAGAATTAATGGTCTCCTCAATGCTAAGAAGTACAGGCAGATACTTATCCATCATGCAATACCATCACGGAGGCATCTGATTGGCCCCAAATTTATTCTGCAGCAGGACAACGACCCCAAACATACAGCCAATGTGATTAAGTGTAAAGAAATACAAGGAGTCCTGGAAGTGATGGCATGGCCCTGATCTCAACATCATCAAGTTTGTCTGGGATTACATGAAGAGACAGAAGCATTTGAGGCTGCCTAAATCCACAGAAGAACTGTGGCTACTTCTCCAAGATGTTTGGAACAACCTACCTGCCAAGTTCCTTCAAAAGCTGTGTGAAAACGTACCTAGAAGAATTGATGCTGTTTTGAAGGCAAAGGGTGGTCACACCAAATATTTATTTGATTTAGATTTTTCTTCTGTTCATTTACTTCTTCTGTTCATGCATTTTCTTAATTGATAAAAATAAACAATTAACATGTCTATTTTTGAAAGCATTCTTATTTTACAGCATTTCTTCACACCTGCCTTTTGCACAATACTGTACATGCCACTCCTATTCATGTAGCTTCAAGGAAAGTTTAACTTGAAATTCAAAGTGAAAATGTAATGCAATTAACACCAAATTAAATTTCAAACCACACAATTCTATTTCATATCATGAAATACAAATTCAAGTTATGCAATTCAAATCCTATCAGCTTTCCACTGAAATGTCTCATTTAGATGACTACTCTGTTCTGGTAGATATTTGTGCTTGATGCTGTCTGCCAAAATAGCCTTGTTAGTCACTTTGGACAAAAATGTCTGCCGATGTTAATAAATGAAATGTATTGTGAATGAATGATGAATCATAAAATTTTAGAAGACAGTGATGACTTTACTGAAGGCCTATTTTTCCTCATTTTTATCGACTGCTTGCAGGTTTGGTGACTGCATGCTGTCTGTGTGGCACATGCATGGATCTACAGGCGAGCTTGGTGCTGCAGTGATGCAGCAAGCAGATGTGTCTGCCCTCCGCCTGCTGGAGGCACTGTTGCTCACCCTTCCACAGACCTTGCTGCAAACATACATTCTTGTCACCACCGATGTGGGCCTGCTGTCACCAGGTATGCGCCTCAGCTTTCAGAAGCAGGATACTGTAATGGCGTGTGGCCTCTTAAAGTTAATGCACAGTCTGTAAGTATTTAATACAGTAGCACTGTTAAACAGTGCAGTCCGTATGTATTTGGACAGTGAAAACATTTGTGTTGCTTTGGCTCTGGTCTCCAGTACACTGAATTTGAAATCAACCCAGTGTGCTGGTTACAGAGCCAAACAGACAGAAATAGTGTCATTGTTCAAATAGTGTTAATAATGTAATTTTGTGTTTCATTTGGCGCTCCCCTCTCAGGAGATCTGCTGGGCAGTGGCAAATTTGCAAATATATTTTGTTTCTTTCTCAGAAACAACTTATTGTTTGCACAGCCACCACCAGGTGGCAAATGTGAGCAGTACCCTTTTCCATCATGAAGTGCTTGTCGTTATAGAGCTGAAATGTCTGTTTCAAGAAGTATACAGTACCAACATACTTGCCATAGGAAATTTGATGAGGTGGGAGCATGCATTAAACACAGAACTCTCAATGTTCTTAGAACAGCTCTGTGGTAATCAACTTAACATAGACATTTGAATCATAGTTATGTTTTGTTTCTATTTATACACAATTTAATTAAACATGGATTTTGTTGTAAGGGGCGCAATTTCTGCCTCTTTTTCACAGAATGCAGACGAGACAAAAATGACTCACAATTAACTAAGCATTCGTAATTGTTTGGTTTCAACATCCAAGCAGAGTATGCTGATTTGAACCAAGTGTTTTTTGTCATGGAAAATAAAGCAGATATTAAGGGTATATGCAGTTATTTTTTGTTGTTACAATTGTACCATACCTCTGTTACGAATGTCCCTCACATACTTTATAATTGTAACATCGGACAATGTTTATGTTTGTTTAAATTTTACATGATCACCTCAAACATATGTGACTATGTAGCAGACAATGGATGCCCTCTGAAGTGACATTGCACAGCTTTTAAGCCTTTCCACTTTGGCCCCCAAGAAGGCAATTTCTGCCTCTTTTGTACTAGTCTTTTAAAAGTGTCAATATCTCAAAAACTATTTACTGCACACACATAGTTGAAGACTTAAATAAAAGAAGTGGCTTGTGTACTATTCAGAAATATGAGACAGAACAAATGTATGTCAGAGCATGTACATACAGTGGACACAAAAGATACATAAAAATACAAAGTAATGACAAAACACCTTGTTTTTATAGTTTAATACTGAATACTTACATTTCTAGGTCAAGGACAACCTGGAAATACTTTATATGCTTTATATATTTGTGCAGAAACCTCAATAGGGCTCATTTTTAAAAAAATCCCTGGAGATCAGCAGTTTCTGAGATACTCAAACCATTCCGTCTGCTACCAACAATCATTCCATCGTCAAAGTCACTTAGATCACATTTTTTCCCCATTCTGATGGTTGATGTGAACATTAACTGAAGCTCCTGACCTGTGTCTACATGATTGTATGCATTGCAGTGCTGTAACACAATTGTATAAAGTGCTTGGTGAGTGTAGATATATGCTGAATACCATGGAATTTAAATTTTGTAAAAAATAGCACTTTCATATCTATAGTTTGCTTGATTTGGTCCGAATCAAATACTATGTACAATTTTTTTGTTTGGTGCGGTTAAAAGTACAATAGGTAATTTTGGACTTCTCACGCTCAAGAGAGGAATAGCAGCAACAAACACCTTCAAACCACAACACTGTTTATCCCACCCCCTTCTCTGTAAACGGGCTGACATTGAAACGCCATTGGCTGTGGCAATTAGAACCAATTTTCGACCAATGAGCTTGAATTATTGTACAGTTATACAGAGTGTCGGGCCGTCAACTGTATATTCTGAAACCCTTTTTTTGAAAGCCTTTTTCAATGAGAGGAAGGGATTTACAATGGTCTTGTAACAATGTTTTAACAGAAAAATCTTACCTATTGTACCTTTAAATTTCACACTGCCCTTTTTTAAGTGAACCATGATTTCTAAACAAAACCACGTGTGTGCTAAGGTAAACTTTTCCTTATTCCGTAATGCACAGTGCAGCACACTACGGCAGCCAGTTTAACCCAAAATACAGAAATACAGATATCGGATCATGTTCTCACCATAAATTATCCCCTCCAGAGTTTGTTGGTAACCGGACTGAGACCACTGACTCAACAGGGTCTCGGTACGGTTGTTTTGGTCCGCAGTAGGGTTCAATTGCTGTATTCACACCTGCCCAAAAGAACCGCACCAGGGGGAGAAACATACCAGGGTTCGATTCAAATGGTCTAAACAAGGCATGTGTAAAAGCGCCCTGAAACTCGGCTCAAACTAATGCTTTCCCTTTCATAGTGACAAAATTTCCTCAATTGGACCACCCTTATGCCACCAAAAGGGGTGTATTAATTTATCATCCCACCCCTTGCGATTTAAAAATCCTATTCAACCGGCATGATTTTACAGAAATGCATCCTATTTGTAATCCGTAGCCTATTGATAACAACCTGCAACCGATGTCAAGCACAATTGGTGAGACTGGCCAGGTGAGGTAGAATGAAAGGCTGCATGTCAAGCCCCTGTAGTTGCGGAACGATTTAATGCTTCATTTTTTAATAAGAAGTTGTTGCTGTTGGCGTCAGTAATGAAATGCGCTACCATAGCATTTTCGTAGTATACTGGAAATGCCGTACAGCAAGACATGAGACGGGTGCGTGGGGGTTGGACCCAAAATGCACAACTCGGAAACAATAGTTAGATAAAGTCCCGTCAGGGCTTTATTTGGGACGAATCCCAGGAGCGTAGGCGAAACAAGCAAAGTCCATACACGTAGATCCAGCCAAACAAACAATAAACAAACAAAAAGCACGGTGCCGATGGAAGAGGCAAACTCGTAGTCGGTAGACGTGCAGGGAGGTCCGGTAGCAGGAGAGCTGTCAGCGGGGCAGAAGTACAGGCGGACGGCAGGCAGGGTCGTAGTCGAGGGCGATGCAGAAGTCGAAACCATGAAACAATCAGCGAGGCAAAGGTACAGAAACGGTAGGCGAGGACGTGGTCAAAAAACAAACGATGGTCAACGAAACAGAAATCAATAATCAATGGTCGGTAAACAGGCTTGAATCTTAACGTGTAATCTATGACGGTAATGCTCAAGAGTTGCTTTGACGAACAAGAGGCAGACAATTTCGCGAAGAACAGTAGTGCGACTGGGCTATAAATGCAGGTGTAGACGGGTGTAGACAATTAGTTAGAGAGCAGCAAGGGAATGGAAAACAGGTGCAATGGATGACAAGTTTAACAAGGTAATTAGTAATCGTTAGTAATAAACCTATCCTGCCCTAGCATTAGTAAATTAGTAAATTACATGCACGAGAAACGTAAGGTAACATGAACACATGATTAGTTTGTTAGTTCTACCCAATCCTGATCTAGCGTTAGTAGTTTTAGTAAATAGACAAATAGAAACAATTAGGGTGTGAATGACAGAAAGAGAGAAAGGCGTAACGCAAGGTTTGCGGAAAAACATGTAAAAATGTATGTTTAAACAGTGACCAGTCCGCGTAACAATAAACATAAATCAAAACCTAACACTTAAATGAACTAAGACGATAACCACTCAACATAACAAGGTAAAATAATCGTAACTAAACATAACTAGACATGACAAGAAAATAAATCGTAACAAGAAACAAACTAAACAACATGACGAACCTAGACTAACATAAAACATGATAAGACAATTAGTGACTAAGACAAAATGAATAAACATAAAACATGGCAAGACAGACCTGAAACGTGACAGGACCCCCCCCCTTAACGACCAACTCCTGGCGGTCCTTTGAATTTGTCAGGGTGGTCACGATGGAAGTCTTTGATGAGCGAATTGTCCAGAATGAGACTGGGAGCGACCCAGGAACGCTGCTCAGGACTATAGCCCTCCCAGTCAACCAAGTATTGCACCCCAAAAAGCAGGGTGGTTGTCAATAATGCAGGGGGGAGGTGGTGGGGGATCCGGGGGACATATGGGGTGAGAGGATACAGGCTTAATACAAGACACATGGAATGTGGGGTGAATCTTAAGGGAAGCAGGGAGTGACAATTTTACAGAGGAAGGGTTGATGATACTGTGGATCTTAAAGGGACCAATAAAGCGGGGTTGCAGTTTGTGAGAAGTGGCTTGGAGGGGAATGTCCTTAGTGGACAGCCAGACGGAGTCACCTGGTTTGTAGGCAGGAGCGATGCGGTGCGGTGGCGATCAGCAAAACGCCGATTACGGTCTGACGTGCTTAACAGTGCGGCCCTGGCATCCCTCCAAACCTTGGCGCACCGTTTCATGCGGATGGCGAGGGAGGGAACAGCGATCTCGGCCTCCTGGTCAGGGAACAGTGGAGGTTGGTAGCCCAGGGAGACCTCAAACGGCGATTTCCCGGTGGCGGCGCAGGGTAAGGTGTTGTGTGCGTACGCATCTTGCTCCATGCGGCAGGATTCTTGGCCCCCAGGTCCTGATTGGCCCTCTCAGTTTGACCGTTGGACTGAGGGTGGTAGCCCGAAGAGAGGCTAGCTGTGGCCCCGAGGGCCACGCAGAACGCTTTCCAAACCTGGGAGATGAATTGGGGGCCGCGGTCGGAAACGATGTCCGAGGGAAGTCCGTGGATGCGGAAAACCTCTCTCACCAGAACATCAGCGGTTTCTTGGGCGGTGGGCAATCCAGCCAGGGGGATGAAGTGTGCCGCTTTGCTGAATCGGTCCACCACAGTCAGGATGGTGGTGTTGCCCTCGGAAAGGGGTAGTCCAGTCACGAAGTCCACTCTGATGTGGCTCCAGGGTCGGCTGGGCACCGGCAATAGTTGAAGCAGTCCAGCAGGGGCCTGGTGAGATGCTTTGCTTCTGGCGCATGTGGTGCAAGCCTTGATGAAGCGTCTGGTGTCGGGGATCATGGAAACCCACCAGAATTTCCTCTTCAGCACCGCCAAGGTGCGGGTAAAGCCGGGATGGCAAGACAGGAGGGATGAATGGGCCCATTGCAGCACCTGTGTCCGAGCGGCTGCAGGCACGTATAGGCGTAATCCGGGGTTGGACCTGGGATCGGGTTCCTCCCGTAGAGCCCTCTGGATCACCGACTCGATTTTCCAAGTGACGGACCCCACGGTGCAGGAGGCCGGAAGGATGTTCTCAGGAACCTCACGCTCAGGACAGGTGTTAAATTGGCGAGAAAGGGCGTCCGGCTTAACGTTCTTAGAACCCGGGCGGTAGGTAAGTGAGAAGTTGAACCTCCCCTCCCCTCTCCGCCGGGGAAAGCTTCTTGGAGAAGAAGGCGCAGGGGTGCAGTCGGTTGTCCGCGGTCGCCACCTGAGAGAGCACAGCTCCCATCCCCATGTCGGAGGCATCCGTCTCCACCACAAACTGGCGGGTAGGGTCGGGGTGTACCAGGATGGGAGCGGAAGAGAAAAGTCTCTTGACCTTGGTGAAGGCTGTCTCAGCTTCGGGGCTCCACCGGAATGGCACCGCAGTGGACGTGGGCTTGGTTAGGGGGGAGACCACTTGGCTGTAGGATCGGATGAATCTTCGGTAGAAGTTGGCGAATCCCAAGAAGCGCTGGAGTTGCTTACGTGAGGTGGGCGTGGGCCAGTCGGTGACCGCCAGAATTTTCTTGGGATCCGCCCTGATCCGTTCCCTCTCAAGGATGAACCCAAGGAACTCAACTGTGTCAGAGTAGAAGACGCACTTCTCCGCCTGTTCTCCAGGAGTCTCTGTAGCACTTGCCTGACGTTTTTCTCATGATCCTTGGCATTAGTCGAGTAGATTAGGATGTCATCCAGGTAGACGAACACATGGCAGCCCAACAGGTCCCGAAGAACATCATTCACCAGGGCCTGGAACACAGCAGGAGTATTGGTGAGGCCGAATGGCATGACCAGGTATTCAAAGTGTCCGAGAGAGGTGTTGAATGGAAGGTCTTCCATTCATCGCCCTCACGGATACGGATCAGGTGGTAAGCGTTGTGGAGATCCAACTTGGTGAAAATGGTGGCCTCGTGAAGAGGGTGGAACGCGGAGTGCTTCAAGGGATACAAAACCTAGATAATATATTCCTATGTACAAGTATTTTTGTAGAAGTATGCAACAGCCAAACGGACAAAAATGATAATTCTTGCAGAGCAATTTTAAGTAAACAATGGACATTCAATTGACGTTTCTCCAAGTTTTTTTAAATGATAAATAATTATGCATTCGGTTCGCTGGAACCTTGCCGTGATTCTTTGTAGTATGTGAATTTACAAAATGCAGAGAAGGCTGATCCCCCCCCCCCCCCCCCCATGCTTGTTTTGCCACCTACTTTTTACAAAATACGGAACTGTTGTTGCGAAGCAATGGCATCTTAAGGTTATACAGATAGAACCATGAGTTTTAACACTTTCAAGCAGTATATCCTGTTCATATAGTGATTGAAAATTGAAAAAAGTGATTACAAGCTACTGAAGCAGGTGACAAACTGCTTACAAACATAGGTATTGTATTGCTTGCATGTTTATATTCCAATAGTTGTAATGGTAAATACAGTCGTAGAATATATAGATGTTATCTTTTGTATTTCATTCCACAAACTAAAAACAACAGATAATCTATTATAGTAGCGCTATTCAGGTTAGTTTATTTTTCAATTAATTCTCAATTGCATGCCAGCCTCAGTTGCATGGAAACAAGCATCCTCAACGAAACTGCGGAGTCAGTGTAATTGTAACTGCTATGCAGACTTACTGTGCACAGTGCTGTACATCTGTGTGTGCTCTTTCTCAGTGTCTTTCTGT
Source organism: Conger conger (assembly GCF_963514075.1). Taxonomy (NCBI): domain Eukaryota; kingdom Metazoa; phylum Chordata; class Actinopteri; order Anguilliformes; family Congridae; genus Conger; species Conger conger. The sequence goes on from NC_083764.1 coordinate 34,473,151, forward strand.
TGCGGGATTTGCTTGCTGTCCTTGTCCTGGGCCCTGGTCCTGTACAGTCGGGCGTGCTGCCTGATCCGGCCCGGTCACCTGGCCATGCCCCCTGCTGCCCTGCTCTGCCAGCTGTTGTGGAGGGTAGGCATGCTGGGTGCCAGGATCTGCAGTCTCATGTTCTTCGCCAGAATCTTCCGCTGGTGGGTCTACGGAGTTATAGGTGAGGCAGAAGCCAGGAGTCTTGGGACTTGAAATATTTGTATTCAACATATAATCATATGCTGTGTCCAAAATCACTCCTTCAGGCACTTCACATAAACAAATTCAATTTCTTATCTGTAAATTTGCGCTATTCTGTAATATTAACTGTTTACTGTTGCGAAAAGTACTTCACAAATGTAATGTATTGTTATTATTATTATTCATTTTTCACCAATGTAGTGATTTAGTGAAATTATATTCTGCTGGCTCTGGCTTCCTCATTTCTGCCTGCAGATAATTTTTGATCTACGGTTTATTGCACAAAACTGCCCAGCAGATATCTCTGATACAAAGTAACTCTTTTTGTTTTCCTTGAATGGAAGGTTTCCACTGGCTGACCGCTTCCTTCTGGATGGTGTCCCAGCAAACAGACATCTGTATCAGCCCCTGGCACTGGCGTCTGTTCAACTGCATCCTGGGAGCTGTACATGTCTTCTTCTTCCTCAACGTTAAAGATGGCCCCTCACGGTTTCGCATGGCTGGCTTTTACCTGGTAGGCTGCTTTGCTCACCTGGCTTTCCTGTCATCACACTGGTGATGAGAGCACACATTATGATGTAGAGACACTTTCATGCCCATGAAACTTGACTTGAAACCACTATGACTGTGCTTTGGAGCTGCAGGGTCTGTTAGTGTAGTTACTCATCACTTTATTACACAGATCACAACCAGTTTTAGAGTAGTTTTGGGTGACATTATCTTAAGTATAAAGATATCTGTTCACATTAATTTAAAATGTACTGCTGAGAAATCCAAGGCTCTGTGATGCTGTAATACACCGATGAGCCAACACATTATGACCACCTGCCTAATATGCTGTTGGTCTTCCGTGTGCCACCGAAACAGCTCTGACCCACTGAGGCATGGACTCTACAATGTTTCTGTCATCAACTGCTGTTTATATTCCTTGGTCAACCTATTCAATGTCTATTTCTCAGTACACCAGCGGTTTCCCCTATTTTTTAAGCTTCAAAATGGCTCCCAAAGACAGCTCCCTGGTCTTCATATTGGTTTATCTTTTCTAACACAAATGCAATCTTCACAGGAGAAACCAAGAGTAATCATTCAGAACTATTCACAGACAAATTGGGTGGTCTGATACAAAAGGTAATATGTTCTAAGTTGTTTAACAAATGTATATAAAAATACAGTCAGAAGGTGCTCAGGCAGCCAGTAGCCTGGTTGACAGATCGGCTTAATGTCCTTGTGGGTGATGTGATGTGTGTCCATCCCAGTCTATCCCGGTAGACAATGTAGAAGTTTCTGCGTCCTGTCTTCTGACAGATACTACAAGTTCAGCCCACTTCCCTGTTGAGCGCTGGGGAAATACTGTTCAGCCACCTCCTCCTCTTCCTCCACAGCCCGGAGATAGAGAGACTGGCTGACTGGGGGAGATTGTCCAGTGGGCTCCGATGGTGTAGCTCAGGGGTGCCACTTCTTCAGCCTGTTGTGATCTAATGTGATCTAAAGGGCTGCCACTGTGTTGGTATGTTGATCTCATAGGTCACCGGACCCATTTTTAACTGGACCCGGTAAGGGCCCTGCTATTTTGCCACACAATTTATTCTCAGATGTTGGCAAAATTAACAGGACCTCATCATCTGGATCAAAGCTGGGTTTGGAGGAGGTAGTGGCAGAGGGGACAGGTTTGGCCATAAGGGGCTTGAGAATCTTGGAGTTGTCAGGTGTGCAGCTGTGTGTGATGCTGAACCACTTCCCTTTCCAGACCCCTCAGACTTAAATCCGGCTGGTGGCAGCAGGCCAGCATAGCAGTAGGCCCCAGGTCCCTTGCGAGTAGCGATATAGGACTCCACCAGTGTAGCAGCCACAACAGCAGTGGTGGGGTCACGTTCCTCAACCTATGTCCTCATCTCTGTATACAGCATGCGCAGGAACTGCTCCAACACCAACATTTCCATGATGGCCTCTTTTCCATTACTATTGTACCTTACCAATTTGCAAAACAAGTCCTTCAGTTGTGTGTAAAGTTCTTGTGGTGACTCATCTCCGTGCTGCTGTTGGTGGTACGTTTCAATACGGATTTGGTACTTCTTCAGCACCGCTTCTTTGATAAGGCCATAATTCATCTTGGTCCTCCTGCTAGGACACAAAGCTGCAGTTGTTCTTGGTCCTGTTGGCCGGTGTGGATCCCACTTGCACCAGCAGTTGGAGGCAACAAAGCAACAATACAGACGTAGATGCAGTGCACCAGTGGTTTTATTGGTGACAGTGGCATGTGTACTTATGAAAGACAGACAAAAGAAAAACAAAAACTAAAATACAAAAAGAAAGAAGGCAGCAAGTGTGCCTTATGGCGATGCCAACCTTGTTGGCCCAAATAGCTAGTCTGCTGCGAAATCCCTGTGTTAGCTCAAAACGAGTCTCTGGAGGAGCTCCTGGCTAGCCATTATAAGGCCTTAGCTTAGATTAAATTTACACAAAATCAATTCACAGTTTAAAAACAAATCCTAGCTAATTAAGCAAAACATATGGTTCCATGCAAAGTAAATAAATGATCCAAAACAAAATTAATGAAAGTAAGCGTACTGAACAGTAAATAATAACTCAAAAGTACACTGTTTCAAAAATCCCCCCTGCGGGCTGTGCTATAAATTTAATTTGAAGGGTTTAAGTTACACCGAACTATGCTGGGTTCAATATGTGACCTGGCACAAGCTTGAGATGTGAGATGTGTTGCACACAACCATTTCACAGGGGAGGGAAAAACGTTAATACCAGAATAGCATTTCTGAAGTTCAGATCTGCCATTCCCCTAAATTTCTGAATTCAAACTGCTGCGTAAATATGTGAAATTGGTTTAATATTTGGAATAATTTGTCTAACAACAGACTGGTCTCTGACTTACCGTAAATATTGTCCCAAATGAAACTGTATTTTCAAACATTGATATACAAAGGTCTGAGACTACATTGAAATCTGGGATTTTCTTTTTCATTTAATCCTGGAAATAAACAGAAAGCTTTTGCTGCTTCCTCCTGCATGCAAGCTGCCACACATTGCCAGTTAAAACCTTCCTTCTGTGCTTATGCTCGCTAGTCTAAAACCCCCTCCACCACCCCAGCTCCTCCCTTGCATTTATAGATTATCCTTTATGGGCAGCAGGGTGGTACAGTGGATAGCACTGTCACCTCAGTGGGTTTCTTCTGGGTACTCCAATTTCCTCCCACTTCCAAAAATATGCCGTCAGTCTGTACAAATAATCAATGCTGTGCTAAGGATCTGTTCTGTGTGTACTCTTGGGGGGGTTTTGCTGCTTTCCTTCTTGTCTTATTCACGCAACCTTGTGTGGAAGGCAGGGAGGTCTTCCCGAACAGAGCCATCACATTACAAGCATTTGGCAGACGGCATTATCCAGAGATGTACAATAAACTGCATACCCATAACCAGGAAAAGATTTTAAATTTGACAACAGTGGTTCTCAATGAAATAACTATTATGACAACTATAACTACAGTGGGCAGAATAACCAGAATTATTGGCACACTTAATAAAAATGAAGGAAAAAGGTATATGACACAGATAATAATATATACTCACTAAATATATACTACACACTTTATCAGGTACAGTTGTGTTCAAATAAATAGCAGTGCGTTAAAAAAGTGAATTAAGTGCAACTATTTATTATTACTAAGTCTGTGTTATTCTTTTACAGGAAACAAATAAAAGGAATATGAATCTGTTCCAAAAAATGGCAGTGTTGACATTTCTCTTCAAACTCAAACATTACTGCATAAACTGAAGACATTTTTCAAGATTTAACTTCACTTTAAATTACTGAACTAATATTTAGTTGCATAACCATTGTTTTTTTATAACTGCTGCGCATCTGTGTTGCATCAAGTCAACCAACTTCTGGCACCTAGAAACAGGTATTTCAGCCCAGGATGAATGAACTACATTCCGGGGGATTGAGCTGGCTACTCTATTACCTCAATCCTTTTTGTCTGGAACCAAGATGTTGCTCACTTACTCGTGTGTTTGGGGTTGTTTTCTTGTTGAAACACCCATTTCAGGGGCATTACCTCTTCAGCATACGGCAACATAATCTCTTCAAGTATTTTGATGTATTCAAACTGATCCATGATTCCTGGTATACAAACCCAACACCGTAGTATGAAAAACATCTCCATACCATGATTTTTGCGCCACCATGCTTCACTGTCTTCACAGTGTACTGTGGCTTGAATTCAGTACCCAGGGGTTGTCTGACGTACTGTCAACGCCCACTAGACCTGAAAATAACAATTTTACTCATCAGTCCACAGAATGTTACGCTGTTTCTCTTTGGGCCAATCAATGTGTTCCTTGGCAAATATTAAGCTTAGCTTCGATCAAACGTCTTCTGACTGTAATAGCACTTACAGGTAATTGTAGATCATCTTTGATCTTTCTGGAGCTGATGAATGGCTGAATCTTTGCCATTCTGACTATTCTTCTGATCATTTTCTTCTGCATGTTTAGTTTTTTTTGCCATTTTAAAACATTTGAGATCATTTTAGCTGAGCATCCTATAATTTGCTGCACTTCTTTATATGTTTTCCCCTCTCCAATCAAGTTTTTTATCAAATTACATTGTTCCTCCGAACAATGATTGGAACGGCCCAATTTTACTTAGCAATTCAGAAGGAAATATATCTTATAACAATGTGTGAAACATTCTTCCTTAATAAAAGACAATTAATGACACCTGTTTTTTTCACAGAATGAATGAATTATCTAATTAAACTCCACAATGCTATTATTTTGAACACGCCCCTTTCAATGAATGAGTCAATTACTCAGAACAAGCAGCGTGCATGTCATGGCAGTTGGATCTGTGGTTTTTCAATTACACTGCTACATCTACAAGTAAATTATTTGCCATGCAGAAATATCACTACTACTAATAACAGTGGTTCATCAGGTTACTGATGTTGTACTGCTATTTTTTTAAATACGACTGTAGATCTGTACACCAGCTTGTTAATGCAAATTTTATCAGTCAATCATGTAGCAACTAAATGCATAAAAGCATGCAGACATGGTCAAGAGGTTCAGCTGTTTTTCAAAGCAAATGTCCAAATTGGGAAGAAATGTGATCTCAGTGACTTTGACTGTGGAATGATTGTTGGTGCCAGACAGGGTGGTTTGAATAATAAACTGCTGATCTCCTGGTATTTTCGTACAACAGTTTGTTGTTTGCAGAGAATGGTGCGGAAAACAAAAAACATTCAGTGAGCAACAGTTCTGCGGGCAGTGGCGAAGCGCCAGACTGGTCAACCCTTACAGGAAGGTGACAGTAACACAAATAAAACACAAGTAACACATACCACACATTACAACAGTGGTATGCAGAAGAGCATCTCTGAACACACAATGCGTCAAACCTTGCATGTCTTATACTCAGCCACAAAAGCACAAAGCAATAAACCAGCAAAATTATAGAGCACATGATAATCACAAAGGTTAGTTAAATTAAGATATTTTACACCTGGATATCAAGAAGTGAAACTTTGCTTGATCTACTGGATCAATCACTCACCACATACCTGATTAAATGTTCTCACTCAACAGTGGTTCCTGTTATCCATGCTTAATGGTAGATACATGTTTATGTTTGTTTTATTAAAAACACCACAGTAAAATGAATGTGCCTTGGAAAGGGGAACTGGTTAAGGCATCTGAAAATTAATGGTCTGCAGACCCTGTATAAAAAATAATAAATGGAAAGAAACTTGTAATATTAATGAAGAAGTGTCTTTTTTAGTGAAAAAATAAAGGTGCATTTGATATACCATATAGAATTCAATACAAATGGGAACACCTTTTTAATGCACCCCTCCCATGGAATGTGATATATGGAATGTTATTATATATAAAATAACTATCGATACCTTTATGCGAGCCTTCCAGTTGAAACTATTGTTTAGGTATTGAACAATGTCCAGAATGTAGATTATGCCAAGATGAAGCAGAATTTATTCAACATATTTTTTGGTACTGTCCCATAGTGAGCTTTTTCTGGACTCAAAATCAAATGTGGCTAAGAAAGTGTGATATCAAAGTTGAAATGGATGTACAGGCAGTGCTGCTTGGGGGATTAAAAATATTAATCTAACATGTCAAGGTTATTATACTTCTTATAAATATTATTATACTTCTTTATTTTCGAGTCTACCTCTGATCAAGATTTATAACTGGAGCATTTTAAATGAATTGTAGAACATCACAGCAGAGTAGAAACCTTGGTGTCTCAGGGAAATGATAAATATCGTTTGTATGGTTAAAGGCGAGAAAAAATCAGACAGTCTGACGGTTGGTGATAGGCCACTTTTTTTTTTAAAGGCAAAGGGAAGAAAGAAATAAAATGGAGTAAGAGAAAAGGAAATCCTTGTCACAATTAATGAATTTCATTAAAAAAGTTCTAAAACTGTAAATATAAGGATACAACTATTATTATTTTTATTTTTGTTATTATTATAATTTTTGTCATTATTTTCTGTTTATTTCTATTCAAATTTCATGTGTGGCACTGACTTTCCTCCCGAAAAGTAATGTGATAAGTGGTTCTTTTTCCTTGCAGGTCATGCTATTGGAGAATGCCATGCTGCTTCTCTCAGCCTCAGACTTCCTGAGTGAGGCAACATTGGAAAGCATGAGCTTCCCCACTGCTGTGCTCTGTAGTTTCCTCCTGGGTAAGAGTGACCTGCTTCTGAAATACTATGAAGCATGTGCTTCTTTCAAGTGGCAGAATTTCAAAATCCAAATTGTTCTCTGAAAATAGCATCTTACTATATACAATTTATAAATGCATTGGATATTTTGATAAAAAAGAATAATATGAACCACGAAACTAGGTTGGTTACAAAACTAGATTAGTATGAAGTATAAAATCTTGGAAAAGGTAAAGCATGACTTTGTCCCCTTGAACTTTCCTTCCTCATTGTGGTCCTCTGGGTCTCTGCTGCAGGCGTTACGTCACTGATCCTATATTACCGCTTCCTGCACCCAAAATCCACCGAAATCTCCCAGAGCCTACGCCAAGGTCACATCAGCAGCGCATGTCTGGAGAGGGGCGAGTCCTCTTTTTCATTGGGTGACAAGAGTGTGCCTGTCCCTCCTGACCACAACCACAGCAGCATTGTCCTCCCTGGCCTAGCAGGTTCCCTGGTGGAACATTGTGGACCCTGTGGTGCCAAGCCCAATGGGAGGGAGTGCAGGCACCACCACTGGCTGCTGATTCGGCTTGCGCTCAAGACGGGTGACCTGGCTAAGATCAACCTGGCCTATGGTGCTGGAGGAGTGGCCGCCATACTGGATGTGGAGGAGTGCAACCCCGAAATCAAAGACAGGGGTGTCCCCTCGCCCCTTTCGCCCAAATCTGAGTCAAAGGAGGCCACAGCACCCCTCTCAGACTGCAAGGAAGAGTTCCAGAGCATCAGCGAAGCCACCACCTCCCCTGGGGGCCAGAGGGATGGAGAAGAAGAGGAGGATGACAGCCTGGAGATGGAGAGCCCCCTGGGGTCCCCTGCCTCTGACTTCAAGAGGGGCTCCCCAGAGGGCAAGTCTGTATTGGGGGACAGCCCTGAACCTAACTTCTGCCCCACCGAGTCCAGCTCCACTCTGTACTTCAGCGCTGACCCCCAGTCTCCCATCAGCACCAGTAACCCAGGCCTGGAGAACCTACCGGACCTCAGCCCCATCACAGGTGACAAGAGCTTGCATGGAGGCATCAGGGGCTTCTTGGGCAGAGTGGAACCTTGGTACACGTCGACCCCAAAACTGGACCCAGGGGTTCAGGAACAACCTGCTCCCCATCTCGGGGGCCCCAGGAGGCAGCTGGTGCCACGAAGAAAAGAAGATGTGAGGATTTTTAAAAAACTTGAGCAGAAAGGGAACTCAAAGAATGAATAAATAATGGGGGGCTTCAAAAGCACAAACATCCCACATGTATGGGAGTTCTCTCTATAGGAAATCAGACAGTCTTTGGTTTCACAAAGCATTTTGTCCAGCGCAAAGATGTGGCCAATGTTCTGTACCATTGCTTAAAAATGGCAACACCTTTTTGTGCAATTCTTTCTTATTTTTTCTTTTTAACTGATGTGTATTCTTTTTAAAGAGAGTTTCTTGCTATTAACTGTTTACAATGATTTACTTTACTAAGGTACAAATATTTAAACTATATATTCATATAATTTTCTTTTCCAAATAGTTGTTTTTGCAGACTCTAAAAAATGTATTGTCCCAATGTCTCAAACAGTCACGAAGGGAAAACATCTGCTGTAAAACAGTACTTTTTGTAGCTTTATTATTCTATGTTTCTAATGTGTTCTTTTTCTTTTACCTCATTTTGAAACAAGTGTACATTCATCATCTTCAATTGATTCTAATAATAGTAATAATAAGCTCAAATAAAGAGCTCAAATAACTAACTTTACTTACACCTTATCTTTAGCTGAAGTCAGTCCATGCTTCGGCATCTTTAGCTGGAGGTCAGAGTCTTCATTAGGTTATCAAGCAATAAAAAGACTATTATCTGAATATCCTAGAGATTCATTGTTACAGATACTTAATATGTGTTGAACTACACAGATGTACAGTCATTTATGCAGTGTCGCATATGCTATGGTGGTGCTTTTTTCCCCTGGTCCTTAGCCTCGGTATGCTGATTTTTGCTTGAAGGAATCTCATAATCCTCTGCCAATGAGAGGTCACAATCCCCCCTGGAGCAATGTGGGGTTAAGGGCCTTGCTCAAGGGCCCCAACAGCTGCACAGATCTTATTGTGGCCACTAATAATTGGCGCTAATTAAGCACAGATGATGATTGACAGCAATGTTTACACGTTAAATTCAGTTTGATTATTTACTACCATGAACATGCAATGGAAATAGATGCAAATGGAAGATAACAAAATATTCCCCCAAAATATGCAAGATATTTAGCCAAATTTGTGTATTGTTTTTATCATGTATAGAATCTTACACAGAGGCTGGATTGCTTACAACAGGTAACACAATGTCAGTTTTTTTGGCTCATATCCTCAACCAGGAGTTCCCAATTAATGTTCTGCCCGCTGTACTTTCTAGGCCACCCCCCACCCCCTCACCCTTCCCTCATTCCAAATGCAGACATAGGCTACATGAGAAGTTTATTTTGAACTGTCATTTTTCAGTGACATGAAATGCATTCCTTCCATGCCAAATGTAACATTCAATAACCATTTTTTAATATGAAGGAGCATCACATTTGCGCAATTATAGCCTACTGCTGGAAACACACAGGTCTAAACTTTCATCAAATAAAAAAATAGATGTGCAAGACTAATTCAACACAAATCTAAACCGAATGGAAACTAGCTACAAAGGACTGCTTTGAATGAATTAGCCTAAATTCCAAGCACCTTTGAAAAGGTAAAAACATGAGAACATATTTGTAATCAGTTCTTATATGTTTAACATAACAGCTGGTCCATCGTATGTTTGCCCAAGTTTTTGCCTGTAGTCGTAACCAGCCATCTCCAGATCCATTATTAAAACCTAAACTGCATCACTACCTAATGACATGCCAAACAGCCCAATGAAAAGTTCTTGAATTATTCACACAGCATCAACGTAATGCATAGTTCTGGACGGCTGAGTTCTGCAAGAAATGTTGGTAGTCTCATCTATTTGCATGCAAAAGAGGAGGCGCAACAACTTTTAATATCTTCTCGTCATAGCGGCAAAGCACTTCAGTCAGCTCTCTATAGTTCAGTGCCCCCTGCTATCCAAACTTTCACTCTCGTTGTACCCCCAAAATACCAGCACCCGACAACTCAAGAAGGAAATCGCATCAATCAGCCTCCTGAGAATTGCACGTTTTCCACAACGTTTCGTTATGCTTGGCCATTGGATACAGGCACCTTCATTAATTAATGCTCAATTTGCACTTTTCCCAACGTGCTGAATTGCACGGTTGCACTGACATACGCAACTACGTAAATCATCAAAGCCATCTCTTGTCAACTTTGATCACCCATTTGAGCAGTGTAATTAAATGCCACACGTGGCCAGCAATACATGCGCTTTGCTAGCAAGCTACCTGTCATTTTTTTTTCATACATGATGATTCGTTTGATCAAGTTGATTTTCGGCCTGGGTCTGCCCTGATGTTTCACTCCCAACCTTTCCCCATAGCTCAAGGATGTAAAATTATCCTGCAGAATCGTATCCAGGATGTTTTCAACTTCACTCGCACTGGCAAATGCGATTTTCTTCCAATTCCAAAATCCAAATGAACTGAATAGAGTACTGAAGTCCTCTATTACGAAGAAGTACGACAAAGCCCCTGGATCATAAAGAAATTTTCCCATTCAAAAATCCCATTGGCTTTTTTATTTTTATTTTTTTAATCAGTTAATATAAATTCAGTTCCCAAAAAAAATGAACGAAAAAAATGAGTCCAGGCATTTTACTCATATGGTTACCAAGCATAAAATGATGCTGTACCAATTTATTATTATTATTATAACCTTTATTTATAAAATAATTTATCCAAATGGGGCGAAAATTCAAGCCTGCCTACAAATCGCCTACAATTTCTCTGCTTTTAAATGACGACGACATATCCCACTTCAATATGCTCCGTATTGTTTTATCTGTTTTTTAACGCTTCATATGGGTACCTCTGCTGAATGAATTTAATTTTCTCAAATATAACTAAATATCATAAATGATACAGATGATACACACACTAATTTTTTTGTAAATTATATTAAAGGTACAATAAGTAAGATTTTTGTGTTAAAATATTGTTACAAGACCAATCCCTTCCTTTCATTGAAAAAGGCTCACTGACATGTTGACTCACCATCTGCCTGTGTTTATACTCCTTAAATTCAGGTTTGAAAGGCCACCAACTGTATCAAAACATTGTGTAGCTCATTGGTTGAAAAATGGTTCCGACTGTCACAGCCAATGGCGTGAGGCTTATTCTGATCGTTCCTGTCGCTGTCCAAATTGCACTCCAGACAAGCAATCACTGAAACTGTGTACTATTGCTTATTATTCAAGCGAATACTACATATCTAGTTGAAAAACAATACCAGTTTGTTATCGGCAGCTACAAGCAAATTAGCTATAGTTAGCTTGACAAATGTACAAATATCCACTTATGATAAAATACAGGCAATACAAACATAGTAGCAATTGCACAAGCGTTGTGCTTCAGGTGGATATTTGTACATTCGGGAAGCTAACTAGTAATCGCTAATTTGCTTGTGATAGCGAACTGGTATTGTTTTCTAACTAGTTAAGCAATAGTATACAGTGATCGCTTGTCTGGAGTGTAATTTGGGCAGCTACACGTTCCTTTTGTCTCTTTACATGTTCAATCATCCATAAACCTTTATTTCTCTCAAACTGTAAGTTACATCGTTTGTGGTAGACTATTATATCTTAGTCATAAAGCCAGCTAGTTACGCAGCCAAATAACTTGCTTGCTCACAATATCGTTGGTTAGCTCAAGTGAAAACTATAAATTGTGTTGTGTAGCACACCAAAGTCAAAATCTCATAAAGTCACCTTTACATTTTCTTACTAGAACACTACGAAAAGATGGCAGGCTCTGTTGCATTTGTCACTGTCAGCTTTCCAAAACAGTGCACGAGAACACTGAACTGTATAATAACAATTTATATTACGCGTTATATTCACGACTGTGGTAAGCAAAAACAGTGTTGTGGTTTGAGGTTGTCTGTTGCTGCAATTCCTCTCTTGACCATTAGGAGTCCGAAATTGCCTATTGTACCTTTAAGTGAAGTTTTTGAATGGGACAATTTCTTTATGACCTAGGGGGCCTGGTTTTGAGTCAGACTTTGATACTCTATGCAACCGTATTAGTTGGCTAATGGGCTAACCTCAATGATAACACTTTGCTAGCTAGCTCAAATCTGTTTTTAGACTTGGTGGTCTTCGAATTTCAAACGTCTAAAAACTATGAATGACTAATAAATAAGTTCAAGTATTTCCAAAAATATATATGATGCCTCAACCATTAAAATTCAGACTGAACTGTGATGTTCTGATTGGTTAGACTATGTCAATCATTATGTTGAAAACAACCACAGGAGTGTGCATCATTCGAAGGCATTAATGAAGCATGCTTCACGGATGGGCTTAAAAACTTGTCATAAATCTACAAATAGCCAATCAATGCCTTATGAGGCCTCTCATTGAAGTATATAGGCCTGGTGAAGCAAAAACGAGCTTGCTTCATGAGTGGGAGCGCTGTTTTGCCGTAAAAGATGTGATTTTGAACAGAGGCATTTGTTTTGCTCCACAAAGGGAACAGGCATTGTAATGATAATGTAACATTAAAGAAAGATGTGTTATGTGTGATACCCTGTTCTGCATTGCATGCAATGACTGCTTGAAGTCTGTGATTCATGGACATCACCAGTTGCCGGGTGTCTTCTCTGATGATGCTCTGCCAAGCTCATGCTTGTTTCAGGGCTAGTCCCCTTAACTTTTCTCTTAGCATATGGAAGGCATGCTCAATTGTGTGCAGATCTTTAACTGCAAAGACCTTTTTCCAGAACAGTGGTTACTCTTTGAAGTACTTCTTGGCAAAGTGTAACCTGGCCATCCTGTTTTTGCGGCTAACCAGTGGTTTGCATCTTGCAGTGTCACCTCTGTATTTCTGTTAATTAAGTCTTCTGCGGACAGTGGTCATTAACAAATCCACACCTGACTCCTGAAGAGAGCTTCAGTGGTTGGGGATTTTTCTTTATTATGGAGAGAATGGTCAAAAACAATAATAATACATCAATAATAGGTTCCAAAGGTGATCAAGACTAGGTCCTGGGAGCTTTTATACCTGCATTTAGGAGGCAGTTACAAACACCTGCGAAGCCATGTGTACCAAACATTATGGTGCTCTGAAATGGGGGGACTATGTATAAACATCACTGTCATTTCTACACGGTGAAACCAAAATGTATAAAAATACTCTTTAATAAGTTACACCCTCTTGTTTTGGCTAACTTACAACAGGGAGTGGTAGAGCCTTGATGCCAAAGTGTTAAACCTCAATAAATTGCTTAATTCATTGTGAGTTGTCTGACTGAACTGCCATTATTTCAGTTTGTGGAACACGCATGAGTGAATTTATTAAACCAATTGTTTCCAAATGACGTTGCCTATTTATTACCAATACATTCGTTTTCAGATGTTAATGGGACAAAATTGTTTAGAACTGCAATAGAACCTTGGGTGTTACAGTATTTCTACAGTATACAAGGTGTTCACATATCAGACGCACTGAGGTTCTTGGATTATAGTAAATTGTTTTGTTTGTGTAGATGTTTACTTTGATCCAATGTTGCTGGTTACATATGAATTCTCAATGCGAACCACAATGTAAGGTTTGTATATGTACCGGCTAATGTAGCCTACTATGCAACTAGGTGCTCCCCCTATTACACAACTCAGAATTATGAATGTATTTGTAAGGGGCGGGATTTCTCTTTGTCACAGACTGCAGACAGGAGACAAACCACGACACATCCAATCTCGCAGTAAACTAAAAATAAACAACATTCCTTATTTTTTAACCAAGTTTTTTTCATCTTGGAAAATAATGGACATTTTAATGATTTATGCAGTTGACTATTGTAACACACATTTGTAACAAATATTTCCCACATACTTGTAAGATTGGACATTTACATTTGTACATTAACTGTTTGTGATCACCTCAAACATAATGTGACAAGTGTCCACTCTCTGTGTCACAGCTTTTCATTGCATACCTTTGAGTAATTGAATAAGAAGTGCAAAATGTTACACTTCTGCATGTTTTCTCCTCCAATAACTTCACCATTTCACGGTGTATGCACTCACACTGTAAACACCCCCCCCCCCCTTTCCCCAAACTACTCCTAAGAACAATGGGAAGTCATTGGCAGCTGAGTAGTGAGATCGTTGATATTATAAAACAATGGGGAGAGCAACTGTTAATGTACTGAAATCATGAAGGGACATACAAAGACAGAGATTATCATAATTATCATATTGTGTATGAATGAAGATTATTTTCCTGTTTGAAAGTGTGGTTTCAAAAGAAAAGTCCCTGTTCCTGAAGACATAAGTGTGTGGGAGAGGCATTGTCACATATCGCATCTTAACAGTGATATGGGGAAAACGTTGAAGGAAGATACATCATAGTGACAGATGTTAAATGTGGACATGCTATTCTTTACCTATAACGTTTTTCTGATTGTGAATGTGACAAAGAGAGTGCATTTTAAATAGCCTCTTCTCTCTGGGATTTCATTCAGAAAAAGTACTATTGGCATATATTTGTCACGTTTCATGTTTGTCACATCATGTTTCATGTTTAGTTATTGGCTTGGTTTTGTTATTGTCATTTCACGTATTATGTTAGTCTAGTCTCACCATGTTTTTATGTTTTTTGTCATGTTATGTTTCATGTTTAGTTCTTGTTACCATTTATTTCTTAGTCTTGCCATGTCATGTTATATAGTTTATTGTCATAATTTTGCAAACTTGTTATGCCACGATTTATGTTGTTTCATGTTATGTTGTTCCGTTCATTGTTTAGCATACACTTTTTTGTGTCTTTCTGCAAACCTTGCATTCATGCTTTTTCTCTCTCTCCCTTTCTGTCACTCACGCTTCCCTAATTGTTTCAATTTCACCTGTCGACACCTGCATATAAAGCTCAGTTTCATGTCATGTCTGCGAAATTGTTGCCCCCTGTTTTTGTCAAGCCATTGTCTACCCGTTACGATCCAAGCCTGTTTATTGACCAAAGATTATTGACTTCTGTTTGTTGACCATTGCCTACCTGTACCACGACTTTGCCTGCTGTCTTTGTGCTTTTGCCCCGCGGAGTAGACTTCGGTCTTGACTCTTGCGCCGTCATCGACCCTGAGCCTGCCTACCACCCGCCTGTACTTCTGCCCCGCTGACAGCTTGCTTGGTCTAATCAACTGTAAGTCGCTCTGGATAAAAGCGTCAGCTAGGTAACATGTAAGGTCATGTAAAAACACCTTTGGCAGCAACTATAGCAACCAGTATTTGGGTAGCTCTGCACAAGTTTGGCACAGGTGGATTTGGAGAACTTCTTCTTTCCAGAACTTGTTTGAGCTGGGAGATGGTTATTGGTTTCCGCTGTTGGATTGCAACAATGAAGTAATTCCACAGATTTTCCAATGGATTTATGTCAGAGGTTTCACTTGGTCATGCCAGAAAATCCACCTTGTTCTTTGAAAGCCACTCCAAGATAGATTTGGCCTTGTGCTTTGGGTCATTATTCTGCTGGAATATGAATATGAAAATGAACAAATTTTAATTAAGTGTTGAGGGTGTTTTTTTTCCTTTGATACTAAAGTAACTGCTGGTATTTTATTTTGTTTCAGCCTTGCATGTGAGTAAGGACCAATTTCAGTCAGCGAATCCGGACTTCATGAAAGGTAAAGTTTTGTACTTGATACAATATGCAGCCAGTTTCCTGCCCCTGTTTTAGATTGTAGACATGTGAGAGTTAATTTACCCTGTGATGAAGAATAAAGTTTTTATCAGGTGTTAGTAAAGTGAGAGTTTGCTTTGTACTGCTTGTTTTTTAAATTACTGACCGATGTGCCTGACCTCCGTGCCTTGGAGCTGGCAATTAAGGAATGCAAAAATGCAATTGTGGAGTATTTCTGCACTAAATTGAAGACCAAATATGTCCAGGCTGTCTTCACTGAGTCACCTGAGGGACTGATACTCAATGCCGATGTAAGCTAATTGCAAAGTTAATTATTAATAGTAATAGTAACTTTTTTCCATTATGATGATATATTATGCACACTGCTTTTCTAGTGTAGAATATCATTGTCTTTGCCCCTGACTTTGCCAGCCAGCCCTCGCCTGATACTGCGTAAGTGAGGAATGGAGTAGGAACAGTTATTAACTGTTGCAGAATATCCATGCACAAGTTATAGTCATGGTAGAAATTTTACTTATGTATATTAAAGACAATTATTGTGTCAATAAAAAACTTGTTGTCTGTGAACAATACAAGATACCAATGTGTTTCAACGAAACTGTTATCTCTGTCTGCAACAGGTGGCACTGAGCAAGTCATGACAGGATGGATGGTCAGCACTGAAGGCCGAATTATCTGGGAGGGGGTCCAGACAACCTTTATCACAGGGCTTGCTGCAGAGTTTGCCACTTTTCATATCTTCAACCTCCATCCCAAGATGAGGCAGCTCAGACACTGGAGTTCATTCAGTGGTAAGGCCTCTGGAATATATATTCCTCTGAAACATTCAGTTAGTGAGGAATGTGTTGTTGCATTCCCTGATCTTGGGCTTGTTTGTTTTTGGTGCTTCATTGGGATTACCCCGAGAGGGGAACAAAGGCCAGTGTGTCTGAAAACAGGACTCCTAAAACTCGGTGAGGTCTTGTGAGCCATCACACTCCAGCTTGGTAAGTTGGCATGCCCAAAAACGCAATAAAAAAACCGCTGTCCGAGAACTGCTGTCCTGAAAGCGCCGTGACGTCATGGTTCTGCGAGTATGTAGAATTATGCTTCTCCGAACTTCCTACACCGCAAGACTCTCCATAGAAAATGAAACATTACGTGAAGGATTTGGTGTGTAATCACATCGTCGTTGTTAGAATTAAAAATGCCGTGTTAACACAGCAGAAGTGAGCGCGATTATGGGTATTTTGTAAGACAATTTGTAAGACGTTTTGGCACCGTTGGCGTTTGATACGTTGTATATAAAAACCTAAGAGCTGTAAAGCGTCTATGGGACAAAATTATTAAAATTGTAGATTATAAAATTCCCTATAGAAAAATGAATGGTGGAATTTCAAGGGTGAAAAATACTGACGTCACACATCGGCTTGTGTACCGGTATGTTTATATTATCCATGACAACGACGTTCATCCGTTGTTGCTAGGATACCGAACATACAATGTGGCAAGGACGGTAAAAATGAGTGCGAACGCTACGAACGAATCCTAGCGAGACATTAACCACAGTTCAATGGTTTTAATTCCTGAGACTGAGGTACCACTATAAATATATTAACTGGTAAGTTTAGTGGCTAATAGTTCTGCGCCATGACTGACTACTCAGGACACGGGCTTCCCTTTCTACCAGGGAACACTTTCAGGGATATCACGGTAAGACAAGCTAAATACAGTGAGCTAACTTAGCTAGCTTAACTCAATGGACTGGGTACTGTAGCTAACGTTAATTTTGTCATGTAGTCTCCAAATGAAGATGTTGTGTTAACTTGCAAAATAAACTGGAAAGTAGGTGGGATCACATTGACATATTTGCTTACAAGCTAAAATATCATAGCTACCAGTGCCGGCTCCTAAACTCAAAATCGAGGAGGCGGAACATATCCCCAACTAAGTAACTTATTGTAGGGAGGGCAAAGTGGAGCTGCCCTCATGAGCTGTTTTCATCATTTTCCTTGATTAACATTGTGATTAAGTCACAAAGTGTTGGTACTATCAGGTGTAGCCAATTCTACTCAATTAGGTAAAACAGAAATAAAACTACATGTATAGGCTACATGCATCTACTCTTTGGTTTCCGCACTCATGCTGCGAGAATATTCATGGTAAATATGTAGATGTAGTCATTTAAACAATCGAGCTCAGGTTAGATGGCCCTAATGCCAAAGAAGAAAAACATTTTGTGTATGCTGTACATGTAATACCGTCTCCATACATTGAATCACATTGTGCATATTTTGTCGCGAAAGTGTATGAAATTGAATCGATTAATCACTCTAATAATATTAGTAATATGGCGTGAAGAACGAAGCTAAGCGTTTACCTGCCAATTGATTATTACCATCATTGGCAAACTTGTTAATCAAAGAAAATTATTGAAAACGGGTCAAGACCAATAATTGGTTTAAGGGGATATTTTCAGCCTCCTTGATTTTGAGCTCAGGAGCCGCCACCGATAGCTTCATAGTTCAATGCAAATTTACCTTTATGCCTTAACAGTGGTTCCATTTGATTGCCGTAAAGTTGGTTTTATATGGATTCCAGCTTCAATAGCCCAGGAACGAGACGTCAAATACTGAAACAAATTACAAATTCTGAATGCGGATACAAAAGAATACAAGCTACAACCTTAGTGTTTCCCGTAGTCGTTGCGTAATGCGTATGTTTCGACAAAATCGAGCGAATGTTCAGGTTCTCGTCCTCCCGACACGTGAGGGACCGTGTACAAAGTTCACCACCAGAAATCTATTTCTTTTAAATATCCATAATACTTGAGATTTACAGAACTAACCCCGACTCGACAATGGTCAATCAGCAGCCCCTACCACAGCTTTTATGTGGAAGCGATTGCAACTACTTGCATTATAGTACTGGGCAAAAAGCCAACAATCGTTCACCATTATAACGTAATCAGGAATTATAAATTTCCCATCTCATGCAGAAGAAGAAATCCATACTTCAGAACACCAGAACAACAAGAGCTGTTGTAAGACGTGACTGGTAAAGCAGCTTTCTCAGCTAGAGTAAGTCATTTATGGAACACAATACCCATCAGCACATCAGCACAACACAAGACACAAGAAAGCAGCAATATAGAGGTTATACCACAAGATGTACCACTCATCAGAAGTAAGAATCGGAAGGCAAGATTACAAGTACAGACCTAAAGTTGGGGAACAAAGTTTTATGGACTGATGAGACCAATATTAACCTCTTCCAAAGTGATGGAAAGGCCAATTCTGGAGAAAGGAGGGATCTGCTCATGATCCAAAGCACGTGTGAAGCCCGGTCAAGGAAGTGTCATGGCTGCTTCTGGAGTAGGCTCCCTAATCTTTATTGATGATGTAACTCATAATGGATGAAATCAGAAGTCTACAAAAACATCTGTCTGCCAAGTTATGGAGAAATTTTTCCAAACTAATTGGGAGGAACTTCATCATGCAGCTGGATAATGACCTAAACACACTGCCAACACAACAAAGCACTTCATTAGGGAGAAAAAGTGGAAGGTTTTAGACTGGCCAAGTCAATCACCAGACCATAACCCTATTGAGCATGCATTTCATGTCCTGACGAGGAGATTGAAGGGAAAAGGCCCCCTGAAACAAACAACTGAAAGAGTATATAGCAAAGGCCTGGAAAAGCATCACAAAGGAAGAATTAAACAGGGATATGCTACCAAATAATAAGTGTTATTTACTTTCATTTGCTTAAATACTCTCTGTTCCAATACATGTGCTCACCTAAAAATTGGGTGGTCTGATACCAAAGGTGCTATGCTCTACGTAGTTTAACACATCTAGGTATAAATACCAGAAAATAAAAGCTGAAATTCTGAATTCTTGTCTCGTTCATCTTTATCTCAACCCCAAATTCAGTGTATTGCAAAAACGAAGGAATTGGCCTTGCTGTTGCAATACTGTAAAAGCACTTTTATTGCCTTTTAACAATGCATTTCCTTCCCATGGACAGCCTATGAAAATGAGCTTGACAGCTAAATCCGGTACAGCAGTTGTGTGCATGGTCCCTGACAAATAAAGAAATACAAAAATAAACCGTACCTTAGTTAAATGTTGGTTCATTTTTATTAGGAAAAAATCCAATATCTTATTTAACATGAAAAGGACAGAGAAGGCACCAAAACCATCTTTGCAGATTAGAAGGCCATAGTACACTTTTTAGATGTGGAAATTTATACTCCTTAATCTTTTCTTTAGTTAAAAATATAATTCATTCCCAACTGTAAAATGGAGAACATTCATGTAACTAAAGATTAGAGGCTCCTCTTCTGCTCCTAATTCAACTCTTCCATCATGAAATTATAGCTTGGTTTAATTTAGGTTTTATTAAAAAAGCGATTCAGTAACTTTACACCTGTCAGTAGGAGAGTACTCAAACCAACAACACATAATAGAAGGCCTCCAACTGGCCATATTACAGCTTTTCAATTTAGACATTTCAATTTAGATTCATGTTGGTGAAAAAAAACATGAATAACTTCTCAACCAGGAGGAGAGATATAAAGCTGGAAATGCACATTAGAGGACTCTCTCTAAGCTAGACTACAACATTTAAAGTGACTGTAAATGTTTAAATAACCTGCCTCACCACCCCACCTCCCTCCTCAAGCGATTAATAATCGCTTGAAAAAAATTACCACCCACATGTTAATTGTATTGGAGAAAGAGGGAGACTGGGAGAGGGATTAAGAGTTGAAAAATAGCACAATGCTACTCCACACAGAAAGGTCCCCTGGGCAGGATTCAAGCCCTAGCCATTGTGGCTGCTATGGACCCAATAGCTCAGAGTCTGGTCTGGAAATTAATAAACTCCATACAATCCTCACATAGAAATAGATTCAAATATTTTGACTGGAAAAAGTTAATATGTCATTGCACTTTGTCTAATTTTGCTGATGCATACAATAATACTGGTATTCAATGTACAGATTTACAGATATAACTTTATGGTCACTTCACCTGTAAAGTCACTTAGGAATTTTTTTAAACTTTTGTTTAATTTCGGTGAATTTTCAGAGGAACAAATTCAATAGCTCACCGATATGTTGGACAGTAATAAAACCTGAAAATTGTAGTATGGCCAGTAGGGGGCTCTCTATTAAGTACAGTTGGTATTAGTTCTACTGTGCCTACATATTGTTGACAAGCTATTGATTATTTTGGCACTAAGATTAAACCAAAGTAATTTTTTGTATTGTGAAAGTTGTAGTATGACCAGTAGGTACATATCGTTGAGAAGCTATTGAATTTTCTTCAGAGGAAAATTTACCAAAATTAAACAGAAGTAACTTTATGGATTCTGAAAGTTGTAGTATGGCCAGTAGGGGGCTAAGACTAGAGAAATCTTGGAACGTCTGTGAGTATGGACTAGGCAGTCCGCACTAAAATGCTGAGTAAACAAATTAATGACTTTCCATGACAACCCGAGTTAACTGTGAACTGTGCTTGCTCTATAAAGCCCATTGGTCTATTATCATGTGACATGCAAACTTCAAACAGAATGGCCACAGCTGGGTTTCGTCGTGAGCTTTTGAATTTGGAATTCCGGAATATCTGGGGAATATCCCAATATAAAATGGACATTTTACGGCAATCTCCACTAGCAAAACAAAAAAAGAAAGACCTCTACTGCTGGCCTGTACACATTCCCTTAGTGGCTAATGCGAGAGTCTCGCATGGCAAGAATTTAGCATAGGTAATTTAAGTCAGCGATTCCCAAACTCGGTCCTGGGGGCCCCTTGTGTATGCTGGTTTTTGTTCCAACCATAATTGCAATCGCAGAATTTTAACAAGCAGTTAATTTGGCTGAAGTGGTTCATGTTTTGAGGGATTGTGTAAGCCACATTGTGTCAGAAATAGCTGTGCATACTGTGAAGTATAACATTCCCAAGTTCATATTGTGCTATATTTCAAACATTACATAAACATAAATATTTGTTTTGATCAAATGAAAGACTGAGGTTAATCAATATGCTCCTATTTAGGTTATTCTTTTATTTAATTAATAATGAACACCATACAGGTTTGGCTCTTTATAATTTCCTTTGTCTGGTTTTTTTTCATTATCTTCCTGATTAGTTAGTTTTAGTAGCCAGGTGTCCACGCTTTCACCAATTAGGAGCATACTGATTCAACTCGGGTATTTTTATGCAGTTTGTGGCACGCACAATTTGAACTTGGGTTTCAGCATGCATAGCTATATCTGACATAATGTGCCTTACATAACCCCTGTAAACATGAAGCACCTAATTATGGTAAATTAATTGCTTGTTTAAATTCTGAGATTGCAATTATAGTTGGAACAAAAACCAGCATACACAGGGGCCCCTAGGTCCAAGTTTGGGAACCACTGAGTTTAGTTATAGGGTGTTACCAATATTTTGCCTATTTTTATATAGCTATGGTTGCAAATATGTTACATTTCAGTGTTTTTGCGCTAAGCCGATCAGTATAGGTGCTCAAACTCGTGTTGCAGAAATCGATTAACATTATGTTTGATTATGACTTAATTAAGTGGTTTGTTTGAGTGAAGCATGGAATGTCAGTATATGGTAACATAAGTTAAATGTCCCAACAAGCAGGAAAGAGATTGAAACATTTTATGAGAGTATTACAAGAGAAGTCAGATTAAATTTGTGTATTAGACTACATTACCACAGTACTTAATACGAAATACGAAAGATGTATAAATCCATGCGCTGCCCTGCTTTTGATTATCTGATTCTTGATGAAGAGACAGGAATGTACACTGCAACAAACTAACTTCTTTATCCTTTCTGGTCTTGTTCCTTTTCACTCCATTAGAAGTCGGCGCAACACAGGTCCCAGACTTTGACTTACAAGAATGGCTATATATTACCAAAACGCCCCATTGTAGGAATTGGGCAGGCAGATCTCTTTTCAGACCATCTTAACCAGAGCAAGGTCAACCAACTGGTTATCCAGAATCTTGCACAAACCCATGAACAATTACCAGCTGGCCCTTCTACAGAATTCATTCCTGCACATGTCTTCTTTGACAAGAAGGTATGTTTTACTCAGTTGGCTAAGGATGTTGTCAATTTGTGTTTAAAAGCTTAAATCTGAATGGCGTCTCATGATGAAGCTGAGACAAGGCCATTGTACATACACTTACCAAGCACTTTATTAGGAACATTTTTACTTTACATTTTAACATTATTACACCTACTTATCCATACGATTATCTAATCAGCCAATTGTGTGGCATAAAGCTAAACATGCTCGCAGTATTTTCATGTTTGTCACAATTCCTTTCTATCACAAAAACCAACGATTACTGCAATGTGCAGATAAGCTTCAGTATAATTCAAAGACAGGCTTTGTTATGGAGAGAGATTAGTCTCAATATTATTCACAAATGCACGTAACATGATCCAAAAACAAGAGACGATTCACAAATCTGTTTTATATATCCACACATAAATATATCTCAACTTGTGTCTTGTGTCTTCCGATTTGTACAAATGCATACATATTTGTATATGAAGAGCAAAAATGCTTCAGTGTGTATTTTTTGCAATAATCCAGTATCAAATGTAAAATTTGCATTTGCAGATCAAATGACACGCATCCATTCAGTGGCGTGAGTTGTAGGTTTCCTTTTTTCTTTTTTTCTTTTGATACTTTCCTTCTGCAGTTCCAGCTGGTCTCGTCAGCTAACATATTGCCATTGTTAGACACATACATATTAAAATAGCAAGCTAGATACCTCGTACTAAGGTCTTATTTAAGCACAAATTGTAACCCTTTTGCCGTTCCATGCACAGCTTGCCGCATTTGTGAATCGATAGCTATTTGTGTGTGGATTGCACAGGAACTGCCCAGGAATTTGAGGCTGTTGGTGTAAATCATAACTACCCCACCCCCCAAGGATATTAGTTCAAGAGTTTTTCTTTTTAAAACACATTTCCTGCCACCTAGTGCCATAAATTCCATACAAAAGGACATTCATACCCCATACAAAATAACTCTCCAGCCGATTTGTAAGTTAGTTAGATACGATTGCCTACCCCTGCTTGATATGTTTTTCTATTTGCATGTCAGCCAACGGGGATAATATATAATAACCACACTATAGGTGTTATTTACTTCCTGACTTTCAGTAAAATGCCTTAAAATACAAAACTGGATCAATCAAAATCCTCTACAGATGTAACAACAGGAGGCTACTGCTAGAATGGTATACATTGCAGTGGTTTCCAACCTCGATATGCTGTATGTTCATGTTATGCTTGCTATGCTTTATTGCAAACAAATACATAAAAAGAGGTAACAATTATTTAACTGATAAAATTAAAGACTGCTGTGAACAAGATGTTAATTGATGAATGAGGGGACATGACTACCAAAATGAAGAATTCAATGATAGGTGAAAGCAGATGATAGCATGACAAACCTGCATTGTGTTAATAAGTTTAATTGTAAAGAAAATACGGATAAAATGAAACATATCAAACAACTGAGAGGAGCCTATTGATTTACTGACTGTTTAAATATTTTGCTAGCTTTTTATGTAGTAATTGTCATATGTCATAGCCTGCCTAACTGTTTTCATTGAAAGAAATGGGCCTATTTCACATCAAACGTTCATAGAATGGAGGTACACACATACAGCGCATTTGCCACTTCTGGCTTCACACAACTTCAATTGCGAAAATGGTGCAATCAACAGGAAAAAGCTCCTTCTTTAAAGTAAAGTCTAATATCTAGGCAAAATCCATCTAACACTTAAGGGCCCACTGAAGACAAATAGAAGAAAGTGAACAAAACATCTTTCATTGCTTTCCCCTTGATAGCTAACATTAATATTGTCAATTTGCTTCATTCACAATTTCTTTCTCCCACAAAAATCTACCCAGTGCTTACTGGAATATGCAATAAGCTTATATGTAATTCAAAGGTAGACTTTGCTATCTTGATGCAGCAGAGCTAGCACCAGCAATAAGTTAGCCAAACCCTAAAATGCTCACTTTATCAGCTAACAACTAATAATATGTAACTAATAACAGCTAATAACATGTAAAACTCTGTTTCTCTGTTTGTCAGGGCACAGAACCCAGGAACCAATCGCGAACTGTAAGGACTTCCAATAAAAGTATTTACTGGCAGGTCAAACAGGCAATGGTCAAGCACGGGCAAACAGGAATATATTAGACAATGCAGTTCATAGGTAATCCAAGCAGGGGTTTGGTAACCAAGAAACAGATGTAACTCTGCTAATCCAAAATGTGGTCGCAGTCTCAGGCAAAAAGTTGTTAACAGAAAGGCAATCAGAGAAAGCCGACAAACCAAACCAAAAGGTCGTGGTTGGGGTTCACGAAACGGGTTGAAACACTGGCAGCTCAGACAACCTAAACGCTGGAAGGAATGGCTGGAACACATTACAATCTGGCACTGAACAAGAGACCGAGGCGGGTATAAATAGACAGATAATGACAGGTGAAACAGATAATGAACAGAATACAGAACTACGGTGGTCACAGAGGTCAATAAAAGGCAAAATGCTGGGCCTTGAACTAAAAATGTTGGCAAAATACTCAGATCATGACACTGTTTACAACTTCACTACATACCACTGCAATAGAGAGCTAGTACTGGCAATTAGCCGACCCTCTCTTTCAGAAAGCTTTATTAAACTTTTTTAGTTATACGTTACATTGTTAACCTGTGGTGCAAGGTGGAGCTGGTCCAGACCTCAATGCAAAGTCTGTACAATGTATTCGGAACTAGCATTATAGAGATGTGGATGTTGTTAAGATTAGTACAAACATTAACTTAATGTTTACCGTTTAGTTAGCTGGCTTACCATAGCTTTTAATATTCGCTTGCAAAGCTGGACAGGGATGTAATGTTACAAGCAACCTATTATAAAGTTAGTTCCTATTATGGGAGTTCTAAAAAAATGATTTTTAATCGGTTAATCAATGAAATGTCACCATGAAAATACTGAAAATGCCCATTATATGAAGGCCTATTATACATTTTGAAGAACATAAAGTTTCATACTGATTACAAACTTATCATCTACTTGGTTGAACAATGAAAATGTTTTGGTAATTTTCTGGCCAGACCCAACTTTGGCATTGTATAATTTCTTTATATATGATCCATTTGACTTAATTTTGTTTGTGATATTTACTAGTATTTCAAATCTGGATACCATACACCAAGTGGAGCTGATGTCGGAAGCCATCAAAGTATGTTTTAATGTGAATTAAGCTTCTCTTTGAAATGATCAAAACATACCAAGACATAGCAGTGACAACTTCCATTTTTTCAACATAAGTAGGCTTATTATACCTTTTAAAGTAGTTTAACACAAGTAGATTAACAAGTAGACAAACGGTATTGGGCAGAAGTGAACACAGACAGTGTTGTCAGTGTTTGTTTAAAAATATTTTATAGTATAGTATGTCTCTAAGTATGAAAGGGTTTTCAAGCACCAATTGGATCTGTTTTGGACATTAGCTAGTAAAACGAAGAGCAATCTTTGCCATTTAAACTACAGGGGTAAGTTTTGGTCCTGCTTGTTTTCCACAGGAACTCCTTACCCCATCAGGAGATGCTGCAGATTTCAAGTGTAACAAAATCTTTCTTTATCCATTTTTGTTGTCTTTTAATCACTGTATTCAGGGTATGGTGGCTAATCCAGCCAGTGTGACGGTGTTAAATGAATTACGTCTCTACCGCTCTTCTCCTTACACACACCTCCGCTTTCCATGCAGGTGCTTCGTTTCTTTGGATACTTTAAGCAGGTGATACTCCTGTCACCTCAGGAGCAGTACAGAGTGCGCCCTGTAATCATCAGCTACTTCCTGGAGGATGACAGCTTCTGTGTGATTGAGCCAGAGGTGGAGAACTCTGGGATGCCACAGGGAAAGCTGATCAAAAGACAGCGTCTGCCGAAAAACAAACAGGGAGACTTTTACCACTGGAAAGACCTGAATGTGGGAATTGACATTTGTGTTTTCGGAGTCGCCTATCGCATAACCAGCTGTGATCAATGCACAAAGGTAATGAGTCATATGATCTGGCATCATAGCCAACCCCTAAATACTCAAACAGGCATGCAGGTAACTGGTTAAATGCAATTTACCTGTAAACGTTGAATTAAAAAACCATTAAATTAAAGCTGAGAGTCTGCACTTTAACCTCGCATTGATTGCTTAAATCCAATGTGCTGGCGTGCAGAGCCAAAACAACAAAAAATGTGTCACTGTCTGAACCCATATGGAAAAGAAATACATTTCAAATACATTTTGATATGCATTTCTGATATGTTTCATATATTCATAAATGTATTTTCAATGTATATGGAATGTATGATAAATGTATTTTCAATGCATTTATCAAAAACATTTCTAAATAGTATTGCAAATGTATTTTAAAATACATTTTGAATGCATAAAAAAGTCATTTTATAATAGTTATATTACAGAAACATTTTGGAAAGCATTTTGTGACAAAACTTACATATTTATCATTTTTGCTCATCCATGAGAAAGGGTTTTATTTTAGGTAATGCAGTTTTTCAGCTTATCAGCATGTTTGATTGTGGTATAGGCATTTTTGGAGAGTGAAGGGATATTACTGAATGAGCCTGAAGAGATCCCCACTGACCCCTACACCCAGCGGAGGACACAGCCCCAGCAGGCCTTCGTCACTCCCTCCGATTTCGACTGCCTCAAGCAGTTCCTTTTCATGGACCGCAAGGTGACCGGAACCTAAAACCGATTTATTTCTGTCATTCTCTTATTCTCTGTATTCTCTGTCATTCCCCAAAATGTAAGGGGTAAATGATATAAACAAGGATACATTGAACAATCCTCTTTTATCAATGTGGGAACTTTAATGTACATGAGTGACACAAAAATGACTAAAGTAACACTATATATCATTAGTTTAGTTTGAACACTACCATTCAAATGAATTCAAGTGATTTTGTATTTTTTTTAGCATTATAGTATACATTATCTTGCTCTCAGTTTTCCAAGATACACGTACTTCTGAGCTACTGAAAGTGAGGTGTTTTCCATGAGACATATCTTGCAGTACCTGGAGCTTACAAGAATACAAGTCCATCCTCAGGCTAATGTCTTTATCGGCAAATGACTGGAAAATTGGCTCTTGACTATCCCCCTAGGTGCTGCGTTTCTTTGCCCTGTGGGAACACTCAGACTCCGTCCATATGGAGACCCGCCCTGTCACAATTCACTATTACCTGGGAGATAATTCGGTGGAGATCCGAGAGACGCATGAGCACAACAGCGGGCGGGACCCATATCCTGTGCTGCTGAGGAGGCAGAAGGTGCCAAAGGATGTAAAGCCCAAAACGGGTGAGCAGTCCTCCAGACCCATCACCCAGACACACACCTCTGTCCCTCTCACCAAAAAGGAGAAGGACCCAAAAATCATCATTTGATGGGTTCCCTAAAAATGTGTGTGAGCGGGATTTATTATTAATGAAACCCACATTTCTTTGCCTATTTCCAGTGTCAGTTGATTTATGACTCCACCTCTTTTTATCATTTAAGTTAATGTAGGTACAATAGAACCTCAGAGAACCAAACTTCAGAAAACCAAGTCTCTTCAACTGAACTGGGTATGCAATCAGAAGTATTATATTAATACAAACACAAATTAATACAAATTAAATAAAATTTAGACAATGGAGTGAGCTGTTGCTAAAGAGTAGCCTACAAGGTAAGTACTGCTTTTGACATGAAAAAAGACCAGGACAAGATTTGCTGAGGGATGGAAGTGAGTAGTGGGCAAATAATCTTAAATCCTGCAAAGATCGCGTAACACTGATTGCTACGGCCAAAGTTTGACTTCCACTTACAAGTTCTAGTTTTATGTCACTTTGCAGGCTTCACCACCTGGCCCCTCCTACCCTCTCCACTTCCTATGTACGCTTTATGAGTGCAAAACCTTGTTGCTTTTCCAATGTCACTATATGGATTTGTTTCTGATTTGGCAATTTAAGTTGAGCCTATTGCTGTTTATTTTATACTTGTTCCCTGGGGTTCTACTGTGTTTGTTGAATTCTAGAATAATATGTAATTGGGGCAAAATAGTTTTTTTATGTATATATTTTCAGTCATAACCACACCATAACATCTTATTTTAGTTCAATCTGAACTGCAATTTCACTACATTGCACCAGGGTAACTAAATTGTGGATGGGCCCTGTAAATGTATTTTTATCTCTTAGTATTATAATTGACACATTGGAAATGAGCATTATTCATTATGTTAGGTCCTTATGGTGTTTTTCTGTTCCATGTTGTGTGTTGCAGTGTCAGGGCAGCAGTGTATTGACATTCACACAGTGAATGGTAGACAGCAGGACAAAACCGGATGTCATTGTTTTCAGTGAGACAATGACAGCGAAATCCCTGACAACAGGACAAAATTTCCGTTGGGTTAAAATTTACCGTCCACCAACGGCAGTAGGGTTACATTTCCTGTTGGTCTGGAACTGGTAATAGTTTTAATCAAGAGATGGGATGAAATTTGGAACCAAAAACCTCAAATTAACCAAGATTGACAAAAAGGCTATAGAATGCCTTCTGCTGGCAAAATGCTGCCAAAATGCACCAAAATTCAGATTATGCATTTCAGATGTATACTTTGTGCTGTAGCTAGCTTGGGAAGCTATCTTTGCCAACAAGCAGACAAGATGGCATTATGATATTGCAAAAGCTTAAATCGTCTTATAAAATGATTCAAAAATAATGGTTGGGTCTAGCTCACAACACCATTGAAACAGAATAGCTTGTTTATTCGCTAACTTTCATGAATCTTAAATACAGTAGTGCAAACGGAAGTACCTGCAGAATCCTGGTCCATTTAGCACAGGGATGCTTTGGTACACCGGTATTCTGTATGGTGTGCGGCATAAACATGACAACAGATGTAAATAATGCAACCGTGGCATGTCACTGTGTAGTCCACTGTCTTGCCGTCTGCCGCATAACTTAGGGTTGTGGACTTCAGGTTGTGCAAATCTTCATCTGTTTTAATAGATAAAAATGTAATTCTGGATCAGGGCATCCAGCAAACACACTGCAATAATTTCATTTCATTTCATTTCATTTCATTTCATTTCATTTTTATTTGTTCCTTTCATGAAAATGCACATTACAATTTAAAGTTAACACACAAGTCCACAACACATCTGTCAAATTAATGCTTTTCATGATTGGAAAGGAGCAGAAAGAAGAATATAATTCTTATTTTTTGTCTGCCCCTTACTTGAACACAACATTCTTAGATGGTCTGCCTTTTCCATTAACCTACACCTTCACCCACACCATCACCTACACCCTTAATTCCAACAACATAAAACAAAATAACCTGTAAAATAGAAATCATATTCAAGTTCAAAACACTTAGTTAATTTTCATATGCATATTGTCTAATTTGTCTTTCTTTATACATTTTTTTAAACTGAAAGATATCTGTACAACCCTTTAAATCCTTCTGTTGAAAATTCCAAAGTTTGACGCCGCTAACAGAAACACACATTTGTTTTAAAGTGGTCCTCATAGAAGTGGTCCTCATAGAACTTGATGCTTAAAATCCAATCTCATTCTATGATTTTCATCTTCTGAGGAAAACACAAACAGTTTTTGCACATTCTTTGGCAATACTCTCTTTTTAGCTTTGAACACAATTAATAATGTCTGCTGTTCAATTATCTCTTTGAGTTTCAATAACCATGCCTTAACAAATAATCCATTCGTATGTTCTCTAAATTTGACTTTGTGAATAATTCTAACTGCTCTTTTCTGTAGTAAAAGCAAAATGGTTGCTTATATATGTGTTACCCCACACTTCTGCACAATAACACAAATAAGGCAGTATAAGTGAACAGTACAACATTCTCATTGTGTTACAATCTAAAACATATTTCGTTTTGTTCAAAATAAAAATATTCTTGGACACTTTTTTTTTTACATGTGATATATGAGATTTCCATGTCAAATTTTCATCCATTATTACACCCAAAAACCTAAACTCGGATACTTTCTCAATGTTAATTCCATCAATAGATAATGAGATGTCATCCTTTTCTTTATTAGCAAACACCATAAACTTAGTTTTTTTCAAATTTAACGATAACTTATTTTCATCAAACCAAGATTTAAGTTTAACCATTTCATTTTCAATATTTTTAAATAATAATAAGTTTTTAAATTATCTCCTGAACAAAATAAATTTGTATCATCTGCGAACAACACAAACCTCAATAATTTTGAAACTTCACAGATGTCATTTATATATAAAACGAAAAGTTTAGGCCCGAAAACTGAACCTTGTGGGACCCCACATTCAATTTTCATACATTCTGATGTATTACCAGCATATTGCACATATTGTTGTCTATTGTTTAAATAACTAGTTAACCATTTTAGAACAACTCCTCTCACCCCATATGTATTTAACTTAGAAATTAAAATCGAATGGTCTATAGTATCGAATGCTTTTTTTAAATCAATGAATACCCCTATTGTAAATTTCTTTCTATCAATTGCTGTTGTAATTTCTTCTATTATTTCCATTATTGCAAGACCTGTAGACCGGTTTGTCCTAAAACCATATTGACTCTCACTCAATAAATTGTTGTTTTCAATAAAACTATCTAATTTTTGAACAAACAGTTTTTCTAGCACTTTTGAAAATTGGGAAAGCAATGATACTGGTCTATAATTATTAAAACTGTGTTTATCTCCTGCTTTAAATAATGGAGTGACCTTAGCTGTTTTCATCCTCTCTGGAAACGCACCTGCTCTAAATGAAAGATTGCAAACATAACATAGTGGTTTGACTATGCAATCAATAGTCATTTTTACTATTTTCATGTCAATTCCATCACTGTCAGTTGATGTCTTGTTTTTTGTTTTAGCTACCACAGAAATTATTTCATTTTCTCTCACCTCTCCTAGAAACATTGACTGTATCACCTTATTTTCCCCTTTCCAGCCACTTTCTGTTTGTCCATGTTTTTTTATAATGTCATTTGCTAAACTAGGCCCAACATTTACAAAAAAAGAATGAAATTCATTTACCACTTCATTCATGTTTTTAATCACCTTATTGTCCTTTACAAAATGGTTGGGTAGATCCGTTGATCCATATTTGTTCCCTATTATAGTATTTAAGATATTCCATGTACCCTTAATATTGTTTTTATTTAGATGTAACATTTTATTATAATATTTCTTTTTCTCTTGTCTCAATATACTGATTAACTTATTTTTGTACAACCTGTATTTTTTCCCAGCAGTCTCTGTTCTAGATTTGATGAAGTCTCTGTAAAGTTTGTTTTTCTTTTTACATGCATTTTGTAAACCCTTTGTTATCCAGGGTCTTTTATTATAACTATGTTTGTGCGTACATAAAACTGTTGGACAGTGTTTATCATATAGAGCTAAATAACAATGTAAAAATGAATCATATGCAGAATTTACCTCATCTGTATAGACCCCTCTCCACTCTTGTTTTAAGAGGTCATTTCTGAAGGCATTAATTGCCTCATCAGTCCTTACTCTTATATATCTGTGGCAATTTTCTGCTCTCTTTTTCTGTAATTGATAATTGAATGTTGCAAATACCGGTAAATGGTCACTTATATCATTTATTACTAACCCACAGTTAATATTCTCCAAGACATTTGTAAAAATATTATCAATTAATGTTGCACTAGATGTGGTTACTCTACTGGGCTTTGTAATCAGTGGGTACAGCCCTCTACTATATAATGCATCCACAAAATCTGAAGTTTGTTTATGTGTAGATATCTTTAAGAGGTTGATATTGAAATCGCCACAGATTATAATAATAAGGGAGTGACTACAGAGCCAAGTTTTAAGAATGTGACTGCAGTTTATAATAAACCTTTGGGCTGATCTGTATTTCAGAGCCATTCCCCAGCTGTGTCCTGGAGGTATCACCCCAGGAAGTGCAGGACTATTTCTCCCCAAAAGACTTCTGTGTGGGTGAATCCGTTAATATCGTGGGAAGAGACTTCCTGCTGTACGACTGTGATGAGTTCACCTTGAACTACTACAAGGAGAATTTTCGCGATATGGCCCTGAAGCCCATCCAGGTCAAAGCCAAGCCAAGCCCAGACATTAAGAGGGTATGTACAGCTCACTGTGACTATTTTGCCATATTAATCCCTACAGAGTGGCAAGAAGACCTGACATTACCATAAAGGTCAAGGAAAGCAGGGCTCCCAAGTAGCCCAGTCTGTAAAGGTGCTACTCACAATTTCTGGTGAATTCTGTTGAATTTCATACTATACACATTGTTAAAACACGCCTGCCGACAAAACATTAAAGGTACAATAGGTAATTTCGGACTCCGAACGGTCAAGAGAGGAATTGCAGCAACAAACACGCTCAAACCACAACACTGTTTATCCAACTCCTTGTCTGTGAACCCGCTGATGTTGAAACGGCATTGGCTGTGGCACTTAGAACCAATTTTCCACCAATGAGCTTGAATTATTGTACAGATACACAATGTTTTGGAGTGCCGGCCCATCAACTGCATATTTTGAAACCTATAAACACAGGCAGAGGGTGAGTCAAGTCAGTGAGCCTTTTTCAATGATAGGAAGGGATTTACAATGGTCTTGTAACAATGTTTTAACACAAAAATCTTACCTATTGTACCTTAAAGTCATGAAATCACTTGCTAAAAATGACCTCTAGCCTATTAACCAGACTGAACTTTCAAAACAGCTGACATGGATTACTGCACCTCCTTGCGCCTCCTGGTGTTCTTGTCAACCATTGCACGTCATTGCTGTAATTCTTTTCTTTTTTTTTTTTTTTCTTTTACCATGACAGCATCACCCACGGATTACTGCAGGACTGCAGCTCATTTTACTTGACTGCATCTGTATGTTGATGAAATGTCTATACATTTTCCGTTCCTCTCCAATCAATATTCTTTTCGCACCCTCATTTGACATGCCCCATCAAATTCCCCCGAAATATCTGTTTCACTCATGTATACGTCATTCGTGGAAGCTAGTGCTACTCAAACTTCCCTTTCAGCTTGTCTTTAAAAAATCTTGTCTTTTCATGAGCAAACAATTACACAACCTCTTTCTCCAAATGATGCGTTTCACATATCAGTTGATTATAAAAATACACCGATTAAAATTTTTATCATAGCAATGTCATAAAACTGATAGACACTCCATTGTTGGCTAGCTAGAGCTTGATGAGTTCTAGGCAATCAAATAAGTTAACATTGTCAAGTGGCAGACATGAAATGAGAAGATAAATTCAGTATCAGCTAATAGTAGCCTTTGATTATTTTTGAAGGTGGTGTTCAAGTTCAGTTGGTGATGAGGTCTCCCATGTAAAGCTAGCTGAATGCACTCTTTGTATAAAGACATTTGTCTTGGGATAAAGAAAAAACAGTGATTTCCACATGATTGGGTACAATAGTAAGGTTGTATCGCTATTGCACGTATCCCAGGCACATCTTTTTTGAGGTTGACTGAGGTTATGAGGGCTCCTAAAGATAAGCTAAGCTGTGATTGGACCTTCAAGGACAAAGGGGTGGAGCTTACGATCATTAAATTGATACTAGAGCCCAAGTGGTTGTAGCTTACCATGGAGATACTAAATAATAGTACAATTTGGCATTCTGAATGGGGAAATGATGGAAACTGATATGCTGAGTTTACCAAGAGCACACCACTTTGAAAGTGGGATTCTGTCCTTGTCAGGTGGATATATTTCATGTTTTATCATACATTATAAAATTATTTTGCAATAAAAGACTTAAAAGCAGTTCCAGAAACTAAACTGTTTACTGCACTGTCAACTTTATGGCCAGGCTGTGAGTATGACTAGAGGATCCATTATCCCCACAAATGCCAAGTGCAGGCTAGTTTGCACCCAATATGTCAGGCTGATTCCCAGATTTATACCTTCAGGAGATCCCTCCATACAATGGCTTTGGTTCTCTGCAAGACTCCCTTCAAAACTGCAAGTCTCTTATCCCTGAGCCACCCAAGAAGGACCTCTTAAAGATGCTGGAGAAGGACGGCAAAGTGCTCAGATACACAGCCAGACTGGTAAGTTGCTTGTCCTTGGCTGAGTCCCCCTTTTTGCTTTTTTAGGTGGCATGTACAGTTTAGGTGTGACTGTGGCCTCAGGAGTGAAAAGAGAATCACTTGTCCTGAGGACCCTGGTGGGTTATTGCCTGCTTTGCACTATGTGAGTTGTATACCCCCTGGTGGTCTGTTTACATAATCCAAATACATACTGGTAATAACTTTTGTGGTTGTTCTTGGAATCTGCCATTTCATACGGAACAAATGTAACCCACAACCTTGTATTAATTGAAACTCTAAGCTTTGTTGCAGTTATTCTTTAATTTAAGCAATCATGTTGAAAATGTGGACACAAGAGGTTTTATTGCCCAGCTAGTGATATAGAATGAATCCGGAAAGTATTCACAGCGCTTCACTTTTCCCACATTTTGTTATGTTATAGCCTTATTCCAAAATGGAATAAATTCATTTTTTTCCTCAAAATTCTACACACAACACCCCATAATGACAACATGAAAGAAGTTTTTTTTTGACATTTTTGCAAATTTATTAAAAATAAAAAACTAAGAAATCACCTGTACATAAGTATTCACAGCCTTTGCCATGAAGCTCAAAATTGACGGTGCATCCTGTTTCCACTGATCAACCTTGAGATGTTTCTACAGCTTAATTGGAGTCCACCTCTGGTAAATTCAGTTGATTGGACATGGTTTGGAAAGGCACACACCTGTCTTTATAAGGTCCCACAGTTGACAGTGCATGTCGGAGCACAAACCAAGCATGAAGTCAAAGGAATTGTCTGTAGACCTCCGAGACAGTATTGTCTCGAGGCACAAATCTGGGGAAGGGTACAGAAAAATTTCTGCTGCTTTGAAGGTCCCAATGAGCACAGTGGCCTCCATAATCCGTAAATGGAAGAAGTTCGGAACCACCAGGACTCTTCCTAGAGCTGGCCGCCCGTCTAAACTGAGCAATCGGGGGAGAAGGGCCTTAGTCAGGGAGGTGACCAAGAACCCGATGGTCACTCTGTCAGAGCTCCAGCGTTCCTCTGTGGAGAGAGGAGAACCTTCCAGAAGGACAACCATCTCTGCAGCAATCCACCAATCAGGCCTGTATGGTAGAGTGGCCAGACGGAAGCCACTCTTTAGTAAAAGGCACATGGCAGCCTGCCTGGAGTTTGCCAATAGGCACCTGAAGGACTCTCAGACCATGAGAAACAAAATTCTCTGGTCTGATGAGACAAAGATTGAACTCTTTGGCGTGAATGCCAGGCGTCATGTTTGGAGGAAACCAGGCACCGCTCATCACCTGGCCAATACCATCCCTACAGTGAAGCATGGTGGTGGCAGCATCATGCTGTGGGGATGTTTTTCAGCGGCAGGAACTGGGAGACTAGTCAGGATTGAGGGAAAGATGAATGCAGCAATGTACAGAGACATCCTGGATGAAAACCTGGTCCAGAGCGCTCTTGACCTCAGACTGGGGCGACGGTTCATCTCTCAGCAGGACAACGACCCTAAGCACACAGCCAAGCTATTAAAGGAGTGGCTTCAGGACAACTCTGTGAATGTCCTTGAGTGGCCCAGCCAGAGCCCAGACTTGAATCCGATTGAACATCTCTGGAGAGATCTGAAAATGGCTGTGCACCGACGCTCCCCATCCAACCTGATGGAGCTTGAGAGGTGCTGTAAAGAGGAATGGGTGAAACTGCCCAAAGATAGGTGTGCCAAGCTTGTGGCATCATATTCAAAAGACTTGAGGCTGTAACTGCTGCCAAATGTGCATCAACAAAGTATTGAGCAAAGGCTGTGAATACTTATGTACATGTGATTTCTTAGTTTTTTATTTTTAATAAATTAGCAAAAATTTCAAATAAACCTATTTCATGTTGTCATTATGGGGTGTTGTGTGTAGAATTTTGAGGAAAAAAATGAATTTATTCCATTTTGGAATAAGGCTGTAACATAACAAAATGTGGGAAAAGTGAAGCGCTGTGAATACTTTCCGGATGCACTGTATATCATACAATCCTACATTGAAGAGCATTTCATCAGTAAATGTCACCTTCCCATGTCTTCCTTGTCCACAACGTGATGAAGTATCCTAACCTTTTTGAATACACTGTGCACATGTGTCTGCAATTTATTAACATTGTTAATGAGTTCAAATTGTACTCGCTCAGTGAACTTACAGTAACTGCAGTATATGAAAAATCATGGCTGAAGTTCTAACAATGGTAAAAATCATAACAAAATGCTTCAAGGTCTACCTCCCTGGTATTAGTCTCTGCTCTTCATTTTGGATGTCGAATTGTCTGCCATTTATGGAGTTGGACAAGTAGACTATTGTCAATTTTTCTTTTTCTTTTTTTCTTCTTTCTTTTTGGCTCAATGGTAATTTTCTGAGAGCCTCCAAAACAGTGTTATTATGATGTTGTGTACTTCATGCACACTTTTTTGCAGGTTTCGGTTTTCACAATGAGCATAAGCAACAAAGGACCCCCATGACTACTCCCAGGATCAGGATTGACCACCCCTGAGTTATGAGGAGCATCTTGTTGCAAACAACATTGTTTGTTTCCTTTACAGGACTCCCTAAATCCTGATGACAATGGCCGCCGCTTCATCCTGTCCTACTTCTTGTCCAATGACACAATCAGCATCTTTGAGACAAACATGCGAAATTCTGGGATCATAGGAGGGAAGTTTCTAGAGAAGACCCAGGTCCACAAACCAGGCAGCACTCCAGAAAACCCCCAGTACTACAGCCCAGCGGACTTTGCCATTGGGACCACTGTGGAAGGTATATCCAACAAATATAAATGTGGACAACAAACACTACCATGCAGTGCATTTCAAATTCATGCAAGTAGCCTGATTATAGCCAACCTGGAGACAAAAATATGTTATACTGTGGGCTACTTTGCATTGAGTTAGGTTACACTTTGCATTGTCGGAAAGATAACCATGGGTGATGTTTCAAACATAATATAACCAAGCGTTTTAACTTATGTAGTAATAAAAACCTAACTTACAACAAAGGAGTGAGTGAAGAGAAAATTATGAAATGTTTACTCTAAGTCACTCTTATGAGCGCTGCAAGCGTTGAGGAATATACTTAGACACGTGCCACAAGATTCTCTGTAAACTACATATAGTGTGAAGTAATAATGTAATACATTGTTTTGTGAGACTGGCTGCAAAAACAAGATACCGCAGCTGATTTTGACAGCTGTGCTGTAACTCAACAAAATATTGAGGACTTTCTATGCTTCAGTTAAAAAAAATATTTAAAAAAATTCAGTTCAGTTGCATTGCACTGAAGTCTGGAATACAGCGTCAAATTTCTTGCTATTATTTTGCGAGCTAACATTAGTTAATAGCCTAACATTTATTTCCTTTCGGCGATGGTAAGCTTGTGAACCTTTCTTCAGAGATGAAGCAGATGGCTTTTAGTTGCAGCAGGCAATTTTAAGCTGCGTTAAGATTTTTTTCTCAGCAACAGGAACTATTTTTTCTCCTGTTCCCATTGCTTTTCAATTAATAAATTGTTTCTAAACTATAAATAAATTGTCCATAGCTACATTACTTTGGCAAGTTAGCCATGGTATAAGCAGGATAATACTCTATGAATGAGTAAGTTATATGGAAATAACTGCCCTTCAGGGTGGTAAACGGCCCTCCACTTTGCGTTGGGCCATAGCACCAGCCTGTCGAGCAATTGTTTCCATATAACTGACTCATTCATAGGGTATCATCCCTGACTTATTTTCTTAATTTTACTTGTGATGTACCAAAAATCATGCCTAAATTAAGTTTAAATCAATGAAAAGTTTAATCAATGCCATTATTTCAACATTTCAGAAATAATATCATTTGGCAGGAAAAAAATGGTAGAAAAGCAACTTTTGCTGCTCTCTAATTTAAAAAAAAAGATTTCTGCATTCCGCTCTGGCCCCACCCAAAGCATGATGTAAGAGTTTATCTTTAAGGGTAAGAGTACATCAGTGGTTCTCAAACTCGGTCCTGGAGTACCCCTTTGTATGCCGGTTTTCATTCCCACCACAATTGCAATCCAAGAATTTTGAATTAATTTTTCTTTATTAGGTGCTTTTCATGCAAATAGAGATTATTTACCTTAATCCACATTATGCCAGAAATAGCTTTGCCATTACAAATAAAATATCCATGTACGTTTTGTGCTTAGGGGAAGCCAGGATTAAGTATAATACGTTTATTTTCTGAATCCAGCAGTTCCAACGAGCAATATTCTTGTTAAGATGTTTGGCAGGAGTTGTATTGCATCAAACTTAGTACTTGGTTGCAAGTCCTTTGCATTCGATGCCTGCATGAAGTGTCTATGCGACACATAGACATACTGTATGCTGAATATCTTCCCTACCGATGCTCTGCCTGTACTGCAGCCATCTATACCTTTAAACCTGTCTCCCAATCAGTGTTTGGACGCCGTTTTGTCCTGTTGGATGCTGATCTCTATGTGCTGAATTACCTTGAGAGCATTGCTGATCAGATCCCATCTGAAACCATCAACTCCCTGCGCCAGCGCCTGTATCCAGACCCTAATAAGACCCAAACAACAGGTAAGCCTT
The DNA here is from genome assembly GCF_963514075.1 of Conger conger. Lineage (NCBI taxonomy): Eukaryota > Metazoa > Chordata > Actinopteri > Anguilliformes > Congridae > Conger > Conger conger. The sequence continues at coordinate 34,512,661 of NC_083764.1, forward strand.
TCCCCATCTCAGGCCTGAACCACGGGTAAACCTACTCCAGCTTTCCTAGTTATACACTCAGCGAGCACTTTAGTAGGCATCTATTAGACTTATTTTTTAGACTTAGCGGTCTACTGCTGCTGTAGCCTATCCACTTAAGAGGTTTGACACGTTGTGTGTTCAGAGATGCTCTTCTGCATACCGCTGTTGTAATGTGTGGTTATTTGTGTTACTGTCATCTTCCTGTCTGGCTCTTCTCCTCTGACCTCTTTCATTAACAACGTGTTTTTGCCCACAGAACTGCTGTTTTTTGCACCATTCTCTGTAATCGCTAGAGACTGTTGTGTATGAAAATCCCAGGAGATCAGCAGTTGCTGAGATACTCAAACCACCCTGTCTGGCACCAACAATCATTCCATAGTCAAAGTCACGTAAATCACATTTCTTTCCCATTCTGACATTTCGTCTGAAAAGCAGCTGAACCTCTTGAGCATGTCTGCATGCTTTTATGCATTTAGTTGCTGCCACATGGTTGGCTGATTAACTATTTGCATTAACAAGCTGGCGTACAGGTCTACATAATAAAGAGGTAATGTACAGTTGTGTTCCAATAAATAGCAGTGCGTTAAAAAAGTGAATAAAGTGCAACTATTTTTTTTAGTAGCTTTTAGTTCCATATTTCAAATGTAGTGATAACATTACACATTCAATTCCAAATCAAAGCATTAACAAATTTTATTAAGTCTGCATTATTCTTTTCCAATCGATGTGTTCCTTGGCAAATTTTAACCGATTCTGCACGCCATCTTTTCAAAGCTTTACGGGGACTTCTTGCTGACATCTTAGCTTCGATCAAACATCTTCTGACTGTAACAGCACTTACAGGTAATTGTAGATCATCTTTGATCTTTCTGGAGCTGATGAATGGCTGAATCTTAGCCATTCTGACTATTTTTTGATCCGTTTTAACAGCAGTTGCTCATTTTCTTCTGCGTGTTTTTGGTTTTTGTTGCCATTTTAAAGTATTTGAGATCATTTTAGCTGAGCATCCTATAATTTGCTGATCTTCTTTATATGTTTTCCCCTCTCCAATCAAGCTTTAATCAAATGACATTGTTCCTCTGAACAATGTTTGGAACGGCCCATTTTACTTAGCAATTCAAAAGGAAATATATTTTATAACAATGTGTGAAACATTTGCTTCCCTTCTTCCTTAATAAAGGACAATTAATGACACCTGTTTTTTCACAGAATGAATGAATTCTCTAATTAAACTCCACACTGCTATTATTTTGAACATGCCCCTTTCAATGAATGAGTCAATTACTCAGATCAAGCAGTGTGCATGTCATGACAGTTGGGTCTGTAGTTTTTCTATTACGCTACTATATCTACAAGTAAATTATTTTCCATGCAGAAATATCACTACAACTAATAAAAGTGGTTCATCAGGTTACTGATGTTGTACTGCTATAGAGTCCTTTATTAGGAACATTTTTACTTTATTACACCTATTTATGAATGTGATTATCTAATCAGCCAAATGCATACAATCATGTAGATACGGTCAGGAGCTTAATGCTCACATCAACCATCAGAATGGGGAAAAAATGTGATATGTGTGATTTTGACCGTGGAATGATTGTTGGTGGCAGACAGGGTGGTTTAAGTATCTCAGAAGCTGCTGATCTTTATTGCAAAGAATGGTGCAAAACAAACACCAAAAAAAATCCACTGAGCAGCAGTTCTGCAGACAGAAACGCCTTGTTAATGAGACATCAGAGGAGAATGGCCAGACTGGTCAAAGCTGACAGGAAGGTGACAGTAACTCAAATAACCACAAATTACAACAGTGGTATGCAGAAGAGCATCTCTGAACACACAATGCATCATAACTCACTGTGGATAGGCTACAGTAGTAGAAGTCTAAAAGATAAGTCTAATAAATACCTAATAAAGTGCTCATTGAGTGTATATACACAGATGAGCCAAAACATTATAACCACTCACAGATGAAGTGAATAACATCGATTATCTCTTAACAACGGCACCTGGGATATATTAGACAGCAAGCAAATAGTTTGTTCTCATTGTGCTGGGATGCGGGAGAAATGGGCAGGCGTAATGACCTGCGCGACTTGTCAAGGGTCAAATCGTTATGGCCAGACAACTGGGTTGAAATGGCAAGGCTTGTGGAGTGCTCCAGGTCAGCAGTGGTTAGTACCTACCAACAGTGATCCAAGGTGGGACAAACCACAGACCAGCGATAGGGTGTTGGGCGCCCAAGGCCCATCGATGTGCGAGGGCAGTGAAGGCTATTCCGTCTGGTCTGAACCGAGAGAAGGGTTGCGGTACAAGTCTCAGAACATTTTAATGATGGTTACAGGAGGAATACAGGTGCATCTAAAAAAATTTGAATATCGTGGAAAAGTTCAATTTTTTCCATAATTTCATTCAAAAAGTTCCAGCTCCTGAACATCAAAAATCCAGTATCTCAAAATATTAGAATATGACATGACCAATCAAAAAAAGGATTTATAATACAGAAATGTCGACCTTCTGAAATGTATGTTCATTTATTCATTCAGGTCGACATTTCTGTATTACAAATCTTTTTGATTGGTCTTATGTAGTATTCTAATATTGTGAGATACTGGATTTTCATGAGCTGTAAGCTGTAATGAATCTAGAATATATTAAAGTTTAACTTTTTGAATTAAATTACAGAAATAAAGTTCACGAGTCCATTTTTTTTAGATGCACCTGTATGTCACAACACACAGTGTATCGTACCCTGCTGCATATGGGGTGGCATAGCCGCAGACTGGTCAGTGCCCATACTAACCCCTGTCCACCTTCACAAGCGCCCGGCCAGGTATGCGTTTGTTGTTTACCTGGGGAAGAGATGGGACCAGGATACGATGTGGGAAGAAGGCAAGCTGGTGGAGGGTGTGATGCTCTGGGCAATGTTCTGCTGGGAAACCCTGGCATTCATGTAGACGTCAATTTGACACGCCACCTACCTAAACATCATTTCAGAACAGGTACCCCCCCGTACCAGCATTATCCTGGCATCTTTCAGCAGGATAATGCTGCCACACTGCACAAATTGTTCGCGAACGGTTTGAGGAAGATGACATTCATGGTGTTGCCCTGGCCTCCAAATCTCTCAGATCTCACTCCGATCAAGCATCTGTGGGATATGCTGGAACAAGTCTGATCCATGGCGGCTCCACCTCACAATTTGCTTAAAGTATCTGCTACTAACATCTTGGTGCCAGATACCACAGGGCACCTTGGGAGGTCTAGTAGAGTCCATGCCTCGTTGGATCAGAGCTGTTTTGGTGCAGCATATTAGGCAGGTGATCATAATGTTTTGGCTCATGTATATACACTATATAAATACTTATTAGCTGAAGATGCCAAGTTGTTGCAATTTATTCTCATTTTGGTGTCCAATTTACATAAGATTCTAACAAATGTATATACGACAACAAAGGAAAGAGGCAAAATATACGTAAAGTGAAATAATATATATTCAAACAATGTTACAAATAAATTTTACAGAGAATAAAAGGGTCAGAGGGATTAACCAATCAATGTGCAAAACATCCATGAATTCCCAAAAATTCCCATTTTATTTCCTTGGAAAATTTTTCATTTTACATAATAGGTCAATGACAAGCATGGCCTCAGTCATACTTTCCTTTTAGTCTTGCAGTGAAAAACACCAGTGTTCAAGCATTTAAAAAAAAACTAAAATAATTTTTTTTATTCTCCAACAGATGAAACACTGGAAACCAACGAAAATACTTTGTGATGAGAGTTGCACCTGGCTGTGATCTCCCTGCCTGCCCACCATGATCATTTACAACCACTTAAATCGTTTGCCACTTCTGCAATACAGCTGTGCAGAAACCAAGGGATTTAAATGGTCATTTTTTAGTTTAAATAAATGCTATATTAAGAGGTGAAAAGTTCAGCTTTCTGTTGCTCTTTTAACAGACTACTGCTGAACAACACAAATGTCCGGAGGGATGTTTAGATATGTAGAAATTGAGTAATTGAGTAGAATCTATGATCCATCATCTGAAAAATGAGATCCAAATGCATTTGTGACTTAAGACAATCACTTGTCCAACTCAATGACAAATGATTATTAAATACATTTAAGTGTTTAAAACTAATCTCAGGAGAAAATGACAATGCAAAACAATCAGATTAACCAAACACCCTGGTTAAATTAAGTGCTGTGCAGTTTGTCCTTAGTCTCACAGTTTTACAACATGTCTCAGACTCACATTTCACTGATCTGAACTCACACTGTTCAATAAAAAACTTTAACTGCAAAATGCACTGTAATAAGATTACAATGTGTAGCCTTTTATAAAAAAAATATTTCATACATCGGTTGACAAACTCAAACAAATAATCCCCCAAATAAAGATAATCTCTGAAAAACTTCTTCTCCCAAGGCAGGCAGGCATATTTACATGTGTTACATCATTGCGTAGACACTGGTGCTCATGTATCTGTCTTCTGTGCTACCATCAGCGACAGTGACATTTTCTGGCCTGTCCTTCAGTGGGCAGGTACACATTTGAGCTGCAGCTGATTCAATTTGTAACTTTGAGCTGAATACTCCCATCATGAACACGTCAACAATCAGTCAGTTTTAATGTTTTCCTATACAGCTCAATTTGTATCTTGATGTTAAGTGGAAATTGAAAGTCACCTAAATGAAAGGGCAATTCAATCACTAATAGAGTTGCCCTAGATTCGCTGTTGCACATGCATCTACATTTAGTCTGGTCCCTGATCTGCGCAGGCTTATACAATTCATTCTGTAGTCTGACAGTACAGTACTTCCTTCCTGATACACAGATTATGGACAGCAAGAGAGCTTTGCTAGAAACTACCTGGTGAAAGCTGTACGTGGTTAATCTACCAATGTTTTAGGATGTTCATTATGTGATCAAGTCTTTTGTTCTGTATGGGTATGGGAACAAAAGACTTGATCCAACCTAAAAACCTTATCCATATCTAACCTGGCATATTCCTGTAACTATCATTTATAGAGTAAGCATTTCTTGGCAATGTATTTGAGAATATTATTTTATATACTTTTTTTTTTTTTTATAACTGAACAGTGTTGGAAAACATCTGGCATACATAATATGAAACATGCTTATGAAAATTAATACAATGATGAAACAATTGGTGAAACAATTGAGGAAAACAACAGAAAATATTCTACCTTTTCCCTTTTTTTTACTTAATAAAATAAGAAAGTTTATCTTTAGGAAAGGGGAAAAAAACTGCCATTTATATATCTTTCAGAGTCAACTTGTTTTATGTCACTGTCAATAGCTTGGCATTGAACTGCTACAAGTAAATACTTGATAAATTATATTAGGCTCTCATGTTAGATTCCATTATGATTTTTGCTCATTTCATGAATTTAGAAGCAGAAGCAATCCATGTATTACTAGTCTCCAAAAAGATTATTCTTTTCTGAAGCTAAGCATTCTGAAAATGACAAATGAAGCATGTGCAATTTTACACATTTCCAAAGCAAGTTTTACACCAATGGTTCCAAGTGAGATTGAACCTTGAGATAGTGTCCCATATCCCTGACTGAGGTGGTATGCAGCCTGAGCCCAGTTCACAACTGGAAGAGCACGGTGTGAAGGAGCTGCGCTGGAATGTTGATGAAGTCTGCATGGATCTGGACGGACCACACTATCCACTCTGCTGTGACAACAAGTTCTGCTTGTTGATACCTGCTTTTCTGTATGTTGTCCCGTATGAGATTGCAGCAGTTCGTATGTGAACTGCAGGGTGTGGCTTTAGGGGCTGCTGACAATCCCAGCAGCAGCTGCACTCAGTTCTCCTTCCCCAGTAATACCAGGTCAAGAAAGCAAAGCCACTTCAATATGCTAGAGCTGATGTTGAGAGGTGAAGCAGGGGAGATTTGTGAGGGCAGGGAGGGGGGATGTGTGCATGCAGCACATAACACAGGAGCAAGGCCCCCAGTATGTTCCATGTTCCCCCCAGTTGAAAAGCTTAACCATCCTGAAAACACTGTAGGAGATTTAGGGGGCAGACAGTGCGAATAAAATAAAAATAAAAATAAAAAAGAAAGAAAAAATACTGAGTTATATTAGTCAGGGTTCAAGGACATAGGCTGTCACTCCCAAATGCAATGCCCTGGTTCCCATGACCTGGGCACTGGAGGCATCACCACGGGGCATCGGCTTCAGAAGGCACAAACAATAACCTGCTGGGTTCCTGTTCTATACCGGTGAGATCAGAGGGCAGGGTTAAGGAGCTTTGATCTTCTTGGGTCGTGGTGAGGCACCATTTTCCGCTTTGATCGCGCCGTTCTCGTGCCCACCTAGTGAAGGGAAGGACAGGATAGAAAGGTAAATTTCTTGTGGCAGGAGGGTTTGAGGCTTTGGGAGATTTGGGGGCAGGACTCACCACTGTCCCTCTTGGTGGTGCGGGGTGGCTGCTTAGCTGCTGCTCTCTTGCGGGCAGCCTGCTCCTGCCTGAACTGGCGCCAGCGTCGCAGCTGGAAGCGAATCAGCTTCCATAGCAGCCAGGCCTGCGTCAGGCACACCATCAGGAGCACGGCCATCCTGCAAGAGGCGACAGAGCAGGCACTTCAAAAATGCTTGCGAGGTTGGGGCTGTAGCATTGCATTTCGGCCTCTGACAGGTGGAGCAGTCATTCGTAGCATGATTGCCAATAATCCATAGTGGTTTAGGGTTTGCTTTTCACACAACCCCCAGCAGATGTGAGCACTCTACTCCACAGCTGTTGTGAGCCCACCCTTGCCAGCATGTTGGACTTAATATGCCTAGGCCTACCATTCCAATAAAAGGGTAGAAATATCTTGATTTCAGTGAAATTGTGAATTCAAACACGGTAGCACAGTAGCTAACCAACAATATGAATAGTGTGAACCACATAGATTTCCGAAATCGTTAAAAAAAAACCCCCAAAAAGCTCTTAACCAGCTAACTAAAAACATTGGTGACATGTTTTGACATCGATTTACAGACAGATTTGACTATATGATAGGTCCCCATTTGTTATTTAATTTCTGTTACACTGGTTATTTTCTTTTATTTTTCCATTTCTCAACGCAAATTGAAAAGGAAAAACAGGGCATTTTTCTTGTTGCAGTGGGTAATCTGGAAACCAGAAAGTTTTTAGCTGTGGGTTTACAGTCGGTGGATGGGACAAAGTGAGGTTTCAGATCATGCACAAGAGTATAAATCCCAGTTGTTTCCAACCTCGATATGCTGGATGTTTATGTTATGCTTGTTGTGTTACATAACAAACCAATACATAAAGAGGTAAAGCCATTATTGAACTGATAAAATTAAAGACTGGTGAAGTTGTAGAAGGGTAATGAAACCTCAGCTTTAGCCCAGTCTCCACCAACTGCACAATTTTAAAAGATGCAGAAGGTGGCTGTGTCATTTGGGGGGGGGGGGGGGGGGGGGGGGGGGGTTGGCATTCAGTGATGCGTCCTAGTCAAGAATGACCACAAGCGAATGTAAAAATAAGATTAATTGATCTTATTAAATCCCACGTCAACCTCATTATGATCCATTAACCATGAAAAGTAGATAGTCTGTTTAGTCTAGCTAGTCAATCTACTTGATCATAATCATTCAGTTTCACTCAACATCACGTTGCAGAAGTGGTGATAACTTTTATATGAAATGATGATACCGCTGTGATGATGAACCTCAACGACTCAAAGACCAATGCAGGCTTACCAATACAAACTTTTTATTTCCCCTCCTCTGTGGTTCAGTTTGCTAATGAATAGCAAGTCAGACACATTCCCATTTAAGACACCTATATCAACACCTATTGTCAGGCGGTGGGGTGTTTCTCATCCTACATAAACACGAGACTTGTTGATCAGCATATTTTACATATTACATATTTACATTTTCATTTCACCATGTAGTAATTTCAGCACTTCCCATTTCAGTGTTTAAGACAAATCAACAGAATGTCAATTAAGAGTCATGTTTTGTATTTGGTTGCATATCCTTTGCATGCCATGACTTCCTGATGTCTGTGACCTATCAACATCATCAGAGTCTGGATATCTTATTTTCAGGTTGTCCTACAAGCGATACTAAAACTCTGTGCATTTAAATGGATCTCAATGGGAATTGGGGGGCTGGACTTTATTCAGCTGTAAATGATCTTGATACCGTATGGAACACATTTGTTGGCTAAATGGCTTCAAGTCATCAAGGGTCCAATGTATCAAATGAGCCTCAAATGATCATGCTGCTGCCAGATATGCAGTAGATACAAGAATTGTTTCTACGGAAAAATTGTCCTGTTGAAATCAATGGAAAAAAAACATTCAGAAGAAACTATTTTTGTAGTATCTACTACATATCTGGCAGCAGCACAGTGGTTTGAGGCTCATTTCAAACCTTGGACCCTTGATGACCAATTCAGCCAACAAATGTGTTCCATGCAGTATCAGCATAATTTACAGCTGAATCTATTCCCTACCCCCCAATTCCCATAGAGATCCATTCAAATACAAAGTGCTTTAGCATTGCTTGTAGGACAACCTGAAAATAAGATATCCAGACTCTGATGATGTTGATAGGTCACAGACATCAGGAAGTCATGGCATGCAAATGATATGCAACCAAATACAAAACATGACTCTTAATTGACATTCTGTTGATTTGTCTTAAACACTGAAATGGGAAGTGCTGAAATTACTACATGGTGAAATGAAAATGTATAAAAATATCCTTTAATAAAAGCTGAGTCACAGAACATAAAATGGTAAATGGTTGGCATTTATATAGTGCCTTCATCCAAAGTGCTGTACAATTGATGCATCTCATTCACCCATTCATACACACACTCACAATGGTGATTGGCTGCCATGCAAGGCACCAACCAGCTCCTCAGGAGCAATTGGGGGTAAGGTGTCTCGCTCAGGGACACTTCGACACACCCAGGAGGGGATTGAACCGGCAACCCTCCAACTGCCAGACGACTGCTCTTACCGCCTGAGCAAAAGTCGCCCCACACACAACAAAATATAAAATTGGAAAAAGCAGAAATACACTACCGTTCAAAAGTTTAGAGTCTATGTATGCATATTTACGTGTATGGACATTGGGGATAACTTAAGCCTCACCTGATGAGAAGAGTGTTGAAGTTCCCTGCCTCCCAATCCAGACCATGGCTCTCCACTCGAGCCAACCCAAATCCCACAGCCAGAAACAGCAATGTGAGACTCCCCATGCGTGTGAACACAAAGCCCACTGCCCAAACGTCAAACCTATAGACACAAGTGCAGTTACACGCATCAGGGCGGCGAACTGCTCCACTGTGTCATCACCATACAGACATCAGATGAAAGTTTTCCTGTATAATCATGAATGATTTTTTTTTACTCTAAGGGCAGACAAAGATTAAGCCTAGGCCAAGACTAAATTCCATTTTAAATGGAAAATCTCCAAATTGAATTTAGTCTTGGAATTTAGTCCAGGACTAAACTTAATCTCTGAAACCAGCCCTAAATGTCCAAACCAGAGGATCAAACCAGAGTCAGAGCGTATATACTTGGGTACACACCTACAGCTTTCGCAGTTTTACAGCTGATAAGAGAATGTTACTATTAAGAACAAATAGTGGTTGCCCAAGAGTTGTTTAGGTCTGAGGGGGGGAAAGATAAGAAACAATAAAAATGGACTGCACTCGGATTTCAGTCCCTCTGGGCTAAAAATGGGTACATAGGCGAAAATAATAACTACCTTCATAGAAGATATGCACTATTTTCAAATTAAAGTGATGTCAACTGTTCCATCACAATCATTACATTAAAATGTAATTTAATCTAATTCCCGAGCACACAATAGGGCTGAGTAGAGACCTGGATCTGAAATGGCCATGGCCTCAGTTACTCACAGCTTGTGGTGGCTCTCATCAGTAAAGTAGAAGAGGCGGGAGACATGGAAGCCCAGCTCAGACACGTACTGCAGGAAGAGCAGCACCAGCCCAACTCGAGTCAAACTGCAGGAGGCAAAGCAAGAGGGTAAATGTGAGTGAGGGAACTCGAATGAGGGAAAGTGAGAGCAACACAGAAGTGTGAGGAAAAAGTGGCAGAATATAAAGGAGCAGAAAGTTGCAGGAATGTAACAAACTAAGGAAATGTATGTATTCACAACGTCCTGTATATTCAGATAAACTGCTTATAAAATCACATACATTTAATAAACGCTTAAAGAGTAATTGCTCTGACCATGTCAGCCTGGCTCCGCCTACTACACAGTTTAGAACAAATGCATTCTGTGGTGCCGGCAGTGTTCCATTAAAGTAATACACCAACATTTGGGAAATACACCTTTTACACAGACTTAGACGACATGTTTGATATCATTTTCACTTTTTTATGCATTCACTGGCTCAGTTTCCATGTTAGCATAACATGTTCGCTTAGCATGAAGACTCAAAGCCTATAGGAGTCAGTAGCCTACCTCCTTCAAAGTGAAGAAATACACCTTACAGCAACTTGAAAGCAGTCTTATTAACAAGAGGTATCATGCATTTTTTTTAATACATGTGCAGGATTTACTAGAAAAAAATTTTTTTTAGACGATTGGAGCTATAACCACTAAACATGTAGGCTATCCACCAGTCTTCCGCTGGTTGAGCACAATTATACAATATTGTTGGCATAAGCAGTGCTCAGTAATGCATATACATTTTAACTGTTTCAAGATTTACACCGGTTAAGTTTCAATTTTCCTCTTTGACTTGCATAAATTTAGATGAAATTACATGTTTGAAATCAGTCTCAATCATACATCATCCCCGTGCCTAAAGCTATGCATATTAGACATGATCAGGGCACCTGTATTATTTAATCTTTTTCCCCATGAGAGCAAGAACACTGATCATTAGCTACGAATTAGGATTCCGATCTGTAAAACACAATGCGAGGCTCCACTAACGTTCCCCCAGGTAAATCAGATTTACATTTCCCATTTTCAGCTATTTATAAGAAGAAACATACAAAACTAAATTGTCAATGACTATAGGAAGGAAGCTCCACAAAATCAAGCAGGCTTAAAAACAAACTATTATGTTTGTCTCGGATCAGTCAAAATAGCTTGTGCCCTTGGGCAACAGTATTAATGGGCAAGGCAGAGCCAGTTTAGTAGTAACCTTAGTATGCAGACATTGCTAGACTTGTTTATAAATTGTATACAGCTAGCCAGTTGGCAGTAAATTGCTTTTATTTTACTGTAAAAAATTGAATTCAAAATAAACATTTCTGAAGGACAGCGTGATATTTCACTTTAATGACTGTGGAATAGTAACTTTGCCCCATGTGCTTACTTTAACAGATAGGCCACTGTAATGTGGAGCAGGTACAGACTGATGTACTTCAGTTGACGAGGGATCTCTTCCTGAAATGGACAAGATATGAATGCTGCTCCTTTTCAAATGGAACAAATCAAAAGCAACCCCGTTTACAAAAATGTTCACAAAACAAATAGCTTTGTGTGCATGCAAAAACTGCACTGACTGCACACCACACACAAAAAATTTACTTTAGACATAGAAATGGCTTTCATTAGAGAAAATATTGGTTCAACTTAGTTTATAGAGTCAGAATATGTTACTGTGTGGCACTCTGGCTCTCCTCTCCTCACTCACCTTCCTCACTTTCTGGAAGTAAAGTTCAGGCAGGGCATGAAGCCAATAAGCCAGCTGGAAGAGGTAGAAAAACTTCACCTGAAACCTGGAATAAGAAAAACATATGTTCAACTGGTTAAACAGGGTGAAATATCCAACTAACCATGTAGAAGGAATCCCATCCACTACAGTCCTACCACAGCAAGGACCCTTCAAAAAGACCCAATCCAGTTCCAGACTCTACTTGTTACCTCCCGAATGAATAAAGCAATTACAAAAACTGATTCATACAATGCATTCAGAGCAAATGCATCTTGTCCTCAACTCTGAGAAACAAATTTACACAAGCAATGCTCTTCCACAGGCCTTAATTTATTTTGCCAACTTCAGTTAATTTTGAATGAGAAACGAATACTGGATATGGTTATTTTTCAGAATGGCAGAAAAGATGCATACAACCTCACCTAAGATGAATGTGAGGGTAATTCTCCCATAGGCTGCTGAGATTTAGAAGATATCCTTCCTGAATGTAAAGCAGCAGTGGGAAACAAGAAAGAGAATTAAGAGACTGCCATAAACAATAAGGGGTGGTCCTGCTACTCAGTTCATATCTATCCATTTATCCTATCCATCTATGTATCTATCTATATATCTATATACAGTCATATGCAAAGATTTAGACACCCCTGGTCAAAAATCGTTATTTAAACCTTTGCCAATTTTAAAGCAAGCAATTTTAAAATTATGGAAACCCATTTGGATTATTCTTTGTTACTTTTTAAAAAGATGATTACTAATGCCCAGACCCAGCTGATTTACTCTTAGGTCTTGAATGAGTCAGGTGAATATAATTCCAGGGCTGAAGTTTTTATTCTGAAGAAACTCCATGCCTTCTACAGTATCCAACTGCAGAGGCTGTTCTGTCTGGTGTTAATAACCATGGGTTCCTCTAAACAGCTGTCCAAGGATGTCAGAATGAAGATGGTTCATTTCCAAGAAGGAGAAGGCTACAAAACTCAACATTTCAAACTGCCTATTTCCACTGTCAGAAACATTAATAGAAAATGGAAGATAAATGGAACAGTTGAAGTCAAGGCAAGGTCTGGAAGACTAAGAAAACGTTCAGATAGAATAGCCTGAGATCTGGTGAGAAATCCCAAAAGCGAGAATTGAAAGATTCAGGAAAGGCTACAGGAAGTATTTGCAAGCTGTTATAGTTAGGAGTTCGGAGGAGTTACAAAGTACTAACTGACAAAATTCACAAAAATCTTTTTTTTTTTTTTTTTCAGGTATTTTTCATTATTTTGAATAAAATTTAATTAAATAAATAAAAAGTAATCTGGCAGAAAATGTGTCATGTTTAACTTTGTAGCATGTTTGCTTCTGACTACCAATAAATTAATTATAAAAGGCTTTTTGACCAGGGGTGCCCAAACCTTTGCATACGACATATATATCTCACACAGACACAGACAGACACAGACAGACACACACACACAGACACACACAGACACAGACACAGACACAGACAAATAAATATAATATGAAAGCTAACAATTATACTTAATTCTAAGATTTAGCATACATATTCAACCATTCAATGCTTCATCAAGGACACTTGAATGCAACTTGTATGAAATGAGACATGATTGATTGGATTCCTTATTAAGATGGGTTGAGCCATCTCACCGAGAGGAGGAGATAGAGACTCCACATGGAGGACACCAGATAGAACACACACAGCTGCCCAGATTCGTTGAACTTGGTGTTCTTGCTCTTTGATAGATGGAGTCTCCGGTTTATTTTCTGAACATAACGACACAAAGAGGGTGTGAACATACAAATAACAGGTCCTGCACAGGATAGCTGGACAACCATGGGGACATTTTCTGACTGTCTTGGCATTACAACATTCTGAAGACATTGAAAGCACTAGACTCTAAAAACAAAAGCATTGGAGCCTGATGGATCTTTTAGCATTGTTCTCATTGGCATCAGTATGTAAATGTACATTTGAAATATAGTTTTCACCATCTCCATAAATACACATAAAGCTTGATTTATAATTGATGCATCCACGAGGGTCCTCACGGTGAAAATGACGTCACATCCATAGACACGCCCCTGCATGAGGGTCAACACGGCCGTCTCACGCCATTCCACATACAGCCAACATTTTCTAACTACGTGGATGTGCCCAACAGTCAGTCTGGGATAATATTGGTTTGCTGTGTACATGTGTAGCTTCAGCACACATATAAAGAGGGCACCTCAATGTGCCTCTGAGTTTAAATTAAATTAATGTTATGGAGACAACTGCACATGTGTAAATGCTCCAAATGTTTGTTGTGATTTGTCATCATTGAAATCCCACGCGTCCATCCATGTGGAAAGTATAACCCAGGCTTCCACAGTGTCAAGAGACCTGGTCTGAGGGACTTCAATTCAGTGAGAGGATTGGTCTGATTGTCATACATTGAATAATCGACTGTAGCTTGCAGCCCTGCAGTGTGATGCATAATTGGACACAGCACGGTCCATGGAGGGATTCTGTCCTTCAGCATATCTCACTGCTTACCACTGTTGGTAATTCTGGCAGTGCCTGTACGAGTTGCACATGAAGCACCCTCCTTAACTCATGTCCGTTAAAACTCAACTTGTGGACTGCAGTGTGAAACCAAGGAGTCGCCTGACATCTTGTTGTAGAGGAGAGAAACTCAAAGGCAGAAAATGGATGGTTATCTAGATGGGGTTAGGGTAGCAATCTGAAGAGACAAGTCTTCAGTCTGCATCAGAAGACGGGCAGGGTTTGTGTCATTCTGACTGCAGTGGGAAACCCATTGCAGAATCGTGGGTTCACATTGGGGGTGATATGGCCTGATGCCCAGAGGTAGCAGAACGGAGGGGTCTGGTAGGCGCTTCGAGCCTAATCATCTTCTGGAGATACATCGCTATCTCTTTTGGACCAAGGCTTTAAATTTGATGCAACCTGATATACACATATATTTATTAAATTCCTTCATGCAAATAATCTGCTACTCTTAACTGCAAACCATGATGGCAGAGGCAAGGACACCAGCAAAAAGGGAGTTGGAGCAGTCAGGCAGGAGACTATTGGTGACTAGACTAACAGTTGGGTTGAGTAGGTGGAGAGGGGCAGATTCTCCAGATGTTGCACAGGATGAATCTGGACATTCAATTAGAGGCCAGGATGTTGTCAGAGGGACAGTTAGTCATCGAGTAGCACAGGATTTATGACAGAAGAGGGTGACACGGTGGAGCTATCAAGTACAGAATTGAGCCAAATGGTGCTGATAATTTGACATCAAACTTTAAATATCCGGTAGGCAGGCTAAGATGCCAAGACTCTGAATACCTAGTCAAAGTCCTGACTTGAACCCAATAGAGTTACAGTGGCAGGACCTGAATTGAGCAATTCATGTACAAAAACAATTTGTCTGAATGAAAGCAAATTTTGCAACAAAGAATGGGTAAAGATTCCTCAACAGCCATGTCAAAGACCAATATCAAACAAGCGTTTTGTGTTTAAGGGGGGAAATTGTTCACAGGGATGATATGGGTGTTGGATAAATAAATTCAATACTTATTTTAATGGGTTTTGTGAACTCACGTTCCCTTTGTGTAACATGGAAAGATCTGAAACCGTTCAGTGACAAATACTCAATAATAGAGCAAATCACTTTCACAACACTATAGACCAGGGGTGCACAACTCTGCATTGTCTGCATACTGGTATTGTTCCAACCAATTGCCTTGTTTTTAATTTGCTGACAGCTCTATAAATTACACTGGTTCAAGCCTGTACTTGACCACAATAAAATCATGAGGATACACTAGCAGTCCGCAGCTGTAGCCGATAATCATATATTATCTGACGTGTATGAGTGAGTCAATTAAATAAATAAGACCAGAAGTTGACAAAATCCTGAAAGGGATCAGCCCTTGTTGTGCACCCCTGCTATAGACAATAGTGGTGACAGAGGATGAAAATGCAGAGAGTGTAAATTGACAGGTCAGCAGGATTTCTGGTTGTATGCCATCTTTCTGCTACAACGTTGTCCTTTTAGAAAGGATGGTATCAGTTAGCCAGGTGCTACAAGAGGACAGCCTTGCAGGTCTTCTGACAATGGGACAGACAGAAGTGTGGCTACAGCAGTATTGGTGGAGAGTTCATAAAAATATTCCAGAGGAAAGTGATGTAGCGACAACAGAGGAGGATGAGGAAGGTGGAGAGAAATTTTGAAGGTTGCAAAGATCAATGACAGGAGTAGGAAGAGGGACAAGGGGTTAAGTGGAAAGTTAGGAGAGATTGTGATTGGAGCTCTGCATGGGTGGCGATTGTCAGGTTGGTTGCAGAGTTTCTCGTGACCAGGTCCAACTGATTTCCTGCTTTGTGAGAAGTCAAGTGCAACGTTCATGTTTTTTCATATTTTTTATCATGCAATGAGATGAAAAGCAATGCAATAAATCGGTTAATGCAAATATTCAAAAATACAACCACTTATTGGTATCAACACCCACAGGTAACCAAGACAATAATACTAATAATCAATAAAACAATGCGACAAGCTTACAAATATATTATGAATACCTATTGTGACAAGGTGAATTAACATATGCAAATTAGACAACTCCATGTATGTTACTGCCAAGTAAAAACAGATTTTCTTCAAGCCATCCAAGAGCATGTTACCATTATTACATGTCAATGCCAACACGACCCATACTGCTAAAGGATCACATACTCACATCTAGCACATACTCCTGTACCACAGCATGGATGATGATGATGATGAAGAAATAGAAGAGGATGGTGACACAGTCCCTCCATCCATAGTTATATAAGGACACGTCCCCTTCTACAGACAGCAAGCAAAAGGAAAGAGTAGTAGGTCAGCAACAACTCAGAGGAAGCTAGGCACTGTTCAGTTCTCTTCCTTTTTCAGTCCATGTTCTGAAGAAATCTGCACAGCTTTCAGATAGGGCTGTGGCGGGTAGCTTCAAAGAAATGGCTCTGAGCATTTATAATTGAGGAAAAGAATACCATAGACTTTAGTTACAATAAATATGCTATGAATGCAACAAAATAAAAAGTTTTACTCACAGCTTGAAACAAAATAAATGAAAAAACATTTAGGGAACATTCTATCAGCAGAAGCGATAATTCTGCATTTCAATCTTTCTGCTGTTGAACAATTAAACATTGTCAGATTGGTAGCTGGATGAGTAGTCATCATTTTTGTTTTCCATTAATTCAATATAGGCAGTTTTAAAGACACAAGTTACAGCTTCCATGATATGACACATGCGAGTGAAGCAAATCTTTCAGGGGGAATCTTTGTAGGTTGGGGAGTCTATTTGACTGACATCAAATGAGGAGAACGTATGTGTGCCGCTGTGGGAAAGGACATTGACTGGAGGGGAACGGAAAATAGAAAGACATTTGATCGACATACACGCCGACTGGTACTTCATGATGTAAAATCTAAACTCAAACAGTTTTACAGGAAGCTGACGGGAAAGTGCGCTGTGAAAATACACAGGTATTACAATTTTATACATTTTATTAAATGTACATAAAATGCCAAAATTGAGGGAAAAGTTCATTTCGATTTCAGCTTTTAAATCAGAGTTAGTTTGGGCACAAATGTTTAAATGCTTAACTGAAATGGAATTGTAAACGGTTACAAAAAGACTAAAAGATAACCAATTATTTTTTCTTAAGTTGAAATGGTATGAATACTCTTTCACCACAGACAACAACTCCCAATATCCCATTAGTTTCCAAGTAGCAGCATGCGATTTGCTGCTGAAATAGCCTACGTTCTCATTTTTCTTGTGGAAAAAAAAAAGCCAAAGCAAAGTTGTAGTGATACCAGTGTGGTGGCGATTTCTTGTTCGGCTGAGATATTTGTGTCACCCATTTCTGGTTGCAGGGTCATCATGATAAGCATCAACCCTTTACTTGAAATAACATTATCACTTGCTTGTGTACTTTGAAAATTAGTACTGTGCCTGCGTACATATAGTACTGCTTGCTTGCTATTTTGGTAGCTTTCACTATATCTGCCTTGTTGGTTTGTAAGTATCCACCTAGCTTGCAAATGTTAGCTGCCTACAGTAATTCACAATTGTTGCTCACCACTTTGGGAGCCTTTGCTTTGGCAGCTGTTAAATTTGCTAACGAATGATCGGTTTGAGCTTTTTAAGGTTAATCATACATCACATATACTGTTTTATTCTGATTAAGTGTTTTGTGGTAATACTGTTTTATTCTGATTAAGTGTTTTGTGGTTTCAAATACACAGAAAATCTCATTTTAGCCAAGTTCAAGGGATTTCTTGTGAGCATAGCCTACTTCAGCTATAGGCTACAGTACCTGAAATAGGCCTGGTCTGGGCCATAGAGCAGGGCTGCCAACTCCATGAGGGGAAGAAAAAGAAAAAAACAAACAAAAAAAAAACATTCTGCCTAGCGATTGAGAAGTTCATAACATTACAGTGAGATTGTCGATTGGCTTCGTATCTTTGACCACGTCCTCTGGACCAATCAAATATCTGCTTGCACTTAGCAGGGCGACTGTGGTGACAGGTACAGTGGGCCATTTACATCTTGATGGGAGTATTTTAAGTGGAGAGCGAAGGAGGACAGAAATGGAAAAGAAAGCGCAACTGCCAAGAAAGAGAGGGAAAGAGACAGAAAAAGTAATGAGGAAATAAATGGAGGAATAGCTAAGGAGAGGTGCATGTCAGGCTACCCTGTAGGCTCTGCGTAGATTCCACGCAGAAGTATAAATCAGGCTTAAAGAGGAGGCAAATGGTCAAAAGATGACAGAGTGGACATGAGAACGTTTCAGGTATCCAACACAGGAGCAGTGATATTGCAGCTTGGGTGTTCGGGGCCGTATGTATGAACTGCTCAGAATTGTCTAAATTGTTAAAAGAATGGTCTCAAACTTTGACTTAGGAGTTAAAAAATACTCAGGACCTGAATGCTATGAATGACAATGCTAAGACCATTATTTAGCGAAGAGTACGCGGCATTCTTCCGTGCTAACATCAGTTTAATTCACAGCACACTCAGGTGCCGTAAAGAGGAACTACAATGATGGCGCCAGGGATCAGCCAATAGCAAGCCTTCATAGACCAACCTGTTACATAAACTAGAATTATCAATTTGTTTGTCCCTCCATTCAGTTTATATTAAAAAAGGAACATACGTTGACATATGAGGGACTTCTTCTCGTCCCACCTTACAATTCTAAACAGGAACAATTAGCAATGTACTCGTGCCTACATTCAATTTATATTAAAAATTTTGAGACACAATTGATTTTGATCCATGTTTAAATTCATGATTTCAAATGAATGTCTGCTAATCATATCATAAGTAATTGTTAAGAGCTGAAGCATAGACAATAATGACTAGGTAGATAATTGATTCAACAAGGCGAAAATCTAATTGACGCAGCAGGAAATACCTTAGTTCAAGTGGAGCATTAAAACAGAAAAATGCAATAAGTCCAAAAGCATGCAAATACATCTTGCAAACTATTATTTCCTCCTTCTCTGCGACTAAATGAACTTCAGAAGAATGTGAGGAGAGATGATACAATGAAGCCTTCCCACATCAAGGAAAAGGGAAATTTTGATTTATAATGAGAATCTCAGAGCCACTGGTAGCGTATGGCACAGGACTAGTCCGATACTCATCTCATGAGACGTGTGCCATAAATAACTTTATCCCCTCGTTGCTGATTCAGGATCTGTTTTCTGTGAGATGGCTTTGGGTACGCTAGTTTAATTTCAAATTGGGTCTGGGAAATCTAATCCTAGATCTGTACACAACAGCAACTTCACCCTGTTGCTGTGTATGAAAGCGCACAAAGCATGTGTAGAAAAGTAGTTCTTAAACACAGCATCCCATTAAGCTATGTGGATAATCATAGGTTAAGATGGCATTATATTTTGAAAGAGGCATTGCCATTGAGTTTTTCCAATGGAAATTTCAAAGAAAAATCTCCAGAGGTCTGTAGTATCAAGGTGAACTGTGATCCATACAACACCTCCAAATCACATCAAATCTCAGTGTAACTATCTGATAACTATAGCTTCGATAGATTCTATGATAGATTCAAATATTAGGTCATATCTGTAACAAACTCAAGCAGTGCTGGCTTTGTCCTCCCGGTTTGTTTGTTTGTTTGTTTATTTACGAATCTAATCTAATCTAATCTAATCTAATCTAGTCTAATCTAGTCTAATCAGCTGGGGGGAGGGGGAGCCACTGGGCAATTCCATGCCAACTCAAGGAGGTTGCACCACAGCACCTCTTCAATTTTTCCTAGACCTAGAATTCCTGAAAACTTGAACTTCATGTGCAATTTAGGCAGAGCCATTTCACATTTCTAGAGCCACAATGAAAAATGTGACATGGCACAATACGTGATTGGTCCATAACTTGGCAAAGAAAAGCCCTAAACTTTTGTAAATGTGTATGTAGGGATAGCTTCCCTCAGAAAACATGCATCTATTCTCATTTTGGAGATATTTGAAAGAAATCATAGTTTCATTGTCATTTTATTTATTTGTGAGTCATCCGAGAGCACTCCCATTGTGTAAAGATGAACATGCTACTAATAACAATAGCTGAGAAATTCACATGCACTATTCAAATTGGCCATTTTTGGCAGATTTAGACCTGCTCGGAAACCAGTGTAAGAAATTTCACCCTACCCTCTACCTCAGATGTGTTGCTAGTTATGTCCTTAAATCAACTAGGTACCAATAGTGTTTTGTTTATACAACAGGACTTCCAACTATCCTAACTTCATACAGTAGTGTGAAAAAGTATTTGCCACCTCTCTGATTTCCTCTTTTTGCCACACTTCACTGTTTCAAATCCATCCATCCATCCATTATCTGAACCCGCTTATCCTGATCAGGGTCGCAGGGGGGCTGGAGCCTATCCCAGCATACATTGGGCGAAAGGCAGGAATACACCCTGGACAGGTCGCCAGTCCATCGCAGGGCACATGCACCATTCACTCACACACTCATGCCTACGGGCAATTTAGACTCTCCAATCGGCCTAACATGCATGTCTTTGGACTGTGGGAGGAAACCGGAGTACCCGGAGGAAACCCACGCAGACACGGGGAGAACATGCAAACTCCGCACAGAGAGGCCCTGGCCGACGGGGATTCGAACCCAGGACCTCCTTGCTGTGAGGCGGCAGTGCTACCCACTGCACCATCCGTGCCGCCTCTGTTTCAAATCTTCAAACAAAATTTTATATTAAAAAAAAAAAAAGATAACCTGAGTAAACAGAAAGTACAGTTTCTAAAAGATAATTTCATTTATTGAAGAAAAAAGATTATCCAACAGCAATGGCCCCTGTGTGAAAAAGTAAGTGCCCCCTTAGTTACTCAATCAACCAATAGCCACATATAATTGATAATGGGGTTCAATTAGACTAGACACACCCAGGCTTAATTACTGCCAGGCCCGGTGAATCTAAACATCACTTAAATAGAACCGTTCAAGCAATGTGAAGTAGGCAAATGGGTTCCAACAAGCGGCACACTATGCCACGATCAAAATAAATTCCGGAAGAGATGAGAAAGTTATTGAAATATATCAGTCTGGAAAAGATTACAAAGCCATTTCTAAGGCTCTTGGATTCCAGCAAACCACAGTGAGAGCCATCATCTCCAAATGACTTGGAACAGTGGTGTATCTTCCCAGGAGTGGCCGACCTACCAAAATTCCTCCAAGAATGCATCGACGACTCATGCGGAAAGTCACAAAGAACCCAGACAAACGTCTAAGGAACTGTAGGCCTCACTCGCCTCGGATAAGGTTAGGGTTGATGATTCCACCATAAGAAAGAGACTTGGCAAAAATGGTATCCATGGGAGAGTTGCCAGGCGAAAACCACTGCTAAGCAGGAGGAACATAATGGCTTGTCTCACATTTGCCAAAAAACACATTGATGACCCCCAAGCCTTTTGGGATAATGTTCTGTGGACTGATGAGTCCAAAGTGGAACTTTTTGGAAGAAATGGCGTAAAGCTAACACAGCATTCCACAATAAGAACATAATACCACAACTGATCCAGAATGCTGCTGCCCGTCTGGTATTCAATGTTCCCAGACATTCACATGTTACCCCCCTGCTCAGCAACCTCCACTGACTGCCTGTTATTGAAAATGTAAAACTTTGGTGCTTGCATACCAGGCAGTTAAGGGATCAGCCCCTGTATATATTCAATCACTTATCAAGACCTATACAGCAGCAAGACCCCTCCGTTCTGCCACTTTGTGCCATCTGGCATCTCCCCCTCGCCACACCTGCACTTCTCACTCAAGACTGCTGTCTGTCCTGGTCCCACGGTGGTGGAATGACCTCCCAGAGTCTCTGACCTCTTTCAAGCACAGACTGAAGACTCATCTCTTCAGGCTACACCTTTCCCTCCCTAACTGACCACCATGACTAGCCTTATATATGACAGACTGTAATGGCACTTATATAGTTGTATAGATATTGTTGTTTTTTTGTATTAGCTATTGTATTGTTGTACTCGGGGTATTCTAGCTGCCACCTGTGGTATGCTAGTTTGGAAGTTGACGTATTTTTCAAGGATTGCATCTGTATGGTTACACTAGGACTCGGAACTGTACTGTCCTCTCAGGTCCTCTTCGCACTTGTACTTGTGTTTGATCTGCACTTCGTTGTACATCACTCTGGATAAGACCGTCTGCTAAATGCCTTGTAATGTAATGTAATACCAACAGACAAACATAGTGGTGGTAGTGTGATGGTGTGGGGATGCTTTGCTGCCTCAGGACCTGGGCGACTTGCCATAATTGATGGAACCATGAATTCTGCTCTCAAACACAAAATCCTGAAGGAGAATGTCCAGCCATCAGTCCGTCAACTGAAGCTCAAGCGCAAACAAATTGGGTTATGCAGCAAGACAACGATCCAAAGCACAAGAGCAAGTCCACCGCTGAATGCCTCAAAAAAACCAAAATGAAGGTTTTGGAGTGGCCCAATCAAAGCCCTGACTTAAATCCTATTGAGATGTTGAGGCAGGACCTTAAACGGGCCATACTCAAACCCTCTAATGTGGCTGAATTAAAGCAATGCTGCAAAGAAGAGTGGGCCAAAATTCCTCCACAGCGATGTCACAGCAAGAAATCAAGAAATGATACATGATGTTGCAAGTTTAAACATATACTATAAATAAATAATTATTGATTAATAACTAATTTCATACACCTTAGTGCAACACAAAGTGGGTAAATGGGTACAGAAACATTAAATTATTAAAATAAATGAAGTGCAATCGGGCAATACAATTTAATAACTTCTTTTATTCATTATACAGTTTAAATCTAAAATATCTAAAATACCGTCCCCGCCAAAAGTATTGGAAGAGCAAAGTCAATTCCGAATGTAATATTTAATTTCCAGGTATTTTTATTGAGATGGTAAATGGTAGATGGTTGGCATTTATATAGCACCTTTATCCAAAGACCTGCACAATTGATGCTTCTCATTAACCCACACATACATACTCAAACAGCAACAACGATTGGCTGCCATGCAAGGCACCAGGAGCATTTGGGAGTTAGGCGTCTTGCACACTTCGACACACTCAGGGCGGGATCGAACCGGCAACCCTCCGACTGCCAGATGACAGCTCTTACTGCCTAAGCTAATGTCGGCCAGAGATTTGTTAAACAACTTAGAACATAGCACCTTTTCAATGGTATGGGACTAATAAATCAATTTTAAGCATTTTCCTGTTGTTAGCCAAGATTTTAGCAGATTTCTAAATTGTCACAATCAACTGCTTGGGACATAAGTTGAATTGGGTAAGTAAGTTTCTTTTTTCATGCTCTGGTTGTGAAATTGCCCATTCTGTCTGCCAACTTATGGAGAAATGCGTCAAAACTAACTGGGAGAAACTGCCAACACAACAAAGGACTTCATTCGGGAGAAAAAGGTTTTAGACTGGCCAAGTCAATAACCAGACCTTAACCCAATTGAGCATGCATTTCACCTCCTGAAGAGGAGATTGAATGGAAAACCTCCCAGAAACAAACAACTGAAAGAGACTGGAGTAAATCCTGGAAAAGCATCACAAAAAAAGAATGCAACAGTTTGGTGATGTCAATGGGTTGCAGGCTTGGTAGTTATTGCAAGCGATATGCTACCAAATATTAAGTGTTATTACTTTCATTTACTTACTCTCTGTTCCAATACTCGTGCTCACCTAAAGATTGGGTCGTCTGATACCAAAGGCGCTATGTTCCAAGTAGTTTAACACATCTAGGTGCAAATACCAGGAAATAAAAGCTTAAATTCTGAACACTTGTTTCGTGTTCATATTTTTATCTCAACCCCAAATGTATTTAGTGTATTGCAAAAACAAAGGAATTGGCCTTGCTGTTGGACTGCATACATAGATACATAAAATATATTTGGCTATATTAGTTATTGTATTTACTTTATTGATTAACATTTAAATGATCATACATTTAAATGTTAATTGACAAAGTTACATGACCCTCTAAACTAACAGGTTATTTAGTCAAATGTGTAAAGTAGCAGTTGGAGTGATACCAAAACAATAATTAACAGATTATTTTGTTTAAGTTGATCAAGAATGTATGCAGTAATATAACACCCAGTTTAAAATAATCCAAATTTGGTATGAATTCGGTATGAATTTCATGCATCCTCAGAGAGCAGAGAACGCATAAGACAATTATATAAGTCTAACTTTTTGTTGCCAGCTCTTGCCTTTATGACAGTAAGCCTGTATTCCTATGTGCATGTGATTACACTCCAACAATAAAAATATGTGTAATGTTTCAGCCACATCAGGAAATGTAGCCCACTTCCTGCTTGCACAGCATGACGTGGGTTCGGGAAAAATGCCCTTTTTAACATTTCACAGGTGACTATCGTGAAACAGATCCCAGTAAAAATGATAGCTATACTTGAGTTCAACTTTCGTATTTAGAAATAAGAAATAACAGGAAGTGAGAAAGCTTACCGGCTTTCTGATTTTAATTAGACATAGTAAGACTCTTATACACACTTTTCCAGAAGGGGGGGCTTTACCAAAACAAAAAGACATGAAGCTGGCCACTAATATTTATCAGTATTTTGTCTTCTGAATACCCCTTGTTGACCTTGCTGGAATGTGCTAGCTACCCCCTTTCAGGAGGAGCAGAGACATTAAGGTCAAAGGCTGTCTGTCTGCTGGGAGAGAGACAGAGAAAGACTCCTAGCAAGCACTTAATTCAGAAAGTGGTCCAATTGTAATAAGGATTAAAAATAAAAGGTTATTTTCAACCACGTGATTGTCTTCATGTTAACACACATTGTCAATTAAGAATCAATTAAGAAAATTATCCTTATGTACAAGTTGTACACCTAGCCATGGCCATACCGTTTGAGATATCAAAAATGTGTTTGCAATTTATTATGAAGACTATGCTATGGACCACATGAAAAAAAGTAATTTTAGGGCCAAATATTTCCTAAATGAAAGCAGATGCATGTTTTCTAAGGCAAGATATGCATTCTACTTACAAACTTATCTGTAGAAGGAAATGCACAGATTTATGGTTTTTCCTTACAAAGTTATGGACCTCTAAAGAACACATTTTCTACAGCAATGTGTTTTCCATCATGACACCCAGCGAAATTCAAATGACTCTCCTGGCAAAACAAAACTGAGTATGAAGCTAAACTTTTAAGAAGTTATACGTCTCATCATTATCTACCAACAGACATAGAAATATGCTGTGGTGCTCCTGGAGATGCCAAACAATGGCCCCACTCCTTATTTCTTAATGCAGTCCTGGTACTTAAGTCATGCTGAAGTTGCAACTGTCCATTTCCCCATGGCTTGATACATTTCTGTCCTACTGAGAACACAAAACTAAATTTAGCATTCTTGAACATGTCTGCTCCAAATAGAGGTCAGGATCAACCACTTGATTAATTTTCATTGGTGCAAAATTGTGGTCACTTGGTCTCTGAAATTGGCAAACATAAAGTGTTCTTTATGGAGAGGAAGTGGATTAATCAATCAAGAGGGTTCGACTGAACTGCATGCATCGTAAAACACTAAGCACAGTTGAATCCAGCCTAATGATTCCTCAGAAGCACCAACTAGACTAGATTATCAGATTACTAGGAAAGCACAACCACAGAACTTGCCTGGATTTATCTTGCATCATTGCCAACCTTTTCCAGCTAATAGTAACATAAGGCTATGAGCCTGACAAGCAAATCATGCACATTACTTACCAGGTGATAATGTGCTGGTGTTGTACTGTGGGAGGATAAAGAGGAATGCAGTTTTTGCAGTTGCCTGAAATAATAAAAGAGAAACATGCAAACAGGTTTTAAAGCTGGTTGTTATAATACAAAAAAGGATACAAAAGGAGGACACAGAATGATAAAGAGGACCTCAATATTTTTTACCTGGGAAAATTCCTTTTCTGAATATGAATTAACATCACAGGAAAACCCCACCACTGATGCACACACTAACAGAACTGCTAGAGATAATTTAAAAAATATATATTTTCATAGAACAGCAAGTGGTAATTAACAACATGCTTGCTGTTAAATATAATACAGCCAAAACTTGATTGGACGATAGCAGCCATCTTGTTTGAGCAATCAATCCTTGACGATGACGTGTTTGAGTATAAGCGGCCGTAGCAACCCATTCATTTTTGTGGTAAAACACAGGGGTGAAACCAGACCTTGATGACATGGTACCCATTTAAAAAAATATTATGATGGTGCCCAGTCAGTTTTCATATAAAGGATGGATGGTTGGTCTGTATAGGAAGAAACAAAGATCTAAGAGGGGGGACTTCACTGCTGCAGTAACCCTCTGCGTGTGCTCTGTAGGCACTTCAGCTGAATGAAGCTTAATTAGCTTAATATAACTTAAAATCCTACTAATACTCTTAATTTACACATCACTAACATAAAAGCGGTGACACAACGGAAATAAGCCAACAACGTAACTAGCTAACAGTCCTATACCAATCGATGCAAAGTTGAAGGTGCGAGGTGGAGATAACATTTTCATCGTTGCTTATCCACACGTCTTAGTAATGACTTTACGTCAAAGAGTTAGGATATAACCAGTTAGAATATACAAGTAATCATGGTTTCACAGAGGATGAGAGAAACTGAATACAAAATGGACTTTGCATTTACATTTTAATATTGTCATATACAGGGCATACATTAGCGTGAAAATTAAAATGCAAAGAAGCCTTTTTCATTTGAATTATGACAATGGCGGTTATGTAGATGGAATGAAAACTGAATGTAATTCCCAATTTGCATTTTCATTTTGGCATTGATATGCTTCCATACATGTAATTTACAAACGTGTTTCATGTCACTAGGGGTGGAAATTATGAATCACATTGCTGATTCGAATCAGGTAGTTCCGAAGTAAGTTAAAGATTCTAGTCAATGACTATGTGATTTGTTCATTGATACAGTCAGTTCAGCAAGCACACGAATATTCCAACAAGCAAATACAGTTTATTCTACTCACAGTTCAGTATCATGCGTCGGTTTCCTAATAGTTAGTTTTCTGGCATATGCTGCTACTACAAGGTCACTCCCGCAAAGGTTTGAAAATGTATTAGGAGATACAGAAATAGGCTCAGACTCACTGTGTTCCAAACATGGGAAAACAGCTGCTTCCACCAGAATTAAACATCTGTTTAACAGTGTTTTTTTTCCTGAGGAATGTGGTTTATGATTGTTGCTTATTGGCTACCCCAGATACAAAAACACTTTGATGTGAATTTGAGCAATAATGATAGAGAAAATGACACGTAACTTCCCTGTGTTTGGAAGACCGTGTTAGCTCAAGTTTTTCTGAACAGCACAACTACTCCAGTTTTTCACTGTTATATGGCAGAGCCATATAAGCCTGCCTGTTTCTTAGTCTGTCATTAGCAACAGCTTCTCCACCACACTGTCACAGGGGAGCATCATTACCTTGTCACTGTATGCTGCAATGCATCACGTACGTCATCCGTACCAAGTTATGAAAATGTAAGAAATTAGACTTTACACACACAAATGAAAGCTGGAAGTAATTTCTTATTTTTTAGTCAGAAAAATCGCACTGTTCTGAATGTTGGGAGGTAACTTGGTGTTCGGAACAAATTGAGTATGTTACGCAGGGACAACTAGTACACGCTAAAATTCTGATCACTCTGTGGAGTGAAGTGTAAATAAAACTGCCAGAATAGGTATGCAACATTAAGTGTTGCACAAGGTTAGGCTGTCCAATTTCAATATCCCACAAAAGGTTAGACTAACATCTACCTAGATCAAACTAGCTCTAGAAGCATATCTAACATTAGCGAGTACTTCTTGGGATAAAGTTTTTTGCAAAACTTGCAGGAGTATTTTTATTCTAACAGCTATTTGGTAGCTAAAGGCAGATTACCCTTTCCAGCACTATAAACTGATTGCCAAACAATATCTTTCCCCACCCAGTTAATGTAAGGGTAAGATGGCCACACCGTAAAACAAACATCACCTTATTTTAAAAAGTCCATAACCATGTTTCAGTATTTCCACAATGTGATGTTTTTACTCTTACATGATTTATGATTACATCAAATACTTTTCAAAGATATTGAATTATACGTCCAGAAAGCAATAGAACAGTAATACATTTCTGCTGTAGCTGCCAGCTGATTCCATCTTCTTTTGTCAGACCTTGGCTTGGCTGGAACATGGCTTGTTAAAAAAATAAAATAAAAAAAAACTTAAGTAAATTATCATATGTTGCCTGTGACAACCAGCTGATTGTTTAATTCCCAGAAGAATACCGAACTTTACCGCTGACGCGCGCCCAAAAGCATACGGACAAATCATTGAGTGATAATCCAGTACACTCAGTTCACAGTAAAAATCCGTTCATAAAGGTTCGTTCGTTCACGTACTGCCCAACTTGTCACAAAACGCTCCTGGTATAAATTTGCCATCATAGACACTTCAGTAAACTTTCAAAATTCGAATACCTAAAAGAACAGTGTAATGCAGCATGCTTATATTTCCTGCAACCACAGGGGGCACACAAATCATTTTTTAACCACAGACATAAGACACGTACTACAGAAAAGTGCAACTTCAACGCTAGAGCCGAGCATTCCTTCCGCACAGGCCCAAGGGTGCTCGTCTGAGCCAAATCCTGAGCGGGTGCAGCACTTGCGACATACATTTATTTGTAGTGCTTGGCGAGTACGAGCTTATGCGGTTAAGACTCAGGTCTGAAGAAGTTGATCAATGCTCTTCCTATAGCCTATTCTGTGAAACAAATGGGAGTACTAACGTTAAAACAGGGGGAACGGGCACTGAGGTATGCATCATACTAACGCTAAAGAACTAGGAAGTTGACTATTTATCCAATGTAATGTTAGCCAGCAACTGTATAGTCCGCTGGGGTACCTAAGCTACTAACGTACTGTAATATCTTGGAAAACGCGTTAGCCAGTCAATATGAGCATGTTGCCACGTAGATCAAATTAGTGAAGTGGAAGCAAGTAGCTTGAGGGTTAACAAATTGTACAATATTATTCTGAGGCAATTCAGAAAAATGGCAAACTAACTTACTAACTGGTCGACTAAATTCCTATACGTAACATTACGTAAAGGGGGTGAGCACGGTTACTCTTTGTTGGTAAGCAAGTTAAACGTTACAATTGACTATACGAGTGAGTTACCGCCACATTTGATGTTTTTCCAAGGGATTGTTGTTGATCAAAGTGTCGTGATAGCTTGGCTAGGGTGCCGCTAATACTTCTGACCCAACACCTGGCATTGTTAGGAATATAGTCGGATAGTTGGAAAACTTTACACCTGATGAAACGCACGTAGAACGAGCGGTCACACTCGAACCGGTCTACTTTTCCTTTCCATTCCATTTCAGACAGAAGACAGGGGACCCTGTCCAGTTAGAGAGACGTGGCACTAGCTGAGAACCAGTTCAATGGAGTTCAAAACTTCGGGCGAGGCACTCACTGGTTAACATCGTATTGTTAATACAAATTTGCACACTTAACGGATTGCTCACTAAAGCCAAAATACTACCCCCCCTAACACGTTAATTAAAAAACAGCCAGTGCTAAAAATAGTGCAACCATTACGTTGTTACACTAGCATTCTATGGGGAAGCTAGTCTGTCTGTGTCTTGGAAATTCGATAGCAAGGCTAGTTATCCAACATTGGTTTAAGAAGTTGCATACCGATTCCAGCTTTTCACCATGGCACAAACGTTATTTAGCAATCTTAAATTGTGCAGCCTGAGTCTGGCATTTGTTGATGTAACTTTAGCTAGCCAACGTAGCAAGTAAACCTTAAAACAAAAATACGAATGGCTAACTAACGTTACGTTTCCAGATAGCTAATTTAAAGTTACTGGGATTAAGTTGTACACAAAACGCAGTGATTATATTTAACAATCAAGTTAAATGACTCATTATCTGGCAAGAAATTGACCCATTTTTCGTCTCAAGCTAACTACAATAAAGTAACCCTTTATTGGAAATGGATTGAAACTTCTGTTTAGGTAGATTACCATGTTTATCACTAATGTTACTCCTCGGTCTGTAGACCGGTCTATGACGAACATACCGCTCACGAAGTTACCCAGCTAAAACTGAGAAGCACATAATCTGACCCCGAGAGAACATATTTAAGAGGAAAACCCGCAGAAACAATCTCACCTCAAACATCAGTCCAACCAAAATTAAAACCACCAAGCAGAAGACGATATCTGCATGGTTCTGAATGAAAAATTCCTGGCTGAAAAAGGGGTAACTTTTGTTTCTCCTGCGGAAAGCCATTTCTGCGTTTGCTGGCCGGCTAACTATGTTTTTTTTTTGTTTTGTTTTTTTTACCGTAAATTACCCAAATACCTTCTAGGTAGCTTGATGGTTACAAGCCAGCTACGAAGTTCAGAACTCTACAAAGTTTTACATCGATTTGCGCATGCGCAACGCATTCTCTTAAAGGAAAATGTTTTACGGGAAAAAAAAATCGGGCCTTAAAGGGATATCTCACTTTCAGATTTTTTTCCACTTTTCAGAAACTGAATTGAGAGCAGCATTAGCTTCAGTGATATAACATATACACGACTTAAAGTGATCTTTCTGGGGCATTTTTTAAGGGCGGGCAATCGATTTGAAGTCAAGTCATGACAGGGGCGTCAAATGAGGATGCGCGCCGCTGTGTGAAAAGGGTATTTATTGGAGTGGAACAGAAAATTGACAGATAGGCTATTTGATCGACATACAGGCCCACCGGTACAGGATGACGTTAAATCTTGTATCCCATTGAGTGGATGAAAAAAAATAATAATAATAATTTTTTGGAATATATACTTTAGATGTGTTCGTATGGTTATGAAGAATTGACTAAATTGAGGGAAAAGGGAAGCTTGGTCAGAAATAAGCCCTCTTTTCACCACTTACACTGTTCCACCTGCCAACACATTTTCAGAACATCAACTTTGTAATCATGTTTGCTGCTGACCCTGTGACCCCTCCCTCAAGTAGCAATGTCAAATAACACATCCCTGTGTTCTATGATTGCTGCCGGATTATATTACTGGGCAGGTAATCTTTGTAACATATTCCAAATAATTTTCAACATCTTTGAAGAAGCTTGGTCTAAGGAGGCAATACACATTTGATAAATGACTGTAGTGCCCCTATTGGTCAATTCTCACAAAGTTGTGCAAGCTAGTACACACTGAGCAAGTAGTACACATGGAACAAATTCAAATCAAGATAATTGTATCTTTCATCTATTGCA
The DNA here is from genome assembly GCF_963514075.1 of Conger conger. NCBI lineage: Eukaryota > Metazoa > Chordata > Actinopteri > Anguilliformes > Congridae > Conger > Conger conger. The sequence goes on from NC_083764.1 coordinate 34,544,266, forward strand.
ATGAATGGAACCCATATCGGCACCAGGAGAACATGCAAAGTCCACACAGAAAGGGCCCTCGTGAGATTTGAACCCAGGACCTTCTTTCGCAGAGGAAACCCATGTTATCCACTGGACCAATGCACCAGCAGGGATTTTTGAAGAACCTTTATCTAAGGAGGCATTACCCAAAACACCATGCAAATTAGTCCATTAGTCAGGTATTTAATCATTTGGTTCATGAATTATGGCCATTTTCCCCTGTATTAGCAGCAACTGTTCACAGAGTGGAATAGAATTGTGCATGCTTTCTTAGTTTACCAATGCCAAAGACGTGTCAATTGTCGTCAGGATCTGCATTCAGAAGTTATTAGCATTTGTCATAAGGCATGCACACATCAATTTTCATTTCACCAATTTGCATGAAGTTTTGGGCAATGCCTCCTTAGACCAAGGTTCTTCAAAACTTCAAAAAATCTCTGTTGGTGCAGTGGATGTTTCCTCTGCAAAAGAAGGTCCTAGGTTCAAATCTTGCTTCGCCCTTTCTGTGTGGAGTTTGCATGTTCCTTTTGAGATTTGAAAACGATATAGCATCAAGGACAAATTAGGCAAAAGAAACATTAAAAAATTTTAACTTTTAAATTTAAATTTTAAATTTAACATCTTCACACATGGTCTGACCAATATCACAGGCACTGTGTACATTAACTTCACATTCTAACATATATGGCCTGATTGTGTAGTAGGGAAAATGCATCTGCATTTAAATTTTAAAAGTATATGGAATTGAGGACTAATTAGGCAATAGTTACACTTTTTAAAGATTTTTGTGTTAAAACATTGTTCCAAGACCATTGTAAATCCCTTCCTATCATTGAACAAGTCTCACTGACATGTTGACTCACCCTCTGTCTGTGTTTATAGTCCTTAAATTCGAGTTTCAAAGTGTACATTTGTTGGGCTGTCACTCTATCAAAACATTGTACAGCTGTACAACAATTCAAGCTCATTGGTTGAGGTTCTAACTGCCACAGTTATTCTGTTTGTTCGTGTAGCTGCCCAAATTGAACTCCAGATAAGCAATCACTGAAACTTTGTATACTATTGCTTATTATCCAATCCAGTTTGTTATCGGTAGCAACAAGCAAATTAGCTATAGTTACCTTGACAAATTTACAAATATCCACTTACAATAGAACATAGGCAATACAAACATAGTAGCGATTGCTCAAGCGTTGTGCTTCAGGTGGATATTTGTAAATTCAGGAAGCTGACTAGCAATAGCAAATTTTCTTGTTGTTACTGATAGCGAACTGGTATTGTTTTCTGACTAGATAAGCAATAGTATATTGTTTCAATGATCGCTTGTCTGGAGTGCAATTTGGGCAGCTACACGTTCCTTTTATCTCTTTATGTGTTCAATCATCCGCGTTTAGCGAAACCTTTATTTCTCTGAAACTGTAAGTTACAACTGGATCGTTTGTGATAGACTATCATATCTTAGTTATATAGCCAACTAGTTATGTGGCCAAATGACTTGCTTCTTCACAATATAGTTGGTTAGCTAAAGTGAAAACTTCAAAAAGGCTAAAAATATAAATAGTGTTATGTAGCACACCTAAGTCAAGATTTCATAAAGTCACCTGTTCGGCAAACCTTTTCTTACTAGAACACTGTGAAAAGACGGCAGGCTCTGGTTGCGTTTGACACGGTCGGCTTTCCAAAACAGTGCACGAGAGCACTGAACTGCATAATAAGTGTTGTGGTTTGAGGTTGTTTGTTGTTGAATTCCTCTCTTGACCATTGACTCCGATAGAATAAGCCATTAACACTAGGATATCCAATAGACCTACATTAAGAACAGTCTGCACTTTGTACATCAACTGGTCACAGCATTGCCAATTCCTCGCTAAATACCTCAAATCTGATCAAGAATGTCATGGTAGACATGCAGTAAAGTGCAGTAAAGGTCAACAGGTGAAGCAGTGCTTCAGGTTAAAAAAAAACAGGTAAAAAAAGAAGAACATGCATATCATACATAAAAAATATTTATTTAATTTAATTTAATTTAATTATCATAACAATGACTGTTCCTTTTGTGATTTCGCCTCTGTTCAAAATTATGTCTGCTCCGGGAAAACAGCACCCCCGCTCGTGAGGCAAAGGCCTTTTTGTTTCACTAGGCCCATACATTTCAATGAGACCTTATAAGGCATAAAAGGCATTGATTGGATATTTGTGGATTTATGATGCGTTTTCAAGCCCACCTGTGAAGCATGCTTCTCTCATGTCTTCTAATCATGCACGCTCTTGTGCTCGTTCTCGACATGATGATTGACAAAGTCTGACCAATCAGGACATCACAGTTAAACTCAGTCAGCACTTGCTCTGCCATTTTTATTTTTTGGGTTGTAAAGGGCTTGCGTGTATTGTATTGAGAATTGAGATTGAGCAATTGTTTGAATTTGAATGGTTGAGGCATTGCCTGTGTTTTATATATTGTTGTAAATAGTTGAGCTTAGATTTTTTATTACTGAATGTTATTCATTGTTACTTTCATTTTGAAATTCAAAGACCAATCGAAGTCTATAGAAAGACTTAATGTTAGCTAACAAATTTGGCTGCATTCATTTCATTTGGATTTTAGAATTGGAAGAAAATTACATCTGCGAGTGCGAGTGAAGGTGAAAACATCCTTGTCTAAAGAGCATATATGGGTAAAAGGTGATAAAAGAATGGCATTTCCAGGGATTACTGAGCCAACTTCAGACTTAACTTACTGTGTTCCGAACTGAACACAGGGAATCGGCCACTTCCACCAGAAGTTAACGTCAGTTGAATGGTGTTATTTCTTCTGAGGAATGTGGTTTATGATTATGGTTGCTTATTGGCTATTACATTACATTACATTAATGGCATTTGGCAGACAGTCTTATCCAGAGCGACGTACAGTTGATTAGACTAAGCAGGAGACAATCCTCCCCTGGAGCAAAGCAGGGTTAAGGGCCTTGCTCAAGGGCCCAACGGCTGTGCGGATCTTGTGGCTACACCGGGGATCGAACCACCAACCTGGTTCCCAGTCATATACCTTAACCACTACACTACAGGCTATTAGCTAAAACACTTAATTATAGAACATTGTTCGCTCACAATGTTCCAAACACCTATTTACGATGTTAGGACGACAACACCTGAAGCACAACTACTACAGTTTTGCACTCTGTTAAAAATGAATAGCGTCTATTTAAAACAATGTGTGTACGTGCATGAACAATTTTACAAGGGACACTTTTGGCTGAGACAGATAAGTCTGCCTGGTTCGTAGTCCCTCGTTAAGAACAGCTTCCCCGCTGATTTTTATTTATTCCTCATGAAAGTTGCACCGTTTGTAACATCGTGAGCTAATTTGGTTTTTGGGACGCGGTTAAATGAGTCTACGTTACATTTTTTTTTTTTGAGGAAACTTGCTGTTCTGTTCACCTTACTCCCCTGGTCTTTCCATGCTAGTTTGAATGATAGTAAACGTTTAAATCATGGGTTCAAACGTACCACCATTTATTTCGTAATTTCTCTTAATTTCTGCTGCAGATTTTTTTTTTTTGCTTTTGGGAAATAAAAGCTATGGCAATTCTATTCTAAAATGTGTCTTCTTTCCATAAAATACAATAAGCAGAATATAATAAGCAGAATCAATAATGGCATATAAATGATGGATAAAATCTCAATTCTCTCCATCCCTACAGGTCAGTGGTGGGTCAGATTAACCATTTGTAACAGGATGACACCATACGTCTCCTTATAACCCTTATAATACAGGTAGGAATAGGTAGAAACCGGTTAGATAAGCATCCCAGGAACTTTATTTTATAGACATATCAGGCTAATTGATGCCATCCAAATTGGCCATGTTCACTGGGTAGGATTCAGATAAAATTCTGTCAATTTTGTTTCCAACAAAATGTGTAGAACATTTTCCCAGGTCACGTTCTTGGGCCAAAAATATGATCTTACTGGATAATGTGGATGCATAACCTCAATATCCACGTGTTCTTCATCTATTGTATTAGCCAGTCCAATCAAAAATGAACAAACTTTTTCAAACTAAAAAATTGGATGTTGATCTAACAACATGCCCAAGAAAGTGTCTGGTACTTCATATCAGCATCTTCTGTACCACTGAAGTACTAATACATTTTTAAGCATAAGGATCTGAAACGTATGGTGTCATCCTGTTACAAATAGTAAGAAGTCCATCTCAACCATTTTCACTCAATTGTAGCACAGTTACATGACATATGTGCCCCGTCAGTTGTTTGTTTTTTTACAATATAACACCCGATTCCAATGTTACATTATTTTGTTATATTTGTAGGTGATGGATAGTCAGATGAGTACATGACTACTTGTCATTGTATTCTGTTTTGTGTTCATCAATTAAGGGAAGGCAGTTCAATTTAAATGGCATGGCCATTGTGATTGGTGATCAATTTAAACCTGTTTAACAGGCTGCCTATATCTGGTTGTGTGATATAGGCCTAGGTCAACAGGTAAAGAATGGCACGAATGGGTTTGATTTTCACAAGGGGTAATGGTGGGTTTGCTTCACCAGAAAATGAGCAGCCGCCACTGATTGGAATAGCATGGCGAATTACTTTGTTTTTGCAATACAATGAATACGTTTGGGGTTGAGATAAAATTAACACAAGACAAGATTTCAGTGTTTCAGGTTTTATGTCCTGTTATTTACACATAGATGTGTTAAACTACTTAGAACATATCACATTTGGCATCAGACCACCCAATTTTCAGGTGAGCAAAATATTGGAACAAGACATTTTAAGTAAATAACACTTAATATTTGGTAGCAGCATATCCCTTGCTTGCAAAAACTGCATCAAGCCTGCGACCCATTGACATCAACCCTTTCAGAATTACTAAAACAAATATACAGAAGCTCAAACACAGTTTTCTCACTGAAATGATGATTCTCTATATTTAAGTGGGTATAGATTACTGTTGCTGTACCCAGTGCATTTAGAAAAACAATAAAGTTGAGCCAAGGTGGCGCAACAGGCTAAGATGCAGGAGACAGTGTTGCAGTTGCACACCGAGGACCGGGGTTCGATTCCCAAGTTTGGCTGGCTCTTGTGGAGTGGCATAATTGGCTCACTGCTCCAGAGGGAGGGACTTGGCAGGGTTAGCGGATCGCCACGCACAACAGCACCCGGGGCCTTGCAATCACGGTCACGAGCATGAGACGAGACGGCTTGAAGAAGGCGTGTTGTTCTTGGATCGCCAGAACCGCAGAGGGACAAGGGTGTGGGCCGTGTATCCCCCAGCTAACACCAATTGGATTAGATAGGGTACAATTGGCTACCAAATTTGGAGAAAAAGGGAAAATATATATAAAATGTCTATATATATGGAAAAAGAAGAAGACAATGAACACAAAAGCCACAATGGTGGACAAATCCCCTTTCAAATGTGATGAAAATATCATAATAATATTGTTTTTGTCCAAAAAGGAAACTAGATTATATTATGGGTCTTATGGGGTGTAAAACACTGTATTTTTCTTACGATAGTATACAACACGGTTTATCCTGTGTTTGCACTGCAACAGGTTGAGAAGACTTTTTTCTTTCTTTTTTTTAACAATAATCACAATAAGTTCTTGCATACTATTGATTGAAGTTTTTGTGAAATACCCAACCCCCATCAACAAGTCAAACAAATTCCATGATTTTGTATGCTAATTATTATTCAAAAGCAGGCTGGCTTCATACTTAGAAGCATACTGAATAAAAAATATATATATTTTGAGAATGTATTTAGATGTTCGCCAATATAAAATGGGGTCACATGACTGAAAATCCCCTCTATTGTGGAGTAAATTATGTGTGTATGAATGGGTGAAGAAGAAGCATCAATTGTACAGCGCTTTGGATAAAGGCACTTTATAAAAGCCAACCATTAACCAAGTAAAGATGTTGTAAGGTAGAGAAATTGATTAATGATTTAAATGATTAATTTCCAGGGTAAGAACCAGTTTTTCTTTCCAATTTTCTTCCTTTTTTGGCTTGGAATGATATTCATATCTATCTGATCAGGGTCGAGTAAATTCCGGTGAATGCAGACTCCTGGCCTCCTCCAATTTCCTCCTCATGTCATCCTCAGTTCTCTGCCCACTGCAGTCACATTGGTTTCCTAGAGGTCCTTTACCATGGTTCTTTAGCCAGTTCATGCAGGCGGTGTTTGAACACCCTGGGGACCTTTAGTGGTCCAGTGGATCAGGGAAGACCTCACCGACTGCCCACTGGGGATACCAACATAGCCCCATCACCTCTCTTCTCAGCCCCTTGTAAAATGTAAAGTTCATTTCGTATTCAGTTTCTATACGTAACTAAACCCTGTCATAATTTAAATGAAAATGAAATTAAAATGAAAATACATTTGAAATAATTATTGTAACCGCATTATTGATGACAAAAATGAAATAATTAAATTGGCCCTTTATCATTATCATTTCACGTGTCAAGCAAAAACCCTTCCAAAAATCAAATAATGCAAACCCTCATTGCATTTTCATTTTCAAAGTCAAAAGACCTGTCAGTCAAAGGACGGGGGCATTACAGGGGTAGTTCAAACCCAACAAAAAAGTCCTTTGGTAGTGGCTAGGCATCTAGATAGTCAGCTAGTTCTCTGAGTTTGGAAATGGATCACAGAACTTGTGATCAGGAAATCAGGTAAACAACGTTACAAAGCTGATATTTTCCCTGTTTTTGTAAATCTGGTGTGGAGTATGGCATACACTACGATTCCATCTGTGCGTAAAACCCCCCACGAAACGAATGGTTCATTTTACCATCAGAATGCACTGCCATGACTTTCTGTCATTAAAGATGCCATGTACAGGTTCATATGCAAATAGGCCATATGGTTATTTTACTTTTCATAACTACTTTAACCAAAACCAAAGTTCCCATGTGTAAAGAAATGACCTTTGCTAAAATTAAATTTTGCTAAATTAAAAAATGCTAGCTTTGATTTTGGCCTAGCTAGTAAAATAGTACCAGTACCATTCCTGGCAGACTATAGCTAGCCTATCTGCAAAATAGGCTACCCTTTTCACTGTGGGCATTTCTATCAGTCTGAAATCAGACTGTTTTTGTGCAAATCTGGTCGACGGAAAGACAATGATTGGGATGGTCATGGGACCTACAGCTTAGCCTAATAAAAATGGTCAATTGCTTTGTAGGCCTAGTCAACTATTATTTTCTAAAGCATGACTGCCTGATTTAATTTATTTTAGTAATTGCATTGGCAGGGGTACTATGAACAGCTTTAGCAATGGATACAGGCCTCTACCCACATTCTGCAGATCCCAAAAAAGCAGCTAGCTACAGGCTATACACGGTACCGAAATCACAGTAGATAATACACACTACCTCCCACTAAATATAGGTGCTAATGCTAGCTAACTAATTAATAAAGTAACCAAATTTAATGTAATTTCTGCTTGGTATTTATAGAATCAGCCATTACAATGTATTTGAATGTAGTGATGTTAGATATCGAAGTAACACCAGAGAGGAAGAGGTAGAAGTAACACCAATTTCTTCAAGCATCTGCCTACACCATTTGATTGACAGGTCTCGACTTGAAAATGCAAAGGAGGGTTTGCATTATCAATGTGATTTTTTTGTGTGACCACGTGAAAATGATAATGCAAACGGAAGCAATGCCATTTCATTTTATGTATCTCACCCTTGTACCACGAAAACATGAAAATGAGTTGAATTATCATTTGATTTATGTCATGGATAATGTGGTTACATTTTACACGGTTTTAAAATTTCTTAATTTTCATTTCAATTGGGACAGACTTTTGTCATCTATGTTGATAAAAACAGAATATGAAATTACTTTGCATCTACATTATATACAATAATAATAATAATAATAATATTGTCATGTACAAAGAGTACATTAACTTGAAAATGAAAATCCAAGGCAAGCAAACATACCAGCTTCTTCTGCAGTAATAGGAGTATTCATTGGAAGACGTATCCACTAGTGGTGAGTGAGTAGTGCATTACTCGTATCCGTTTCCATATTCCATAACCAATGAAATAATCAGTTACTCGTTACTCATACTCAGAAGTGGACGTGATGTAATCCGTAAGTGGTGTTGTTTAAACAGTCCGCTGTACTACATTGCAATTTGCAGTATATAGAAACCAAGACTTTCACCTGAAGCACAGCTACTACAGTTTTGCACTGTTATGCAGGTAAATCTCTTATCTGGTTAATCTTAACATAAATTAAAAACTGAAGCCGTCTATATAAAACATGTGCGTGAACAATTTTACAAGGAACACGTTTGGCTATCCACATTGCCGCCACACTCGACCTTTAAACACACATCCAAATTGTCCTAAGGCAACACAGACACAGTTTGTTACATAAATAAAATAATGTAGATAAAAATCACTGAAATAACATACCGTAAATCAAACACTTGTGTGACCAGCGAACACACTCACTTCCAGTTCCTCGGACCACTAACGTTAACTCTCAGAGGGAATACACATCATTCAATATGGTGGGCTCGCATGGATTATCGGTACATTTCAAAATAAGTAATGTCAGAACCAGACTGCCCCATACCTTGCTATCGGGTGACGTTTGACATACACTACAGTACAGTCAGCTTAAAGTAGCCAGTTAGGCTACTGTGGGAAAATTTTAATTGGCTCATGAAATATAACTCATATGGCATTAACTGTGTAATTTGTGCAAAGCATTAATATGTGCCAACTTCTACTAATGTGCAGAGAGAAGCTGTCTACCAGTGGAAATTTACACTGAACTGTAGCAACGCGACACTCTCCCCAGCAACAGAATGTGTATATAAGCTGTAATGAAGTATAAGGCATTGTTCTCCGCGAATATGGACTTTGCACATCCAGGGAGTGCAAGGCATGTGGGCATGTGGAAAGAAAAGTTTAAATTTAATGGTAAATTGTTGGTAGAGAATACTGGCATACTTGTTATCAGAGATAGAAACTAAAGCAGGTAAAAGTGAAAAGAAGCATAGGAAGTATGGTTATATTACATTATTGGCATTTGGCAGACGCTCTTATCCAGCGCAACGTACAATTGATTAGACTAAGCAGGAGACAATCCCCCCTGGAGCAATGCAGGGTTAAGGGCCTTGCTCAAGGGCCCAACGGCCATGCAGATCTTATTGTGGCTACACCGGGATTAGAGCCACCGACGTTGCGTGTCCCAGTCATTTACCTTAACCACTACGCTACAGGCCGCCCATTATATATGGAAGCCAGACTATGGTTAACAGAAGCAACAAAACAGAGAAAAGCTTTACAAGACAAGCGAAAGGCAAAATGAAATGACGCCATGTAATTTCAGCCGGTAAACAAAGAAGAAGATGATAATTATAGACCTCCGCAAACCGCACCATTAGGTCCCGCAGAGGGAGAGGCAGTTAACCCTCCCCAGAATATGCCACCGCCGTATTCTGGGACTGTATCTAAATTGCTTCCGAGTCTGTCTCCGGCTGGGCCAGTGGGTAACTTATACCCAACATTGCCGGAGGGCGGATTCGGTAACCCAACCACATACCCGCCGACGCCACCCGGCAAATCATTAAATTCTGATTACAGACTGAGATCTTGTCCGACTGACAGTCCATGCACTGCATGGATAAAAGACAATTACACTGCTGATCAGTACCCCATGATACAAATGCCCTCAGGAGATTGGCAAGGGAGAACTCAGTGGGTCTACAGACCGTGGACCCAGCAAAATATAAAGGTGATGGACTCTGTGACACACCCTACAGAGGGACCAGAAGATTGTATCAGACAATTGGGACAATTGATACAAAGTTACAGACCAAATTTGGTGGAATTGGAATTGAGGTTGAGGGCACCTGGAACCCACTCAATGACCAAAACCAAGCCTTCCCTTATCAAGATCCTCCTGCACCAGCTGAAGACCCTGGCCCCTACTGGGGCCCGATAAGGGGACTGCAGGACAGGCTCAGACAGGGCTATGCAGCGCATGCCGACTACTCTCGAGTAGCCAATTGCACGCAGGGACCGGACAAGTCAGTCATGCACTATTTGGCTAGGCAAGACAAGGTATTTAGGGCAAACAGCCCCCTCCCTCAAGGCAAGACAAGGTATTTAGGGCAAACAGCCCCCTCCCTCAAGGAGCATGGGATGATGTAGGAGGCTATGCGATGCAACTAAAAAATGCTTTCCTGGCTGGCATGAAACTAGAGATAACAAGGCTGGTGAAACAACATCTGATAACATGGGCAACAGGCGGCTTAGCCCCTGTAAAGACTCACGCCATCCACTTTGAGAGACAAATCCGTGAGGGAAAACTGATGGGGGTGGGCATACGGGAGGGTATGTCAGTGAGGAACAGGAGGATGGTGCAAGACCTGCAAGCTGTAAACAATGCGATCAGTCCAAGAGCTCCCATAGTTCCAGATCCATATACTCTGCTCAATGACCTGTCACCAGAATCAGGGTTCTTCTCGGTGACCTGGCAAATGCATTCTTCTCAATACCTGTTGCAAAAGAATGCCAGTTTTGGTTTGCATTTACATTTGATGGAAAAAGATGGACTTACACTCGGTGCCCACAAGGTTTCTGTGAATCGCCCACCATTTTCTCATAAGAGATGGCGGCAAATATGACAAAATTCGAACCGCAGGGGGGCAGTCAAATGATGTTGTATGTTGATGACATTCTGATTTGTTCCCCTGATAAGAAGACGGCCATACGAGATGCACCAAAACCGCAGCTGCAGCAATGGCAGTTCACACCTCCGCACCGGTCGTGCTATACCAACCGCTCCCCATCATTCCCCACTCGGTCTCGGTTCTCCTTTTGCAATCAAAACATGCTTTCATGTCTCCTGCAAGACATCTGTCCTGCATGGCTACTCTACTGTTGCAACCACATGTGACTATTGAAAGATGCACCACAATAAACACAGCCATCTCCCGGAAATGCTGAACTTGTCATGTTTGTGGACAGATTGTGCAAAAAGAACGATGCCGGAGAAAATTGCAGTGGGTATGCAGTAGTCACGGCCACAGGGGTACTACAAGCAAAAGCTACAATCCCAACACTACCAACTACCAACCACCACCTAAGGTTAACGTTACAATAAACTGGCTTTTTTCAATTCACTTACTTCACCATTTTAAGAGCTAAAATTGTATTCATTAACATGATCATTAAAAAACTGTACTTAAGTACGATTGACTTCTTTAACAACCCTGACCGGTGAATGCAGTAAGTCTGACCCTGGTAGAAAGCTCACTCCATACAAAGTGCCACCATTCATGTTTTGAAATGTTTAGAGCGTTATGGGTTTCATTCAGCTCAGTAATCCTTTGTCATCAAATACCACCAGTTCGGATGTGCTACTAAGTCAGTGGATAGAACTAAAATCTCTCTCTCTCTCTCTCTCTCTCTTTCTCTCTCTCTCTCTCTCTCTAAAATGGCTTGCTTTTCTCCCAAATTTCTTTTTAGTTTTTTGCACCATTCTTTGCAAACTTCCAGGAGATCAGTAGTTTCTGAGATACTCAAACCACTCTGTCTGCCACTCATTCCATGGTGAAACAGCCAAGTGGTCACTGTTGGCTGTTGTAGTTTGTTGTGGAAATTGATTCAGTGGAAATGGATACGGTTGCTTATGACAGAGCTCACCTGACCGAGCAGGAGAGGAATCATGACCATTGTCCCAGAGACAAATTGGACACTGGATTCTTATTGGACACACATACTGTACTGATGCATAAATATGCATTCTTTCCGTATTCACAGTGTTTGGTATTTCTGTAAATAACTAAGGACAATGTAGACCCTTTTATGACGGTTAATAAGAATGTTAGTGTGTGTAGTTGAGTGTGTGATGGGATCAGGTTTTGGATTCAATCAACATTTGACCTGAGCTTTAACAAATAAATGTCATGGTTTCCCCAGCCTACGTAGTGAAATTCCAGGTTGTACCTCTTTGGTCCATGAGAGGGTGCTCCAGCCACATTTTATCAGGACGAATGCCTCATGCATGCGGAATGCTGACGTAATCAGTTCCGATCTCTGTCAGCTGCGGGAGCCTCGCCTTGCGCTGCTCTGGGCTGTGGTGTTGCATTCTGCTCTGTGCACTGAGCCGGTAAAGAGCTATTTGGAGGACTAGATTGCTTCTAGCATTAAAAGACATTCATTACATTACATTACATTATTGGCATTTGGCAGACGCTCTTATCCAGAGCGACGTACAACAAAGTGCATACCCATAACCAGGGGTAAGTGCGCTGAAAGACCCTAGAGCAGACCTGGGCATTTTACGGCCCGCGGGCCGCATGCGGCCCTTTGGTTGACTCTGACCGGCCCGCGTAAGGTTCATAAGAAATTACAAAATAAACTTATTTTCTTATTTTACCTCATGCGTGGATTGAATGTGCATTTCTTTTATTTTGAAGTTGTGTTTTTTTACATCGCGCATAGGTACGTAAGGTACGTAAGTGATGCGTGTTACTGAATTGGCATTGTCGCAAGCAGGTTTTTCCAAGAAGACATGGACTGCTAAGTATTTATTTACTGAAGTCAGAGGTAAAGCGGTGTGTTTGGTTTGCGGAGACCAGAGTGCCATGTTCAAGGATTACAATTTGAGTCGACATTACAAGACGAAACATTCAGAGAAATATAAAAACTTGAATGATGCTGAAATAACGCGGATATCGGAAGATTTGGTAGCTAAGCTACAAAAGCAACAAGGGTTTTTTTACCAAGCTTCACACATCCAGGGATGCAGTAACCAGGACCAGCTTTGTAATATCCCACAAAATCGCTAAAAACAGTAAGCCATTCTCAGATGGAGAGTTTGTAAAAGAGTGCTTGGTGGACTCTGCAGCACTAATATGTCCTGAAAAAAAAGAAGCATTTGAGCAAGTCCCGCTGCCCAGGCGCACCGTGACAAGAAGGATCGAGGACATTGCGGGAAATTTGGAGCTTTAGCTGCAACGTGAAGTGGCAAATTTGGACTTTTTCTCCTTGGATTTGGACGAGAGCTGTGATGTCCGTGACACAGCCCGTGGGATAACGGACTTCAAGATTACGGAGGAGCTGGCAGCAATGCGCTCAATGAAAGGGACAACGACGGGGAGCGATCTGTTCATGGAGGTAAATGCATGCATGGACACACTGGGACTGAAATGGGACAGACTGACGGGTGTCACAACGGACGGTTGTCCAAATCTAACAGGGAAAAATGTTGGGCTGTTGAAACGTATGCAAGATAAAGTGACTGAAATCAACGCAGATCAGAAAGTGGTATTTTTGCATTGTATTTTACATCAGCATGTGTTGTGCAAGTCAGTGTTTAAAATTGACGATGTGATTGATGTTGTAACTAAAATAGTAAACTTCATCAGAGCACGAGCATTGAATCACAGGCAGTTTGTTGCACTTTTAGAGGAACACGAGACTGAACATAGTGACATCAGCTATCACACAGCTGTCCGATGGCTCAGCCTGGGCAAAGTGCTAAAAAGAGTCTGGGATCTGAAAGCAGAGATCCGAGAGTTTTGTGAGAAGAAAGGCAAAGACATCCCAGAGCTCTCAGATGAGAAGTGGATGGCAGATTTTGCATTTGCTGTTGATGTGATTGCACTGATGACTGCACTGAACACCAAACTGCAAGGCAAGGGCCTTTTCGTCCATGAAATGCACAACCTGGTGAAGGCTTTCATGACGAAGTTACAGTTTCTTTCAAGGCAACTGGAGAGCAAAAATTTCACTCACATGCAAACACTGAAAGAAGTCACACCATCAGGTGATAATCTCCGCGGGTACTCATCTATGTTAAGAGCACTGCATGACTAGATTTCTCACTGAACAAGAAAAAAGAACTGAAAAACACAGAATGAGTGATGACTGTGAATGTGATTAAACTACAAATGTAGGCATCATTATTTTCTAATATGATGTATCTTACAGAATGTGGCTGAAAATGGTCACTAATATAATGAATCAAAAACTGTACAAATGTTCACATTCGAGTAAATGTCATTTTTTCTAAGACAACCTCTCTTTTTCATTGCTCAATTATAACATATACTCTTACCAGTCTTACCAACTTATCAAAACAATGCTATTTACTGCTTTATATAAAGAAACACAATTAATATTATGCAGACTTTAGTTCAGCCTTTCGGTCCGGCCCTCCATAATATTTTCTTGTTCTCATGTGGCCCCATGTAAAAAAGAATTGCCCACCCCTGCCCTAGAGGGAAGTACAATTTCAATTGCTACCCGTACAACAAAGATAAGGACCAGGGCCTCTTTATTTTTTATTTTTAAACAACAAATAAACAAAGCAAAAGTGACCAAACTTAACTATCCAAATACTGCTTACCTAGCCAACTAAAAATACTGAAACACTACGTAAATCACAAAGACAACAATTAAGGTTCACAGGGAGGTATGGAGGGATGGGGAGAGGTGCTGCTTGAAGAGGTGCGTCTTCAGTTTGCGCTTGAAGGTGGGGAGAGATTGTACAGTTCTGACCTCAACGGGGAGTTCGTTCCACCACCGTGGAGCCAGAACAGACAGTAGTCATGAGCGTGAGGTGGAGGTTCGGAGAGGGGGAGGTGCCAAGCGGCCTGTGGAGGCTGAACGAAGAGGTCTGGCAGGGGTGTAGGGTCTGATGATTTTTTGTAGATAAGCTGGGGAAGACCCCTTAACTGCTTGGAAGGCTAGCACCAATGTTTTGAATTTGATGCGAGCCATGACAGGCAGCCAGTGGAGGGAAGTAAGCAGGGGGGTGACATGTGAGTATTTGGGAAGGTTGATGACCAGACAAGCTGCTACATTCTGGATAAGTTGGAGGGGTCTGATGGTGGACCCTGGGAGGCCAGCCAAGAGGGAATTGCAGTCGTCCAGGCGGGACAGAACCATCGCTTGGATCAGGAGCTGGGTCGAGTAGGGGGTGAGAAAGGGGCGGATCCTCCGTATGTTGTATAGGAAGAACCTGCATGACCGGGTCACCGCCGCAATGTTCTCGGAAAGGGACAGTCTGCTGTCCATCACCACGCCGAGGTTCCTTGCACTGGGTGATGGCATGAGTGTGGTATCCCCGAGGGAAATGGAGAGAGGTATTAACAGGGATGAATATAATTTCAGTCTTGCCTGGGTTGAGCTTTAGATAGTGGTTGTCCATCCAGCTCTGGATGTCACTCAGGCAAGCAGAGATACGGGCAGAAACCTGTGTATCAGATGGTGGGAACGAGATGAAGAGTTGGGTATCATCCGCATAGCAGTGGTAGGATAGCCCATGTGCAGTGATCACAAGGCCATTCACATTCAGATACCTCCTTAGAGATTGGCCAAGCGTAGGGACTGGTATTCCTGTTTTTCCTTGGTCGGTTGGTTCACCCTGAGATGCACTGCCAGGCATTTTGGCAGTGACATCTCTGTTTGAGATTTTCTAGTTAGTCTGCTTAGATTCTTTTCAACTGCTTTTATGGTTTCATTTCTGTAGGGAGAATATATAAGATATAAACAGATATAAACATAGATATAAACAAGTAATTTGATCTAGAATTATCTTATAAAAGACATTTGTTGAATCCAGACTGTGAAATACAAAATATTTGGGCACCCGTGGCCAGAAAGCCTTTTACAAGTACTGTGGGGTGCAAACATTTTGGCATCCTTACTTTAAATGTCTGTTACAATGAATCTGTATGTGATTGACCACAAACCTGACCTCTAAATGGTATCAGTTAAACATGAGACCTTTCCACGAATGTTAAAGCAAGATTTTTTAACTGTTTATAAATGATTTAAAAAAAAAAGTAAAGGGCCCTTTTGGATTATTATTATTATTATTATTGGATTATATTATTTTTTAAAAACATGATTACTAAGGCCCAGACCCAGGGGATTTACTCATTAGGGCTTCAATGAGTCAGGTGAGTATCATTCCAGGGCTTCTAAAGTATCCAATTGCAGTGGCTGTTCTGTCTCGTGTTAAAAACCATGGAGAAGGCTACAAAAACTCTTTCAATGTTCCAAACGACCTATTTCCACTATCAGAAACATTAGAAAATGGAAGATAAAGGGAACAGTTGAAGTCAAGGCAAGGTCTGGAAGACCAAGAAAGATTTCAGATCGAACAGACTGAGACCCGGTGAGAAATGCTGATTATTTTTCTTTTCGCCTTTATAAGTACTTCTATATGAGTACATATTTTGCATATTTGACTGACGGAAGTAGATATGCATGAGCATTTGGTAAATTCTTGTAAATGTTCATTTTGATGGCTGACGTCAACTCTGAAAACTGCTGGATACATGCCTAGGCAAAAACTGGAAAATACCCTTGGTTTCTGGAAACAGAGTGTTGCGCTTCTTTGATGCTACATTCATGGATGTAACCTAGTGCAGTTAATTATTCATTTACAAATGTGGCCTATACATCCAGTTTATTAAGTCATTAGAAAAAATGAATGTCAGAAGTAATTTGACCCTTCTACTAAGACTGACGAAGCAGTACAGAGGAGTTGAGAATTTTTAGTTTAGGGTGATGCTGATGCTGCTGCTGCCATCTAGTGGTGATATAGGATATTGACTATTCCTTACAGAACAGAGTAATGTCTTCCAGCTTCTGGGGATCATCATTATTCCAACCATTTCAACACTGCTGATGCTCATATTTTCATTTCATTTACAAGATATATTTCTATTTGCTTTGTTTTATGGGCATTTAAGTATTGACTAAAATGCTACTTTGTGTTAAAATGTATTGTGCATGTCTAATGATTTTGATGATCTAATGATGCTAATGCAGAGCATTGCCAACCACACACTTTTTTCTTAATTTGTTATAAATAGTTGTAATTGTTAAAGATTGCATGTAATTTTACAAAAATACATTCATAGTACTACAAATGTTTAAATTACATTCACTCTGATTGTGACTGCTATTAATGTCTGTTTATTTTTATAAGGAGGAAACTCATTACGCTTTCAGACAGACGCAGTTCTGGTTCTGGCGCTGATTCCATTCTGGAGTCTCAGAACCTTGGTGCTTTCTGGCAAACCTTCATCAATGGAGGTCGTTGCTCAATGCTCAAGGCACGCCCACTGATGATGTCACGGTTCACCAAAAAAAAAAAATTAAACGTTGGTTCCAGCTGAGAACAAACTTTTCAGGTACCAAACCAATTTATTTTTGCTCTGAACACACCGACCGGTTCAAAATTAGGTTCGGGAACCGGAATCGGCACGGAGCCTTGCTGGTGTGAAAAGCCTACCACTGAGACTGAAGTATCTTTTTCAGGGATGCCGTGTTTATTTGCATAAATTGACCGCTGATAATTTACAGGTAGTAAAAATTGTAGAAATATTAAAAGCTCTTTTTCCAACAAGAAACAACATAGAACAACACATCCCCAGTATATTGCACAAATAAAAAAATTAATTAAATTTTAAATGAGAGACTTGCAGAGATGCAAGATGAAGGCAGTGAGGCATCAGTTCACTTTTGGTCTAATTAATTTTTTAGCTTGAAAAGCCACCAAAAAGGTTGGAGGTGATCATTTGTAAAAGTCCATGGATGGAGTTTTGGGGTTATGTAATGTATCAGAGAACATCACCTGCTTGCAAATAAATCTTGTTTGTGGTAGTTCCTGTATTATAACAATGAATTTGATATATTATTCAAAATAATTGTACCAATTAACAAATCCAGGTGATTGGAACAAAATACTGGGGAGGGCTTTTACTCTCTGAACCTGCATTTGCCACCTCTACCCCTCTCCACCCGCTTTATCCTTACCACCTGCATCTCTCCACCAGGGGTCCGGCAAGCTTCCTGCCAGCCTCCCTGTGTGGTAGGAGGTAATTAGTGTGCCCTTAACACGATTACATTATCCTCTGTATGTGCAAAAATCGATCAAAGCTTCCTTTGCAATGGATGATTATGAGCAATGCCACCCACAATAAAGGCACGGCACCCACCCACATGTATTCAGTCATGAATCTAGCTTGCCTTTATTTTCAACAATTGCAACAGGGGTGTGAAAACTTGGAAAACCCTGATCTACAGACCATTTTCTACCATTTTCATGAAAAATGCCTTACCAGTCCACAACCTACTAATAGACCTACATACATCTAATAATATTAAGAATTATTTTCAATTGCAACCACATTTTAGTTGGGGAAAGGCTACCTTTGAAGAAACTACGACAAAAAAGAAAGACCCACAAAGTTGTGCAAGTAGAATTAGCTTCAGTCTGACACCAGTTTGAATCGGGTGTGGACATTCAAGGTTTAATATGGAGCTTAGGAAAAGGGCAGAACTGTGGGTGGGAAAAAACCTGAGGGGGGGAGCAAAGGTCAGGGCGCCCTGCTGTAATCTCCATTCTGATAACTGGTTGAGCAATCTCCTACCCTGCTACTGACCTTAGCCAATTGCAAATTGCCTGAAATGGATAGGCAGCCATGGCCCTGCAGTTCCAGATATTTCTACAGTTTTTGTTCCATCCAAACTACATGCTAGAATGAATAATTAGGCTTAACGAATGCAGGTGACAATGTGCTGCAGTGCTCCAATTCTGACAAATACATTGCAACAGCACAATTAACAATTCAACTGGCAGTATTTTTATGTTTTTATAAAAGACACCATCAAAAAAGTATGTTATGAAAAGCAATACACCATCATCGGCCAATTGCAGTTTCTTCACACCTCGGTTTGGATAAAAAGCCTGGGTCATGAAAATCAGTGGAGGGGAAACAATATATTAAATGAGCAAAGCAATGGACCCCAGTCCACAGTTCTCCAGCATGACTGTTCCTTTGACTTTAACTTTCTCAGTGACCCAGATCTGCTCAGGGACTAGTGTGCTCTACAGCATGTACCTGTTGCTAGTCAGGCCATACTTTTTAAAGCTTCATACTAAAATGTTGAAAGTAATTGTTCAGGTGTGTGCGAAAGTTAATCATACTTACAAACATATTAATGTTTTAATAGTGTAATAGTGTAATAGTGTTTTAATGGTGGTTACATGCGGAATACAACAGCTCCGTAAGCTTCACAACTTTGGATTTCCACCACAAAAAGGAACCATTCTACAGAGTTTTGAGCTTGGGATTCCCAGGACCAGGCCACGTTAAAGTCACATCAGTTCCTGCCGTGGTTTTTGCATTAAATGGGATCATGCTCCTGGTTTCAGCCCCATTCTGTGGAGAGCAGCACATCTTTAAGCACCTGGGCTGATTAGCTAAGACAACCCAGGTGCATGTGCTCTCTTCACCAGCAAGAATGGCCGAGACAATCTGATTCTCCACTGGATAGAATGCTACATTCCTCCACCACCATAATTCACCGCTCAGAGCTGGTCACCTTCTCAGCTCACCAGCTCCTCTGCTTTTCGGTGGCATCTTCTTTCAGTGCTCAAACAAAACAATAAAAACTCCACCACAAGCTCCCTCTCTCAGCGTGTGCTCCCGGTCCTGGCCCTGTACTGTGGAGATGAGCACACCTTTAAGCACCTGGGCTGTTTAGTTTACACAACCAAGGTGCATGTTCTCTCTCCAACAGCACAATCAAATTCTCTGCCAAACCGAATGCTACACCAGGTTACAGTTTGCTAAGTACCTAAAAGAGCCTACAGAACCTGGAAAAAAGTTTTGTGGACAGATGAGACCAATAATCACTTGTGATTGCAAGAGCGTGTGTAGAGGCAAAAGGAACTGCCCAAGATCCAAAGCACCCTTCTCATCTGTGAAACAGTGGTGGGGGTCTTATGGTTTGGCCATGTATGGTTGCCACAGACAAAGGCTCACTTACCTTCATTGATGCATCTGCATATGTCCCAAACATGATGCTCTGAAATGGGCGGACTACGTATGTGCTGTAATTTTGAAATGGTGAAAACAAAATGTATAAAAATACCATTTAATAAAAGCTGAAAATCTGCACTTTAACCTCACATGAATCATCTGCTTACACATCTAAAATTGTGGAATACAGAGAAAATTAAGAAAAATGTATTTGTCCCAATACATATGGAGCTCGCTGCACATGTCTTGTTTCTTAGTGTGTGAGATAAAACTCAACATGCAGCCCGTGCATAATAATTTCTTTGGACATTGATTAACTTCTTAAGAATTAACAATTAACTGAAGCAGTAAAGCACATTCTCTGGCACCACTCTCACTTTTTGACACTATTAATTCATTGCTGTTTGTGCAGTAGCACTAGCCAGGTTGATTCCTGTAACGTTTTTTTTTTTTAAACAAAAAAACATTAATTAATTTGTCTCAATTAAGGAGCAGTGTTAAAACTGGTTTAGTTTAATTTGTTATGAATAAAAATAATTTTTGGACATATTCAGCTCTGTCACTTGTGCAATGTGTAAAAACAGACATCTATCCATATTTAATTTACGCATTTTATTACTGTCCTTCAGTTAAGTTTTTGTAAGTAATATAAATAAGATAATCTTGGATAGTAGCTGTGTCAATTTTTGCCCAGCACAGCTATAATGAATCATAATCTTGCAGAAAATACAACAAGAGAGAGATATAGTATAGAAGGAGTGAAGCACAATATAGATTAGGAGTGACAATGAGGAATGCAGCTCCATCATAGGTCTCAACTGTATCCCACCAAACTACACACGTGATGCTGTGCAAGGCCAGGCGTGGAGATCAAACATTTGTTAAAGCCCAACCCCCCTCTCTGGTGACCTCCTCTCGACTCCTCCATTCTCACCTGGTGAAGTGGGAGGGGCTGGGGAAGCAGTGCTGGTTAATATTCCATTGGTTTCAGAGACAACAAGCAAAACGATAGACAGAACTGAGCCATTAAAAAGAGGAGGTAAAAGCTGATACTGTGTGTGTGAGAGAGAGACAAAGAGATAGTGGGAGAGATACAGAGCATATGTGTCTTGAGCTGTGTGTAACTGTGGTAGCTGGGTGCCATACAAGGGCTGGTATCTCACATTGTTGGCTTTACTCAGTAGCATTGGGATTACAGAGTCTACCTTCTTACATACATGGCCTGGTGAAAAGTGAAGATCTACAGCCCCATGTGAATACTGCCACCATCTCTCCGATTCTCCCTCTTCCCCCCTCTCAAGCCCCGGTCTAACTTGGCCAGGTGAGTGTGGACACAAGCCTCCATTGCCTTCAGACTTCAGACACAGGCGTTTGGATTCTTGGAGTTCAAAGGTGACCTTCCTTTTCGGAACAGGTGAGCTGTAGCTGGGTTTGATCTTCAGGAGTCTGTCCTTGTCATGTTTGGCTTGTGTGAGGCTGTGAAAAATGTAGACCATTTTAAAGCCTTTGTGGGCAAAGGTTGGCTTTTATTCTAGCCTCTTCTGGGTCTATTTTTGGAAATCCCATCCTTTTATGAAATGCTCTGAATGAGAAGCTGATATTTCCCTCTGTGAATATAAACAAATAAATGTTTTTCATGTATTTTTGGTTTGCCCTTGCGAGCACTGTGGCAGTGCACAGGAGATATATCTGTCCTATTTGTTTGCTAAACACGTACATATATCTGTGTTTACACATGGTCCGAGGGTAAACAAGTTAATATTGGTAAGGAGCGAGTCTGTGGTCGCTGTATTTCTGTGAGAAATCTAGAGTGCCAAAATCTTGGTTCTGTGTAGCAATACTTTTAGCAGATGGCAAACATGTGCTCAAAATGTTATTTAACAAAAGAAACATTGTACAATATGGTTACTAATAATTATGTTTGGAACAAGAGCAGTTTATGGATTTCTGATGGATCGCACTGTTTCTCTGGATAACATTATTGAAGACACCAGAGGCTCTCTCCTCTTAAAAAAAAACATGCTTTTGTTTTCTTTGGATTGCAGCAGGGACTTTGTGACCTCTCTTGATTTTGCAGATAATGTTCAGGGTGAAAGGACAGTAATTGGTATCACGTGCAAAAGAGGAAGTACGGTCTTGTCTGAGTTTATCGACAGTTGTGGTGCCTCGCCCTGTTGATCCTGACACAAATTTTAAACCAGAAAAAGCCAGCATTATTACCAGGTGCCACATTTAGTTCAGGATTGCTGAGAGTTTGCGGAGTTTGTTACTGCCTGTAACAATCAGTGGTTTGACTTTATAATTATAATAATATTAATAATAATAATAATAATAATAAATAATAATAAATAAATATGGTCAGAGATATGTTGTGTAAAGTTAAAAGATTCTCTAAGATTTAATAAACCAGATGCAGCAGTATTCAAGGAAGAGTTAATGAAAGTTAAAATCACCTACAACAATTATCCAATCATAGTCTGTATTTTACTGCATTTTAGTCTGCATGCTTGACAAAATTGGCCAATAAACAGGGTTCCTGCACAGTATGGAAAATAATGTATTTTGGCAATTTCCAAGTCTGGATAAGTATGGAAAAAGAAGAGTGTGGAAAAATTCCCAGACTATTGCCCCGATTCACTTTTCTAAAATATAATTCAGAATTAGAAAAAATAAATTGATCATATAAGTAGTGTGTTCGCTGCATATTTAACGTTATTTTCGTAATGTAGACACGGGGAAGCGTCCGCTTCCACCAGAAGTTAACGTCCATTCAATTGTAGTTTTTCCATCTGAGGAATGTGGTTTATGATTACGGTTGCTTGTTGACTATCCTAGACACTAAGTTACTTTGATTTACGTGAATTGGACCAATAATTAGGCTATAGCGAAAATGATAAATAACTACACAACTTCCCTGTGTTAGCTCACGATGTTCTGAAGAGCACCTGAAGCACAACTACTGCAGTTGCACAGGCTTATTTGGCTGAGCTGTATAAGACTGCAGGTTCGTAGTCTCTCGTTAGCAACAGCTTCCCCACCACACTGTCACAGGGGAGCACCATTACCTTGTCACTGTATACTGAAACGGATTACGTAACACGTTTTTTTTTTTTTTTTTAATAAAAACGTAAGGAATGACAATTTACACACACACAAAACACACACAGAAACCAAAGCTGATCTGGAAGTAATGTCTTATTTATTTGTCATGAAAGTTGCATTGTTCGGAACATTGTGAGCTAACTTGGTGTTCGGAACACAGTCCGTCTACGTTAAGTAGGCTATTTGCATTTTAAACGAAAGACACAATATAGCATTATTAATAGAATGTGCATGCTACCGCCGTCTGTAGTGTTACAAAACTGCATATAACATAGCTGCCAACTCTCACGCTTTCGGCGTGAGACACGTATTTGCATGTACGTGTGAAAACAGGCGAAAGCGTGAGAGTTGGAAGCTATGATATAATGTGGATGGGGGCTGCTTGTTGGGAACATAAGCCTATTTTGTGCAAATGAATATAATGTAACCGTCAGCCAGGCAGTAGCTGAAGCTGCAACATGATTGAGAGACACCGATAGCACCACTGCATAGCAGTTGTTCAACATATGCTACTTGAAAACACAATGGCAAAAATGAACGTGATATTCGACAGTCTCTGAGGACAGCAGGAGTTCAGATGTTGCTGTAATATGGCGATCCCCTCCTGTGTTTTTATTTATTTTTAGCAACCCAATTTTCTAATTGGCACACCCTCACGCTATGAAAGTAGTGTTACTAAATTTGTTATGGGCTACTAGATGCAAAAACCCTGCATGCAAAGCAAAACATTAGGTTGCATTTGTCTGAATATTCAAGCCGCTGTTTAGCTTTTGGAATTTGATACCAGCCAGTTTGAAATGAGCGTTTATTCGCCACTTTGGCGGAGGCCTTTTTCGACAATATGAAACAACAAAGCTGTCAGCGTAATCACTCACCCCCTTTGCTTTCACTGTCTTTGGTCGTTTCCACCACCTCATCGCATTTATCCTGGTAGCTAGTAGTAGCATCCGTAGTAGCAAATTACTTTAAATAATGTGGCTTCAACGAAAAAAAGTGTAATTCATCCTGATATTGCAGCTGCTGCAAACCCGCCAACCTACCAATCGCATTAGGGAACATAGCCTACAGTTTTAAATTGTAGACTACTAGTTGCTTGATTTTATTTTTAGTTGTAGGCTACTAATTTGTGCATTTAATTTATTACGGCAATTTGTTAAAAGGTTTCTTTTTGTCCACACATTTTTTATTTTATTTTATTTAGCCAATGATGGGGTGGCAAGCGCCCCTCCTCGCCACAATGAGCGCACGCCCCTGTAGGGAAGCATAAATTGTGTAAACGTATTTCACATGGGAAACTTGGTTTTGGTTATGGGTGATTTTGACCTCGCAAAACTTTACAGCGCTTAGAAATAACTACAGAAAGACAGTTTCTATCGCCATTAGAATATTTGTTTTTTGTTTTTTTAAATTTATATATTTTTATTTAGAATCATACATGATGACAGCAGTCACAAATGTCATACTGGATAACAGAGATTAATTTTCAAAATACTCTTTTATTTTTTTTAATTTTTATTACCACCCAATAACTGGTAAATATTCAAGGTGAGCTCTCAACAAGTATGTAGTGCTAAAACAAACATTCAGTACTTTTCATTTTTATCAAAATTACACTTGCTGAAGATCTTACAGGTCAATGTGTTAAGTCTCTTATACAAAACTGATGCTGGAAAAATGCTGGAAAATGTCTGAAAATGCTTGTACACCACACTGTTGTTCTGTTCTCAACTCAATCAATTTAAATGATGCATTTTTACTACAAAAAATCTGTGTTATCCAGCTTGACTGAAATTGCTACCCGTCAGGAAAGTCTTTTTAAATAATGACCTCCTGATTAGTCTAAATAGACCTCTATAGGAACGATAGTATGATAAAATAATGTTTTCTTTTCAATTGGACTTATTACTGATCCATTGGATAGTTAGTACAACCATGTCATTATAAATAACAGCTTACTGATTAGTCTGGCAAAAATAGACCACTATAGTATGATTTACAGTATGACAAAAAAACGTAGTCATAGCTCAGATTTTCTTTTCCATGAACTGCTCTCTTTATTAATCTGGATTTAACTGGTCCAGATTAATACCTCGCTCTTATTCCAAGAAACTCCTCTGATGGGTCAGAATTCTTGCGGGCCCTGGACCTGCCAACTCTCTCTTTGCTGGATAGGGGCATCTAATTCCCAATGGTTAATAATAATATACTAATTTAATATGTTGATAGAAAGACCCATATAATTATCCCCAAGTGAGAGATATTATTAAGTTATTATTTTATGTTGAACTATTTTTGTAGCATTTTTGCCTTCAGCATATGGATGCAGACAGTTATCCAATATGACATTTTGAAGTCCTTTAATTTCCAATACTCTCAATAGTCTTTCTTATAATTTAACGCATAAAGGATAGTATTGTTTTTCATGTACTTTTTATTAATGATTTTATGTAATAAATGTATTTTGGACATTTAAAACAACTAGCCACGTCATCCATGCATTGAACTTGTCTGGGCTTGGTGTTGTTGAGCTACCTTGAAGCTACAGTATTCTGGCACTTAATAGCATAAATCATCAGAATGTAACATACATCTGTAACCATAGGATCTTCAAATAATGTATTTCCATAATAAACATCTTGCTATTAGTACTCTGACATGTCAAATATGGTCAGTAAAATACACTTTAAATCTTTACATTTCAGTATAGAAAAGTCTGGAATTTCAAAATAGAAAAGGTGTAGGAATCCTGAATAAATCTGTCACAGAAATGTAAAAATACCATTTCTCACAGAGGCACCATTTATACAACATGATTTGTTAATCTGCTGCTGTAGCCTATCCACTTAGCTTTGACACATTTGAGATGCTCTTCTGCATACCACTGTTATAATGAGTAGTTATTTGCATTACTGTCCTTTTTTCTCTGTCTTGCGCTCAGATTTATGAGTGAATACATACAATTAAACAGCATTTTAAAAGCATTTTTAAGACCACGTAAACAAATGTAAATGAGAGGACATGTCTGTGTATAGTTTATTTTAATATTGGATCATCTAATCGCTACACAGGAGGGCTACTGTTCCCTGTAGAGTAATAGGATCTAATTATTTCCATTTCGGGTTGCATCACATCTGGCCTGTGGTTAGGCAGTCTTTGTAGAAACAAATGTGTCAAAATACACAGTATCTCCAGCAGTCTTGGTTGATTTTAATTATTCATTCAGAGTCAAGAGACCCCACTGAGCAGGGCAACACAAATGTATCTGAAAGCTTCCCTGTACTGGATTCTTCAGCCTCCTGATGGGAACTTTATTAATGCCTCAATGTGAAAATAGTGATTTTAAATGTAGGCATTTCGAACAGACATGAAAATCATTTTCTGTGGTTATTGTGTATGTGTGTGCGTGATTTTTAAAGTGTAAATTACTTTAAAATAAGTGTGTAATTGCAGTTCTATTTCATTTGTTCTTACTGTCAGAGGATGATGCGCATCTACGGGTTGAGACCTTTTAAGAACAGTGTCACCTGTGACATGGATGACATAAGGCAGCCCCCTTAAATATCATCTGCCCATCTGTCCCTAAAATATTATCATGATTGCAAAGAATGTTTAGCAGGTCAAACTTTTATCGCTGCTGGTATAGCTGATCAACTGGTAGCCTCGCAACTTATTATTTTGAAAATATATTATAACCGGGGGTGGCACGGATGGTGCAGTGGGTAGCACTGCCGCCTCACAGCAAGGAGGTCCTGGGTTCGAATCCCCGTCGGCCAGGGCCTCTCTGTGCGGAGTTTGCATGTTCTCCCCGTGTCTGCGTGGGTTTCCTCCGGGTACTCCGGTTTCCTCCCACAGTCCAAAGACATGCACGTTAGGCTGATTGGAGATTCTAAATTGCCCGTAGGTATGAGTGTGTGAGTGAATGGTGTGTGTGCCCTGAGATAGACTGGCGACCTGTCCAGGGTGTATTCCTGCCTTTCGCCCAATGTATGCTGGGATAGGCTCCAGCCCCCCTGCGACCCTGATCAGGATAAGCGGGTTCAGATAATGGATGGATATTATAACCGGATATTTTGTCCTCCTGTGGTAAGCGTTTTCCAGCATATGCTACTGGTCCGGGAAAGTAGACTACAAACTCGTATCAGTCTGCTCGCTTTAAACCAGTTGTGGCTTCCGTATCGGTTGCTACTAGCTGCTAGCCCAAACAAGGAGACCACAAACTGGGCAAGGTGGTCCCTTCCCTGCTCATCCAGGTGGCTAAGTAGGAAGCCAGCACTTGACAGCATGACCTGATTGGAACTGTCAGGTCGCAGCGTGTGTGTAGACTGCTCTCAGAATCAGAATCAGAATCACTTTATTCGTATAAGTAGTTTTCACATACGAGGAATTTGCTGTGGTTAGTGGGTGCATGCAGACAACATAAAGAATAATACTAAAAATAGAAACATAGATATAAAATAAAGTGGAATGTAAATATAAATTAAAAATAAAAATAAAAATTTACAATACAAGATGATACTGAAGCGGGGTATGTGAAGTATTATTAAAGTGCAAAATCTAAAGTCTATGGGGGTGGGATAAGAGTCAAGGAGTTGCGTAGCCACACTTTCAGTCCTCCAAGGCATTGCCTCCCCCGAAGGCTGCAAAAGCCATGGGGGTGAGTCCTAATGTCAAGTGGCCAGCTGCTGGATTGTTCTCCCAGCATCTCTTAAGTTAATGGCCAGATCCTTGGGTGGTGGCTACACAGTACCAGGGGTACCATCTACTGAGGGGTGCAAAAATGTGGGCACCCCTGGTTTAAATGTCTGTTACAATGAAATTCTAAATGGTACAGAGTTAAGCCTAAATGGTAGAGACCTTTCTGCAAATTTTAAAGCAAGATTGCTTTTTATGTAAATTTTTTACTAACATAAAAAAGGAAAAGGGCCATGTACAAAAGTTTGGGAACACTTTTGGATTATTCTTCATTTTATGATTACTAAGGCCCAGACCCAGGTGATTATGATTCGTAAAACATCTGCTTCAGCAGTTGCTTTCCACACAGGCCATTTAGCAGTTTTTGACTGACGTTACTGAAGTTTGTATTTAGCTAAACATTGTTAGTGGTCATACTAGCCACTTCTAACACCAATGGATTTCGGTCTGCTATAAATAGCCTGCCTGGAAGGAAACACAATTTTGTAACATAACCATGCATACTCACAAAGACATCAATTCACTGTCCCTTTTACTTTTATCAGACATCTCCATTCTTCTGAAAGTCCAGGAGTCTAGGCATGAGCTCCCTGCCAAGGAGAGGAAATAAGGAAAAAAAAAATGTATCCACCGTCCTCAAATTCTGTGCATGGATGCTAACCTTTAGATGGAATCTCTGCTCTTATTATAGAATTGCACAGTGCGACAGCATGAAAGACAGGATGTTGTCGGGGCTACATCACAGATCAATATTGTACAGTGTATACCCAGCATTAGAGAGCAAGTTTGTTAGTATGAAGGTCCAAGTGTGTACCTGAGAATGCAGCTGGGGAAGCTCGATGTGAGTGTTTGTTTGTATGTCTGTGTGCATGTGTATGTGTGTAAAGTAACTGCTTTCTGTCTCTCCAGTCATGGAGGAACTGGTACAGGAACTGCAACTGCAGCTGGAGAAGCAGTGTGCTCTGAATAAGGAGCTGCAGAGTCAAAATCAGGATCTGGGTAAGGCAGCTCCACACTGTCCCACCTCTTCTGTCCTGAAGCACAATATCTCTACACTGGCACTAACACTTCATCTCTCAAACGTACTATATACAAAAGAAATGTTTTCCTGAATATATTGAAGTCTTAAATAAAAAAGTAGTAGTTCCATCCATCCATCCATTATCTGAACCCGCTTATCCTGATCAGGGTCGCAGGGGGGCTGGAGCCTATCCCAGCATACATTGGGCGAAAGGCAGGAATACACCCTGGACAGGTCGCCAGTCTATCTCAGGGCACACACACCATTCACTCACACACTCATACCTACGGGCAATTTAGACTCTCCACTCAGCCTACCGTGCATGTCTTTGGACTGTGGGAGGAAACCGGAGTACCCGGAGGAAACCCACGCAGACACGGGGAGAACATGCAAACTCCACACAGAGAGGCCCCGGCCGACGGGGATTCAAACCCAGGACCTCCTTGCTGTGAGGTGGCAGTGCTACCCACTGCACCATCCGTGCCGCCTAGTAGTAGTTCTATCCCTAAAATAACTTCATTATGTAAGTACCAATTACAGTGTACAAAAAAGAAAGCCATCCCAACATGACTGCAAGAGAAATTAGTTGAAAGTGTTAGGGTTAGGGGGGAGGTTGTTTAGACATGTTTGGCTGGAGCTACAGAGTGTCACATTCATGCTCTTTTCCGTTGCTTTTTCATTCTCTGTTCTGTGTTCTCTGTATGCTCACTCCTTACTCCCCACTCCTTACTCCCCAGTGTTTTTCAGTTTCTTGCCGTGTTTGTGTCTTATGTCCCAATTCGCTGTCCGTAGTCTGTCATCTGCCATCCATTCATTCATCTCACCTGTTCCTTTTATCTGTTCCCCAGCTCCCACACCTGTTTGTCATGTAGTTTCATTTGTTGAGTATATTATACCTGCCTGTTTGTTCTTTCCTTTGCTAGTTCATTTGCTTTGTAACCCGCTTTATGCCTGTGATCTGTTTTTGTTCTAGCCTCCATTTTCCCATCCTGTTTCTGTTCTGTATATTTCTTTGATTACTTGATATCAACCTCTGCCTCACCTTTTGTATTCTTATTCTTGGATTGTAATTTTAGTACCATTGCCCTGATGCTGGACTAACTGCCTGTTTTGGACTTTGGTTAGCTTGCTCAGTGGACACTAGGGCTCTAAGTTTGGACTCCTTTCTCCACCAATATGAGGAAGCATTCCGGTTTCGGTCCCTGGCTCTGTTCCAGGTCCTGTCCCCGGCGTCATCCCTACCTCTGTCTCAGGCTCTGTCCCTGACGCCATCCCAGGACCTGTTCAGGGCCTGTACCTTCCTCAGCCCCAGTGCTGTCTCTGCCCCAAGACCCATCTCCAGCCCCTGTGCCATGTCTGCTCAAGACCCATCTCCAGCCCCTGTGCCATGTCTGCTCAAGGACCAGTCTCCAGCCCCTGTATCAGCTCTGCCCAGGGCTCTGTCTCCAGATCCATCCTAGACTCCTGTTCCGGATCCGGCACAGTCTAAGTCCTCTTCTCAGGCTCAGAATCTGGCTCCTGCGTCGGCTCCACCCCAGGTGCCTTCCTCGGCCCCAGCACTGGCTCTGTCCCAAGACCCATATCTGGCCCCTGTGCCGTTTTGCCCCAGGACCCAACTCTGGCTCCTGTGCCATCTCTGCCCCAAGAACAGTATCTGGCCCCTACACCGTGTCTGCTCAAGGACTCGTCTCCACCCCCCATGCCATCACCAAGCCCTGCTCTGCCCACACTTCAGACTTTGCAGTTTCCCAAAGCACCACTGTTGCCTGGAGCCCCGCAGTCACCTGAAGTCCCATGCTCTCTTGAAGCTCATTGGTCACTTGAAGTCCCCTGAGTTGCCTGAAGCCTTGCGGTCCCCTGAAGCACCACATGGAGCACCATGCTCTCCTGAAGCCCCACGGTCGCCTAAAGCCCCATGGTCGCCTGAAGCCCCACAGTTGCCTGAAGCTCCACAATTGCTTGAAATCCTGCGGTCGCCTGAAGCTCTGTGGTCGCCCGAAACCCGTGGTCATCTGAATCCCCATGGTCACCCCAGTCTCTTCACTCCCAAGTCTCTCTAGCACCTCTGAGTCACCCCAGTCCTCTCCAGCCCTTCTGAGCCACCTCAGTCCTCAGTTTTATGCCCGTGATCTGCCCGTTTTTCCCATCCCACTTCCTGTCTGTTTCTGTTCTCTATGTTTCCTGAATTATCTGATATCGACCTGGCTTTTTGTATTATTCTTGTTGGATTGTCGTTTTTCTACCATTGCCCTGATTCTGGACTGACAACCCATTTTGGACTTTGCCTGGCTTGCGACTACAAACCTGCTCATCTGTTTTACTGTTCGCTGGATTACGACTACTGCCTAACCTTATTACAGTCTTTACTTTATCCCTTAGTCTGCACTTGGTCCTTCTGTCCTCGCTACCCCTGACACAGAGACTAAGTCTGATAAACTTGCTGACATTTCACATGTAGTAGTGCCTGGAAAATATGATGTCAGCCTGGAACATCATCACCACTGGGAAATGCATAATCCATGATTGGGGTTCCCATGCACTAATTTCAAGTGCAAGGCAAAGCAGACATAAAACTGCAGATTAACTGACTACAATTTTAAACCTGAACCCAAAACCCTGTGATTATACATGGATGTAATTATACATGGTTTGCTTTTCGCTGCCACTATTTATCACAATATTAAATAGAATAATAGCATTTACTTAAGTCTTCCGGTTTGCCCTGGATTGGCAATGTCTGTTTGTGGTTATTTTATTTGAAAAAATCTGGGTAGACTAGCTCTGTAAACCTTTGCGTGTATGACCTGTGAATTATTGATTACTTTGACTTTGTGTATGACTGAATTTTTGTCTTGATTCTTTTGAGTTTTGTTTGCCCAAGTTCTCACTCTTTGTCGACCCTGTTCACCCACCTTGACTTTGCTTTGCCTCTCTGATCGCTGTATAGCAACTCTGGTTATTTAGAGTGTTCTCAGTGTTTACTTTATTATCCTGGGAGTAGACCTGATGTTGGTTTGAGGTTGGCTACACGCCACTTCAAGCCCAGTAAACTAGCCGTCTTGAATGGTTTACTGGGTTTATTTCGATTTGGTTAGGCAGACACGACCAGAGTTAATCCTGCAGTGCTCATTCCCACTCCCCATTCTACACTCCATCACCCTATTATTTACCTTGTTGCGGCCTAACCCCAGACAGTCGTGAAAACAGCACCAAATATCACCTTATCATTGCTTATATCCACTAGTCATGCTCCCAAATCCATACATGAGAATTAAAAAGCCTGTGCATTTGGGCTGATATTAATGAAACTAGCAACAGAACATTATTTAATTTCAATTACATGATTTGAAATTTTGAATTTGGATGGAATTTGAAAATATTAACCTAAACTACTCTCTTTCCCCAGTGACACGCTTAGAGGAGAAGGAACGGTTTCTCACAGCGCTACAGAGTCGGTTTGACCAGCTGGGTAAGAAATATAGGAAAATTAGTTGCATATGGTTATAATGTAGGGGTTTGAAACCACTGGTTTTGTTGGCCTGCAATGATAATTGATCTATTAGTGTTGAGTAAATGCTGAGTAACAACGCTTGACTGTGGCTCTCCAGGACCAGGGTCACAGATCCCTGGTGTAGCACATCCCAGACACAGGTGACAACATCCTGTTGCTCTCCCCCAACACTAAAAAGGCAACTCCAGGCAAAAGAGTTATTCAGTGTGTTGGTCCTCAAATTTATAACTGATTTCTTATTTCTGATGTGCCACATCATACTTTAGTACACAACATGGAATATGTAGAAAACACAGGTATAATAACTCCTCTTTTCCTCCATACATGAGAATTACAAAGCCTGTGCATTTGGGCTGATATTAAAACAGAACATTATTTAATTTCAATGACATGATTTGAAAATTTGAATTTGGATGGAATTTGAAAATATTAACCTAAATTACTCTTTCCCCAGCTCTGATATGTTGCCTTGACCTTATATTCTCATATTCAAAAGACACCTTCACTTAAATAAGCAAATTGTACATGTTGTCCCCCTACCCCCAAGTGTTGTGACAACCGATTTCATTGGGTGGGGGGGGTCATCATTTACAACAACTCCTGACGTTGGTAGTATGACTACAGGCCAGAGCTAACGCCATCAGGCATTGCAAATTACTTGCTAATTATTCAAACACTGTAAAGAAATGCATTCCTCCTTCCACAACTTTTCCTAGCCTCAGCATGCTATTCAGCAGATGAATGACTTTAATTCAAATAGCTCAATCAAGAATCGAAAGTAATTTTGTCATATAATCAAACAATATTCATTCATAGCAATGGTTTGATGAAGATGACAAAGACTGTAGGTGGGGATTAATAATTGTGCGCATTGTAGTTATGGAAATGTTAGGTTTAGCCTAACTCCACGGAGAACACCTCCAACATAGTTTCAGTGAAAAACTTTGAACTTTGAATATACTCTGGCGCGTTGGCTCGGTTAGCGGGAAGGAAGCAGGGCAATCCAAGGACCACACCTACTGGTTAAGTAGGTGTGCACCTGGACTACATTACGAATCAGTCCACGAGTTTATAAGAGGGGCTTCTTTCCACAGTAGGCGGCTGAGACTGGGGAACAGTTGCTGAAGGAGAAGAGAAGAGAGCTGACCGAGCTGACCGAGCTGCAAGCAAAGCTGAAAAGCTGAAAAGCTGAAAAGCTGAAAAGCAATTTAATTCACTTCATTTTATTTATTTCAATTTATTAGCCCTAAACCCCCAATAACATATGTGATGCAACACAGTAAATGGCGTATGGTATCAGTTGTCGGGATTAGCCAATCTGTTTCAGAGATATGGTTTATTAAAGTATGTGAAGTGGTTTTGTGAAATCAGCCTTCAAAGTCTTTTGAGCTGTTTTCACAGTTTCTCACCGAGAACTGACCTAGGTGTAAAACCTGGCCCATCAGCCACTGCTTTGGAGGGTCTGGAGAAATTGGGGACAGGACATATGTCTGGGAGTGTCAACGAGCTGCATAATGGAGGCATGAGCATTAGGTGGGAGGCATAAAACTTGAAAGGCAGTGTATGACCTTTAAGAAAGATTGTGGAATTGTACAATGGTAGTTTTTCTCCTGAGGAATGTGGTTTAGGATTATGGTTGCTTCTTGACTATCCCAGACACTAAAATTTATGCGAATTGGACCAATATTTAGAGAAAACAACAAATTATTCCCTGTGTTCAGAAGACTGTGTAAGCTCACAATGGTCTGAACACTTATACATTCTGTTATGCAGGCTGAGCCGTATAAACATGCCCGGTTAGTAGTCTCTCATTAGCAACAGCTTCCCCACCACAAGTGGATCACCATTACCGTGTCACTGTATTCTGAAATGGATCTCATATGTGACTTGTCACGGCGGGGGGGACAGAAGAACCAATAGCAGACACTGGGATGATGAAAAATGGCAGGTTTTAATTAATCCAGATGAAGGGGCAGACAGAGCGTAAACAAAAACCGGGAGGTCAGTCCAAATAAAGCAGAGGTACAGATATCCGCAAAAACGAGAGAAGAGTCCAGACAAGCAGGCAGGGGTCATACACAGGAAAACAAGAAAATCCAGAAAACAAAAACTAACGATATAGAATGCCAGAAGGGCAAGTTTGACACCTGTGGTTTAAGGTGATATGTTATAAGAAATATAGATATACAGTGCTGTGCAAAAGTAAAATAAGAATGCTTTCAAAAATAGTTAATAGTTTATTTTTTATCAATTAACAAAATGCATGAACAGAAGAAGTGAATGAACAGAAGAAAAATCTAAATCAAATCAAAAAGAACCTGCTGCTATTTTTCTGCACCCTAGTTTCTGTGTTTTCTTGCATAGTTGTGTCGCTTGGCCGTGTTTCCACGTCGGAGGTATGGCTTTTTGGCCACAATTCTTCCATGAAGACCACTTCTGACTAGACTTCTCCGCACAGTAGATGGGTGTACCTGGGTCCCACTGGTTTTTGGCAATTCTGCGCTGATGGCACTACTGGACATCTTCCGATTGCGAAGGGAAATAAGCATGATATGTCTTTCATCAAGTTTCCTTGGCCGACCACTGCGTGTACAGTCCTCAACGTTGCCCGTTTCTTTGTGCTTCTTCAACAGATCTGGAAACCCCTGTCTGCCTTGAAATTTCTGCCAGGGAGAGGCAGAAATGTATTTGCTGATGCAGTATAACTACTTTGTCTTGTTGCTGTGCTCAGTCTTGCCATGGTCTATAACTTCTGACATTAAACTGTCTTCAGCAACCTTACCTTGGAAGTAGTTTGGCTGTTTCTCACCCAGTTTGAACCCTCCTACACAGCTGTTTTTGTTTCAGCTAATGATTGTGTTTCAACCTACATATGAAATTGATGATTATTAGCTCCTGTTTTGTATAATTGGTTAATCACACACCTGAGTATATGCCTACAAAATCCTTGACTTTGTGCAAGTGTACCTAGAAGAATTGAGGCTGGTTGGAAGGTAAAGTGTAGTCACACCAAATATTGATTTGATTTAGATTTTTCTTCTGTTCTCCTGCATTTTGTTAATTGATAAAAAATAAACTATTATCATTTCTATTTTTGAAAGCATTCTTAAGCATTCAATTTCTCATGATGGATAATCTGACACATACAAGGGTCAAAGTTATAACCATTTTGACACCTGTGGTCCCCTCCCCTCTCCTGTACCTGTCCCAGATAATCATCCTGAGAGGAGCAGTAATGAAAGTGAGCCTGAAGTGCGGAAGAGCCGGGCAGCTGTCATTGCACCGGAGCCTCTGCCTGTAGACCTAGAGATCACAGAGGCACGGGTCAAGAAGACCATCAGGTACCCAAAGTCTGGGCTTGACATATGTTAACATATGTAGAAAATATGACATGACCCCACTATTATGGATAACTGGGCACCACATGTAATATTATACACTCAGTGACCACTTAGGGTGACCTGTACACCAGCTTGTTATAGGGACAATAGGTAAGATTTTTGTGTTGAAACATTGTTACAAGATCATTGTAAATCCCGTTGCATTGCCATGTTGACTCACACTCTGCCTGTGTTTATAGTCCTTGAATTCTGGTTTCAAAATATACAGTTGACGGGCCAAACACATTGCACAGCTGTGCAATAATTTAAGCTCATTGGTTGAAAAATAGTTATAAAACAATACCAGCAGCACACTAAAGTCAACATTTCATAAAGTCACCTTTTTGGCGAGCATTTTTGTACTAGAACACTATGAAAAGACAGCAGTCTCTGTCAGTGCATGTTGTGGTTTGAGGGTGTTTGTTGCCGCAATTCCTCTCTTGACCGTTAGTAGTCTGAATTTACCTATTATACCTTTAATGCAAATATTTAATCAAACAATCATGTGGCAGCAACTAAATGCATAAAAGCATGTAGATGTGGTCAAAGGGTTCAGCTGTGTTTCAGACCAAATGTCAGAATATGGAAAAAATGTGATCCAAGTCACTCCGACTGTGGAATGATTGTTGGTGCCAGACAGGGTGGTTTGAGTATCTCAAAAACTGCTGATCTCCTGGGATTTTCATGCACAGCAGTCGTGCGAAAAAACCAAAAACCGAAATCAACCAATTATGGAAATGTAATTGATAAATATATTCAGTTGATTGAACAACAAATTGTCTGGAAAGGGTTACAAATAGGGGCGGTTCCAGAATGCATTGACATTTTGAAATATCATTTGGGCTTACTTTTCAAATGTGATGAGCACACTTTACACATCAATTCAGATTTTAGCATTGTTGTGAGCCGACAATGAAACAAACCAAAGAACTGTAAGACCATTATAAGATGTTGTTGGCAAAATTTAACATAGAGAAACTTCAGCCTAAATCTTGAACTTTATGCAAATTTCAAGTCCGCAATATCCTTAGAATAGTGAATTAAAAAACTTGGGACAGGTTTGTGGGTGGTAGCAAAGCAATTGCTGAGCAGTGGGGAGGGGACCGTGATTTTGGCAACAGAAGACACTGTTGGATTGTACAACTTGTACAGGCTTTTGGGAGTGCATATAAGGGTGAATAGAGTCACCAAAATAAACAACATTCCAACTAGTGAGGCCTATAGTTTTCCAAGGCCTATATAAAAGAGCCCATCGTAACATCGTAACATTAGCAGTGGGGTAGCAGGCTGTGAATAGAATGCATAGGCTAGCAACACACAACTGTTATTCTGTTATTCTGTCATCTAAACAATGTTACTGTCATAAAATGTATTGATAGTTTTATGTCATTTTGACGTCACCTGTTATACTATCTTGTGACAGCTGTTATGCCATGTGTATGACAGTGTTATGTCAGCCTTATGGCAAGGGGTTCAAGGAGAGTTACCCAGGTGTGTCCAATATAGGTCCTGGAGAGCCACCACATGTACTGAATTTAGCTGTTTGTTAGAAAATAAATTGTAACTAGACACCACAAAGGGTGTAATTTCCTCAACTTTACAGAATGCTGAAAAAAAATCTGGAATCTTTAAATACTAGTCTATAATTCAGATATAAATCCATTACGCGTCACAATGTGCAAATATTTCAAAATATTTTAACATAGGGCTTCAATGAGTCAGAGGTGAGTATAATTCCACGGCTGAACTTTTTATTCTGAAGTAACTCCATGCCTTCTAAAGTATCCAACTGCAGTGGTTGTTCCGTCTGGTGTTAACAACCATGGGTTCCTCTAAACAGTCAACCTCAACACAAAATTAAGCATCTGCAGTATGCAAAAGAAAGCCCTGAAGCCTTTTGGAACAATGTGCTTTGGACTGACAAAACTAAAATTGAACTTTTTGCTCACAACCAAAGAAGGTATGTTTGGAGAAAAAAGTGTGTGGCAGCTTGTGTGGTAGCTGGGGGCACAGGAAATATTGTGCAAAGAATGGAAAAGAAGAATGAATTCCACCAAATATCAAGAGATTCTAGAGGCTAATGTTCAAAGGATGAAGGTTTTGGAATGGCCCCCACAGTCCCCAGACTTGAATATTATCGAAAATTTGTGGAGAGATAAGTGGATAAGAATATTTCTGACCTAGAGGTGTTCTGCCAGGAAGAATGGGGAAAAATTCCAAAAGCGAGAATTGAAAGACACTTAGCTTGCTACAGGAAGTTCTTATAGTTGCCTGAGGAGGAATACTAACTTTTGCAAAGTAGAAAATATTATTTTGAAAATGTAGAAAATTAAAATAAAAAGTAATTGAAGATATGTGACATATTTAACGGTGTACCATTTAGAGGTCAGGTTCGCTTCTGTTCATTTAGATATTAATTGTAAAAGGCTTTCTGACTAGGGGTGCCCACACACTATTGTAGATCTGATTTTCTAGTTTCACATCAAATAATATAAAAAGAGATCAGCATGATGATACATCCATGCATCACAATTAAACATATGAATTGCACATTTAGCTCACCTTTTTTTGTCAAATCTGATGTTATGAACATAGGCTCACAGGTTGGCTGCCCCTGAATCAAGGGATTAATGTATCCTCCCTCCCCATCACTTTTTTCTATTGACTCCATCTTACTTTGAATTCCCAGCGAAACAAGTCTGATCGTCAAGGCCATCCAGAAGAATGACTTCCTGAGCCGGATAGATGACGAGCAGATCACAATGATGGTGGAATTACTGGTTTCCACAGACAGGAGCCCGGGTGAGGTGGTCATCACTGAGGGCTCAGAGGGCGACAGCATGTACATTGTAGCAGGTGATGTGTTAAAATATATTAGACACTTGTGTATGAACAATTTATATTATTATTTTCTAGCAGTACTAACATAGTGACTTCTCATCGCACACCTATGATCACCTATTTGTGTATGTCATTAGGCCATTACAGCTTTGCAATGTGTTAATCAATGGCTCTGGCCATTGGTAATGCCTCCCCTATTTAGCCATCTCCATGTCAGAGAATCTGTCCACAGTATTAAAAAAAACAGTATTACACAAAAAACACTCAACAATTTAGGGTAACCCATAGCGTGACATACAGATATATGTACATTATCTTTGAAACAATAACAATTAATCATATTGCAGTGAATTGTCCTGACATCATCCCAATATCATCACAGCTTACATCAATGATTCCAACTCAGTCCTGGGGGCCCCCTGTT
The DNA here is from genome assembly GCF_963514075.1 of Conger conger. Classification (NCBI taxonomy): domain Eukaryota; kingdom Metazoa; phylum Chordata; class Actinopteri; order Anguilliformes; family Congridae; genus Conger; species Conger conger. The sequence continues at coordinate 34,583,116 of NC_083764.1, forward strand.
TACGTTGATTTATTTTATATCGGTCAATGTGCCACTATATGAGTCAAGCCTTGCCGAGATTGAGCTGTTAGGAGACCGAACACCCAATTAACCACTGCCCCCACCTGCGTGGAATTGTACCTTACACATACAGGTGTGAGTCTGCCAGCGCATTCTCTTTTTGCGTCCTGATGTGTCTTGTGAGGCAGAAAACTTTGAGGTTTTGTTGGTTCTTTTTGAGAAATCTAGCAGGTTTTTTTTCCATCCTTTTTCCTGGATAAAGTCGGGGCTTTTTCCTGGATAAAGCTTTCTTATTTTGGTGCAGGCGAAAGTGAGCGTCTTGACCACAGCCAATTGTAACGAAGCAAGAGTGGCTCCTCTTCCCCTGTCAGGGCGAGAGTGGTTGCCACAGCTCCAGCTGTCGAGCGGCACCTCTTCTCCCATCAGGGTGAAAGCGACCATCACGGCAACGGCTGGTGTGAGTTGTAGTGGTTGGCCATAATAATTACATTATTCATTATATTAATATATTTAGTTATATATATTATGTAAAATATATATTAATTTTATAATTAGATCATCTTAGTAATGTTTTCATTTTACTCTAAGGCCGACAGGATCATTTAATCTGTTGAGACATAACCCTCCCTTCCCACCCTCCTCGGTCTGTGGCAGTGCCTACACCGCCTTTGAGGAAGCCCTGAGCTATGTTGAAGGCTGGTCAGGAGGAGGATAGCAGTGGCCATCCTTCTGAGGAGATCACATCAGCCATCATCTGAGGCGTCTGCCTCCTTTTGTCCGTAAGACGAGGGGACTGGTTCACCACAGTGAACCTCTACGATGCTTATTTCCACATTCCTATTTACAGGGAGCACAGGAAGTTCCTTCGTTTTTATGTACAAGGCAATGCATACAAGGTCAAGATTTGGTCTGTTCCTGGCTCCCCATACCTTTGCAAAATATATGGATGCGCCACTCACTCCATTTGAGATGTGCCCCTTCCGAACAGTGGGCCAGGGGCAATTCAGAGGCTGTGCTGGCCCATCTCTACAAGCTTTGCTTGACCTTGAACATGGAGGAAAGTTACCTTACTCCTTCAAGAACATATTTCAGCTTGGGTTGGATTTGACCAAGGACGAGATGTGCTCTCTGTCACTTGACAGGAAAGCTTGCAAGCTTCTTCTGTGGGCACATGCTCAGGATTGCTGAGTGGTGCCTCTTCCCCCGTTAGGGCAAAGTTGACCATCTCAGCTACCACTCATTACCCCTGGTGGTATTCCATGATGGACCTCAGAGAAACGATTGGGGTGGATGCCCTAGCGTACGTATGGACTCCAGCCCTTCCTTATGCCCTTCTCCCCTTGCCTCTTCTGACAGTGGTTCTAGCTAAAGTGAGGGTTTTGTGTGCCAGGTTGATGCTTTTGGCCCCAGAGTGGCTCCATCAGTCCTGGATGGCGGCGCTGTTCACAGTGCTGAGGGGATTCCCCAGGCCTTTTCAAGCCAGACCATACAGTCTCGGGTGCGGGGGCTGCTGTGGACCCCAAACCTGGGGTTATTCAGACTGCAGGTTTGGCCCTGGATGGGGGCCACCCAATGATCTTAGCCCAGTGCTTATGACAACTCTACAGGCAGCCCTCAACCCCTCTACTTGGGTGTTCTATGCTGCTAGGTGGAACGGGTTCTGCTGTTGGTGCCAATCCAGGGGCAGAGACCAGGGTTTGTATGGCACCACATACAAAAATCCTTTCTTCAGTCTCTCTTGGAGAGTGGGGGTTATGTGGCGGCTACAAGCTTGTTGATGGCTTGGGCTGTCATTACCATGTCAGGCTTCAGTTGACCCATATGGTGGCATGTTGTCCAATATGCAATAGAATGGAGGGTTATGTAGGTAACCCAAGTTCTATGAATGAGTGGTCACTCGGGGAACTGCGTGGTGGCAGTCGGCAAAACAGAGAATGAGCCAGCAGACTCATACCTGTATTTGTATTTAGGAATATGCCAGTCCCCCAGTCACCCCCTCTCCAAAAAATTACTCAGTTGAATCAGAATATGCAAACTCTGCACTTTGTTTTACATTGTTTCAAAATTCTGTGAAACTAATGCCACTTAAAAATACCGTGAATAAATTCAGTATATGATTAATTCCTGCTTTTTTGAAAATATGTTTTTCTTCAGTTACACAGATAGTATTGTATTGTGAATTACTCTGTGATTCCCACCCCTAGGAAGAGGATTTATTGTTAGGACTGGCAGGAGCTTCAGTTCTCCCAACTGGCTGATGATCACAGGAAAAATCATAACTTATAACGATATAACAGTATAACAATGTACTTGCATTATTTGGAGGTTAAACAAGGCCAGCATTCACAGATCAGCTGTGTGATAAAAATATATATAAAAATATAATATTAACATTGTACCCTCTTTTAACATCAATAATCAAGTTAGGACAAGCATTTATTTAGAGGGGGTTAGGGGCTCTGTCACAACCTGTATTGCTGTGACATCAATTATTATGCCTGCAAATTTCCATACTTTCTGCTCAATCATCACCATTAGTGCCTTTTTTCAACAGATGGAGAGCTGCGGGTGACTCAGGGTGGGCAAGATTTACGCACTTTGACCTCTGGAGACGTGTTTGGAGAGCTGGCCATCCTTTATAACTGCAAACGCACCGCATCGGTCCAAGGTGAATCATTCTGTTGCTTTCTTTGAGCATGGCATCATTTAGATTTTATTCAGAGTGGCTCTGATCATTACTATGCTGTACAATGAAATGATGCAAAGGCAAAATGTCCTAACAAGGACATTATTATGAGCATTACTAAGGCCTGAATTCAATAATTTAACTTTAACTTATGGTTGTGTTTTTTTTTTTTTCACAGATAGAGTTTGGCACCAAATGAGAATTTAATCATAGGTCAGATTCAAATATGGACTGAACACAGGCACCTGTCTGCTTTGGGAAGGGCGTTATTCTGTCATATTGGTTTAGTGGCTTGTATAAACTTTGGCACAGCATATACTGTCCTTTGGCTTAGGGATGACACATCATGTTACTATGGATCAGTGGTCCTCACTCCTGGGGCCTCATGCATTTAATTGGCATGGATTTCATCCTACATTTAACCATGAGACCAGTTACAAAATCCTGCATACACGATTCTTAAAATGGGCTTACGGATGAAAAGGATTTCCTAAGTCATACATATACACCTTTTATTTATGATTCACAAATTTAAGTGTGCAAATAAGAATGCACAATCTACCATATTATCCTTGTATGGTGGCTTATTTAGGTATTTAAGTCACTTTCAAATGACAGTAAAACTATGCCAAATAAAATAATTGTAAAACATAAGGGATCATAATGGCAGAATTTTCAAAAATGGCAAGTAAAATTCTCTGAACGCGACATTGAAGTAGAATGTTAACAGAGGTGCAGGCAAGAGCACAACTTTGGTTTGGTCCCATCAGGAGTATTGTATCCAGCAAAACAATATATCCTGCTTGGCAAGCTTTTAGAGGTTGGCTCTGGGTAATAACATGGACTCATCCTCATGTGCAAGGAAATCTGTCTGGTCGCTAAAAACGCATGGATGGTGTATCGCTCCTTTCGCAATGTCTTCCAGCGGTAGCACAGCTTTGAATGTGAATAGCTCACTGTGGCGCCAGGAGGGGGATACTAAGGTGCTGTCCACCACCCTACAGACAGTATCATTTTCATTATATCATTATATTTCATCATATTTCATTATCAATTTCATTATTATTTGGCTATAAGAGAGGCCTGGTTTTCAGTCCTAGAGAAACACTTGGGCTGAGCTGGAAATGTGTTGACTGGAAACTTTCACTCCTTCCCAGTCAGCCCTTTAAGCTGATGGGGCCGTGATCATAGGAGGATGTGGAGGCCTGCTCCCTGGGTGATCTCTTGACTCTCGCTGCTGAGGCCTATCCTGCTTCAGTGGTGAGTGGGCAAAAGGGGAGGATTGAGGTGTTAGGGCACCGGAGGAGCTAGGTGAATGTCTAGGATACTGGTTTGCAGAGATCTCCGATGATGAAAAGGTCTGGCCAGGGCTACAAAAAGCGGCATCAGCTAGGTGTCTGTCCTGCAGACTGCCATGGAGGGGCTGCAGCAAGGAGCCCTCCAGATCAAGAACCCTCACTGCCGTCTTGCCCAGGGAAGCCAGCAGATCCTCCTGCCATGCCAACCTACCTAGGGGAGCCTCCAAGCGCCACTGCTCCTACACCCTGTCCAGAGGCCCAGCAGGAGGCCATCGTTGCCCCACCATCCTGCCCAGGGGAGTCACCAGGGCCTGCTGCTCTGCTGTCCTGGTCAGATAGTGTGCAAGAGGCATGAGTAGATCCCTTTTTTCTCCTCACTTTGGCCTTTCAATCACTTTGGAAGAGGTTAATCTTGGTCTCATCAGCCCATAAAACTTTGTTCCAGAACTTTTGCGTATCATCTCTGTACTGCTTTGCAAACTGTAATCTTGCCTTCCAATTCTTACTTCTGATGAGTGGTTTGCATCTTGTGTTATAGCCTCCATATTGCTGCTCTCTAAGTCTTCTTCAAACGGTTGAGATACCTTCACCCTGCCCTGTGGAGATTGTTTGTGTGTCACTGACTTGTTTTGTGGTTTTTCTTCACAGCTCTCACAATATTTATGTCATCAACTGCTGTTGTTTTCCTCGACCTGTTCGATATCGGTTGCTCAGTACAAGTCATTGTACAAGCTATCCCCATTGCATGTGCAAGGCTCTTTTATAAAATTCAAAATGGCTTGCTTTTCTCCCAAAGACAGCTCTCTGGTCTTCATGTTGGTTTATCTTGTCTAACACAAATTCAGTCTTCAAATGCAAAACAAAGGCCTAATTGGAAGCCTAATTTGTAGCCTACAGGTTATTTCAAAAGTTGGCCTTTTAACTGTTTAAATTAAGTTTACCAAGCAACGTTTGTCAATTAAGCCAAATACGAAAACTGTTAGTAATGGTTGCTACATCAGCATTAGAAAGCTCAGTTAAGGACATTATAATCATATGTGTGATCTTAGGGTGAAGTGGGAAGTATGGAATTCCGTTTGTTTTAGACATTCTTCACATACAATAGTGTCCGTTAACGTCTTGATCTTCTTTAATCAATGAATCAATTTTAATTTGCATAGTGTTTTAAACAAAGCGGCTTTGTCACAAAGCAGCTTTACAAGCAACCAGCCCCAAAGAGTATGCCTAGGGCAACAGTGGCAAGGCAAAACTCCCTGGCTAACAGGAAGAAACCTTGAACAGAAGGCATACTCTTGGGGGCCGGTTCCCTGTAAAGCTGCTTTGTGACAGATGAGCACAAGATTAATTGAATCTTGGACTCAATTAATTCAGATTGGACATTGATGCATTAAAATTCATCTGTTTATATTTACAACCATTATTACAACACATAAATGTCCAATCCAAATGAATTGAGTCCGAGCAGAGATGACTCCGGTCACATGGAAGGAGGTAGCACTGTCAGGCAAGGGGACAGGTTTGGTGCTACAGCTGAATCAACAGTGGTGGGGGGGGGGGGGGGGGACCCAATGTGCTATTTGGGCAGAAGGATTTGCTTGTCTGCCAGAATTTCCACAGGTTATTTAGATTTTCTGTTGTGAGAGTGAGATAAAAACTTGATTTGGCCTTCTTTATGAAGGAAGTACATTTATTTTTTAAACATCTAAAAGTGGTCCACAGAGCTTGAGTTTGCCTTCCTTGTCTTGGCCCAGAAGTCATTCCTTTCACATATGAGATTGGATAAACTTTTAGAAAACCACAGGTTATCCCTGCCCCTAACTTTATAATTCCTGGGCATGTCTGTCTACAATTGGCAGAAACATATCCAGAATTGGATATGCTAATGATAATGCTAATTCAACTTCAGGTATTAAAGAGACCCTGCTCCAATCATTTAGGTATATATCTTGCAAAAATCCCTGTTTGAAAAAGTGCTTTGTATCACGTTTAATAATGTAGCAAGCTTTTGACTTTGATATCTTTGTATCCCTGACACCCACAATGAGACAGTGGTCACTCACATCAAGTCAGTAAGTATTGATTTTTCAGGACATTTCAGATTTTGGCTAGTTGGCGAGTGTATTATTTGCATAAAATTCATTGAATAGCTGTATGATGAACCCTTGACCAACCAGGCGTAGACCAGAGAGTATTGAATGGTGATGAAAAATGCTGTGGTAGCCCTTTTTGTTCAGCCCCAGACCATCATGCTTCCTCCTCCATGTTTGACAGTTGGTGTCACACACTGAGGAACCATACTTTCGCCTACTCAACTGCATACAAAAACCCTGATGAACTAATGATTTTCATGAATTGGTCTGTAAAACCTTCTTCCAGTTGTCAGCAGTTCACTGGCGGTGGCCCAGGCAAGCCTGTTTTTTCATCTTAGCAATGGTGTTCTTACTGCCAATTGACCTGTTAAACCTGCACACTCAAAGTCTTCGGTTCACAGTTTAAACTGAGACTTGCTTACTTCGACCAGTGTTAAGCTGTGCTTGAAGGTGTTGTCCTGTGATCCTGTGAAGCTGTTAACTCTCAGAAACTTGTCTTCTGATTCTGTTGTGGCTTTGGGTCTGCTAGACCTGTTCCTGTCAGAGTTTCCTCCAGTTTCCAAGTGCCTTTTGATGGTGTAGGAAACTGTACTCACTGACACCTTGGCTTTCTTTGCAATTTCTCTAAAGGAAACATTGCACTTTTAAGGGTTATAATGGTCTGTATGTCTTTCTTTGTTAATTGCCCTTAATGCGCCATGACGATAGCAATATAAATAACTTCCGGCAATATTGTCCAAATAATGTCCTAGAGGGTATAGGAATAGTCTGTTCCAACACTGCTTTTATGCAGACAGAGGGTTGTAAGTACTCAACAAAAGTCGGGACACCTGTATGAAGTGTTTACATGAAGTGTCAAAGCTCAATTTACTTCCTTTGCTGCAGAACAGCTGTAAGTTGTTAACCAATTACTTGTTCCCTTTTTTATAACCTCTGGCAGTTTACCGCTTTGTGCTTACCATTTCAGGTTATTCAATGGACTTAAAACTGGATAAATGTCAATGCAAACTGGAGAAATGGGGGTGTTCTAAAACTTTTGACCAGTAGTGTACAACGATGAGCCAAAACATTATGTAAACGTTTGAACTACAAACGTTTGGACTGACACAGATTCACTATCTGTAGCAATTGTTGAGATTGTGGCGTTGTGAACACAGCCCATAAATGACGAGATGACACAAATGTTCGTTGAAAATGTATTTCTTCCTGTACACAAGCTAACATAAGCTGGTCGTTTGGTTGGCTGATACACGGCTAGCTGTACACACAGCTTGCTGAACAACAGCGTGCCGGATGACGAAATGCTGACCACGACTGTTGGGCCATACACTGGCTGTACACGTGCTGCGCACGTGCTGCGCACGTGCTGCGCTGAGCAGTAGTGAGCTGTAGCGATCATTCTGAGCTGGTTCAACCTGCATGAACATACATACATTTCCATTTAGTTCAATTACCAAGTGCACCACGCACTTATACATTTTTCTTAACATCAAATATCTCATTTACAATGCATCAAATGAAATTCACATCGGTAATAATAAAACAAACAATATTATCGGCATTTTCATGCGTTTTCCTGACAACACGATAGCTACCGCCATTAGCTCAGTCGCGGAATTATACAAGAATCTACCGAACTCATTTAGCTTCGTACAAACATTCAAACTCGATCTAACATTTGTATATATACAATATATACAATATACAATATATATACACATACAATTACAAACAGTGCACTTACAACGTTTCCACTTTATCACATTTAAATTAACACTTGTTTTCTCGGGAGCTCAACTCCATGCAACCATGTGCTTCGTTTCTTTGCACTGTTCTGAATCACCTGCGCTGCGTGAAGACGTCATCTATGCGCCTCACATTAATGCGATTGGTACATCAATGGTTCCACCTACTGGCCAGGCGGGCATACAATTATCCAACTACATAACTTACACATTATGACCACTCACAGATGAAGCAGATAACGTTGATTATCTCATATGCGCATGTTAAGGTCTGGGATATACAGTGGCAAGAAAAAGTATGTGAACCCTTTGGAATTACTTGGTTTTCTGCATTAATTGGTCATAAAATGTGATCTGATCTACATCTAAGTCCCAAGTATAGACAAACTCAATGTGCTTAACCTAATACCACACAAACAATTATAATATTTCATGTCTTTATTGGACACATCCATTAAACATTCACAGTGCTGGTGGAAAAAGTAAGTGAACCCTTATGCTAATGACTTCAACAAAAGTCAGGAGTTAGCATTAGAGTCAGGAGTTAGCAAACCTGGAGTCCAATCAATGAAACGAGATTGGAGCGAGGTGTAGAGCTACTTTGACTTATAAAAAACACTCAAACTTTTTGAGTTTGCTATTCACAAGAAGCATCTGCTGATGTGAACCATGCCTCGCAAAAAAGAGATCTCCGAAGACCTACGATCAAAAATTGTTGACTTGCATAGAACTGGAAAGGGTTACAAAGTAATCTCCAAGACTTTAGGAATTCACCAGTCCACAATTAGACAAATTGTCTACAAATGGAGACGATTTAGTACTGTGGCTACTCTCCCTAGAAGTGGGCGCCCCACCAAGTTGACTCCAAAGGCACAACGCAGAATGCTCAGTGAGGTAAAAAAAGCCTAGAGTAACAGCTAAAGGCTTGAGGGAATCATTGGAACTGGTTAACATCTCTGTTCATGAGTCTACCATATGCAAATCATTGAACAGGCATGGTGTCCATGGCAGGACACCACGGAGGAAGCCGCTGCTTTCCAAAAAAAACATCACTGCACGCCTGAAGTTTGCCAAAGAGTACCTTGACACTCCACAACGCTACTGGGAAAATGTTTTGTGGACTGATGAAACCAAGGTTGAATTGTTCGGGAAGAACACGCAGCGCTACGTATGGCGTAAAAAGGGCACTGCATACCAACATGAAAACATCATCCCAACGGTGAAGTACGGTGGAGGGAGCATCATGATTTGGGGCTGCTTTGTTGCTTCGGGGCCTGGACCACTTGCAATCATCAAGGGGAAAATTAATTCTCAAGTTTATCAAGGTATCCTACAGAATAATGTTAGGGTGGCTGTCCGCCAGCTGAGGCTCAGTAGAAGTTGGGTGATGCAGCAGGACAATGACCCTAAACATCGAAGTAAATCTACTACAGAATGGCTTCAAAAAAAGAAAATCCGCCTTTTGGAGTGGCCCAGTCAGAGTCCAGACCTGAATCCAATAGAGATGTTGTGGAATGACCTCAAGAGAGCTGTTCACACCAGACATCCTAAGAATATGGCTGAGCTGAAGCAGTTCTGTAAGGAAGAATGGTCCAAAATTCCTCCTGAACGTTGTGCAGGTCTGATCAGCAGCTACCGGAAATGCTTGTTGGAGGTTATTGCTGCCAAAGGAGGTTCGACCAGTTATTAAATCCAAGGGTTCACTTACTTTTTCCACCAGCACTGTGAATGTTCAATGGATGTGTCCAATAAAGACATGAAATATTATAATTGTTTGTGTGGTATTAGGTTAAGCACATTGAGTTTGTCTATACTTGGGACTTAGATGTAGATCAGATTGAGACGGGTGAGTGGGGGTTGGACCCAAAATACATGACTCAGAAACAATAGTAAAATAAAGTCCCGTCAGGGCTTTATTCGGGATGAATCCCAGGAGCGTAGTCAAAACAAGCAAAGTCCACACACGTTGATCCAGCCAATAAAACAATAAATAAACAGAAAACATGGTGCCGAGGGAAGAGGCAAACTCGTAGTCGGTAGACGTGCAGGGAGGTCCGGTAGCAGGAGAGCTGTCAGCGGGGCAGAAGTACAGGCGGACGGCAGGCAGAGTCGTAGTCGAGGGCGATGCGGAAGTCGACACGATAAAACAAACTGCGAGGCAAAGGTACAAAAGCAGTAGACGAGGACGTGGTCAAAAACAAATGATGGTCAACGAAACAGAAATCAATAACGGTGGTCGATAAGCAGGCTTGGATCTTAACGTGTAAACAATGGTAATAATGCTCAAGAATTGCTTTGACGGACAAGAGGCAGACAATTTCGCAAGGAACAGAAGTGCGACTGGGCTATAAATGCAGGTGTAGACAGGTGTAGACAATTAGTTAGAGAGCAGCAAGGGAATGGAAAACAGGTGCGATGGATGACAAGTTTAACAAGGTAAGTAATCGTTAGTAATAAACCTATCCTGCCCTAGCATTAGTAAATTAGTAAATGACATGCACGAGAAACGTAAGGTAACATGAACACATGATTAGTCTGTTAGTTTTACCCAATCCTGATCTAGCATTAGTAGTTTTAGTAAATAGACAAATAGAAACAATAAGGGTGTGAGTGACAGAAAGAGAGAGAGAGAAAGCCGGAACGCAAGGTTTGCGGAAAGACATGTAAAAGTGTATGTTTAAACAACGACCAGTCTGCATAACAATAAATAAACATAAATCAAAACATAACACTAAACAAACTAAGACGATAACCACTCAACATAACAAGCTAAAATAATCGTAACGAAACATACCTAGACATGACAAGAAAATAATCGTAACAAGAAACAAACTAAACAACATGACGAACCAAGACTAACATAAGACGTGATGAGACAATACGTGACTAAGACAAATGATAAAACATAAAACAGGGCAAGACAGACCTGAAACGTGACACATCACATTTTATGACCAATTAATGCAGAAAACCAAGTAATTCCAAAGGGTTCGCATACTTTTTCTTGCCACTGTATTAGATGGCATGTGAATACTTGGTTCGACATGTTGAGTGTGGGAGAAATAGGCAGGCTGCTCCCAGTCAGCAGGGGTGAGTACCTACTGACAGTTGTCTGAGGAGAGACAAACTACGAACCGGCTACAGGGTGTTGGGTTCATCGATGCATGAGTGCAATGAAGACTATCCCATCTGATCCAAACCAACAGAAGGACAACTGTGGCAAAGTCGCAGAACATTTTAATGACGGTTACGGGAGGAATGTATCACAACACACAGTGCATTGCAACCTGCTCTGTATGGTGCTGTGTCGAGGAAATCAACAGCAGTTAATGACATAAATATTGTGAGAGCTGTGAAGAAAAACCACAAAACAAGTCAGTGACACACAAACAATCTCCACAGGGCAGGGTGAAGGTATCTCAACCGTTTGAAGAAGACTTAGAGAGCAGCAATACGGAAGCTATAACACAAGATGCAAACCACTCATCAGAAGTAAGAATTGGAAGGCGAGATTACAGTTTGCAACCGGTCTGCTGCTACACAGCACCATACAGAGCAGCATCTACAATGGCCATGTGCACATCGGAACTGGACCTTGGAGCAATGGAAAGTCTCCTGGTTCGATGAGTCCTTTTCTTTTATGTCATGTGTATGGCTGGGTGCATGTTTGGCATGTAACTGGGGAATGGAGGGTACCAAAATGCACTTTGGGAAGAAGGCAAGCCGGTGGAGGGAGTGTGAAGCTCTGGACAATGTTCTGCTGGGAAACTCTGGGTCTGGGCATTCATGTGGACATCAATTTTACATGTACCACCTAAATATCATTGCAGACCAAGTATACCATTTCATGGCAATAGTATTCCCCAATGGCAGTGGCCTCTTTCAGCAGGGTAATGCACCCAGCCACACTGCACAAATTGGGGGTGTTGCCTTGGCCTCACAATTCCCCAAATCTTAATCTACAGCTGCCCCACCTCGCAATTTACAGGACTTAAATGATCTGCTGCTAACGTCTTGGTGCCAGATACCACAGGGCACCATCAGAGATCTTGTAGTTTTTCATGTCCAACACATTTTTCAACAAGATATCATGACTCAAAATGTGCTTTACCAAACGGTCGAGTAGAACATTAAAGAGTTAAGCTGAAGCTTAGCTTTCACTTGAAATGAAATAAATCATGTTTTACTTTTAATGCCGAGGTGAAGCTTGTTGAAACTTGTTGGAGCTAATGTCTGTTAGACTGTATGTAGATGCATGCAGCCTTCTCTATGCTTAAATCCGGGTATCATACATCTTTCCATTTTATTACAGGTGCAAACTCTATCACCGTTTTCTATAAATTAGACGTAAACATTAGTAAACATACTTATCCACTTGCAGGCAAAGACATTGGCAGGTTTTGATTTATATAGCATGTTTCTCTTGGTGGCCTTGTAAGAGCCCTGGGTCCTATCACCTACAATAATCTTATTTTTTTCCATTGTTTCCATGCATTTTCAGCATATGGTCAGACTGCTTTTTGTTATTATGCACCATAGTCTATAAACAAATTACAAAAGGTGCTGAAATTATATTGTCGTTTCATTGGCTGATTATAAATGCACCATAAAAAACATTGTAGTAGATAGACCGTAATCAAGTTTCATTTTTGATTTTTTTTTTAAACTATGTTTTATCTGTTTTATGTATTGTATTGTCTTATATTACACTCTGGCACACTATTGGCTGCTGCCATGGCCAGGTCTCTATTGAGAAAAAGATTCTGGATCTCAATAAGACTTGTTTTAAATAAAGGTTGAAAAAGGGTAATAGTCTACTTAAACCCACATGGAAATAACACAATTGCTATATTCTCCTTGCAGCTCTCACTTAAAATAACATTGTCACTGTGATATTATCTGTGTTGCTGTCACAATAGTAATGCTGTGCTGTAACATTCTCTCTGTAGCACTCACTAAAGTCAGGCTATGGCGCATTGAGAGGCAGACGTACCGCACAATCATGGCCAATAAGTCCAAGAAGAAACGAGAGCAGATGATTGGCTTCTTAAAGACGTAGGTGCTGAATGCAGGTTTATCAAATTATTGTTGATTTGTCCATATATTGTCATAAAAGCTCAGTCTCTAGTCTGGTTCATCTGAGCTGCAGAAATCATTTATCAGTTTGCATGTATGTTGATTGTAATTGATCATAAAGTCTGCATGTTTATGAAGTACCTCCATGATATATATATAGTACTGTCCAAAATTTAGGCAGGTGTGAAAAAATGCTGTAAATTAAGAATGCTTTCAAAAATAGAAATGTTAATAGTTTATTTTGATCAATTAACAATGCAAAGTGAGTGAACAGAAGAAAAATCTTATTTTGTGTGACCATCCTTTGCCTTCAAACCAGCATCAATTCTTCTAGGTACATTTGCACAAAGTCAGGGATTTTGTAGGCATATAGACAGGTTTGTGAGTAACTAATAAAATTAAACAGGAGCTAATGATCGTCAATTTAATGTGTAGGTTGAAACACAATCATTAACTGAAACAGAAACAGCTGTGTAGGAGGGTTAAAACTGGGTGAGGAACAGCCAAACTCTGCTTCCAAGGTGACAGTTTAATGTCAGAAGTCATACACCATTACAAGACTGAGCACAGCAACAAGACACAGGTAGTACTGCATCAGCAAGGTCTCTCCCAGGCAGAAGTTTGAAGGCAGACAGGGTTTTCCAGATGTGCTGTCCAAGCTCTGTTAAAGAAGCACAAATAAACGGACCGTAGACACAGTGCTCGGCCAAGGAAGCTTAGTGTAGCAGATGAAAGACACTTCTTGCTTACTTCCCTTCACAATCGGAAAATGTCCAGCAGTGCCATCAGCTCAGAATTCATGGAAGAATTGCGGCCAAAAAGCCATACCTCCGACGTGGAAACAAGGCCAAGCGACTCAAATGCAGGAAAACACAGGAACTAGGGTGCAGAAAAATGGCAGCAGGTTCTCTGGACTGAGGAGTCAACATTTTAAATATTTGGCTGTAGCAGAAGGCAGTTTGTTCACCGAAGGGCTGGAGAGCTGTACAAGATTGAGTGTCTGCAGGCAACAGTGAAGCATGGTGGAGGGTCGTTGCAAGTTTGGGGCTGCATTTCTGCAAATGGAGTTGGGGATTTGGTCAGAATTAATGGTCTCCTCAATGCTGAGAAGTACAGGCAGATATTTATACATCATGTAACACCATCAGGGAGGCATCTGATTGGCCCCAAATTTATTCTGTAGCAGGACAACGACCCCAAACATACAGCCAATGTCATTAAGAACTATCTTCAGTGTAAAGAAGAACAAGGAGTCCTGGAAGTGATGGTATGGCCCCCATAGAGCCCTGATCTCAATATCATCGAGTCTGTCTGGGATTACATGAAGAGACAGAAGCATTTGAAGCTGCCTAAATCCACAGAAGAACTGTAGCTAGTTCTCCAAGATGTCTGGAACAACCTACCTGCCAAGTTCCTTCAAAAACTATGTGCAAGTATACTGAGAAGAATTGATGCTGTTTTGAAGGCAAAGGGTTGTCACACTAAATATTGATTTGATGTAAATTTTTCTTCTGTTCATGCATTTTGTTAATTGATAAAAATAAACTATTAACATTTCTATTCTTGAAAGCATTCTTATTTTACAGCATTGTTTTCACACCTGCCTAAACCTTTTGCATAGTACTGTATATATATAAGTATCCCTTAAAAGCACCTGAAAGCAAAATAAAATAAGAAAATGAATTAACTATATTAATTAAGGGAATTTCTATTTAATTTGGGCTCAGGCTCATTTGACAAATAAGGATTGTATGCACTATACAAATCATTGGTTCCAAAACATGATCCTGCAGTACTGTGTATGCTGTTGATTTAAATTAATTAGGTGCTTTTCACATTTAGAGGAATTACTTACTCTCTTAAACCACATTTTGTCAAATAGATATGCATACCAGGAAGAATGAAATTCCTATGCTCATATTGAGCTTATTGAGCTATATTGAAACCAATGCATACACTTTGTAGAACAAATAATAAAAAGTGGTACATTATTTTTAACTGATTGGGGTGAGTAGGCTCCTAAGTGGTGATGGTGTTGACAACTGGCCACCAAAAAGTTATGTTTGAAAGATAATGAAGAATTCAAAGGCAAAGCAAATCAGAACAAGGCAAACCTGCATTGTGTCGATATGTTTAAAGAAGAAAATGACAGTCAGAAAACCTCAGTCTTCTACTTGTTATGCCTTCTTATGTATTTCTTTAATTGTTTGCAATATGGTGCGATAAGCACAATATTAACATGCTCATTTTATTGTTCATGTCATTGCAAACCTATTTCTGGCATAATGTGGTTTAAGATAAATATTCCATTTTAAGATTAAAAGCAGCAATTGGGGTTGGAACAAAAACCAGCATACACAGGGGTACTCCAGGACCGAGTTTGGGAACTACTGATATAAATCGACAACCCAAGTAAATAGTATAAATGGAAAAATGTTAAACTGAATAAGGCAACAGAAGTGGAATGTGTTTGGCTCCCCTTCATTACCCCTGTGTGGCCCCACAGGGCCCGGACGTTGAAGGACCTGAGTGATGTTCAGCTCTCGAAGATCATTGACTCCATGGAAGAGGTTTGTGTCCATCCAGAACAGGGCAGGCCCTGAGTCTAGCAGTCTCAAATAGCACACTACTACACATTATGATGATTATTATTATTATTAATATTATTATTATTATTAGTAGTAGCGGTAGTAGTAGTCTTAGTAGTGGTAGTGAGCAGCAGCACTAAACATACCAATAAAGGCTGACATACACTAATATCAATAATATTGTCCAAGACTGTTAGGCCTTTCACGGCTCTGTGCCGGATCTGGTTCCCGAACCTAATTTCGAACCAGCCGGCGCGTTCAGACCGAAAATAAATTGGTTCAGAACCTGAAAATTTGGTTCTCAGCTGGAACCAGACGTCCTTGCGAACCGTGACGTCATCAGTGGGCGAGGCATATTCTAGGCCTGCCTAGTGCCTTGTGCAACTTTGCTTCTGCTTAAACTGGTATGGGTATGGGCTGGTTCGCCAGAAAGCACCAAGGTTCTGAGGCTCCAGAACGGAACCAGAGCCAGAACCAGAACCACGTCTGTCTGTATGAGAGTCCATACTTACAGCACATTTTTACAATGGGAAGAAATATTGCTAGGTGCCATACATTATAGCTGATGGTGTGAAATATGAAGTACAATTATATTGTCATGCAGTGAGCTCCATAAATTGTGGGATATTGTATTTTTTTTTTTTTCGCTCTGTACTCCACAATTCAAGATTTGTAATCAAATAGCCCATGTAGTTAAAGTGCAGATTCTCAGCATAGAAATTTCAGCATGCTTTATACATAGTCCTCCCATTACCAGGCACGATAATGTTCTTACCGGGCACGATAAAAATGGCTGCACGACTGTTTCTGATTAGTCCAATGTGGTTAATTGCTTCCTTAGTGTCGGTGTAAGATAATATTCAGTATTTAGTCATGATTCTAGGCTGTCAAGTCAATGGAACCAATATGCTGAGAAATATTCAAAAAGTCAGAGACATAGACCAAATCTTAGGCTTACTAAAATCAACTGTTTAGAACAGGGGTCTTCAACCTTTTTCAGCCCAAGGACCCCTTGGCTGAGAGAGACACTGAGCACGGACCCCCACCCCAAATTTAGTATTGATAGGCCTATTCATCTTATATTTGGACTGTCAGTCATGAGCGCCCACGCCCGCAAGAGCGCACACACACACACACACAAACACACAACAGGATTATACATTATCTGTAACGGGTGCTTTATATAACTCGTTTCAATTTATTCTGTTTATTATTGACATTAATAAAACAACGCAAAACTTCACAATGAACAAAAAATACCCCCCAAAGTTCAGTGCCCATCAGTCCCAACATTTAGCAACTGAATCAAACACTCCAAACGTAAATTAAGTCTCAAACTGATCTCCCGGAATCGAAAAAAGAAGGGTTTGGCTTACGGTCAGATGCCGCTAAAAACAAAGCCCAATTTCGACATTTAACGCACGTTAGGAAAAAGGATCCTTTACTCGCCATAATCCAATAACTCTAAAATAAAATAAAAGATAATCCACAGCGATCGGTAGATACACAAAAAGGGTCACATTTTAATTATGGAGGGACAAAGAATTAGGCTAATTGAGTATGGATGGAATATCTCATAGGCTATCTAGTGAGAGGACTGACTCTGGTGAGTGGCACAGAGCTTCTCTATTCTAGGACAGATGGAAGCTGTGATATTGGGAGCCACATCTTTGACGAGCGCATTAAGGCCACTTTTTAAGGCAACCATAGCTCTTGCACCGTCTGTGCACATCGCGACACATGTTCACGGAAAAAATCATCGATCACTTTGAAAATCTCAGAACTTGTACTCCCAGGCAGCTGCTTACAAAAAAGAAATTCCTCCTGCATCTCATTTTGGTCGACAAACCGCACAAACGCCAAAAGCTGAGCGTCGTTTGACACATCGGTGGATTCATCTAATTGCAGTGCAAAAGAATCTGCCTTACGGAGTTTCTCTACTAGTTGCGCCCTCACATCAGCTGCCATTTCATCAATCTGGCGGGCGATGGTTGTATCTGACAATGGGATGCTTTTCAATTTTTTAATGTACTCATCATTCCCAAACATTGTTTTGCACATATCACTAGCTGCAAGCAATATTAAACTTCCCGCTATTGTGTAGGGCTTTTTTGTCTGAGCGACACGTAATGCAACTTGATAAGATGCTTTTTAAGCTAACTCACCAACTTTCGCTGATTGTCTCATCAAGGTCTGTTGGCCCGCAAAAGCTTTTAAACGGGACTTGAAATATTCAATGGTTTTTTCCTTCAAGTGAGCATGGTGCGTCTCTAACTGTCATTGCAGCTTTGATGGCTTCATACTTTCATTTGATAGCACAGCAGAGCAAACCACACACATTGGTAATTCACCACCATCGGTCTCCTTGCAGGTGAAGCCAAACTGTAGATAATTTTCTCTCACTCACGAAAATAGTGTCACCTGTATGTCTCTACCTACATGCAATCTAGGGAGAGACATGGCTGCTGAAGAAGCAGTAACATATATAATTAGAAAAGCATCATCACTTACTGTCAAGACTCTTTCCTTCAGTATCAGACTTTCGGTTTGGCACACATTGTACACCAAACAATTGCAGTCTTGCTTTAATTTTTTGTGTGGAACTTAAATTCAAAACTGAGAGTTCATTCTGTGTCTAATTTTATGGCCAGTTAGCCACTGCTTACATTTTTGTTAAATATTTTTTTCACTTTTCACATACAGTCCTCTCCAAAAGTATTGGAACAGCAAAGTCAATTTCTTTGTTTTTGCTGTAGACTGAAGACAGCTGAGTTTGATGTTAAAAGACATATATGAGATGACAGATCTTTTAGTTCCTGGTATTTGTTAGCCTTGGGTTTTGTTTGTGAAGACTGCATTTGTGTAAGAAAAGATAAACCAACATGAAGGCCAGAGAACTGTCTTTGGGAGAAAAGCAAGCCATTTTGATGCTCAGAAAAGAGGGGAAATCCATTGCACAAGCATTGGAGATAGCTTGCACAACAACTTGAAATGGCCAGAAAAAAAAAGAACCCGCTGGCGTACTGAGCCACAGACATAACAAACAGGTCGACCAAGGAAAACAACAGCAGTTGATTACAGAAACATTGTGAGAGCTGTGAAGAAAACCCCAAAAACATCAGTCAGTGACATCACAAACAATTTACACAGGGCAGGGGTATCTCAATCAACTGTTCGAACTGTTCGCTATCTGTGTTTGCTATACCACAAGATGGAAACCACTCATCAGAGCTGTCCTCATATATATCACTCAGGCTAGTCAAGGTAGGTTCCGTGATATCTGTATGCTAACGTTACTGTATTTTCATTGGAGTATCATGTGATCACCTGGATGGTTGCCCATAAATCAGTCTCTGTGTTCAAGGGTAGAGTTTCGGCGCCCGTTACCTTCCGGGTAACACAGGCTGGAGATTCAACCCAAAGATGTCCAGTTACGTTTTGTTGTTTTGCCCTATATTTCGGTAACGGCTACGCTGACGGTGATTTAAAATAATCCTACACACATAATTTTTGCATTTAATCCAAATAAATTCAATGGAAAAAAGTGTGACAGTGCTCCCTAAAGCATTTTAAGCTACAAGGGGGGCAAATATTTCAATCGACAGCTCAGCCATTTAAGTGGCACTGAAATGAGGGGCCAAAATCTGCTGTGAAAATAAGCTTCCACTTTCACTGTATTTCAGCTTCTGTAACTTTGTTTTAGTAATATTTAGATTAATTCCAAATGGTTACCTTTCAGAGGAGACCAGGATTATGCCTGTAGTCAAAAGGGTTGAAGAATAGTAACCATTTTATTTTGGGTATGTCATTTTCAAACTTGTGTTAACAAAGTTTCTTTAGCTTTCACTGTAATTTCTACATGAATAAACAAAAATGTATAAAAAATACCCTTGAACAAAAGCTGAGAATCTGTTGTTTAACCACACATTAATTGTTTGATCACAAATCTGAAACTATGGAGTACAGTCAAACCAACAATATATATGTATTTGTCCCAGAATTCATATCTCTCACTGTATATGAATGGACAGGATTTAGTAATACACAAGTTGTGGGTACTGAATTAAAGTGTCTAATTAATAAAAAAAATAGCACTGAATTGAGTCTGGTTTGATTTTTCAGGTAAAATTCCAGAACAAAGATGTGATCGTACGAGAGGGAACAGAGGGGAACACTTTCTACATCATCCTGAAAGGCGAGGTAAAGGGACTCATTTGTACGCAAATACATTTCTGTGACCCGCCCTGTTAAACAAAGCTTGACATGCTCAGTATAAGGAATTAGGGATATGACAAATCAGTTGTTGTGTGACAAATCGATACTGCTAATGGCTGCTAGGTGCCATATTTTATCGATTTTTTTTTTTTAGGAATACTGACAAATATTTAATTGCACTTGAACTTTACTTTGGGTCATCTTAAATAGTTTTATTTAAATTTCAACATTGTCTGATAATTGCCTCATTGGCAAATAAAATACATTTACATTAACTCACAGATGTCCAGTAGTCAGTAGTTAAAGCTGTGTAGGCTATTTGACACAAGGGAGCTCACATTTTGCACCAACAGAAGGGTAATTATATTTTCTCTAGTTGGGTTATAACTGCTTTTACATGGTGTTTGAAAGCAGGGTTTAGCCTATTCAAGTTTCCCCACTGGAAAGGTCAACAAAATCAGCAGCCTGTTCCATCAGTATAATGTAAATTTGATCGCAAGTTAGGGTGTAAAGTCCACACTAAGTATCACACTTTAACTAGTTTGTTTAAAACAAAAGTTGTGTCTTCATTCGGTTGCACAATTCATACTTGCACTACGTTTTAGCTAAGTTGACCATTAGCCATAACTTTGTAGCATACAGTGACGTTTCTATATTCAGACCAATAACACACATTTAATAAACATCACTATCCATGTCTCGTGCCTGTCTAATGTCGAATGTGAAGTAATATGACGGCCAAAATATTCAGGAACATTGGGGCGACATTGGCTCAGGAGGTAAGAGGAGGTGGTCGGAGGGTTTTCGGTTTACAATTTACCATATATTCTATCTCAATGGCTGCCTACAGCCTGTTCGTTATGAGCTTTTAGTGGATGCTGCCACTGCGGTGTTGCTTTATTTTTCATTATATCCTCTTTCAAATTACAGTGTATGCGCTATATCAACGGCTATTTTAGGAATGAGTTTACACCGAGTAGGGACTAGGTGTACATCAACTTATTCTACTAATTCTACAACTAAATCATCTGGTGCAACCGGTTCACATTAAGTTATCGCGTAACTCTGAATTTACATTCAAACTAGCCTATGTTTCAACTTACATTATACTGGTGCAAGAGGCTACTGGATTCTAGATGCAACATGAATTGGTCGAATTCTGACGTACACAATCTTGCCAAAGTCGTTCTCTGTGAACCTTAAGAAATGTCATACAATAAAGCTATAAGTGAACCAGAGCTACAGATTTAAAACACACATTCTTTAATAACTATAATACTGCAGCATTCAATTCCCTGTGGACTTTGCATTCTTGAACCCCCTGAAATAGCCAAAGATTGCTTGGTAAGACTAGTTTGTCAATTGCTAGTCTAGAATGTAAACAGCCTGACAGGAAGTAATGAGCAGCCACACATAATCAATTGTCCGATCATTAAGTATGTGAATGAGTTGGATGGTTTAACATGGAACTGGTACTACCACCACAGCTTTGCTTCAGCTATTTTTCCACATGGAAAATGAGAGCTTAGGCTATTCCAGCAACAAATCGTGAAGCTACTTGGAAACGAATGGGATATTGTGAGTCTGAAATTTTGTCTCCGTTTATTTTAAACTGAGCTTATCATTTCAGCTTCAGAAAAAATGATATGGTTAGTAATTTTTTGTAAATGCTTACCACTCAGTTTCAGTTAACAATTTAAGTGTTCCCACCCCTATAAGGAATTCAGATGGTTTATCACATCAATGCATGAATTCTATAGTGCACCCCCCCCCCCCCCCCCCACAGTATTGCTCTTCTAACTGCTGGTCATATAACAATTGCAACTGTGTAACTGTATATGGTTTAAGTTAATTCAGCAATAACCCATTCGGCCCATGTACCCTAATGTAATGTTCTGCTGACTGTGACTGAGTAGTGTCATATGGCTCTTTCCCTCACCGGCAGTGTCTTTGTGCTCATGCCCCAGGTCCAGGTGACCAAGAAAGTGAATGGCCACCAGAAAGAGATCCGCAGGATGGGTAAAGGACAGCACTTTGGGGAGCTGGCACTGATTCGGTAAATGTCAGCTGTTTCTTTCTTGCATTGCAAGTTAATGTGGTACAGGGGTTTTCATCCTTGGTTCCACAGGCCCCAGTGTATAATGATTACTGTTTTCAGCAAGGCTGCCTAATCCTGGAGACCTACTATCCTGTACGTTTTCACCCCAACCCTAACAAAGCGCTTCATTTAACAGCTAGAGATCTCACTGAGCTGCTAATTAGTAGAATCAGGAGTGCCAATTGAAGGTTGAATAACTTTGCTTTATTTAATTGACTAAATCAGCACTACTCAACTCCACGTCCTGTGGGCTGCAGGGTCTGCAGATATTTGCTCCTACTGTGCGCTACACCACCTGATTTCACTAAATATTTTACCTGCTCGGTTAAGGTAATAAGCTAATAAGTGAAATCAGGTGGAGTAACACATAGTTGAAGCAGATGCCTGCAGACACTGCAGCCCGCTGGACATGGAGTTGAGTAGCGCTGGACTAGATAAATGGTAGACAGTTTTGCTCTGATTGATCATTTCAAATGTCATGCTCCATAAATATGCGATTTCATCTCAAACAGACTGATCTTAAACAGCTCACTTAAAACAAATGTTTAGTGCACGGAATATCTTCACTGCGTGTGGTGATATCCATGTATCGGCTGCTGTGTAAAAGCATATCCAGTGCAGGACAAAATGTGTACATATTCCAGCTGTGGCGCCTATTTTGTTTGAATTAAATGCAACAATTAGCATTGCAATGAGCTTAACTATTGCCAAGATAGAATGGGAATGTCATGTGGGAGGTACCAGTACATCTTTTATTTCTTCCAGGAGCGTAATTATTTGTGTGGCTGGGTGTTTGTCACAGAAGTCGCATGGGATTTTGGCAGTCCCTTTAATTCCCTGTTGAAATGTGATTCTTGTTGCAAAGATTATTTCAGTGCATCTCCGAAGCCTAAGTCTGTGTCTGTCTTCTTCTGGCGCTTGCTCTACAGAGGCGGAGAAATTTCACACACAATTTGAGGCTCATTAATTGCGTGAACTTTAGTAAATTCAAAGGAATACATCATTTTACATTACATTACATTACATTACAAGGCATTTAGCAGATGCTCTTATCCAGAGCGACGTACAATTAAGTGCAGATTGAACACAGGAACAAGTGTGAAGAGGACCCCAGAGGACAGTATGGTTCGGAGTCCTAGCATGACCATACAGATACAATCAGAAGAATACATCAACTTATAAACTAGCATACCACGGTTGGCAGCTAGAATACTCTGAGTACAACAATACAATAGCTAATACAAAACACAACAATATCTATATATAACTATATAAGTACCATTATAGTCTATGGCATATACAAGACTAATCATGGTGGTGAGGTAGGGAGGGAAAGGTGCAGCCTGAAGAGATGAGTCTTCAGTCTGCGTTTGAAAGTGGTCAGAGACTCTGACATCCACAGGGAGGTCATTCCACCACCGTGGGGCCAAAACAGACAGCAGCCGTGACCGACAAGTGCAGGTGTGGCAAGGGGGAGGTGCCAGACGGCATCAAGTGGCGGAACGGAGGGGTCTTGCTGGTGTATATGTCTTGATAAGCGATTGAATATATACAGGGGCTGATCCCTTAACTGCCTGGTACGCAAGCACTAAAGTTTTAAATTTGATGCAAGCTATAACAGGCTGCCAGTGGAGGTTGAGGTGACATGTGAATGTCTGGGAACAATGAGTACCAGACGGGTTGCAGCATTCTGGATCAGTTGTAGGGGTCTGGTGCTGCTGACAATGTGTTCTATTCTAAATCAGAAATCAGATTAGTCCACAGCACCTTGCATATTCAAAATAAGTTTAAGGGACACACTCATGGTAACAATTAGTAAAGTACTTTTTTGTTTTTATTAGCAACTCTCGGTATGCTCACAACTTTCAGTTTTGTTTATTTTTTATTTAAAGGTACAATGGGTAAGATTTTTGTGTTAAAACATTGTTACAAGACCATTGTAAATCCCTTCCTATCAAAAGGGTCACTGACATGTTGACTTACCCTCTACCTTTGTTTATAGTCCTTAAATTTGCATTTCAAAATATATAGTTGACGGCCCAACACTCTGTACCAAAACATTGTACAACTGAGAACCGGGAGAGATAAACAGTGTTGTGATTTGAAGGGGTTTGTTGCTGCTATTACTCTCTTGACCGTTAGAAGTAACATGAGCCATATTTAGTTCAATTAGTTTACAAATATCTACCTGAGGCAATACGAACATAGTAGCAAGCATTGTGCCTCAGGTATATATTTGTGATTTCGGCAAGCTCACTAATAGCTAATTTGATTGTTGCTACCGATAACAAACTGGTATCATTTTATAACTACATATGTATTCTTCCCTTGGATAATAAGCAACAGCATACAGAGTTTCTGTGATCACTTGTCTGGAGTGCAATTTGGGCAGCTACACGTTCCTTTTATCTCTTTATGTGTTCAATAATTGAGTGTTTAGATCAACCTTTATTTGTCTCAAACTGTAAGTTACAGTTGCACCGTTTGTGGTAGCATATCTTCGTTATATAGCCAGCTAGTTATATCGCAAAATATGTTGCTAAAGTGAAAACTTCAAAAAATATAGTGTTGTGTAGCACACTAAAGTGAACATTTCATAAAATCACCTGTTCAGCAAACATTTTTTTCTTATGAGAACACTACTAAAAGACGGCAGGCTCTGTTGCATTTGTCACTGTCAGCTTTCCTAAAGAGTGCATGAGAGCACTGAACTGTATAAAAACGCTTTATATTACACATTATAATCATAGACTGTGGGAGGGATACCTTTTACGATTATCCAGATAAAGATTCAATAGAGGTTACGGTAGTAGTTGTTCTTCAGGTGAAAGTCTTGGCTTCAATGTACTGTCGCAATGTAGTACAACACCATTTCCGGGTTACGTGAAGCCCACTTCCGAGTACGAGTAACGGATAATTTAATTGGTTTACTCATATACGGAAACAGATATGAGTAATGCACTACTCGCTCACCCCTAGTATTTAGATGATCACGTCACTGAAAATGCTCTCTATTGTTGTATAGTGTTGTCAACCTCAAAAATATTAATTCAGACGTGAGATTAATTGGAACTCTTCCAAAGGAAGGCCTCTATTCGATGTAGGCATCACAAAATGTTTTTTTTGTTGTAAAACATAAACCTTAAAATCTCAAGCACATTTTTAGAATGAGAAACTATTCTAGGTAAATTACCTTATGGGGAGAAAAACCCTCAAACTGGTGAGAAAAAGCTCCTTGATGGGAAGAAATCTCAGGAGGAACCCGCTATAGGGGCATGCCCATCCTGCGCTGGCCTATAAGTTTTATGTATTGTGGCGTTCGGGGGTGGGAGGATGCCTGTGGCGCGGCATTCCGCACCACGCTCACAGAGGCCCCTGTCCTAGCTAACCCCAACCCCAGCCAGACGTTTATTGTGGACACTGACACCAGTCACGTGGGGATGGGTGCTGTACTGGCCCAGGAAGGTGAGAATGGGGGTTGTTGCCTACTTTAGCAACCTCTCTAAACCAACAATGTAACTATTGCGTCACCTGCCATGAACTGCTGGGTGTAGTGGAAGCCCTGCACCACTTCAGGCCCTAGCTCTACTGATCACGCCTCCCTCATCTGGCTCCTCAACTTCAAAGAACCCGAAGGTCAGGTGGCTTGGTGGATCGTAGTACTACAAGGCTATGACTTTGAAATCCAGCACTGAGTGGGCCGACTCCATGGCAATGCTGATGCCCTCTCCAGGCGTCCCTGTGAAGCCATAGAGTGCTGCTACTGCCAGTGACAGGAGGAGTGCGGCCAAGCGTCCCCAGAGTGGCCGCCCTCCGGGCTGACACTGAGCAGAACCTGGGCCTCAATGGTACACACAACAGCAACTCGGTGGTGTCTCACGTTCAAGAATGGTGAGGTGGCGGCCAGCATGGGCTGAGGTGGACTAAGGCGTATTACTTCCAGTGGGCCAAACTCGTCAAACTGGCCCTGCAGCTTGTCCATGGAGCCGTGGGGGCAGGGCACTTTGGGATCGCTAAAACACTCATTACATTATTGCCATTTGGCAGACGCTCTTATCCAGAGCGACGTACAGTTGATTAGACTAAACAGGAGACAATCCTCCCCTGGAGCAATGCAGGGTTAAGGGCCCAATGGCTGTGCGGATCTTACTTTGGCTACACCGGGATTAGAACCACCGACCATGCGTGTCCCAGTCATTTACCTTAACCACTACGCTACAGGCCACCCACTCCACCGACTGTGGAGCCACTGGGCAGGGTGCAGCCAGGACATTGAACTGTATGTGCACTGCTGTGATATCTGCACCGCCTAGAAAGCCCCAACACAATACTCACATGCTCCCTTGCAGAAATACCTGGTGGAGGCTCCCATGGAGCATGTGGGGGTCAATGTGCTGGGCCCCTTCCCCACCACCAAGTCAGGGAACCAGTATATCCTCGTGGCCATGGACTACTTTATGAATGAGGAATTAGTTCCCTGATGTGTGTAAGTCTAATTCCTTGTGTTTTTAAAAGCTTGGTATGAGTCACACACACAATCCATTTCAGCATACAGTGACAAGGTGGTGGGGAAGCTGTTTCTAACAAGAAACTACAAACTGGGCAGGTATATTACAGCTCAGCCAAAAGTATTCCTTGTAAAAAAAAAAAGTACATATCTTTTTTGAGACGGTATCAGTTTTTCATTAATAATAATAACCAGATAAATACTAAATAACATGGCTGCTTTTATCGTGTAGACTACAGTCAGCTCCAGGTTTTGCCCAGCACAGTTATTCAGCTTCATGAAAGTGATCTTCATTGGAACAGAAATATGATTAAAACCGGATATTGTTTCTTTTGGTGGATGATCTTTAAATAAAAGAAGAACATACAGACTAATGCAGATGAAAGTTGACATTAGCATATTATCTTTTAGTAATGCTTATTATACTTAAGCTATCTTCAAGCCATACCGCACTTGTGTAGCTTACATAGAAGCGGATCTCTTGAGTTTACATAAACAGTGTATTTTCTGCATGGTGTTGATGGTCGGGAGCATATGCAAATACTTTTTTGGAGAACCAAATTGAATTTGGCCTTTCTATAGTGTGAATGCAGCAAGTCAAAAAGGGCTGTGACAATAATGACATTGGCACCACTTCATTTGCATTAATCTGTGTAGACTAGGCTGTTTCATCAACAAAGAAGAACGTGGATAACCGACCAAAAAAAAATCAACCAGATGAGACTATATATTTTACATTTGATTTAGTATTTGCACATTGTGACATGTAATGGATTTATAGCTGAGGGATAGGCAAGTATTTCAAGAGTCCAGATTTGCACTTATCTCATTTTTGACCAAAATCGAAAATCACAGTATTTTCAGGAGTCTGTAAAGTTGAGAACTGCACGATGATATGCAATTTGGGGCATCGAGTCACATATAAGCACAACAACACAGCTAAGTGGGGTTCAAAAGTCTGGGACCACGACTGAAAATACTTATATTTTGCATTATTTTTAAATGTAATACAAACATTTTCATGACAAATTATATTATCAGCATAACAATTTGAGTTGAATCTTCAGCTTTACATGAATTTCAGAATTTCTTTGGACAGTCGGGTATCTGTCTTGGACTTGTGGCGCCCCTGCTCCTGCATGTTGCGCCACGTGGGTAGAGAACCCCAGAAGGACCCGCACAACGCAACCCCGCAACCGTTACGCATTGGAAGAGGTATGCGAAGGGGTCTATTTTCCTAGGGAGGTGATGGGTAGATCAGCACTATACAGAGAGAACCCTCTACCTGCAGTCCAGGACCCTGGACAGCGCACGTAAGTGAACACTGTGGAAAACTACTGACTCAGCTGCAGCCCTTTGTCCTAATGAGCAGGGGAAGATATTTAAGGTGCGGTCGAGGCTGCAAACGGAGTTAGTCGGCACCATTCCTGCGAGTGTGAGAGGCAGAGAGAGGAAGGAACGTCCACGTCCACGTCCACGTCCACGTCCACGTCCACGTCCACGTCCACGTCCACGTCCACGTCCACGTCCACCCGTACTGACCCTGAAGATTGACCCCACCTTTACTGGCGGGAACCCCAAAGACCCGGATCCTGACGCCGAACATGTGAGCCAAATAAAGCCTGTCCTACTTACACTATCCCTGTGTGCTTCCCCCCAGCCCTGACGCGGGAGAAGAAGGAAGGAAAAAGGAGGCACTGGAGCATAACCCGGTCTGGGAAGAACCTTGGTTTATTTTTGCCTGAAAGGCCCCTTTTGTTTCTCCCGTTTTTCCCCTACCCTTGCCCTGAGGGGGGGCGCTATCACCAATACCCCGACACAAGAAAAAAAGAGAAAACCAGAAAAAATAAAAAGACTAATAACTGATAACTGCTGCTTCCTGTGTCTGGTTTCCAGCTGGGCCCACCCACTGCACCTCAGGATCCACCCCGAGGTCCCACAGACTACACAAATTTGTTCAAAACCTGATGATCCATGTTATCCCAGCATTATTTGACAATGATCCATCTTGAATGTGTACTGAAAGTGTTCCCATAAATCTTCAATGGGGTTGAGGTCGGGTGATTGTGGATTGATTGTGCAGCACTCCTTTCTCTTCTTGGTCTTCAAGTAGTTCTTGCAAAGCTTTGAACTCATTTGTTTAGAATTTATTTTTTCATCCTAAAACTTTCTGTTTATTTCCAGTATCACATGAGACAATTCCCCACAATCCCAGACTTTCAATGTGGCCTCAGACTTTTGGACCCCACTGTATGCAAAAACTATATATTTTTATTTCAATACATTTATTCTCATCCCTAAATGCTTTTTTATTAAGTAAATACTTTTTTCTCTGAAAAGCACCACTTTGTGCAAACACCTCTGGCAAAGATTGCATGATTCCTTTGTTCTGAAGTAACTTGCGAGGCGTCTTGCTCAAGGTTTTCATGGACATAGGTGGCTTATTGGCAAGTGACTTGTCAACTACTAATTGTATCCATGCAAAATATTTTCAGGGAACTGAAATTCACCACTTGCTCTAGATAATCGAGGTTATGCCTTAGCTCTCAGGCTGTAGCCAATAGCCAATCCACAGAGCAGGCAGGAGTGCTTGTTGAGCATCATACACACACCCGTGCAATGGTAGAACACACAATTTGGGTTCTAAAAGGCAGGTGGATGTGCCTTGACCCAGGTGGTGAAAAGCTGCTTCACACACCAGGAAAGCAATGCCAAACCATTTTGGCATGTTGCATATTGCATCACATTGCAGTAGCGAGTACCCCATTCAGCACCTGCAAAGGACTTGCCAGATGGCCCTCCACAAGGACCAGTCTGAGGAACAGGAACATTTTTTTTTTACCATTCCTCCATGCAGAACTCAAAATCATCAATATCCTTGGTTTGCACTTATGGACCCCACTCTTCTGTTCAGGCCATGGGTTTTTGATGGTATTCACATCTGGAGACTGAGATACCCATTGCAAAACATGGATGTTGTTTTTACTAAACCTTTTCTGTGCGGATTTTGATGTATGTTATTGTCTGGCTTGACAATCTACCTATGAACAAGTCTTCCTAGCACAGACAACCAGATTTCTTGCCAAAATGTCCTGGTACTTTGTTGAATTAATTGTGCCATTGATCTTAAATAGTGCCCCAAGACCACTGGCAGCAAAACATCTCCAAAACATCAATGGCCCACCTCCATATTTGACAGTAGGTATTATTCTGCTTCTCCTTGCATGCATTCCTCTTTTGCTGTCAAACATGTTGATGGTGTATATGGTCGAAATGCTCAATTTTGGTCTCACCTGACCATTGTTCTCTCTTCCAGCCATAATTCCAATGATGTTTGGCAAACTCCAGATGCTTGATTTTGTTTATGGTGCTCAGTAAGGGCTGTTTTCGTGCCACCCTTCCAAAGAGTTTGTTGGTATAAAAGTACTATTTTGTGGGTCCTTTTGTTTCAAATAGGAAAATTATTTTGGTGAGAAAAAAAGCTTCCACTTCTACTGTATTTGAGCTTCTGTAACTGGGTGTCTGACTGAGGTATTCTGACAACAAACCCCAGAGGGTTACCTATCAGAAGAGACCAGGATTATGCCTGTAGTCAAAAGGGTTGAAGAATAGAAACCATTTTATTTAGATTCATGATTCATATACAAGTGAAACACCAATTGGTGCTCTGCAATCTATCAGACTTTTTTCTCCACGTTGTTGGGTTGGCTGTAGAACTTAAAGGACCCATGAAAGATCTTGCATGTACACAGTGATGTTCTGGACAGATAGTACATTAAACCCATCATTACAACAGCGCAAAGCCATGTTTGGGGCCCTGGGGGTCTACATGTAGATAAGTCCAGTCGGGGCCAGGTTCTGTAAAGCCTGCCCCACGTGCCGGTGGACCTCTCTGGTCCATTCACGACCGGCCCTGCTGATTCCGCTGTCAATCATTGAAATACCCTTTGAATGCATTGGCCTGGACCTGGTATGGCCTCTCCCGCATTAGGCCCAGAGATATCAATACCTGCTAGTCATTGTGGACCACAACGACACCCTCGCCCTGGGATTGATGCAGTTGGTGAGTCGGGTGGGGCGGCTGACGACCACAACTGGGACCAACTCCAGCAGGCTAAGGAGCTAGTGTCACAGTTTAGAGATGTCTTCTTAGCCTGCCTGGGACAGATGTCAGTGGTCCAGCATAACATGAAGACTCCTGCTGGTGTGGTGGTAAATGTGCGGCCCTACTGGGTCCCAGAGGCACAACGGAAGATCATCATGGAGGAGGTGGGAAGGATGTTTGCCCAGGGAGTTGAGGAGGCCTGCAGCCCATGGTCCAGCCCCATTGTAATGGTTCCCAAGCCTGATGGCTCCATGAGGTTCGGCAATGAAATTATAATTCCTCCAAATAAATTCTAAGTAAAAAATGGACATTCTAACACTGTTTCTCCAATCATGTTTTTGTAATTAGAAACAATCTTGGATTTGGTTGACTGAACCCTTGCCATGGAAATAGTCATAAATTTATGATTTGTGTGGTTGTGGATTTCTAAAATGCAATGAAGTTGGGGTTCCCTCCCGGGCTTGTTTTGCCACCCCACATGTTACAAAAGCTGTCACGAAAGCAAATTAACCTTAAAATGTTAATACAGATAGACGTGTGAGTTTTAACACTTTCAAGGGTGTTGGGGCCAGCGTAATAACTTTTTGAAACAGGGAAACGCATTTGTCTACGCCATTGATGACGCACTCCACGCCGCCTTCCACTGCCATTTTAATGGACATTTAACCAATACAGTAACAGCCGGAAATACGCAACTGCTGAACCTCACAAAAGCCTCAGGCATGAATTTAACAGCCTCTTTCTAACCAATGGCTATCGCGTGCTGTTCGTTCCAAAAGAGACTCCCACCTAATTAATTTTAGAACACTCTCTTTGTGTCTGAACCCTTGATCACGGTTCTATTCATTGGGCCTGCTAGTTCTAAAATTATATATCGCGAACACTTGCAAGGACCCAATATTTTATCGGAGATCGCACATACATTGTGCGGTTTTAATCAACTTTGGAGCCAGAAGACGACCGGCCTCTATTCCAACTCTACCCACGTGTGAGTCGACGACGCCTTCCCCTGGTCAGGCCAGAGACGGATTTCCCTGGTCCCGCTAGAGACGCCCTTCCCCGGGACAACGGTACCTGGACAGCGTTAATTCCCTGGAGCATCCCAGATTCTCCAGACAAGAAACTTTGCCCACTGACGATGGTCAGCTATTTGAGACTGGCTTAAATATCATCGGATATTCACCATCAAGTAAGGCAGTGCATCTGAGCATTAGTCTTGTTAATTTTGTAATCCATTATATCTTCTTGACTATTTGTTTGTGTAACTTTGTTTAAATTGTTTTTTTGCTTACAACTGACGCATTATTATCTAAAAAGCACTCAGGCTTACCATTACAGTCTACGCTCTCTCTTCCGTACAACTAACCCCTAGAGAATGGCCTACGGTTCTCCAGGCTTATAGTCAGTGGACTGTTTAAATTAGGTCAACTAAATTTTCTAAATTAATTTAATCAAACACCGCAAATTCGCGGAAACGCTTTCCAAAGCGTAAGTACCCTTGTTGCGGTAATTCCATTAATTTGTCTCTTGACCACCCAGCCCCGGACCATCCTCCGCGCAGCGGAGAGGAAATAGGGAAAATCCAGAGACCCTTCAGACTTCACAATTTACCAGTCTCTCCTGGCGGCATTCTCTTCTGCTGTCACTGCCGCCAAAGCAAAATACTACCAGACACAAATTCAGAACTCCGCTTCTAACCCCCGGAAACTGTTCTCCATTTTTTCCTCTCTCCTCAACGCACCACCTCCTCCACCTCAGTCCTCCTTCGCTGCTGATGACTTTGCTGAGTTTTTGGATGAGAAGGTCAGTCATCCGCAGATCCTTTACAACCACCGCCCCCCTTACTGTGCCCTTCCCCCCCTCTAGGCCCATCCCTTCCTTTTCCACTTTCTCCCCCCTTACAGACTCTGATGTTTCTCAACTCTTGCTCTCCGACCGCCCTACAACCTGTGCCCTTGACCCTATCCCCTCTTCTCTTCTCCAGACTATCACACCAGACATTCTCCCATTTGTCACCTCCCTTGTCAACTCCTCCCTGTCTTCCGGCTGTTTTCCGGCATCCTCCAAGAGGGCCCACATCACTCAGCTGCTAAAAAAGCCTACTCTGGATCCTTCCATCATCCAGAACTACCGCCCGGTATCTCTTCTTCCTTTCCTTTCTAAAACTATAGAACGAGCCGCTTCTACTCAGCTTTCTTCTTTCTTTTCTAACAACAACCTGCTAGACCCCCATCAGTCTGGCTTCAGATCGGGCCACTCGACAGAGACTGCGCTCCTCTCTGTCAGTGAGTCACTCAATGCCGCACGAGCAGCCTCCCTCTCCTCTGTCCTCATTCTTCTAGATCTCTCTGCTGCCTTCGACACTGTGGATCACTCCATCCTCCTGTCTGCCCTGTCAGCAACGGGCATCTGTGGCACAGCCCTGGACTGGATTGAGTCCTACCTCTCTGGTCGCTCCTTCCAGGTTGCCTGGGCTGGTTCGGTATCGACACCTCAGCCCCTCGCCACAGGAGTTCCCCAGGGCTCAGTCCTAGGCCCGCTTCTTTTTTCTCTTTACACTCGCTCCCTTGGCCCTGTGATCACTGCACATGGGCTATCCTACCACTGCTATGCGGATGATACCCAACTCTTCATCTCGTTCCCACCATCTGATACACAGGTTTCTGCCCGTATCTTTGCTTGCCTGAGTGACATCCAGAGCTGGATGGATAACCACCATCTAAAGCTCAACCCAGGCAAGACTGAAATGATATTCATCCCTGCTAATACCTCTCCCCACCTGGATTTCTCCATTTCCCTCGGGGATACCACACTCACGTCGTCACCCAGTGTCCCTTTCGGAGAACATTGCGGCGGTGACCCGGTCATGCAGGTTCTTCCTATACAACATACGGAGAATCCGCCCCTTTCTCACCCCCTACTCGACCCAGCTCCTGGTACAAGCGATGGTTCTGTCCCGTCTGGACTACTGCAATTCCCTCTTGGCTGGCCTCCCAGCGTCCGCCATCAGACTCATCAGACTTATCCAGAATGCAGCAGCTCGTCTGGTCTTCAACCTTCCCAAATACTCACACGTCACCCCCCTGCTTACTTCCCTCCACTGGCTGCCTGTCATGGCTCGCATCAAATACAAAACATTGGTGCTAGCCTTCCAAGCAGTTAAGGGGTCTTCCCCAGCTTACCTACAAAAAATCATCAGACCCTACACCCCTGCCAGACCTCTTCGTTCAGCCTCCACAGGCCGCTTGACACCTCCCCCTCTCTGAATCTCCACCTCACGCTCACGACTACTGTCTGTTCTGGCTCCACGGTGGTGGAACGAACTCCCCGTTGAGGTCAGAACTGTACAATCTCTCCCCACCTTCAAGTGCAAACTGAAGACGCACCTCTTCAAGCAGCACCTCTCCCCATCCCTCCCTACCTCCCTGTGATCCTTAATTGTTGTCTTTGTGATTTATGTAGTATTTCGGTATTTTTAGTTGGCTAGGTAAGCAGTATTTGGATAGTTAAGTTTGGTCACTTTTGCTTTGTTTGTTGTTTAAAAAAAAAAAAAATAGGCCCTGGTCCTTATCTTTGTTGTACGGGTAGCAGTTGAAATTGTACTTCCCTCGAGGGTCTTTCAGCGAACTTACCCCTGGTTATGGGTATGCACTTTGTTGTACGTCGCTCTGGAGCATCTGGCAAATGCCAATAATGTAATGTAATTTCAACTAGGTATACGCGCCATTACACGCTATAACCATAGTCCACCATTGTAAGGCCCAAGCTATAGTCTCTACAAATTCCTTTCCCCATCCTCTTCGCCCGCCACATCTCTTCCTCTCTCTTCCTGTCTCCTTCCCTCGCTTTCTCGACTCGTGCATACGTGTACGCGCATTCCTTTGTCCTCCATCTTCCTTCCCTCTTCAACAGATAACTTTTCCTTCACACCCTTTTTATTTAGCTGTGTTTATTTAGCTGTGTTTATAATTAAAATCTGTGTTCAATAAATACTTTTATTGTAACCGGTTGTCCATCTCAATGTTTTTCCAACACTGAACTAAGCCAACTAGCTATTTAAGAACTATATTTTAGCCTACTTATATAAAAGTTGTTATTGAATTAATATTATTAATTCAACTGTATGACTGTTTTGATTTATTCAATCATTACTATTGAGTCCGTTATTAATAACGTAGCTAAATTGAAATAATTAAATGAGACTGATTTGAAATAGGATATTACCCTTCGGAACCTACAAGGGTATATCCTATGACCGTATTGATTTTAAAAAGGAATGAATGCAAATAAATCCACTCAAGCCCATATTGCGATGATCTACCCCGAGCTGGTCTGCTATCTAAAAATAAATTCCACATTGCTCATTATTCTTTGCTTGCAGACTGTCTCGTTGTGGATTATCCCTCACTTAACAGACCAGAGTATACACAGTGTTACGAATCCCTCTGTGCTGGGAAACGTATTGATTACATTCAGCCTATATTGTGCTGGCCAGTCCCTAATGTTGGTAATTAGACTTAATTATTGAGAGATTCCTAACCTCAGGTGTGTGCTGTGGGCCTAATGGAAAAAAGGAAAAACAAAAAAAAGGCATGGGACACATCCACCATTTCTCACCTTGGTTGATCACCCAATCCTCGCCAGGGCCAGCCCAATCATCCTGCCTTCTGTGGGAGTGTGCTCTCTTGGTGCTTTCACAGATAGTTTCATTTAAGTTTTAGTGGATATCAAAGAAACAAAAGAAAAACCAAGCAAAACAAAATCTCTGGCACCGCGGTTAGTCCTCTGCTTGTAAAACTCCCCAGGCGTGGAAGAATGTGGCATCTCCCAAAAAGCGTTGGAAGAACTCATTTTAAATATGTATTCTCCCCAAATCTGGTAGATGATTTTGACAGTGTAATACTACCTGCGGAAATGCAATGACGTGTGCCAAGAAACACTGTTTTCCCCTAAGCAGAATCTCTGTCCTCACCAAAAACAAAATCTCAGTTTGCGTTCACGTTCTCCCCCACATCAATTATGAGGCCAACCTAAATCAACGAAATTTAACCTAAATCACCCTAAATGCGACTATATCTAGGCTATGCTATTTGAGGCAGATGAGCAAAAAGCTCAAATTTTTAAATGTGCAAACATTCTACCTGTGTATTTATTGACATTCTTCAATGTTAGTGTCAATAAATACACATTCTTCAAGTTAGTGTCCTTAAAGTAAGTACTGAGCCATACAATTCTCCTTTTTTGTTTTACAATTTTCATTGTTTTCAAGTGTACAGAGCTGAATTCAAGTTGACATATGCCATATATCTGCTTGCCATTTTCAGTGAGATCCTCAGGACCGCTACATGCACAGCGGTGGGCCAAGTCACATGTTTCTGCATTGACAAAGAGTGAGTCCCCATTCCACATAACAGCAGAGCGGTGCATTCATTACACTACTGAATTACACCCAAATTCCAGTTTGAGAACCAGTCAGGGTTGTGGGTGCGTTCTTGGTCTTTAACACGGTCTCTCAATTTTCAGGGTTTTTGAGGAGACCATCCCCATTGAGCACCTTGAGCTCCCTGATGAGTAAGTGTAACACTGACTTCCCTCTTACATTCACCCTAAATCTGAACCTTTTAGGGATGTGATGTAACATGAGATGTAATTATGACAAAACGTCCCGTAATGGTGACACTGACACTTTTTTTTCATTCCTTTCATAAAAAAAGCTCAAATGTCTTTGAGGACAGGACTGTTCCGGAGATAAAAAGGTGAGGAGACCGCATAAGGAGAGCTGTTGGTGCTATAGAGCTATACTCTGTCAATTTCCACTGTAAACACAGTAAAGCCAAAATTGCAATGATATTATGACATCTAATGAATTCATGAAGCATCACAAAAAATGTAGCATAAAATTGTAGTGAAAGTGCATTATGACTTGCACATAAGCCATACGTATAATGTATTTATTTACACCATCCTTCTTTTTACTGCAACTCCAAAAGCTGTTTTAATGAGGTGCATTTTTCAAATGTATAGTGAGTTCATACTACATTCAAATGTGCTTTATTTGCATGGCCACATGTTAGCATTATTTATATTCAAACAAACATTTACATTAATGTATATCAACAACTGTTCACAACAAAACTCAAATGAAATACTGAGTGTAAAGGGTAAGCACCACAGATAGGGGTTTTCAGTGAAATTGTGGTTAGTATTGCTTAAAATTGGACTGATCACTGCTGACAGAAACACCTGAAGTCATGCTGGAAAATTACTTTGATACGTGATGTCACAGGGAGAACATGAACAGCTCTGCAATATACATTTAGGTTGAACATATGACAGAAATGGACAGCATTGGAAT
Organism: Conger conger; assembly: GCF_963514075.1. Lineage (NCBI taxonomy): Eukaryota > Metazoa > Chordata > Actinopteri > Anguilliformes > Congridae > Conger > Conger conger. Next base: position 34,619,879 of record NC_083764.1, read on the forward strand.
TTGATTCTGGATCAAAGGAAATTATCAATGACTCAGATGACCCTGACTGATGAGTCAGTAGAATACATAATCGATGATCCAATGGCAATACAACTGTTCAACTTTGAGCCAGAGGTACATGGATCGGAGTCAAAGGAACAGCCGACATTCAGTGACCAAATTAAAGTTACTCCGACTCTTTGCAAATTACCTGTTTATCTATGTTACCCAGAGTCATACGAGAAGGTTAATCCTTTCCCGATGCATTCAGTACAAGGACATTCTATTGACTACATGCTAACTGTGTTTGTTCTATCAATGGCTCAAGCTACAGCTGCATTCAGAACTTAATTGACAAATAACTACGTAGCTAGCCATCTGCTGAGTACACAGTGATTATTTGATTGTTCCATATGTAGCTGCCTCTAAAACAACCAATATCTTGTTTTTCTGTTTTTATTTGTACTCATCTTTAAGATGCAAAATGCATTGTATAGCCATATAACTCTTTGGAGATGCTGGTATAGGCTATTAACTGTAATGTGCATGAAGCTAGCTAGCGACAATATGTAGGAGGAAAAAATATAAATGCTAGGCATTCATGATGCATGATTATCTAATCAGCTAACTACACATAATGTTAAGTTACATTACATTACGTGGCATTTAGCAGACACTCTAGTTAACCTTTCATGCTAGCTATACCACAAACTGCATTATTAACTGTATTGTGCATGACGATAGTGACCAGCTGTGGGAGGGAAAAATAAATACTAGTTAATTCCGTGAAAAATCAACAAAAGGTATGGGAGTTGACCACTCTAATTTTGCTCAGACTTTGTGTATATTTAATATATTCAGTCAAGAACCTCCAAAATATTAGCCTCATTGGATTTGTTGTTCTAGATATATTGGGATGCATTTATCAAACAAAATTCCTCCTAAATGCATTTATGCACAAATAATGTGGCACCTATAACTTTACGAGTGGTCTCAGCTGTTCGTATTGTGTGCGGAAATATTTTATATTTTATTTTGATTTTGAGTGGGAAAATTATTTTAATAAGCCAATTAATGAAAACAACAGGATTCAACATTAATACGGGTTATGTTTCATTCTGGTAATCCTGAAGAATTAATACTAAGTGGAGTGTAAATAAATTCAATAAAACACGTAAAAGGTTTGCCATAAATCGGGCGTATCCTGCTTAGACTATCGTGTATATGTCTGGCTACCCTGTACATGTAAATGTATTGCTTTAGCCTATTAGAAGTTTTGGGGCATGGCGTAGCCTACTTCGGAAAGATCGCATATTCAAAGAACGATTTCTTTGGTGAGGCTCAGAGAAGAAATAACGACAAACAAGAAGAAATAATGGCGTGTTCAAGTTCAAACATCATAGTATAGAAGTGGGATGGTATGTGGCTGATGCGCTTCATTTGTTAATAAGTTTTGTTTTTTGCCTTACATTTAATTTCAGAGGTTGTCATGAACGGTTTTTCCCAGTCAGTAAACGCTGCATTAGACTCTCTTTAGATTACATTTATTGGTTTCATAGAATATTGGTATTTATCAACATATACACATAAATCCGGTTTTTAGTTAGTTTCTGATTACACATACATTTGCACATGGTTTCCGAAAATATTGATAAATGAGGCCCAATGTCTCTTAAATATGGGGTGGGTGGCACCAAAAAAGTCACACGAGTGGAAATTTGGGTTTGTGCCGATATTGGAGCACAATATCTTTTGTCAGAGCCAATATCTCTAGAATGACAAATCCAGTGAGGCTACTGTTTTGGATGGTCTTTAATGAATATATAAAGAACATTTACACAAAGTTTGAGCAAAATTGGACTGGTCAACTCCCACACATCTTTCACAAATGACCCTACCTGGCATTTATGATGTATGATGTAGCTTTAACAATACCTGACCACACTATATACCGTGGCCTCAGAAAGTATTCAAACCCCTTCACTTTTTGCAGACTTTATTGTCATGTAGATTTAAAATGGATTAAATTGACATTTTTGCCAACCAATCTACACTGAATATCCCATAATTACAAAGTGAAAACAAGTATTTAGAGCTGTTTGGAAATGTATTAATCAAATCAAAAGCTGAAATCTCTCATTTAGATAAGTATTGAGACCCTTAATTCCATACTTTGTACAAGTCCCTTTACAGCTTTGAGTCTTCAAAGTCTCACACTCTCACCATTCTTCCTGGCATACCCTGTCACGCTCTATCAAATTGAATGGGAAGCATCTGTGAACTGCCATCTTCAGGTCTCTCCACAGATGTTCAATAGGGTTTACATCTGGGCTCTGGGGGGACCACTCAACGACTAGGGTTTTCCCGGGATTGTTCTCTTATTTGAGCGACTGCCCCGGAAAATTATTATTCTTTCCCAGGATACGAATTGTCCCAGTTTTTTGTACTTCTAAATGTCAGAGTTCTGAATAAAACTGGATTCTTCTACTGCTATTCAGTTTTTTCCACTTTATGTCTAGACATCCAATCCCGTGTCTGTAAACAGGTAAAAATTTGTAAAACACAGCGACGATTGGCCATATGCTTATACTTATTTTTAATTGGTAGCAGAAATCCGAAAGTTCAGACAAGCAACCAGCAGCAAAAAACAAAAAAAGACTATATACAACGTACAATTGGGCAGAAAGAGAGCACTTGGATAATGGCATGTCAAATGTCCCGGTTTTTCATAAATCAAATGTGGCAACCCTATCAAGGACAGTCGAAGCCACTCCAGCATTGTCCTGGCTGTATGTTTCGGGTCATTGTCTTGCTTGAAAGGTGAACCATCGCCCCAGTCTGAGGTCACGTGCACTCTGGAGCAGGATTTCTTCAAGCACCTGGCTGCATTCATTCTTCCCTCAATTAGACCAGTCTCCCTATCCGTGCCACTGAGAAGCGCCTTAATAGCATGATGCTGCCACCATCATTCTTCACCGTAGGTGGTATTAGCTATGGGCAGTTATGGGCAGTGCCTGGTGTTCGCCAGACTGGAGTTCTGCCCAAAGATTTTTTTGTCTCATCAGACCAGATAATGTCCTCTCTTCCTCAGGCACTCAGAGTCCTTTAAATGCCGTTTGGCAAATTACACGCACTCCTGATTGATGGAGTGCTTCTGGCAGGTTCTTCCATCTCTGCAGAGGACTTCCAAAGCTCTGTGAGAGTGACTGTTGGGTTCTTGGTCACCTCTCTGACCAAGGCCCTTCTTACCCGGTTGTTCAGTTTGGCTGGACGAGCAACTGTAGGAAGAGTCCTGGCGGTTCCAATCTTCTTCCATTTCAGAATTATTGAGGTCACTGTGCTCCTGGGAAGACTCAAAGCTTTAGGAATGGTTGGACTTTATGGCTTGGTTTTTGTCCTGACATGCAGTGTGAATTGTGGGACCTTATATAAACAGGTGTGTGCCTTTCTAAACTATGTCCAATCAATTCAAATTTCCAAAGGTGGACTCCAATCAAGTTCTAGACATATCTCAAAGATAATTCAAGGAGACAGGATGCACCTGACCACAATTTGGAGTGCCACAGCAAAGGGTCTGAATATTTGTGTAAATGAGAGATTTCAGTTTTTGATTTTTAATATATTTGCAAAAAATTCTCCAAAAACAATTTTCATCCAAAAAAACTACTTGAGTAAGAGTAAGAAAGTATCTGCTGAAAAACTCCAGTACCAAGTTACTTTAGGCTGTGGATTGTTCTTTATCATGTGACAATTTCCTTGATGATGACGTGTTGGAGGCCAGGTCAATGGCGGCGCTACCATTGGCCCAGGGCCACCAACTTTGCTCATAGGCCCGCTAAGATTCTGTCGATTTTATCTTTTAAAAAAAAAGAATTAAAGAAAAAAAATTAGGACAGCACGGATGGTGCCTCACAGCAAGCAGGTCCTGGGTTTGAATCCCCGTCGGCCGGGGCCTCTCTGTGTGGAGTTTGCATGCTCTCTCCGTGTTTGCGCGGGCTTCCTCCGGGTACTCCGGTTTCCTCCCACAGTCCAAAGACATGCAGATTAGGCTGATTGGAGAGTCTAAATGGCCCATAGGTATGAGTGTATGAGTGTGTGAGTGAATGGTGTGTGTGCCCTGTGATGGTCTGGCGACCTGTCCAGGGTATATTCCTGCCTTTCACCCAATGTATGCTGGGATAGGCTCCAGCCCCCCTGTGACCCTGTTCAGGATAAGTGGGTTAGGATAATGAATGAATGAATGAATGAATGATAAAAAATTATAATGTAGCGAACGTAGTTCAGATGGAACATGGTAATTCACAAGGGAGAGTTTAGCTGATAACTTCGCTTCTATTTTACAAGCGTTACAAATGTTCAGCAGACTGTACAGAGCTCATATGACACGCAGCAGGCAGAATTACGTGATGGCATTTGTTTGTTGTAACAGACAATGTGACCTATGGGTGGTGCAAAGATGTTACGATCATTTAGACTAGAGGAAGCATGTATTATGCCTTTTTAAAATGTTCTGAGAAGATTAATTACTTATGACTTTGTAAATAAAGATAAATAAATAATAGTCATACAACTTAGCCAATATCCACGCTTTTATACAACGATTATAACACATTTATCTTTAGAAATTTCACTAAAGAAAGACAAGACAAACTTCAAATTAATGTATTTTTAATCGAACTATGTTTTATGGTAAATGTATTCTTCAGCTGAACAATAGTTTATTGGTTGCTATGCAACGGTATTGTGAACGTTAGCTAGCAATAATGTATCCCCCACTCCACTATCAAAGCAACGGTACCAACGTTAGCTAACGTTAGTAGGAATAATGTATTCCAACTTCACTAACCTTAGCTAAGCAACGTTATTGCAATAATGTATCCCCACTGCATTAACATTAGCTATTGAAATATCTCAATGTTGTTATGAGTCATCATTTGCTTCGATGGCGCTTGGTGGTTTTCCTGGTATTTCGATCCGAGGATGTTGCCTAAGTTGTATTTTCTTTCATTCCTACTCCTTTCCAAATCATTTTATTTTACTTTGGTAGGCTACTAGTGGCGAGATGATGATAACTTCAAGTTACGTTCATTTCGATTACAAAGTAGATACTGGTGATCTAAAAGATGTGCGAACTAGGGATGGATAATGCAGTATCGATACTTTGATATTTACAAGCTACTCATTTGGGATCGATCCCTTTTGAGAAATATCAATATTATATTATGTAAATAAAAAAACGTTGGTGGCTGCATCACGTTCAAACGTTTTCAGTACTTTTGTATAATGTTTTGCCAATGGAAAGTCCTGAGCTGGCCTGTGTGTCACATGACTGGAAATCTGTGACATGATTGGCCACTGTGCTCCTGTGAACTGGCAGTGCGCACACAGTTCTGCATGGACCACATAATCAAATCATTTAATGTTTGAGATAATGGCGGAAAGAAAACACAGTGTTGGTGCTACTTTTCACCACTTGATAAGAATTCAGCAACCTGTAGTATTTGTGACAAGAAAGTGTTACACAGCAGCAACACCAGCAACTTGTTTAAGCACTTGAAAACAACACAAACACTTGAAGATAGCTACAAAGAGGCTGAACAGAATCAGAGTGATTTCCTAAAATCGAAGTCTCCTGCACCACCCTCTGTCCAGCAGATTATGTTGCAGGAGAGTTTCAAGATAAGCTCAACATACCCAGGTAGAACCGTTATGAGTTATTATTACGCCGTCTTAGCAATTGTTAATTTAAAAAAAAGTATTTTGTACTTGTGATTTGCCTTTTAATGTAATGATCTTTTTAAAAAAATGCCCATTAATTTTAAAAATCACGTACCCATCTAAGAAATTATCAGTATCGATATCGGTATTGGTATCGGTAAAATTGTAACAAAAAGTATCGTTATCATATCGAAATTTGGTATCGGCCATCCCTAGTGCAAACATTCCATTTAGCCGTGCTTATATCATGGATATTGGCATGGCTGGAACGCAAACTGACCAATAGAGACAATGGACCGGACTTGTCTGTTGTATAATAATGATTAACGTCATAACGACATTAACGCTTTTTGATCACATGGCAGTGAACACGCTGTATTTCAAAACCAAACCCTCCTTTTGTGAAAATTGTCAGCAGGTAGGCAGTCAGCAAGAATTAAATATATAATTAGGCTTAAGGTTTACTGTAAGCTTCAATGCATTAGTTACAAAAGTCAATGTATAATGTGTGTATGCATATTATTGTTATTTATTTATTTTTATTTCTATTTCTGCAGTAAAACATGGGTTAAACTAGGTCTAGTTGACATGGCATCCATTAATATTATGATGGTGCCCAGTCAATATCAGTTTTCACATAAAAGTTAGATGGTTGTAACAGAAGAAAACTAAGATCTAAGGGAGGGGGGGGGGACTTCTGCTGCAATAACCCTCTGCATGCCCTCTGTAGGACTGGGTTGCACAAGCTGTACTTCAGTTCAAATGTAGCCTAGTTAGCTATAACTTAAAATCCCACTAATCCTGATCTACTAATTGATTTATGCATTACTTACATAAAAGCTGTGACACAATGGAAATAAGCTAACAACACAACTAACTAACAGTCCTATAGCCTACACCTACACTCAGGTATAATCAAGGTAAAACATATTTTCTGCACACAGCATTTTTCGGTAACACATGGCATTTTGCAACTCAGTACGCCAGCAGTTTCTTTCTTTTTCAGGACATTCCAAGTTGTTGTACAAGCTATCCCCAATATCCAATTTCCCCTCTTTTGTAAGCTTCAAAACAGCTTGCTTTGGTCTTCATGTTGGTTTATACTTTCGAACACAAATGCAGTCTTCACAGGCAAAACCCAAGGCTAAAACCAAGAGTAGACTTTCAGAACTATTTATTGTTTAACCAATCAATTTAACAGGAGAAATTTGGCCAACAAGGAACACCTGTAAGTTGTTTAACATATCTAGATATAAATACCAGGAAATAAAAGCTTAATTGATGTATTTAAGTATTTCTCCAGCAGGGCCAAAATTAGCTAAGCTGATTAAAAGGAAATGACAGAATCTACAGATGGTGGCCCTCCAGGACTGGAGTCTTGATGCTGCACAAAATTTTGAAGAGATTAATTAAATGCAGAATGGTTTACCTATGACATAGATAAGCCATGATCTTTGGAATTATCAATGGCTTTCTGTCTTGCAATGTTTTGTCTCTGTTCATCCCCACCTGCTTCAGCCACCACACCTCGCTGCAACTAAAAGATCTCTTACCGGTACTCTACCAGGAGGGGCGCTATCAGGGCGAGCCAGTAACCCTGGGAGTAGGAGGGTTTGGCCGTGTTGAGCTGGTACGTTCAGTGGAGAGGCAGCCTTCCATGTTCACAACCCAAAACTTTAAAGTACTCTACTAGAATCAGAACAAAAAACAGAATGAAAATGTTTTTTTAGGATTCCTTTTAATCGGTATATTTAATTAGTAAGCTGTATGTTATTACTTACCTTTCTCAATGTGAATAGCCCTTTATCAATGTTACTACTATTCCTCTTTTTTATTTGTTGCTATTTACACTCACTGAGCACTTTATTAGGAACTTTATTACACCTACTTATTCATGCGATTGTCTAATCAGCCAATTATGTGGCTGCAGTGCAATGCATACAATCAGGTAGATACGAGTCAGGAGTTTCAGTTAATGTTCACAACATCCATCAGAATGGGAAAAAATTTGATCTAAGTAACTTTGACCGTGGAATGATTTTGGTGGCAGACAGGGTGGTTTGAGTATCTCAGAAACTGCTGATCTCCTGGGATTTTTATGCACACTAGTCTCTTAGAGTTTGCAAAGAATGGTGCAAAAAAACAAACAAAAAAATCCAGTGAGCATCAGTTCTACAGACAGAAACGCCTTGTGAATGAGAGACGTCAGGGGAGAATGGCCAGACTGATCAAAGCTGACAGGAAGGTGACAGTAATGCAAATAACCCCGCATTACTACAGTGGTATATAGAAGAGCACCTCTGAACACACAACGGATCATAACTCTAAGTGGATAGGCTACAGCAGTGGAAGTCTAAACAATAAGTCTAATAAATACCTAATAAAGTGCTCACTGAGTGTATATTAATTTGTAAATGCAAATGCAGATCCAAGATTTGACTGCATGGGGCGACATTAGCTCACAAGGTAAGAGTCTATTCACTTCCTTGTCATTCTCTCATACCTAAACATGTGTTGGAGTCTTCCAGTCCTCCTCTTCATCATGTCACTGGCATTCCTGACATTCCTTTTACGCTTGTTGTCCACAGATTTAGTTTGACACAGACATTTCTCTTCTGCGGGCCTTGCAGTGTCCTCAGCTCTGCTCTTTGTCTGTCTAGGTCACCACACTGCGTCATGGGAAGTACTATGCACTGAAGAAAGTCAGTAAGAAACACATTGTTGCCAAGCGACAGGAAGAGCACATTAAGTTTGAAAAGCGGATCCTTCAGGAGATACAAAGTGACTTCATTGTCAGGTGGGTCTTTGGATAGGGGGTGGCACCACAGTGTTATTTTATTAGTTTTTTGTTTTGAGGCAAAATTTGGGTAGCTGCTTGATTTGATGTATTTTTAATACAAAGATATACATTATTAGTCGGGGCTTGAGCCACCGACCTTCCGGGTCCCAAACATGTACCTTAGCATGTAAAGTGCATGTAAAGGGGCTGAACATTGTTGAAATAACCATAAATTATTAGGACACTGCCACCAAATCTATGGTAATATACACTCGGTGTATACACTTGCGTATCTCAGAAACTGCTGATCTCCTGTGATTTTCATGCACAACAGTCTCTAAAGTTTGCAGAGAATGGTGTAAAAATAAAAAAATAAACATCCAGTGAGCAGCAGTTCTGTGGGTAAAAATGTGTTGTTAATGAGAGAGGTCAGAGGAGAAGGGCCAGAGTGGTCAAAGCTGACAGACAGGTGACAGAAACACAAATAACCACATATGACAACAGTGGTATGCAGAAGAGCATCTCTGAACACACATATTGCATCACACCTCTATGTATATAGGCAACAGCAGCAGAAGCAACAAAGTTTAGGATTGTATGGGTGTGGTTGGGACCCTGCTCAACATATTTGGTGAACACTGTTGGAATTGTAGCAGTTTTTATACATAGTCCCCCCAAATTTAGGGGACAATGGAATTGGAAAATTGGCTGTTCCAATGTTTCGCGACATGGCTCAGGCAGTAAGAGCAGTCGTCTGGCAGTTGGAGGGTTGCCGGTTCGGTCCCCCGCCCGGGCTGTGTCGAAGTGTCCCTGAGCAAGAAACCTAACTCCTAAATGCTCCTGACGAGCTGGTCGGTGCCTTGCATGGCAGCCAATCGCCTTTTGGTGTGTGTGTGTGTGTGTGTGTGTGTATGAATGGGTGAATGAGAAGCATTAATTGTACAGCGCTTTGGATAAAGGCGCTATATAAATGCCAACCATTTACCATTTACCATTCTTGGACAGGTGTGTTAAATTCCATTGTTAGTTCATGCATAAAAGAGCTAGCAAAAGATCTAGAGTTGATGCCATCTGAATTTGGAGTCACCATATGATGCAAACCCCTGGCAAGCCTCAAGAATAGAATGGCCGGGTTATAGTTTGCAAAAACGTACATTAAAAAACCTGTAGTTTTATGGAGAGAAAGTGTTAAGGACAGATGAGACTAAGACCAACCTGCACCAGAGTGATGGAAACAGGAACGTGTGGAGAAAAAAAGGAACAGCTCTTGATCCAAAGCACACCACCTCATCTGTCAAACAAAATGGAGGTAGTGTAATGGCTTGGTCATGTATGGCTGCTACTGGAACTGGCTCACTTGTATTCATTGATGATGTTACTGCTGACAGCAGCAGAAAGATGAATGTCAAAGTATACATACATCAGATTATGATCTAAAACATGCATCCAACTGGCCAAGTCAGTCACCAGACCTCAGTCCAATTGAATGGTAAATGGTAAATGGTTGGAATTTATATAACGCCTTTATCCAAATCGCTGTACAATTGATGTTTCTCATTCACCCATTCACACACACACTCACACACCAATGGCAATTGGTTGCCATGCAAGGCACCAACCAGCTCGTCAGGAGCAATTGGGGGTTAGGTGTCTTACAAGGAGACTTTGACACACCCGGGTGTGTCGACGCGTCATTGATGGGGCCAATGTCGCCCCATTGAGCATGCATTTCACTCGCTGAAGGCCAGACTGATGGTTCCCTAAAATTGGAGTGACCTTTTAAAAAGCGATTCCTACAGTTCACCCAATATGGATGTAAAAAGCCTTATATTAAAGCTGAAAGTTTAATTGTTTTATTTCAAATGTTTGCTGGAGTACAGATCGAAAACAACAAAAAATGTCTCACTGCTCAAATACTTACGGACTGCGCTGTAAATGAATGATTTCTGTGTGAATGAACTAACTAATATTCAATGGGACTTGTATGTTTGATCTTTAATCTCAATCTCTGCAGACTCCATGCTGCCTTTAAAGACATCCGCTATATCTACATGATAATGGAGTTCTGCTCTGGAGGGGAACTCTGGACTAAACTGAAAGAAATGTAAGATATTCATAAAAATATTTTTGACTGGCAGCTAAAAATGGCGGTTAAAATTAAACTTTAACTTAACTCTAGCTGAAATGTTACAAAGCACACAAGATGTACCAGCTTGTTTTTTTGGGGGTTTTTTTGCCAGCGGGCGTTTTGAGGAGCCGATCGCAGTGTTCTGTGCTGCCTGTGTGGTCGAGGCTTACGCTTATCTCCACAAGAAGGGGATCATGTACCGTGATCTGAAACCAGAGAACCTGATGCTGGACAGAAGGGGGTATATCAAACTGGTAGGTCTAAAAATGTCACCGTGACATCAGGAAATAGTCCAGGCAGAAAATTTCATTGCCATTGAGTTGCTGTTTTTTTATAGCAAAACTCAGGGATGAGATATATTTTGGTGATGTTCATTTGTGTTGTCGAGCTTAGCCTATTGGAATTCCTTGCTTTGCCTATGTGTTGACAGGTGGACTTTGGCTTTGCCAAGGAGCTGATGAAGGGGGACAAGACTTACTCCTTCCTAGGGACCCCTGAGTATATGGCTCCTGAGATCATTCAGAACCAGGGCCATGACTTTGCCGCAGACTTCTGGTCCCTGGGAATCCTGGTATATGAGCTGTTGGCAGGCAGGTTGGTCTGGTATTCTCCAAGTGGGTGGGGCCAAAAAGTGTGACTAAGGTTTGCATTTATTCCAATTTTTGGTTTGTGAAAAAAAGGGTTTTGTCACACAAAAGAAAAAAGTGGTAATGTTTTAACAACATAGGATGCAGTCCTACTCATATGAAAGGAACACATAGGTCCACTTGAATAGACTCTTACCTCGTGAGCATGGCACACTTTTCTTGTCATTGTTTTTATTTCCACTGGGGAGATTTTGTACTTCCTGTACTTGCTATTTTGGGGTGCCATTTTCCCTTTCCCTTTTTGCTCTTCTGTTATTCTGTGAAGCGTCTTTGTGACAGTCTTCTGTAAGAAGTGCTATACAAATATGGTATATTTAATTTAACACTTGATTTGTGCCAACAATCAGACATACAGTACAGTATGAGAGGCTGAGGGCAGCTACTTACTTATAGCAGTAAACCAATGATACAGTGACTGATGTGCTGGCACTGGTGACTGATGACCAGCACTGATGACTGATGACCGGCACCGGCAACTGACGAGCCAGCACCTGCAACTGATGAGCAGGCAGTGGTGAGCAGAGAGCAGAGTTTATACATTGTCAATTGTAATTGCCATTATATTGTTTATATTCTGATGTCTGCCTGTAAGGGAGCGGGGTCGGAGGACCAGACGTGAGCGAGAGGGGTTCTCCTGGGATCTCCGACCCCGCTCCCTTACAGGCAGACATCAGAATATAAACAATATAATGGCAATTACAATTGACAATGTATAAACTCTGCTGATCTCCTGGGATTTTCATGCATTTGCAAAGAATGGTGCAAAAAAACAAAAGAAAATCCAGTAAGCAGCAGTTCTGCAGACAGAAACGCTTTGTTAATGAGAGACGTCAGAGGAGAATGGCCAAACTGGTCAAAGCTGACAGGAAGGTGACAGTAACTCAGTTAACCACACATTGCAACAGTGGTATGCAGAAGAGCATCTCTGAACATACAACGCATCATAAAAGTGGATAGGCTACAGCAGTAGAAGTGATCACTGAGTGTATATATATATATATATATATATATATATATATATATATATATATATATATATGGTAATTTGCAGATACCCAGCAGATCCAAATGAAACAAAAACAGCTGTAAGGCTTGAAGTACTGTATGTTATTCCTTGTTGATTACTGAATGCAGTAAACATGTTAACAGTTTGATAGATTGTGGACTTCCTTTCCTTATTTTACAGCCCTCCCTTCTCCAGCTCAGAGCCCCAGAAGATATATGCAAAGATTTTGGATGGTGTGATGAAGTTTCCCCCATACATGGGTGAAGGTGCCAAATCTCTCATAAGCAAGTTGTGCAGGTGTGATTAAACTTTTCCTCTGCTGTCCAGGCTTTCAGGTGCATTGACAATGAAAGTTGGAATGTCTACAGTTTAATTTTGTGCAAACAAATAACCTCATATTTAGGATTATGAAATTATCTCACTTTATGTACCAGGTGTACTCAGTGGTTCATAGCGAAGTCGTCTAAGCCATGAAGACTTCTTTAAATGAATAATAATTATGCAATTACATTACATTCAATATTATTTCACATCATGCTTTGGTTGTTCTGCCACACAGACCACGCCCAGGTCAGAGGCTGGGGAATACTAAAAACGGGATAAAGGACGTCAGACACCACAGGTAATAAGGTCAGAGTATGCTCTGCAAGAAACGACTGAATGTCATCTCAAAGCCTCTCTATGTAATAACACAGAATAAAAATAAATATTAATATTAGTAGCTAAATTGTTTAAATGGGTAGACCAAAACTGAAATTAAAGTATGTGTCCACTTACCCAGAGTACTATATCCATCCAGATAGTTTCGTGACGTGATGGATTTTCTAGATTTCACAACTTTTTTAGATGCAGTTCACCAAGATAAAGTAGAACTATTTATTCTATTGCACACCAGTAGGCAAAGCGTTCATTTATTGTTTTGCAGTCCAACATTGCGAGCTAAAGGAGTTCCTATTAGGTGGGAGCGAGTATTGCATTATTCATATCCGTATTTCATTATTCATATAAAACAATTAAATTATCCGTATCCATATCCGGCTACTCCTACTCGGAAGTGGGTGTGATGTAATCCGGAACTTGTGTCGTTTAAACAGTCCACTACATTGCCATTTGCAGTACATTGAAACCAAGACTTTCACCTGAAGCACAACTACAGTTTTGCACTCTTATGCAGGTAAATCTCTATCTCTAATCTCTAATTAAAAACCGAAACGGTCTATATAAAACAATTTATGTATGTGTGTGAACAGTTTTAGAAGGAACACTTTTGGCTGAACCGCCTGTCTGTTTGTATCAGAACTGCTGCCATCACACTCACCCTTAAAACACACATCCATGTTTTCATAAAGCACTATACTCTTAAGCAACACATTAGTCACAGTTACAAAAGAATGCGGATAAAAATCACTCAAATAACATACAGTAAATCACAAACACTTGTGTGACCAGCGACCACACTCCCGTCCAGATCTCTGGACCGCTAAGTTAACGCTCACAGCAATCTGTGACAGAGGCAATACACCTTATTCAATACACTGGGCTTGCATGGATTATTGGTACATTTCAAAATAAGTGAGGTCGGAACAAAACTTCCCCATACCTTGCTATTGGGTGACGTCTATCCGTCACCCACACTACAGTACAGTCAGCCTAAAGTAGCCAGCTAGGCTAACCACCACCTCAGGTTACCATAAACAGGCTTCAACTACTTCACAATTTTAGGAGCTAAAAATATAAAAAAATATTAATTGACATGATCATTAAAACACTGTACTTACAAGTACGACTGATTTCCAACCCCAACCGGAGGATGCAGTAAGTCTGACCCAGGTAGAAAGCTCACTCCATACAAAGGTTCGGTCAGGAACACCCAGTGACTATAGTTCCTACCAGAGGTGTGTTCCAAGACAGTGAACGTTCACGGCGAACTATGCTTGTAGTAAACAGTTACCGTTGAATGATTTTAAACAAACATTTCTTTTAGTTTGCATCCAAACGCATTTTTAATAGAAATGGATGTGACTTAGATCTAACAATGCTAGCTGATTCATATTCAATTTTGCAGCCGTTCACGGCGCACTACCTTTTCAAATTGCTAGCTAACTTTTGAAAAGAAAAAAAGTTTTAATACGTTTGCAATCGAACGCACCTCTAGTCACATCATGACAAAGTACTAGTTTAGTTGTTATATCTACAAGCGGAACAAGTTCACACAACAGTCTCTTGACATGCACAAGGAAAATGTTTACTAATCTAAGGGGGAGGAACCAGGTTACACTGGCTAAAACAGTCAAAACAATACAGATGCAGTCAATTCAAATGAGCGCAGGTTGCTAAACACTTGTTTCAAATTAGCATATTCTGATGCAATCAGGAATTGGAAAAGGAATGTTGTTTATTTTTATTTTGCTGTAAGTTTGTTTGTATTTCTAAATGGACTCAATAGAGACAGACCTCCATGGTTGCAATCTTGCCATTCCATTGATATGAGCCCAAACTACATGTCATTTATTACCTCCTTTGTAATCAAATAATTAGCATATGGTAAAAGTGCAGATCTTCAGGTTTTATTAAAGGGTATTTTGAGAGGCTACAGCACTATACAGTCGTTTTGTGTTTCATTTGACATTTTAACTCCGCAAGAATGCCACCGGCCGGGAAATAATATTTGTGAGGTTCCGATAGTAGGGGCCAGTTGCATTGCATTTCGTGCTGTAACAGGCGGAGCAGTCATTTGTAGCAAGATGACCCATAATCCATAATGGTTAAGGGTTTGTTTCTGCATAACCACCACTAGGTGGAAAATGTGAGCAAACATACATAAAAAGAGGTAACACAATTATATAACTCATGTAATTAAAGACTGTGGTGGTTGTTAATTGACGAATGAGGAGACGCATGACCACAAAAGTGCTCGTTCAAAAACAGTTTACCTTAGTGCTGGTTGCTAGCGCAGCCAATACAACTTGTCACACAACAGAGACATTATGCAGCCAAACAATTAAGAAAGGATTATTTCTAGCAATAATTGCACGTGTTACTACAGGACGCAACCCATAGCTATACACCTCAAGCCACACTCGGAACACTTTTGTTTTCTTTATTTCTCTATCGCGGAAACAATGCCATTCAAAAATGGATATCTGTCACTTGACAAAGCAAGCAACATGTACAAAGTAAGCAACATGCTGTGAGTATGCCTATAACTAGGGTTACCAACTTCATTAAGTAGGCCTCAGAATCATTGGGCAATTGGTCAAAAACTGTCAAAAAAGTGAAAAATATGCCTACTCTCAGTTGTAGACTAATCCATACACTCAGTTTTGCAAACTGTATAAAAATGTAATAATATTTAATATTATATTAATTTATTTAATAATAAAATGGTTTAACCCCATGTGGATTGTTTGATTACAATTCTAGAACTGTGGTAGAGCCAAATCAAGGAACAGATATCTTTGTCCTAAACATAGGCTACTGTATGTCGAAGAACAATTCACTAAAGAAAGATTGTGCAGTGGGTCCATTTGCTGATGGTAAGCAATGATAATTTTGCTGGTTAAATACAAACTACGTTAGCCACTTAACTGCATGCTGGCTCCTATTACAAAACCATGCACACCTAAAACTCAATATAGGTTAGTTTTGTAAACCGAGAATACGGATTTCCATGTTGAGATATTTTTACATTCTACTCTCCCAATCGCATAACTGTCTGTGATGAAAATATGTCGTCCCTTCCCCCATGCTTCCAAGTCCAACTCCGCCTATGCTTGGAAAAGATATGTTAAATCAATCTGCCACTATGCTACTGAGCTAGCTAGTTGGCTATCTGCCGCTGCCTTCCAGGCATCACGGACCTTGGACTATTCAGTCGCTGACTGTGGTACACTAACGCCATCTACAGTATACGGAGTGAAACTGTTCAACCAGTTACTAAGGAAATCTGTGGAATTCCTCAGGAGAATGAGCGCAGTCCAGCACAAATTTTAAAAGACTCCAACTGAAGGACTTTGCATCAGTATACTGGTGTGCTTCGGCAGAAACCTTTGCTTGTGTGGAAAAATGTGCGTTTTTGAGCTCTGTTGATGATCACAAGTAACTGCGGCATTATACTTGGAAAGACACATTGCTGTTGAGTTTTTTTAAATGTAAATTGGCGCACTGATTACCAGAAAAGGAGTGGTTCATAGAGGTCCATTATATCATGGTGAACTAACGTCTAAAAAGTCATGAAATCTCGAAAATTTGTCACATCCATGGCCAGACCTTCCATCAGGCAACTCGAGGCGACCTCCTGGTTTCCATGACAAACATCTTGATCCATAGTATTTCCCATTAGAATTCACCCGAAATTATATTTTAACAGTTGTTCTTCCTTCCAGGGGAGCATACCCCCAAACTCAAACCTGAAAAAACATTTTAGCTTATGTGGTTTTGGGGCGGCATCTCTCCTAGGGTGGCAAAATAGTCTGATCTGGGCCTGGTCACATCCCACTGAAAATGTGAAGGTGGATAGATAGTACTCTAGGTAAGTGTAAACCCCCCCTTCAATAATAAATAATAAGACATAGAAAGCTTGTGGTTTGGGGTTTGGTTACAGTTGCAGTCCTTCAACACTACCAAGCTGTTTGTTCCAACATACAGGTACTTTACTTGTAAGAGAGCATGCTGTGACATGTACGTATGTGACATTATGTATGCAAGTGCAAGTGTGTTCGTAATGTTGGCGCAGTAATTTGGAACTGGATTAGAACTGTACATATTGAAATATCAGATGTAGAATGGCTGAGCTCAGGTCAGCAAGTGTAAAATGCAAACTGGTGCAATATTGGAATATCAAGGGTCTCCTTCATGCAGGTGGTTCGGCAGTATAAACTGGCACAAGCTACGAGTGGGTCAGGTAGAGGCTCCAACATTGCGACTTATACGAAAGGTGAGGTATCTTCATTCACATTGAGTTAAGAGGATAAATGCATGTTTAAAAAAATAAATGAAAAAGTACATCCCAAACGGTCCATTCTGTTCTTCCAATGTTTTTATTTTAGCTGTGCAATTAGCAAATTATTTAGATTTTGCACTTGATCATTTACAGCAGTCTGTGTTCTAAACAGCAAAGATGCAACTTAAATTTCTGTTTTAAAACGGATTTCTTATTCTTTATATTGCATGCTTGAATGTGTGCTCTTGCTGCCATCAGCAGTTCTGTATATTAGCAGTATATTACAGTAGCATCTCCTCTGTGCATCTCAGGGCAGTGTCTGATAGCGATATAGCTATATTAGAGGTGGAATAAACCCTTGAAACACTTTTAAAAGCGATCAGTTTTCACCCTCAGTGGCCCCCAAGGTGTATGTATTACATTGAGATAATTTGGTATGATTTATTCTTCACATAGAATAATGTATTATCTGTGAGTATACGGCATAATTTGTTATTTGTTATTTAACGGCTTATTTCTATTAATTTTAATATGAACACAAAAACACATACAATATAAAAATGTGCAGGTTTTCTGTGTATAGTCTAATATTTTCACTCTGAGAATAATACAGTGGGGCGGCACGGATGGTGCAGTGGGTAGCACTGCCGCCTCACAGCAAGGAGGTCCTGGGTTCGAATCCCCGTCGGCCGGGGCCTCTCTGTGTGGAGTTTGCATGTTCTCCCTGTGTGTGCGTGGGTTTCCTCCGGGTACTCCGGTTTCCTCCCACAGTCCAAAGACATGCACGTTAGGCTGATTGGAGAGTCTAAATTGCCCGTAGGTATGAATGTGTGAGTGAATGGTGTGTGTGCCCTGCGATGGACTGCCGACCTGTCCAGGGTGTATCCCTGCCTTTCGCCGAATGTATGCTGGGATAGGCTCCAGCCCCCCTGCGACCCTATTCAGGATAAGCGGGTTAAGATAATGGATGGATGGATGGAATAATACAGTGGCTTGCAAAAGTATTCAGGCTTAACATTTCATTCCAAAGTATCTGAATGCTCAAAATTTCAGTTAATTTCAGCAAAAGCATAATGGGTATAACCAATTGTGAAAAAGCTATTAATTTACAATGTTAACATTCAATGACAGATTTGTGAATCAATGAACCTGTGTAAATGCTTTAAAAGTTGTGCATTTTGGATTCATATATAAAGAGAAGATTATCCGTCTTGCTACTTGGTAGCTAATCTGTAAAAGTCAGTAAATGGTATATTTCACATGGTTTTTGGTAGTTTTTATATTTTCCCACATATGTTTTGTGCAGAGAAGATCATTTTCTCCAACCAGCTAACTAATAACATTGGCAACATATTTTGACATCAATTTACATCAATTTACTTGCAGAACAGGTTTTAAGGTTTTTTTTTTAATGTCATGCAGGAACTATGCTTTACATTGCCTTTAAGTTGATGATTTACTTTTTTACGAAGTCCATCTCCATGGTTACTGCCATTGTTGTGTGACGTCAGGTAACTGCTTCTCATGAAGTCGGGGTAGATGGATTTGCCCCGAGTTTACAAGTCGGAATTCTGACTTTGAGTGATGTTCTTTTGCATTTTTCTAGTAGGTCGGAAATTATAAATTATATTACAAATTATAATTATTACAAATTCAGCGCTGTACAATTCATGCTTCTCATTCACCCATTCATATACACACTCACACACCAACAGCGATTGGCTGCCATGCAAGGCACCAACCAGCTCATCAGGAGCATTTTGGGGGTTAAGTGTGTTTGCTGAGGGACACTGGCTGACCGCCAGATGGACTACACTTACCGCCAGAGCTAATGTCGCCCAACACTTGGCTACACAGGGGCTTGAACCACCAACCTTCCGGGTACTGGTCGTACTTACCCACGAGGCTACATGCTGCCCCAACCTTGCAAGTATTTCCCTCTGAATGGCGGAATGCCTGCCCTAGGTGCAAAATATCAAAAGAATGTTTTTACCATTTAAATTATGGATTTTTGGTGAAGTTGGTGAATTAACACAATATTCAATAGAAAGTAAGTTAAAAGCTACTGGCTATTTCAAATCAGCAATGTTCAAAGTTGCACTAATCTTAGCAGGGGCTGTGTTTTGGTCTACTAGACGACTGAAGCTATGAAAGCATTTAACTAAAATTAAAACAAAGCTTTTTACTTAGCGCATTTAGCTGTTAATGGAGCACACATCTCTTGTTTTTTCGATTACTGTGGGGAAAATAACAAATCTGCACTAGGCAATGCCACTGGTTGTGTGAACAACAAGTAGTTACAAAAAAAGAAAATTAGTAAAAAAGTAAAGTAAATTTGCCGCCGCCCATAAGATATCTTCATCTCCATTGCCAAATTAAACTCAAAACTACTGTCAGCATTTCAGCATGCCTTGCTATGTTGTTTTCTTATGCTAATCAGCGTGAACAAGCACATCTGACACACCTGGAATATGCAGAACATTTGTGGGCTGAAGGCATACGTGGCTTTGTCCATAGGTAAACCGACCCAGTCTAGATTTTCTGTAAAAGTAGATTTTTGTAATTATTCATATCTTATTTTCTTTCTCAGAAAGAAAGGCTGTTCTAAGACAAGTGTACTGTGATGTACCGTGTCAGATCTTTGGACCTATAGAAGTGAGTTCAGTCGTAAAATTGTTATTTTGTATTCATGTTTGTGACATTTCTACTTCTTTCTATTGTAGGGCCCCTGCTACATCAACTTTGACAGGTTCCCCTTTGACAAGACTCAAGCAGACGAGGAAACGTCTGGCTGGGACAATGACTTCTGAATATCGCTGATCTGTAGTGGCGCCAAGACAGGGGTGCAAGGGATATAGAATAAATATAGAATATCTTTTTGGAGCCTGCCAAACCAAGACAAGTACATTTCTACCTAGGTTCCATTGAAAAGCACCCTCCCCATCATCAGCATTTTTGGATTACAGTATACGGTAGTATGTAATGGTTTGTGTATAGAGTATATGACTCATTTTCAAATCTGAAACTTGTAAAAAAAAAAAAAAAAAACTTAAATAATAAACAGAACAGCCCATTGTCATCTGCAAGCTTATTGAGCAAGCAAGCAAAACCTTGATTTCTCATGATGTGCAGAAAATGGATGCTTACATCATACCTTCATCATACCTTCAGCATATTGATATGGAGTGAAATCAAACGCGTATGTGTATGCAAAATGATTCATAAAGGTAAATTGAGATTTCTACATGTAAATGGTTTGTAATTGGAAATCGCATGTTGAAAATACAAAACAACAATCTGTATGTATACCAAATTATATGAACAATTCTGTGTCTAAGTGGAGACTGTATGCACATACAACATTCATTTTACAGAATTTTAACCACTTAAGACCAGCATGAAAAAGACATACCAAAAATAAAATGGTTACTATTCTTGAAACCTTTTGACATAATCCTGGTCTCTTCTGAAAGGTTTGTTCAGAATTACTCTAAATCTACTAAAACAAAGTGACAGAAGCTCATACACTGTGGAAGTGGAAGATTTTTTCTCACTGAAAAGATTTTATGTTTTTGATTGGATACAGATGATTGTATCCTGGAAACGGAACAGAACCGGACAAATCCCCCCCCAATTTAATGACAACATCATAGCATTAGCTATGTCTAGGCATGTTTCCAAAATTAGAGACTCCAAAGGGGCACATAGAAACTAAATTATATTATGGGTCGCATGAGGTGTAAAATACTATATGTTGCATGCTAAATTATACACGTTTGAGGTCCAGTGATCAAACTTTTTGTCAAATGCCCAACCCACCTCAACAAATCAAACGCATCACACAAATGTACATGCCATTTATTATTCAAATGCAAGCTTGCTCCGTATTTATAAGCATACTGAATAATAATTAAATATTTTGAAAATGTATTTAGATGCTCACCAATATAAAATGGGGTCATATCTTAGTGGTGTGCAATTTTACTTTTGACACTTTCTAACAAATTGTATTTAGGGTTTATAATGTCCTGAAAGCTTGCACCATGCTTTTGCACAATTATTATGTTTCAACACATGGTTGGTGAGTAGATTATCTCATTCATTGGCACTAGGAAACTTGAAGTAATTCAAATGTACTTAATTACCACTTAATTTGCCCCTGAAAGCATGCAATACCCCTTCATTAAAAATAAAGACCCCTTAATTTCTCTGGGTGGAACCCCTTAATTATGAAAAAACTCGGACCTTCATTGTAACACCGTATAATGTACTTACTTTTCCTGTTGATACTGTTATTAAAGGACAAATTCCCTTAAAGTGTGCATATCTATTTATATTTATTTATATGCATTATTAATAGCTCACTTTTTACGCTGTAAAATTACGGGGTTTGGTTTCATAGTGTGGAGAGTAGGCTTTATCGTTCATAAACTGCAACAGTAAGTCGTTATAATAAGTCGTTCTATCAGGTTTATCAATCAATCAATCAGGAATAAATGCTGGAGAGTATGGAGTAAATCACGAGACATACAAACAGAGGGGTTTTTATGAGACCGGTAACAAGGAAATTGACATCAGGAGCGGGGAAACAATCAGAAGGTGAAACAAATAACAATAAATGAGCAAACTGACACTCGTTCATTCAGTGGAGTGAGAGAGTAGCTCCCCGAAGGAGTAAATCACAAGCACTTGTTTGTTCAGTGGAGTGAGTGTAGGCTAGCGAACTGTTAGCAGCTAATGTGTTTGCATTTTGGGTTTACAATGTTATGTCCTGCAACATTTATGCTTTTTCACATTACAGTTATGTTTAAAAACATTGTTGGTTGAAGAGTAGATGATCGCATTGGAGAGTGGACTAGGCTTTATCGTTGCAGGAACACCGCTCCCCGAACAACTCGTGTCGTGGAGAGCAACTTGGTATTAATAGTGCAAACTGCAAACTCTTCACCAAATGATTGTCACATTTCTTCAGCCTATCAAAGTTACCGTTACTGGTCAGAGAACCTTGGAGGTGGGCTCATTATGTTCCAGAATGCCTATACCAAACAGAGATATTAGCATTTCAATGCACAAGTACATTTGTAGTAAGCAACAGCCCCTCAGAGAGCTCCTCTCCTTCAGATAAAGTAAACAATGGAAGTAAACAATGGAGATTCTCTCAAAGTTTCTCTGAGAATTAGAATTGTCTTTAGAATGAGAAACTATTATGCATTTGGTTCACTGGACCTTTGCCGTGAAAAGGACACTGACATTACCTTGATTTCTGTAGTCTGTGGATGACACATTTTTCAGTGTTCAACATATTCAATATAATCAGTGCTGTTGTCGGAAGACACTGCTCTCAAGTTCAGACTTAGGTCTACTCACTTGTCTGCCAAGGAAAAAAGATTACCAGGCAGGAGTCACGTTGGTTACTGAAACCACTGACCAATCCGAATGAGAATTATTCTGGCACAGTAAACTGCATCATGAAAGTGCAGCGTCATCAGTGTAGTAACATACATTGCAACAAATGACTGGAGAGAAAAGTCTGAATACAATGGTGCCTCACATAATTTCATACAACATCTCTTAGCTTTTTAAGGATGAGGCTAAACTAATAAAGCATAGGGTACTGGACTGGTACAGCACATCCAACATTAATGCTGATTGTTTCTTTTTTCATTTACATTAATTGTTATTTGTCACTGACTCCATTAACTGAGCTCATGTTTGTGAATTACTTTAATTATTAGTAATTATTAATTAGTAATTATAAAAAATTATTATATATACATGTATAAATGTACTTCATACTGTGCAGTCCATAAGTATTTGAACAGTGCAATTTCTGTTCTGTTGGCTCTGTACTCCAGCACAATAAATAATGAATATGAGGTTAAAGTGCTGTCACCTTTTATTTGAGGTTATTCACATCCATATTGGGTGATCTGTGTAGGAATTACATTCTTTTTTATACATAGACCAAAAATGGACAGTTAGCTTCTAAAAAATTTTTAACTGCTTAATTTCAAATGCAATGTCCTGGAGTACAGAGCCAAAAGAACAGAAATTGTACAACTGCCCAAATACTTATGGACTGCATGGTATAATAATAATAATAATAATAATAATAATAATAATAATTAATAGGTGGCACGGATGGTGCACTGGGTAACACTGCCACCTCACAGCAAGGAGGTCCTGGGTTTTAATCCCGGTCACCTCTCTGTGTGGTGCATGTTCTCCCTGTGTTCACGTGGGTTTCCTCCGGGTACTCTGGTTTCCTCCCACAGTCCAAAGACAGGTTAGACTGATTGGAGAGTCTAAATTGTCCATGGGTATGAGTGAATGGTGTGTGTGCCCTGCGATGGACTGGCGACCTGTCCAGGGTGTATTCCTGCCTTTCGCCAATGTATGTTGGGATAGGCTCCAGCCCCCCTGCAACCCTGTTCAGGATAAGCGGGTTAAGATAATGAATGGATAATAATAATACTCAATATTCCTGTCTCAGTCTTGAAATAAAGATTAACTATTGAATTTACTGTCAACATGTTGTCTGTTTTCCCTGTTTTCTCATGCCTCTTGTTCCGTTTCGCTTTCCGCAGTCTTCATTTATTTGTCTCGTTACCTGTTTCCCTCACGCACACCTGTTAGTAATTTCTGCTCAATCACTGTACTTAACCCGCCTTGTTTTATTTTTGTAATACTTTTCCAGCGGTTTTCTGCCTGTGTGTTCTGTGTTTCGAGTACCCAAACCTCTGTTTATTGGATTATCCTTCTGTTTTATTTTTGATTGCTCGTTACCAGACTTTGCTTTGTTTATTGGATTTCGATTCTTGGATGAAAGTCTGTACCTCTCTGTGTTTGGACTTTCACATGTGACCACAACCAAAATGTGTATTACCCTTGATCTGTTTGCCCTGTGATTGGGCTTTTGCGTGTGACATGAACAAGAAACTTGGTTAGCTCTGCTACACCCGTCTGTGTTTGACCATAGCCTGCCTGACCTGGCACTCATTTAATAACAGTACCATGTATCATGGTACTGCACTACCATGATACAGTAGAATTGCAATGGGAACACAAATAGCGATAGTTTTCTTGTCCACAAGGTGGCACAATTTCACTATATATATTGCTTTCTGAAACTATTCACCTGCTTGATAAACATGAATAAAAATGGAAAAAAATTAATACTGAGCTATATTTTATTTCTAACATCTTTAATGGAGCAAACTCCAGTCCCTTATTTATTTATTTCTGTATTTTTTAATCCGGTGTCTATCCAAAAAAAATACCTCTTCATATTTTCTGTGAAATGTGTAATATTTTTATTCCAAAGGCCTTCAAATATAGGTTTTGGTCTTATTTATCATATAAACAGAAAACTATGGATCTTAATGAATTTTTTTTTACCACTTTGCTTTTGTTACAGGTGCCCTTTTTTTTCCCCAAGATCAAATGATCAACTTCTGAATATAATATAAGAAGTATAAGCCATAAAATACTCAAAATAATAATACTTGTTTTAAATGGTAAATGGTTGGCAGTTATATAGCATGTGTTACAGGTCATATCAGACAAATCTTTATTACTCAAAGAGCTTTCCTGTTAGGTTCCACCCTGTTTGGTACACTTAGTGAGCACCTAATTAGGTATATATTAGACTTCTTTTTAGACTTATTAAGCTTTTTAGACTGCTTCTGTAGCCTATCCACATCAAGGTTTGATGCTCTGGAGACTGTTGTGCATGAATATCACAGGAGATCAGCAGTTTCTTCCCCATTCTGATATTTGGTCTTATAACCTCTTGACCATGCATGCTTTTATGCATTTAGTATATTTCATGAAGTGGCATTTATTGTTGCTTAAAGCTAATAAAACTCAATCAACAATGAATCATTGTCCAAACCTTTTGTTCATCATTGGTACAAATTCCACCCCATTCCACTGTGTTATGCTCCATTCCACCCTGCTAGATAAGTATTTTCAAAGAATAATCTGACAGAAATGTAAAGTGTTATGCAGGTTATTGTGTTAATGTACAGAGATGGAAGGGATTAACTACACGCATAATTTGATAAAAAATGTGAATCAATATTTTGGGGGGAAAATGGGTACAAAAAAGTACATTATTAACACTGTAATAATAATGTTTACAGGTGCATGTAAAAACAAATGTAATGTCGTGGAAAAGTTCATTTTTTCCGTAATTTTATTGAAAAAGTGAAACTTTCATATATTCTAGATTCAATACACAAAGAAAATCTATGAAAATCTAAAATCCAGTATCTCAAAATATAAGAATATTAGATAAGACCAATCAAAAAAGGGATTTCTAATACAGAAATGTTGACCTTCTGAAAAGTATGTTAATTTATGCACTCAATACTTGGTCAGGGCTCCTTTTGCACAAATTACTGCATCAATGCAGCGTGGCATGGATGCAGTCAGCCTGTGGCACTGCTGAGGTGTTAAGGAAGCCCAGGTTCAGCTCGTCTGTATTGTCTGGTGTCTCTCATCTTCCTCTTGACAATACCCCATATATTCTCTATGGGGTTCAGGTCAGGCGAGTTGGCTGGCCAATCAAGCACAGTAATACCATGGTCAGCAAACCAGTTACGAGTAGTTTTGGCACAGTGGGCAGTTGCCAAGTCCTGCTGGAAAAGGAAATCAGCATCTCCATAAAGCTTGTCAGCAGATGGAAGCATGACGTGCTCTAAACTCTCCTGGTAGACGGCTGCGTTGACTGTGGACTTCAGGAAACACAGTGGACCAACACCAGCAGATGACATGGCATCCCAAATCATTACTGACTATGGAAACTTCACACTGGATTTCAAGCAACTTGGATTCTGTTCTCTTCTAGACTCTGGGACCTTGATTTCCAAATGAAATGCAAAATTTACTTTCATCTGAAAAGAGGACTTGGTCCAGTTCTTTTTCTCCTTAGCCCAGGCAAGATGCTTCTGACATTGTCTCTGGTTCAGGAGTGGCTTGACACTAGGAATGCAACACTTGTAGCCAATTTCCTGGACACGTCTGTGCATGGTGGCTCTTGATGCACTGACTCCAGCCTCGGCCCACTCCTTGAGTTCTTGAATCGGCTTTGCTTGACAATCCTCTCAAGGCTGCGGTCATCCCTGTTGCTTGTGCACCTTTTCCTGCCACAATTTTCCCTTCCAATCAAATTTCCATGAATATGCTTTGAGACAGCATTCTGCAAACAGCCAGCCCTTTTAGCAATGACCTTCTGTGGCTTACCCTCCTTGTGGAGGGTGTCAATGAGTGTCAGGGTAATTGTAAGGGTAATTTTCTTGATTGATTCTTAATTGATAATGTTAACATAAAGACAATCACGTGATTAAAAATAACCTTTTATTTTTAATCCTTATTACTATTAGACCACTTTCTGAATTAAGTGCTTATTAGGAGTCTTTCTCTGTCTCTCTCCCAGCAGACAGACAGCCTTCGACCTTAATGTCTCTGCTTCTCCTACAAGGGGGTAGCTAGCTCTGCTTCTCCTAGAAGGGGGTAGCTAGCACATTCCGGTCTTACAGCAAGGTCAACAAGGGGTAATCAGAAGACAAAATACTGATAAATGTTAGTGGCCAGCTTCATGTCTTTTTGTTTTGGTAAAGCCCCCCCTTCAGGGAGAAAGTACTGAAAACTGTATATAAGTCTTACTATGTCTAATTCAAATCAGAAAGCCGGTAAGCTTTCTCACTTTCTGTTATTTCTTTGCAAATAAATACGAAAGTTAAACTCAAGTATAGCTATCGTTGTTTTTACTGGGATCTGTTTCATCAGAAGATGCTCACCTGTGAAATGTTAAAAATGGCATTTTTCCCGAACAAGGTCGACATTTCTATATTAGAAATCCTTTTTTTTGATTGGTCTCATGTAATATTAATAATATTTATATGAATATTTTGAGATACTGGATTTTTGATTTTCATGAGCTGTAAGCATCAAGGCTTGAAATATTTCACTTTATGTGTAATGAATCTATAATATGTGAAACTTTCACTTTTTGAATTAAATTATGGGAAAAAAAGAACTTTTCCATGATATTCTTGAGATGCACCTGTAGGTCCTAACAGGGTGGAATATTCTCAGTCAATGTTTGGACAATCTGCCCATAATTATTAGGATTTAAATGCCTGAGCCATTTTTGCAATGTTTTCCTGAAAGTAGATTTTATGACAGAATAATTCAAACATCAAAAAGGTATACTTTTTTTTCTGAGTTACAAGGTCAAAAAATTTACAGAGAACATGAATGACCCAAATGCATTCGCCTTCAGCCACTGACCTCCAAATCCGAGATGCGATAGGAACTAACATACATTTTTTGTCCCATAGTTCGCAATAGAATGTTAGTTCTCCTTCCAGACACCTTTGCCTCCCTCAAAAGGGCCTCTGTGCAAAAGATTGCACTATTGCCTTGGTTGATAATTGTATTACCTTTCTTTAATTTAATCAGAGCAGGTACAATAGGAAGAATACAATCTGTCTCATTGGCCCCAATATGCCCACTGCACTGATTATACAGTACTGTGCAAAGGCAGGTTTTAGGCAGGTGTGAAAACATGCTGTAAAGTAAGAATGTTAATAGTTTATTTTTATCAATTAACAAAATGCAAAATGAGTGAACAGAAGAAAAATCTAAATCAAATCAATATTTGGGGTGACCACCCTTTGCCTTCAAACCAGCATCAATTCTTCTAGGTACACTTGCACAAAGTCAGGGGTTTTGTAGGCATATAGTCAGGTGTGTGATTAACCAATTATACCAAACAGGACATCAATTTAATTTGTAGGATGAAACACAATCATTATCTGAAACAGAAACAGCTGTGTAGGAGGGTTAAAACTGGGTGAGGAACAGCCAAACTCTGCTTCCAAGGTGAGGTTGCTGAAGACAATTTAATGTCAGTAATACACCCTGGCAAGACTGAGCACAGCAACAAGACACAAGGTAGTTATACTGCATCAGCAAGGCCTCTCCCAGGCAGAAATTTCAAGGCAGACAGGGGTTTCCAGATATGCTGTCCAAACTCTGTTGAAGAAGCACAAAGAAACGGGCAGCATTGAGGACCATGGACGCAGCGGTCGGCCAAGGGAAGTTAGTGCAGCAGATGAAAGACACATCATGCTTACTTCCCTTCGCAATCAGAATTGGCAGAAACCAGTGGGACCCAGGTACACCCATCTACTGTGCAGAGAAGTCTGGTCAGAAGTGGTCTTCATGGAAGAATTGTGGACAAAAAGCCATACCTCTGACTTGGAAACAAGGCCAAGCGAATCAACTATGCACGAAAACACAGGAACTAGGGTACAGAAAAATGGCAGCAGGTTCTCTGGACTGATGAGTCGAAATTTTAAGTTTTTGGCTGTAGCAGAAGGCAGTTTGTTTGGAGCTGGAAAGTGGTACAAGAATGAGTGTCTGCAGGCAACAGTGAAGCATGGTGGAGGTTCCTTGCATGTTTAGGGCTGCATTTCTGCAAATGGAGTTAGGGATTTAGAATGAATGGTCTCCTCAATGCTGAGAAGTACAGGCAGATACTTATCCATCATGCAATACCATCAGGGAGGCATCTGATTGGCTCCAAATTTATTCTGCAGCAGGACAACGACCCCAAACATACAGCCAATAAGAACTATCTTTAGAATTGATGCTGTTTTGAAGGCAAAGGGTGGTCACATCAAATATTGATTTGATTTAGATTTTTCTTCTGTTCATGCATTTTGCTAATTGATAAAAAATAAATTATTAACATTTCTAGTTTTGAAAGCATTCTTATTTTACAGCATTTTTTCACACCTGCCTAAAACTTTTGCTCAGTACTGTATCATGAACAGAATGCATTGGTGACTAGTTACTCTTCATCTTCCTCCACTTCCATTGCGATTTTGTCCTTTGTTGTGATGCAAAGTAAAATCCATCCATCCATCCATCATCACCCGCTTATCTGGAGTCGGGTCGCGGTGGCAGTAGGCAAAGCCTTCCAGGCGTCCCTCTCCCCAGCAACGCATTCTAGCTCCTCCTGGACGCTGCACCGATCCGCCTGTCGATCTCACGCTCCCTTCTACCCTCACTCGTGAACAAGACCCCGAGATACTTGAGCTCCTTCACTTGGGGCAAAGACTCGTTCAACCCGGAGGGAGCAATCCACCGTTTTCCGGCAGAGAACCATGGCCTCGGACTTGGAGGTGCTGACTCTCATCCCGGCCGCTTCACACCCGGCTGCAAACCGCTCCAGTGCGTGCTGAAGGTCACGGTCCGATGAAGCAGTTCATCTGCAAAAAGCAGAGATGCGATTCTGAGTAAAATCCATTTCTTTTTAAGAATTCAACTTTGCCATGATGTGGCTGTGCTCTAATATTCAGGCACTATGTACATTCAATTTCCCTGCACATAATATACATAAAGCACTTGGACTGTCAGAAGCTGTGTTGTCTTGTCTTTTCATTACAGAGGATTCTTTTGTGGAGTTTTTATTGTTAGCATCAGATACTAAAGTCACTGCAGTAGCAAAACTACTTATTCTCTTTGTTTGGGTTTGCTGTTTGGAATCTGAGGACTCAACAACAGTATCTGCTGTAGCTAGCTAGGTAGCAGTCTGAACTGGTGGTATTTGACAAAGCAGGATTACTGCACTGAATAAACCCATAACGCCCAAAACATTTCAAACCATGAATGGTGGCACTTTGTATGGAGTGAGCTTTCTACCTGGGTCAGACATACTGCATTCTCTGGTCGGGGTTGTTAAATAAATCAATCGTAATGAAGTACAGTGTTTTAATGATCATGTTAATGAATACATTTTTACTTCTTAAAATGGTGAAGTAGGTGAATTGAAATAAACCACTTTATTAACCTTGGTAATAAAGTGGTTTATTTCCGTGGTGGTTAGTAGCCTAGCCGGCTACTTTAGCGTGACTGTACTGTAGTGCATGTCAAACGTAATCCGACAGCAAGGTATGGGGCAGTTTAGTTCCGACATTACTTATTTTGAAACGTACTGATAATCCATGCGAGCCCTGTGTATTGAATGAGGTGTATTGCCTCTGTCACAGATTGCCGTGAGAGTTAATGTTAGCGGTCCAAAGATTTGGACAGGAGTGTGGTCGCTGGTCACACAAGTGTTTGTGATTTATGGTATGTTATTTCAGTGAAAATTGTTCACACATTGTGAACACACATCGTTTTAAATAGACGGTTTGGGTTTTTAATTTATCTTAAGATTAACCAGATAAAGATTTATTAGAGATTTACCTGCATAACAATGCAAAACTGTAGTCGCTGTACTTCAGGTGAAAGTCTTGGTTTCAATGTACTGCAAATTGCAATGTAGTATGGGGGACTGTTTAAACAACACCACTTATGGGAACAGTGAAATGTTAGCTTGTCTATTAGCCAGTAACTCTATAATGTTGTAAGACATGCCTGCAACTACAAGCCATGCAACACACGGAACATTCAATTATACATTGCCAGAGCCATATGGAGCCATTGCTGCCCCAGAAATGTCATGACAGGGTATTTCTGGCCGATTCCACAAGCTCAGCTAACATTTCCTATTGATAGCTAGCTTGCTTGTTAGTTACTAGTAACTAGCAATACTTAAATAAATATATGTGTTACCCCAGCTAATGCAACATTACACTCATGAATTCCAGAGTTTGTGGACCAGGCAAAGCAAGTAGCTAGCTAATAAAATGTTAGCTAGCTATGCAACAGGGTAGGACTAACTAGCTATTGACCAGCACATAGACCAGCTCGCCAGAGCTAATTGATTGAGCAAGGTAAAGCACATATGGAAAAGATCCTTTTGAATGTGAATTCATTTTACCATTAGACTATTTTCAATAATAATAATGAAAATTGTATATACAATTGTATATAGCACTTTTCAAGAACCCAAATACTTTTCACAATCAGGGGGGGAAATGACAATTGCTATGATGACTAACAATACGATTCTGATTATTTTTATTTATTCTTTATTTAGACAGGGAGGACACATTGAGATGTGTGTCTCATTTTCAAGAGTGCACTGTTAACTCCTTATGGGTGGATGCAGGCTGCACTTCCTTAACAGACGGATGCGATCTGCGCGTTACATCTCCCTTAACAGCTGGAAGGCGACAGCAGTATTGTATTTGATCATATAACTATTTTTCAAGACAAATAACCGTTGAAATGCAATGTGATTTCTAGGCCTTTCTATGGGTTTTCTGCAGGGCACCTTCAGGGGCGTGCACTCATTGTGGCAAGGGGGGGGGGGGGGCGCTCACCACCCCATGATTGGCAAAAAAAAAGACTTATAGACTGAATTTAAACCTTTTTAACAAATGGCCATTTGCAGTAATACATTAAATACATAAATTAGTACTAAATTAACTCAAAATAAAATAAAGCCACTGCCGGGATTAGTAGTCTACTGTTTAAAACTGTAGCCTATGTTCCATAGCAATTTTTTTGTTGAAGTAGAAATCGCTATCAACATTTTATAAAGTCAATCTGGACACAAATCCCCCAATGAATGCTACTGCTAGCTACCAGGACAATTGCGATGAGTTTATGGAAATGGCCGAAGAGAATAAATAGCTAAATATATAGCTATTTATATATAACTAAATAGTAGAATGTTTTGCTTTGCATGCAGATTATTTGCATCTAGTTTAACTGTAGCAGGTATTACTGCATTGTGTGATGGAAGCCTTGTCAGTGCATAGGTCAAGTGAATTTCCTGTCTTTTCAGCTTTTGCCAATAACTTTTCAATACATTTTTCAAGGGATTGTTATTATAAAGTGTTGCCAATACATTTTGTGCGCAACTAGCAGGCAAGTCACAGTGAAATGTAATCAATTGAATGTTTTAAATGGAATAGGGAGGTAAAGCGGATGTTTTGGGAACAATACTTCTGGTATACCGCTCCCTATCAAATAAAGTGCCGAAAACTAAACTCAAAGCTGATGGTACAATCAGCCTAGGTCCTTTGAAAAGTAGTCCTGAGTGGTGGGTGATTTTATCTCTGTTACTGTTAAGGACCCAAATCCAGACCACAGTCAGGTTAAGCACGCCTCACTGGAGGCATTCATTAAGGAATGACAGAGTGAGCTGGAGATGAGAATCCCCAGACCAGCACCCAGGCAGGTGAGGTTAGCAGGAACCAGTGAAGATGGCAGGGAACAGGAGGGTGAGCAGGCAGGCAAACTAGCAGTAATCAGCAGGACAGGCAGGACACAAGGCTGGGTACAGAGACAAACTGAATCGCTTCACAGGAACTGACAAGAACATGAAAAAGGTGCTTGACTTCAAAAGGAAACTTCAACGGTCTGGCAGGGAAGGGAGTGTGAGCTGGGACTAAATAGTTAAAAGAACATCCATCCATCCATCCATCCATCCATTCACTCACACCTACGGGCAATTTACGGGCGGAGAGCCAGAAGCGACCGAGAGTGAAAACCCTCCTAAACGAACGTAACACAACCAGCTGAACGCCTTCCTTACCTTTAATTCTCTTTGACAGATGGAGAACGCACACCAGCACAGTACCGGACTCGTAAAGTTTGCCTACCTTGTGCTTTACCGGCTTTGTGCAAGAGCGAACAGTTGGACACAAAAGCGTTGAAAGACTGTCAGTACCAGCCTAAAATACTCTTCCGTGGGAGAATTCCCCTGGCGCTAATGAAGCCCAGGTGAAGACAATGAGCCCCAGCCCTCTGGTGGTCACACTGGGTCATTACCTCCCACCATGACAGGACCCCCCTACCTTCCGCCCCCCGCCTGCGAAACTCACGAATCAGCTCTGGGTCCAGAATATCCCTCGAAGGGACCCAACAGCGCTCTTCAGGGCCAAACCCCTCCCAGTCTATGAGAAATTGTTTACCCCTGCCCACGCGACGCTCCGCCAGAATGCGACGCACCGTATAGACTGGACCCCCGTCAATCAGCCGTGGAGGTGGTGGAGAAACCTCCGCAGGGGCCAACACACTTGTCAACACTGGTTTAAGGTGGGAGACGTGGAATGTGGGGTGGATTCTCATAGAACGGGGTAGTTGGGGGCGCACTGTAACGGGGTTGATCTTTTTGATAATTTTGAATGGCCCTACGTATCGAGACGCGAGCTTACGTGACTCGACCCGTAAAGGTAAATCACGCGTGGACAACCACACCCGTTGTCCCACCCTATAGCAGGACACCGACCGGCGATGCCTGTCGGCCAACCTCTTTTGGTTGGCAGTAGCCCTTAAGAGCGCAGCCTGCACCTTGCTCCAAGTGGCCCGGCACCGCCGAACAAAGACCTCCGCAGAGGGCACTTAGCCCCCTCTCTCTAATTCCGGGAACAGTAGTGGAGGATACCCGAACTGCACCTCGAAAGGCGAGAGACCTGTGGAAGCATTCTGTAGTGAATTATGGGCGTACTCCGCCCACGTGAGTTGGCGGCTCCACAAAGTGGGATTGTCGATTGCCAGGCACCGGAGCGTGTTTTCGAGTGGTTGATTGGTGCGTTCCGTCTGCCCATTAGTTTCAGGGTGGAAGCCAGATGAAAGGCTCACCGAAGCACCCAACAGAGAACAGAACGCCCACCAGAACCGAGAAGCAAACTGGGGTCCGCGATCCGACACTACGTCCTGAGGCAGACCGTGCAATCTAAATATGTGGTCGACCACCAACCGTGCGGTCTTCACTGCTAATGGTAGTTTCGGCAGTGCCACGAAGTGAGCCGCCTTAGAAAAACGATCCACCACCACTAGAATGACCGTTTTACCCTCCGATGGTGGCAATCCCGTGATAAAATCCAACGCTATGTGGCTCCAGGGACACCTAGGAATAGGTAACGGCCGTAGCCACCCTGATGGTGGACGGTGGGAGCCCTTACTGCGCGCACATACCGGACACGCGGCCACAAACTCACGGACATCCTTTTCCATCCCGGGCCACCAGAACCGTTGGGACAACAAATCTTTTGTACGGTGAACCCCGGGATGCCTCGCCAGCCGTACACTTGGGACCGGACCCCAGCGGGCACAAAGAGGCAGTTAGGTGGACCTCCTCCTGGATTCGGCTCTCGGCGTAATGCTCTTCGCACTGCCGATTCCACCTCCCAAATAATCGGCGCCACAATTTTAATTCTACAATAAATGGCAGGGATGGGTTCGGAGTTATCAGGATGGGTTCTGAACAGAACCTTCTCTTCAATGCCACCTCTGCACGAGGTGTCCACACAAAATGCGCCGGGGCATTCTTTCTCGTGAGTGCCGTGATAGGTGCGACTACCGTGCTAAAATTACGAATAAAACGTTGATAAAAACTGGCGAACCGGCTTTGTGCAAGAGCGAACAGTTGGACACAAAAGCGTTGAAAGACTGTCAGTACCAGCCTAAAATACTCTTCCGTGGAAGAATTCCCCTGGCGCTAATGAAGCCCAGGTGAAGACAATGAGCCCCAGCCCTCTGGTGGTCACACTGGGTCATTACCTCCCACCATGACACTTCTACTTGACTTTCAGGACCTTAAAAATTAAATAAAAAATAACCCAGCTCAGAAAATGTCACAAAAATGAATGTTAAAAATAAAATGTGAAACATTTCATACTCAGCACTGTAATATGGTTTTTGTCGAAGCATGAATCTGTGCAGCTATCAATTTCGTAGGACGTTCCAAACCAGCAGCAATGATAGGCATAGATGATGTTTGGCTATCTGCATTTAAAAAAATATATTTAAAAAAATAGATAATAAATAAATATAAAATAACAAATAAAAAAGCGTTTAAAATGTATATGCACACACAAAGACAAAGAGAGAGTTGTAAAGCCAGGAGCACGTCTTCAATGTCTGTCTCATCAAAAATGTGTAGAGGGCTGTCGATGGCCTCTAGCTGTGGCATAAACTCTTCCAAAGCTATATGAAGAATAAGAAATAAGATTTCAAAAAGACGCTTTAAAGGTTGTTAACCTATGAAGACTATATTAATTATATGCTAGGCATACATACCGGATACGCTGAGCAGTTGGTTTTTTTCCGTGTCAGATCCGCTGAGCATGTTTCAGGCTGAGTTCCTTGTGTCAGCAGAATCAGCGAAGATACTATAATGATGATCTTTGGAAGGCTTATTTTATACCCTAAACTGGGGTGTGATGAGTGACCTTTGACTTCAGGGGGTCAAAAACTCACGTTTCCCTTGGACCCCTCGTTAACATAGGCTGCATTTTAATCTTAGACTATGTTTGATATTTATATTTGTTTAAATACGAAAATAAGATGTATTAATTTTAATAGGCCATCTATATGTAGACTATATGTTATCATGTAGCCTGCTATAACTGTTACTTATATTATAGCTAATTTGACGATGTATGTCTCCTGATCAATAAAGTCAGTAGTTATGAAATTATATTCCATGTTCGAAGGCTATTATAGTTTATTCCGAGTCGATTGCACCTCAACAATGCTTTTATTGGGGTGTCTTGGTGGCGCAGCCTGCAGAGCACTGACCGCATGCTCATTGTGAGCCGCGACGTCAACGGTTCGAATCCGACCGTCTGACAATTATACTATACTATAGTACTATATACTATATGTGCCTCCCACTTTTTAACTACACCCAGGACATACCGCCAGTCCATCGCAGGGCACACACACCATTGACTCACACACTCATACCTATGGGCAATTTAGACTCTCCAATCAGCCTAAGCTGCATGTCTTTGGACTGTGGGAGGAAACCGGAGCACCCGGAGGAAACCCACGCAAACATGGGGAGAACATGCAAACTCCGTACAGAGAGGCCCCGGCCGACGGGGATTCAAACCCAGGACCTCCAGCGCTACCCACTGCACCATCCGTGCCGCCCATTACTTTCCCAATAAAGAAAATTTTTTTTTTTCTAAATTAATTTCTAAATTTAAAAAAATCATATTATCAATTATTGATGTCAACTAATTATGACATCAATAAGCCATCAATCATCCATCAAACTGCTTTTGACATTTACCACTCCCATTATCTCTCTTGAGTGGTTTGTGGGGGAGAGGAGAATACAGCAGAGACAGAACCTTCCATGAGGACAAGGACAAGAGGGATCGAGGGTGATGGAATCGCCGCTGGAGCAAAGATTGAGACAACTGATGGCATTGCAGGAGAGAAAGACCACCGCCCTGTTTGAGTTGCCACAGGGGCAGACGGAGGGTCGGGCTCTCCTGCTGAGAATGCTGCAGCTGAACCCTACAGGTCAGCCTCCACCCAGGCTCCAGCAACATCCCCAACTGGCAGGTACGCCCAACTGCAGTCGAGGTGTACCAGGCCATTTTTGAGGGTGCAGCGGCCACGGTGGGTTGCCAACTGAGGAGTGGACTGTGCGTTTGCTTCTTCTCCCTGGGGAAGCTAAGCAAGCAGCATGGTCTGCTGGCGTCCTCCAGATCCAGCTGAATCTGTGTCACAGCGGGGAGGACAGAAGAACCAGAATCAGACACAGGGGTGTGGAAAATGACAGGTTTACTAGCAGATGGAGGGGCAGACAGAGCATAGTCAAAAAACAGGCTAGGGTCAAAAACCAGAGGGTCAGTCCAACAAAGCAGAGGTACAGATCCAAACAAGCCAAGAAGAATCCAGGGAAGCAGGCAGGGGTCGAAACCAGGAAATCCAGAAAGGGCTCTAGAACTAGGGGGCTAGAACTAGGGGGCTAGAACTAGGGGGCTAGAACTAGGGGGCTAGAACTAGGGGGCTAGAACTAGGGGAAGGGCTCTGGACCAAAAACAGGACAAGACGAACTAGCAGCATGCAACTGAAAAGGACAGGTATAAATATACAGGGGAATGAGACAAACTAGGCGGGGCATGGGAGTGAGGGCGGTCTAACAAATAAACATCAGGTGAGACACATGAAAGGGTAATGGCACAATAACGAGGGGGAAACGAAAATGCGGACTGGATTCACAAAGACACATGTAATACAAACGGCTCTGGACTAGAGAGTAGACAATTGCAGAGAATCAGGAGATGCAGAGAAAAGGAGAGACAGGTGCGAATACTTCGTGATAGAATAGGGAGGCGGAGTTACAGAACAGAATTGAAACTGGAGATGCGTTAGTAAGTTAGTTAAGTGATTTAAATTACAAATACCCAAAACTAGTGAATGTTAGTTTGTTAGTTTGACAAACATATTAGTGTGTTAGTATAATTAGTACTGTACAAATTCTATGTTCGTTGGGATTAGTATATTAGTGCTATGTACAAACATGAAATGGAGAGAAAGCAGGAAGTAAGGAATGCAAGATTGGAAGGAAGGTTGAACCCCAGAACTACCGTAAACACCCGAATAGTGGGGCACGCAGACAAGGGACTGACTGGGCTAGTAAACATTCAGACTCAGACATCACAGGGGAAGACAAGTGCAAAGACTAATGACTATGAACAGAACATCAGACATGAAAAATAATAAATAACAAGAATAACAATAATAAACAATGATAAATTAACAGAGGACAGAACACAGGAACATAACAATCTGAACCGGGCAATTATAGGCTGAGTGGGACTAACTTCTGAAGACCACCATCACTGCTTCAGGGTCCTCTGATATGAGGACTTTTTTAGCTGACCAGGGAATTTAGTACATTTAATTAGACCCACCACTCACAAATAAATAGAAGCAATGTCATCTTTGATTTCCGATGGACTGCCATAAGCAAGCTGGTAAGATGAATCATTATTTGAAGAAGCAGCATTAAAATACTGTGTTAAAGGTACAACAGGTAATTTTGGACTTCTAATGGTCAGGAGAGGAATTACAGCAACAAACACCCTCAAACCACAACAGTGTTTACCCCTCCCCCTTCTCTGTGAATGCGCTGACGCATTAGCCAATGAGCTTGAATTATTGTACAGCTATACAATGTTTTGGAACAGAGTGTTGGTCTGTCAACTGTATATTTTGAAACCAAAATTTAAGGATTATAATGCAGACAGAGGGTGAGTCAACATGTTAGTGAGCCTTTTTCAATGATAGGAATGATCTTGTAACAATGTTTTAACACAAAAGCTTACCTATTGTACCTTTAAATACTCACTGCAGAACCAGTGGCATCTAGTGGTCAGAAACAGGTACTATCCTACTCGATAACATAAAATGAAATACTTTAATGACTCATTACTCAGGACAGGGGAAAATATTAGACATTATACCCGTATTAGACAGGTTGAGGGAGCTATGCTCCAAAATATAGCTTCCTAAAACCTCTGGAACATAGAGAACTTGTCCTACATAACAGTTGTAGAGGTGGCCCTGCAGTAGGGATTGTGTGGTTCCAGGATGCATTTACATTTATTGGTACACATCAGATGTTTGAAAGAATATTGACAGAATTTTATCTGAATTCCACTCAGTGAACATGGCAAATTTGGATGCCATCAGTTTGCATTTTATTCAAATATGTAATTATTCCTATAAAAGTTCCTGGGATGCTTATCTAACCTGCTTCTATTCCTACCTGTATTATAAGGACCTGAGACGTATGGTGTCAAATGCTGATCAAGTTTTTACCTTTAAATAAAAAATGTTTTCCATATACATTATTGCTTGTCTACATCATAGGATAGGATAGGGCAGCTCTTCTGTCTAAATCGTTAGTGGCCATGCTGGATTTCACGTGACCTTGACCTCTAAATCAATAAATGATGGCTCCTTTGAATTCAACACCCTGGAAAATCCCTCAAAATACACCAATATATTTTTTCTAGCATATACACTCACTGAGCACTTATTAGGTACACCTGTACACCAGCTTGCTAATGCGAATATTAAATCATCCGATCATGTGGCATCAACTAAATGTATAAAAGCATGCAGACATGGTCAGGAGGATCAGCTGCTTTTCAGATCAAATGTCAGAATGGGGAAGAAATGTGATCTAAGTGACTTTGACTATGGAATGATTGTTGGTTCCAGACAGGGTGGTTTGAATATCTCAGAAACTACTGATCTTCTGGGATTTTAGAGTTTGAGCATAGAGTTTGCAGACATCCAGTGAGCAGAAGTTCTGAGGGCAAAAACATCTTCAGTCAGTGGTCAGTGGTGAAGAGCAGACTGGAGCTGACAGGAAACTGACATTAACGCAAGTAACCACACATTACAACAGTGACAGAAGAGCATCTCTGAACACACAATACGTCAAACCTCCAAAGTGGACAGGCTACAGCAGCAGAAGACCAATAAGTTTAAAAAAAGTCTAATACCTAATAAAGTGCCCACTGAGTGTAGCCTATACACCATGAGATATAAGTATTATGGTCAAAATGACATTTTTGGTGGTGGCCATTTTGAAATTGTGAAAATGATACCCCCTGGGGGGCCCACTGGGTGGATTTTAGGAATAAAAAAATCCACCCTGTATTATATTTTTTAAGGGCCCAAGCTACAATCAACCCAAATGGCATGCTTCTTCTATAATTAGCAGTATTGTTGGCTTAGGGAGCCTACTAGAGCAGCGCTATTCAACTCCTCGTCCTGCGGGCCACAGTGTCTGCAGGTATTTGCTCCTACCCTGCTCCTACCCTGCTCAACACCACCTGATTTCATTAATTATTTTACCTGCTTGATTCAGATAATAAGCTAATTATTGAAACCATGTGGTGTAGCGCACGCTAGGAGAAAATGCCTGCTGACACTGCGGCCCGTAGGACGTGGAGTTAACTACCGCTGTACTAGAGGGAAAAAAGCTAAAGCAGCGAAAAAGGAAAGTCGTTTATTATTTACGCGTGGCACTGAGTAAAATATTCCGTAGCCTATACGCTATCTACGCTGCCTGTTACTTCTGGGAAAGTTTAAGGCGGGGCGCTTGGTCTTGTGTCTTCTAGGGAACAAAGGACTCTTTTGCAAAAGGTGCTGTGTTGTAATGTTGTGGATTATTAAAAGTAGCCTAGAAGGCAACTTAACATTTCTACGAAGAAAAGACTGTTTCCCCTATGAACACTTGGTTAAGTAGCCTCATAGCCTTTGAATTCCGTTGTATTAAACATGGGTGAATTACTTGGTGTTAGTCACTTTGCTTGCCTCGAAAACCATTAAAAGTGAACCCGACTTCACCGCCGTCTGCCTTGCATTCCTGGAATTCCGCAATTCTGATGTCAAGAGGGACGGACCATAAACTACGTCTCTAAACCTATGCGAGTCCCGCTGTTTTCTTGGCCGATTCCGTGTTGAAATTAACAGTAGTTCCAGAACCTCAGGGAAAGCAGGGCGCTGAATACTTGGGATTTACGATCTGATGGCATAGGCGTGTTTTGTTCTATTTTTCTGGATACACCATTAACTTGGGGATTATTAACATTTCGAAAGTATGATGCCAGTTTGCGTTCGTGTAGGCTACTCTTCTCCAACTTTGGCTTTCTGGTGGAGAAAACGAATCCATCTTTGAAATCTTCGAAAGTACTCCAGTACACAGGCTAGCCTACTTTACGGGGCAAGGATTTCTTTAAGGATCGAAAGGAAGTTTGGAATTTTGGAAGCGTTTCTGACTTGGATTCAAATATGTTGGAATTCTACTGTGAAGCAAGACTTCTATTCGGCATGTGATCAGCTCTGGTGGGTGTTTATTTATCTGATCTAACGCTTTTGATTCCTTTTTAATGGATTTCCTTCCTGGCGGTATCCCGTGGACTAAACTGGGGTTATTTTTTAGTCTGTACATAGTTGTTCTATATCTGCACAGCAAAACTGCGCACACAGAAAAGTTTATCTTGACGCTAGGGATTATTATTAGTGCTCCTAGCTGAACCTAGTTGAGTTTTACCTGTAACTAGCTGCTCAACAAAGCGCATGGTTAACCGTTCACGCACAGCGTACCTGTTTTTTTTACCAAACACAAATGCGAACATTCCTGGGGGTCTTTCAGCAGGGTTCGAGGCAAGATGCAACCTGTTTGAGGGCATGTTTTTTTTTTTTTTTTAAACGTTCCTC
The DNA here is from genome assembly GCF_963514075.1 of Conger conger. Classification (NCBI taxonomy): domain Eukaryota; kingdom Metazoa; phylum Chordata; class Actinopteri; order Anguilliformes; family Congridae; genus Conger; species Conger conger. The sequence continues at coordinate 34,661,033 of NC_083764.1, forward strand.
ACTTTGAATTGCGTGCCTTTAATAGTTTAAAAAGTAAACCGAGAACTTTTAAGTAGGCATTGTGCTATCAATCTTACCACAACGTCGTGCTAACGAATATTATTGTGTAACAAATTGCATGGAACTGTTCGATTTTGGGTTAGATCTTTTAACATATTTAGAAATTTACCAAAGTAAGCTGCTGACTTGGATGCCTTTGGGGATAGTCTACTCTCTACCGTTCTTAAGCATTAGCATTAGTTGTTTAGTAGTCTATGTTTGAGAACATGACCTGTAACAAGGAAAGCAGTGTGTCCATTATTTTAACTTGTATATATGAATGACCAAAAACAATCATGCATACAAATGCAGACATAGTACACAGGAGATTCCTATATAAAAATGTTTTGATCTTCTGATACATAACTCTAGACGGTCCATGTGAAATTAAAAATCAGTTTTCCGTTTTGCCTATGGAATAGCTCAGTTAAAACTGCACTGGAATTTGTGGATAATTTGGGGAAATTGGGCCTATCTTCACAACAACCAATTTTACATGCTGTGGGAGAACAAAATTTAATTACATTAGTCCTCTTGTAAATTGATTTCTTTGTGGAAAATGGTTCATTTTGTACAACATTCAATAGAGCAGCAACACTATACAACTTTAAGCAGCCAATGACCCATTGTGATTTCAATTGCTACAGTTTCCTGTGTTCTAGTGACCATGGGCCTTTGCCTACATCCTCCCTTTCCCTTAAAATACATCTACACCAATTTTCTATTTTTGTTTTTGTACTGTCCTACTTTCCTATTGTCCAATACAATGCTTTGGAGGCTACCATTTGACTGTGGGACTGAATACCCTTTTTAACAGCATAATAAATTAACCTCCAAGAGGAATATTTTCCTCTGAACAAGTTTTGGACTCTGGGGCCTGTCCTATGTTTATGTGGCCCTCACAAATGGTGCCCATAGGATTCTCACCTCAGGTATGCATATGTATGCATAGTACACACTGTGTACCTCAGCAACCTAGCTGTTTAAAAAAATATATATTTTCTGATTTTATTAAATAACTGATACAAGTGTTGGACTGGAAAACAAACACAAATGCAACTGAATTTGAAACCGAACGACCCAGGCCTTAATTTAATTGCAAACTGTAATGTTCTCTTTTATATGTTAATATATAATTAATTCCAATACCCAGGGTTCATATTTATTGCTTAAATACACTTGCTGTCTGAAGCTAGCTTAAATTGGCTATCTCTGGGCTGCAAGGAACACATGCAATCTCAGAACACTGACGTATTCCCTCCATTGCATATTAGAAAACGCTACAGCAGTACTGATTTTATTTATGGAACCCCCTTCGTTGCTACTGTGGTTGGTATCCTTTCTACTAAATTACAAATGTGCTGTATTGTGTGCCTCATAGTGTGTCTACTGACTAAAGCTGACAGTACAGGTGTGCAAAGTGTTGCTTTCAGACTGTTTATCATATGTAGACAACAGTCACAGTTTATGTAGATTACTGGGGCAATAAACACTCTTTCAGAGATGTTTTTAAAATATGTATTTTAATGGGATATGATCGTATAATTATGTAAGCAAACTAGTTTTTATTTTTTTATTTTTTTCCATGTCCAACGTTTGTATCATCAGATGCACTCCAAACTCAACACAAAATAAGTGCAGAGCTAATGATGACTTGACATTACTTCCATGATGCGCCAAGAGCCAAGGAAAGCTAGTGCAGCTAAATAATGAATGGCATTGGCAGCTGCACAATAATTCTTTTTCCATAACCCTCCAATTTGTAACATCCGTCATGATGGATTTGCCCCTTTCCATATGTTTCCTCGATTGTAGGCTAGGCCAAGTATAACTTGAATTCACTTTGTTGTTGCTTCTCACAAATGAGAAATGTATGTTCATAGCCCCTTCACCACCCCATGCGCACACACTCACCCTTTTAGAATGATACATTCGGTCATTCTTTACCATTATCATGCAATATCTTAAAACTTGACACAGAGTTGAGTCAAAAACAAGATTGTTTTTAGCATTAAACTCCTCCTCTCAAACACTTAATCTCACATTTGTCAGTGGGTCATATTTCCTCTCAGGCCTTTTCTGAAGGCATTGAGAAACCTATAAAGAATACAATGGATGGATGTCCTCTGAGTACTCATCGGTGTGCTAGGATTTGTTGAATCACTTTTATTTTCCCAGGATAACCCCCTCAGATTGGTACTCCCACTGTTTTAGGGCACACGAAACAAAGCCTGTGTGTGTGTGCTTGCCATGATGGTTAGGTCACACTCTTTACAGTGGTGATGACATTAACAGACTACTGATAAACAGCAGGCACTTGTGGTGGGATTGTTCAGGCTGTTGCTTAAAAGGGATTTGTTTCGACATTTCCATGTTTGTGAAGGAGAAAAGTATGGTACAGGCGAACACTGCATTGCTTCTGCAGGTGTGTTTCTACATCCTTGCATCTGCTAGACTTTTGTAATCTCAATGGTATGTTACTGAAATTATATGGTGCAAGAGCAAGTTGATGGCTAATAGACTGCGGGCTTCTAAATGTCAGTAGTGCAGGCTTTGTTTCTGGCTGCTGCAAGCCTGAAGGATTACTGAACTATAAAAGTTATCAAGTAGTTTAATTGAGTAAATAAAGAGTAATATTAATGTATTCTGGTGAATGTATGTTCAGAGTGTCTAATCTTAGGCTAATTGTTATGGAATAAATCTACATAATGTTTTAATTCCATTTTTGACATCTCTAAGGTGGCAACATAACAAAATTACTATTATTTTTTCTAAATTCTCTGTATACCTGCATTAAAACAAATTAAGTCTAGATATTGTAAATGCTACAAATAGTTTAAAGGGAATCTACCCTAAATAGGCTTTACAGTGCTAAGATCTTTGAGAAAACAATGGATAAATGGAATATTTCAGCGGTCAACAATATTTGTGAGTAGCTGCTGGAAATGTTTTTGTTTAGGCATGTTTATTGTTGAAACCGATTTCTCCAAGACACTTCTTTGTGTGGTTCATACCTGCTATTCACACCTCATATACATTTTGTTTGGGGGTGTCTTATTCAAAGTATTAATATAGTCTTAATTTCCGAATGGATAAAGTCTATTTTCTATTTTCGTAGACATCAGAAATCTTCCTGCGGATAATGGAAGATAGACAGGCTTCTGCAATTTAATGTAACTAAGGAACATGCATGCTGTAGGAATGAAATTATGCGTGTAATGCACAGCAGTGTGGTTGTTATGATGTTTGATAGAAAACAAGAGAAAGACAGAGGGGAGAACTCGTCTAAAAGTGTCAAACATTGGCTCAGAACATTGACTGACAATACCCAGAATGACGAAAACTGCAGTATGGTGGCAGTTTTGTAGCCCTCTTCACAAATAATACCCCTGTCCTAACAGCATGGAAACATAATTCCAGTGTGTTTGAACATCCTTACAATGAAAGTAAACCCTGAGTAAAGTTGGTGAGCCTTAAAAATGCTCTCCAGAGTTTCTGGTGGCATTTATATATTAGGAACATTTTTATTTTATCACACCTACTTATTCATGCGACTATCTAATTAACCAATTGTGTGGCAGCAGTGCAATGCATACAGTCATGTAGATACGGGTCAGGAGCTTTTGTTCTCATCAACATCAGAATGGGGAAAATGTGATCTAACTGTGGACTGATTGTTGGTGGCAGACAGGGTGGTTTGAGTATCTCAAACTGCTGATCTCCTGGGATTTTCACGCACACTAGTCTCTAGAGTTTTCAAAGAATGTTGCAAAAAACTAAAAAAAATCCAGTGAGCAGCAGTTCAGCAGACTGAAACGCCTTGTTAATGAGATATCAGAGGAGAGTGGCCAGACTGGTCAAAGCTGACAGGAAGGTGACTGCCAAATAACCACACATTACCACAGTGGTATGTAGAAGATCATCTCTGAACACACAACGCATGATAACTCTAGGTGGATAGGCTACAGCAGTAGAAGTCTAAAATAGTGCTTTTTAGATGTGGCTTCCCGGTCAATGAGAAATCTAACCTCATCACCTATTCCAAGAGTCAAACCGAGGTTGGTTGCAGTGCACACAGGAGTGCTCGGTACAAAGCCTGAATGCAGTGTGACCCGTTTGCTCTTCTGCACTGAACTGTAGGCAATTCTGAGGGTGTTCCCCTGTCTGTATATAAAAATGTACTTATTTGCAGTGACAGCTGCTGAGCTCAAAACTGGGGCGGCAGAAAACATTCCCTGAAACTGATTATTGGTTTTGACTTGTTTAAAGTAATTTTTCTTACGAACAATATGATCACACATACTCAATACCAATAATGTAGATGGTTCTTCTTAATTAGGTAAGACGAGAGTTAAAACTCCTTTCATTTGTGTGCAACATTGTGCATGTGCACTTTTCAAACGATGGGTTATTCACAATTGTGAATACATGTAGCTACTCTTTATTTTCCACACTCACACACTGAATATTCATGTGAAAAGATATAATGTATGCAAATGTGGTAATTCAAACAATCTTTAAGCTCAGGTTAGATGACCTTTACTGTAACATGGTTAACTGAATAGCTTTTTTTTTTTTTTTGCGTCCACTGTCAATACAACAACGCCCTGTTTGATTACATCGTGCAGCAACAAAGTGCTGACTGGGTAGTAAATAAATATTTTTCTCAATTGAATATATTATTTAATCTCCCAAACATGGCATGGAGAAAGATGCTGTTTGCGTACTCCCCAATGGATTATTCACATCATTGGCTTTGGCATTAATTTAATGTCAAGTTCAACATGCAGGAAATTCATTTGAAATCCTTTTGCTCACGCATGGATTCTTTTATGCCAATAATTTGACTTGATTTTATAAATAGTCCTGGGAAATGTTTGTAAGCTAGCTCTGGCCAACGTTAGATATACTGTATAGAATACAACATAAAAAAAAAAAAAACGGATAGTGATTGTACTACTAGGTTACATAAGTTAGATGTAAAAAACTTAATGGTTGGATTTAATACAATTATGAACAGTGGTTACATGTAATTATAGCCTTTATTTTTCAACTTGCCTACTTAGTTATTTTATTGAATGCAGCATTTGTCCAATTATATATTGCTTTATTTAATTTTATATATATATTATTTAAAAAATAAAGCAATATATAATGGTTATATATATATATAGGGCATAGTGTAAAGCTATATTCAGTTTGCATAGTTTGAATTTGTGTGTCAACGAACAGCTCTGTGAACCTTAGGGAACACCATATAATACGCCATTAGTGAACCAACAGCTACAGATTTAAAACAATGTGTGCGACTCGTTTAAATGTTTAACCGTTCGCACCCCTAGTAACTGCCTGACTGATTCCCTATAATTTCAATGGTTGGTAGGTAATTGGCAAAGTATTGATTGACTTTTTCATTCCAAATTCATTGTATCTGGGATTTCTTTCTTTCAATAATTTGGAAAACTATTCTGTTGATTGCCCCCTGGCACGCTATTTTGACTCAAGTTTGCTTTGTATTTTCTTGAAGAGTCTATTTCCAACTACCTCTCCCTCTGAATGAATTTTTATCCATATCTGTCTATAGAACCAACATGGTGTCTTTTCAGTTAATTCTGTGTGTCCATATTGGCTGAAAGAGCATCAAATGCACTTAGTCGTTCATGATTTTATTGCAATTTACTTTTTCCGATTCATTGTCTGTTTTTTCTTTAAAAACATTGTTTCTGGAAAACAATTTGGAAGCTTTGAACAAGCACACTGCACTGCACCAAGCTGAATATTATGAAGTTGGAATGGTATGTCTAGAGTAGCATGCAGAAATTTGGCCGGAAAGAAAATTATAATTGATGGAAAATAAATCTTTGGTTTAGGGGGATTTCCCTCCATATGAACAATATTTGGGGGGGATTTCATTGAGACTGGGCTTCAGGAATGAGTGGGGATCAGAATAGGTATACATTTATTTATTTTATTGTCATTTTACTTTATTTACTTAGAAAATATGTAGCCTATCAGAGGTTTTGTTAACACAGAATTCTGCATTTTTCTCACAGTTTCTCTGCCAGACAAAAATGCAGGAAAAGAAATCAAATGCAGATATTCCAAATTTATTTTCATACAATGACAAACATGAACCATAGCAAAATAATTACTCCTGTTTCTTTCATCCAATCGTCTTCAGTGTCTGACATTTGTATTATTTATAGATCATAATATTTACACAGCTGTTCATAGCATTTTGGGTGTCAAAGAAAAAGCACATCATTTGAATGAGCTGAAAATATGTCTTTTTTAAAGATTATGCTGTTGTGTTTTCTGTGAGTTTTGAGCTTTATATTATAGCCAATTCAAACTTTGGAATATAAAACGTTACTGCTTGCAGTAAAAAAGGAGGCTAGTGTTACTGTGTGCATAAGTACAGTTTGATACATTGCCTCCTCCGCAACAAGCCTTCAATGGCAAGCTAGAATTGAAAAGCAAAATTAGTTTTCTCTGCTCTTCTATTTGCCATGGCAGTGTTAACATGAGGTGACTAAAGGTGTTGTCTCGTACATTTGCCGTTGTTGACCATTCAAATTATATTTGAATAGCTGATTATTTTCTGCCTGTGCGAGGGTATGCTGTATTGTTGCATAATTTGCAGCTCTTGGTTTTCCTTTGACTTTTTTTGTGTCGGCTACATCTCAGCCGTCTGATTTTAATTGAGTTATTTTCTCTTAATTTGGGCTAATAGGCTCTGCTCGTTACAAGCAGATGCACACTTTGTAGGGAGGTGTGTTGTATTGTAGATTTGGGTTTATGTGAAATCTGTCCGCTCCTTACTCTGCTATTAATTAAAAATAGAAAAACATATTTACATAGGACTAATTGTGTTTTTTGGAATAGTTAGGAGGATGACCGCATTGCCGGAATACAGTAGTGTCATAGGGTTGGTTGCAAGGAGTGCTGGGGTGTAGCATCGTCCTTATGGAAAATTAATTCAGGTAAAACCCTGCCTAGTCAGCCTACCCACCTTTTCACAGGCCTGACCAAAAAACATCTGCCTACGCCTCTGTAGCTATCATGCAAAATGAGTAAATAAATCATAAATCGATAATAATTTAAAAATACATCATTACTCACCCATCTTTCTCTCTCATGCAGTAAGACTGATCCTAGTTTGGAGTGATACCAAAACAATAAGGTTATTTTGTTTAAGTTTATCAAGAACATATAGATTATCAAGATGGATTACACCCTGTTTAAAAAGTGGTATAGTCCACTGTGGCTATACTGGTAACTGCAATTGGACTCTTCATTGTATATAATAGGGGTGTTACAGGTATGTAAAGATATAGAAAGTTAGGATAGTTAGAAGTGTTGTATAAACAAAACCCCCAGGGTACCAAAGCTAATTCTTTCTAGAAAAGTTGATCAACTCTTTCAGTCCCAAGAGTCTTATGGCACTAAAGCATAGTTACTACCCCTATTAAAGCCCAACTACATTTTCTCCATTTCTTTCAGTATAATTGTGCCAAGAAATGGCCATATTGAGTTTTCCATGGGTCATGTCTCAGCTAATGTTATTAGTATCATGTTTATCTTTACACAATAAGAGTTCGCTTCGATGACCCTCATTTCAATATAAAATTACACTAAAATTATTTACTTTGACATAACCCCTCAATATTGGTCCCCAGTGGAAAAAGGTCAATTCTAGGGTGTAATATCTCTTGAATCAAAGTAGATGGCCAGATATGAATGAACATTCTTCGCAAAGTCATGGAGCTGTAAAAATCACATTTTGTGCCGTTCTTCTGACACCTGACAAATTTCAAATGGCTCTGCTGGTAAAACACAAGGGTGTATGCAACTCAAACTTTCAGGAGTTCTGGTCATTCATCAAGAACGTATTACCTACCAACACAATTTTTTTATTTATTTTTTTTATCCCAGGGGTGGTGTGGTGTGGTTTATGGATGTGTGGATGTGGTAGAAAAGGCACAATTTGGTCACATTGTCACTATTTGAGTCTACAAAATCCCATTAGATTCTTATGGTCATAAGCTTACACTGGTTAAATTTTAAGATGCTACAGCTCTCTTACCTTTTTCACCGGGTATCAGCTAAATATATGCCCCACTCTTCCTGGAATGCTGTCAGAACTTGGTATATGTAAGCCAAGCAGTCCCTCAGTATAGCACATTGGACCCCCAGTGTGCAATCTACCACTTGACACTGGACATAATCAGTTCTTCCCAGCACACAGCTGACCAATGGCAAACTGTTCTAATTATTGAGAAAAAATGTCGCCATTGAAATAACTTTCAAAATGAGTATAGGTTGTTGGGCTTGCATAAAAGGATACACCTTGTTTCTCTTGCGTATACAAACTAACTTTCTGTACACATACAGAGAACATTACGCAGCAAAAAAGTTCTTGAAAATGTCCACCTAAAGAAGAAACATACAACTGTAAGGCTAAATGGTAGACTCAGCATTTGGATGCCTTGGGAAAAAAAACACTCATCAGAATATTGTATAGAGGGCAGCGAAAACAGCTTTGACTACAGCACAGGGCATGTGCAGTGAAGGACTTTATGATCCCATTTTATATTGGTTAGCCTCGAAATACAATTATGCGTGTACCCTCAGTGTACTCTCAGTACCCTGAGAAAGTATTTGCCCCCTTCCTGATTTCCTCTTATTTTGTATTTTTAACACAGAATGGTTCAGATCATTAGACAAAATGTAATATCACAATAAGGGAACCTGAGTAAACACAAAAGACACTTAATAATTTTAAAATAATTAAAAACATACATTAAAATAGGTTATCAAACACCAAAATCACCTCTGTGGAAAAAGTAATTTCCCCAATAATCTTAAACTGGTTGCACCTCCTTTAGCAGCAATAACTGCAACTGAGCGCTTCCTATAATTTGGTATTAGTCTTCCACACTGCTGTGGAGGTATTTAGCCAAAAGTGATGAGAGAAAAGTTGTTAAAATGTATCAGTCTGGGAAGGGTTACCAAGCCATTTCTAAGGCTCTGGCACGCCAAACCAAGTGAGAGAACGGAACCAGAAAAGAGCAGTTCATGCTAAAAAAAAATTCCAATTTCTGTTTATTAAAGGTACAATAGGTAATTTCGGACTTCTCATGGTCAAGAGAGGAATTGCAGCAACAGTCACCTTCAAACCACAACACTGTTTATCCAACCCCTTCTCTGTGAACACGCTGACATTGAAACGCAATTGGCTGTGGCAATTAGAACAAATTTTCAACCAATGAGCTTGAATTATTGTACAGCTATACAATGTTTTGGTATAGAGTGCCTGCCCGTCAACTGCATATTTTGAAACCCGAATTTAAGGACTATAAATACACAGACAGAGGGTAAGTCAACATGTCAGTGAGCCTTTTTCAATGATACGAAGGGATTTACAATGGTCTTGTCACAATGTTTTAACTCAAACATCTTACCTATTGTACCTTTAAACATAAATCCACCATTTTTGTTAAAAAAAAACCATATTTTGTTATTGTGTTGTCTGATGGTGCCAGACATGGCTTTCTATACTTTTCAAAGAGTCACCCTCTTCCAGTAGCCTGCTGCAAAACTGTGGAACATATTTTGGTTGTAGGAAGTTGGCTACTGAACCATACTAGTTTTCTTTCTCCTCTGCTATTTAGAGAGGGCTGCCACGTGCATCCAACTTTGGTCATGAGCCAGCTAAATGAGCTTGTTACTTGGCTGCGGACTTCACATTTACGTACCTACTACCTAGCTCAATTTTCCACATCCCTTGCTTTCAGTTGTGTACTTTCAGCCAGTCTGGTAACCACTTTCCCAAGCTTTAGCTAGTGAACCTATCCATGATTAACGGTACTCAACGTAGCCTACACGTGCATAGTTAATAGTACACGTAAGCTACTGTAACTTGTTTTTGGTTATCGCCTGAGGGCTTTGCATGAGAACCATTCAACATTTGGCAGGTAGTCCCGGTCAAGCCAAATCACCCTTCTAAATGAATACGCTGCCTGCAGTTTTGCGAAGGAGTGACCAAAAGCCAGCATTATTTTCATTTTTTTTACGAGGTTTTTTTTATTATTATTATTCATTTTTTTATTAACCACAACTTTGTCATGCCAATAAAGCTATTTGCATTTCAAAATTGTGAAATGGCATCTGATATAACTTTGTGAAGTACAGTAACGTAACATCGAGATCGGAGCCAATAGCCGCAAGGTCCCTAGCTAATGTTTTGGTAGATTGCTAACGTTACTAGCTAGCCACTATATGACGTGCTGAAATGGTTGTTCATGAGCAGACAACTCTCCAATTAGCGATAATATTTTCCTTTTTTCCCCCATCACCTGCACAAGATAGTGAAGCTGGCTATGTTGGCTAAATTGTGTGATGTTTGTGTAATGTGTGGCCCCTTGTGTATGCCATAGATCAGAGGTGGCTAACCCTGGTCCTGGGGAGCCACAGGGTCTGCTGGTTTTTGTTTTCACCTGAACAACAAAAAACACATTAGCCCTAAGAAACCAGGTGAGCCGAGTTAACTGTGCAATGGACTGCTTTAATGGATCGATTAATGCTGGGAAACAACAAAAACCAGCAGTCCCTGTGGCTCACCAGGACCAGGTTGGCCACCCCTGCCATAGATTATAATAGCACTTATGTGTAGTTATTGTTGTACTCGGGGTATTCTAGCTGCCAACCATGGTATGCTAGTTGGTAAATGGATGTATTCCTCAAGGGTTCAAGCTGTATCTATGCGATCATGCTAGGACTCGGAACTGTACTTTTCTCTAGGGTCCTTATCGCACTTGGTTTGATTTCCACTTCATTGTACGTCGAAGATTGTTGAAGATTGATGATTGTACGTATAAGAGTGTCTGCTAAATGCCTGTAACGTAATGTGAAAAGATGATTTTTTATTTTTTATTTTTTTTTAAGATGGTGTATAAAAACGTTGCTGTGAAACATGAATAAGAATATTTTTATGAATATGAAGTTGCAAATAAGAAACCAATTTAAGCTGTGTTTAAAACCTTGAACTTAACCAAGATGAAGAATAATCAAAACCAGACTTGGTCATCTGGCTAGCCTCTCTATTTTTAACAGAACATAACTAACATATGCTGAACATATGCTGAGCAACATGCTGAAACAGTAGCCACTTTAACAGCTTCAGTTAAGTAAAAAGTTAGCTAAAAAAGTTTGGCTGTATTGGGCAAAAATATGAACTACCCCTGCTGATATTTTTATCTTTGGTGAAAGACCATGGTATAAGTGGAACAATCCATTCTTCGCTCCTGCATCATATGTTAAAACCGTGTAATGACGTGGATTATTCCTGACTCATTTCCTCACTGCTACTGTTCTTTGCTCAGATTTCCAACAGCAACAGTAAAGGAATGTGGTACTTCAGAACATTATTCTGCGTATAGAAATGGATTTGATGATTTAATGTTAGATTTTGTTAAATCATGTAAACCAGTTGTAAATGCTACTTACTGGCAAGTGCTAAATATATATAGTGATGAAAAGTGTAATGCATCTATTTCAGTATTAGGATACAATTAAATTGCTACAAAGATTCCTGGATGTCGCTAATTGGCTATAATTAGGTTATAGCTAATATAAGCCTTTGACAGGACTGTTATACTTTGCTGCAGTACTTCATGAATACAATGAGAAATACACTCACTGAGCACTTTGTTAGACTTTTTATTATTATTATTGGTCTTCTGCTGCTGTAGCCTGTCTACTTAGAGGTTTGGCGCATAGTATGTTCAGAGATGCTCTTCTTCATACCACTGTTGTAATGTGTGGTTATTTGTGTTACTGTCACCTTCCTCTCACCTTTGAGCAGTGTAGCCCTTCTCTTCTGACCTCTGTCATTAACAATGCATTTTTGCCTGCAAAACAGCTGCTGACTGGATGTTTTTTGTTTTTCAGCACCATTCTCTGCAGAGACTCTCTGTAGAGACTGTTGTCACCAAAACTCATTCCATGGTCAAAGTCACTTAGGTCACATTTCTTCCCCATTCTGACATTTCATATGAAAAACAGCTGTACCTCTTGACCATGTCTGCATGATTTTATGCATTTAGTTGCTGCCACATGATTGGCTGATTTAAATATTTGTATTAATAAGCTGGTGTACTGGTCTACCTAATAAAGTGCTCACTGAGTGTGTGTATAGGCAATTTACTTTGATAGTACTTCCTTCACAATTTGATTCACACTTGCAATGGGTAATTGTTGGCTTGATTGAAAGCATAGCTAGTTTAGCAGAGCCTATCTGTGGCTATGACTGCACTATCATCTGTGGCTAGTGGGTATGCACACAGTGAGCACAATCAGTGAACCGTTATTCAGTGTTGAAGCATTGCTTCCTTATAAGGGTATTGTGTCTGCCACAATCATGTGTCTGCAACTGTCTTTTTTATTTATTTTTATCCTGTCTTTTCTAAACAAAGATAGGATGCTGAGATTTGTAAGTTTTGTCTGTATTTATTTACACATTTATTCATTTATTGTAGATGCCTTGATTTCATTACTGCTTCAGCTGAATCAAGGGTTGATCAATTGAGGGTGAGGTCATCATGGAGGTTTATTCCAAATTGTCATGGACTGTTCACCTTTACTTTGTGACCCCAGTACTGACATAGAGATAAAGTCTGCCTCAGTTCTAACATTATCAGCCTCACTAGTGCACCATGCGTAAGATATGAGGACATGCTTCTGTTGTCACATGAGTTCATTTTTAACCCCTCATTGATTATTTCTCATTTGCTGTGTTGTAACATTAAATTAAAAAGTATTTAAATGGTATTATTATACTTCTGCACAAACAACTTTCTATTCCAATTAAATAAACCTGGGCAACAACTTTGCTTAGCCAGCTGAACACTATGATTCTGAGCTTTTGTTTATGTTCCTGTTTTCATAAGGCTCAAGTACATCTGAGTATCTTGCCTGAGGCTGACTAGTGAGTGAGTTTGTTTCCATGGTGATGAACAGAGCAAGGATTCCAAGCTGCCTGTTATATAAAACAAAGAAGAAGAATGAAATGCAGAAGATGGAAGATGAACAAGGAAGTAGTATTGGTCTGTCACTTAGTTTTTTAAAATTTTTATTTATTTATTTTCATTTTTGAAGTGCTTTTTAAGAAGATCCTTCCCATTATTATTATGAGGAGAATAATTAAATATTACTGTATCATATTGTCTTTTGATTAGCAACTGAAACACAGTGTTGGCCTTTAATTTGGTTGTGAAAATGAGACGGTTAAGAAAATTTGTAGGGTTTTAATAGGGACTCAAAAACAATAGTATAGCAGTAATTTTGATTGGTTGAAAAGGTCTAAGGTTGAGAGTAGCATATGCCACTCTTGGGATGTTATGGTAGATACGCTTGAGTACCATATTGTCATTCTTGTGACTGAAAGGGTTATCAATCTACATTGGGCTTGGTGCATTCCATTTTTTAAGATCACACACAATGTGTTTACAAGGTCCACCTGTGTTGATTTTGATCCACCTACAGTGGGCTCCAGAATTATTGGCTCCCCTGCCTGGCAATGCACAAAAAACTTTCAATGGAACCAACCAAAATCAAAAACAGATTTCACAAAAACTATATTTGAATTAAAAAATATATTGTCTTATTTGCTGTGGGTAAAAATAAATGTTAAAAAATATATACAGTATTGTGCAGAAGTCTTAGGCACCCTAGACCTATATATATGCTTCTTTTTTTGTGTGTCAGTATAAAATAACACATTTGCGATTTCCGAATATTCATTTTCCAAAAGATTAAATTTTACAGAGACAGTTTTGTATTTCATATTTTACATATTACAGTAAGCAATGGACTACTTTTTACATAAAAACTTGATCAAGGCTGTCTGAGATCAGAAGCAAGGAGTCAACCAAAGTCTGCAGAAGAACTGTGGAAAGTTCTCCAACATGCTTGGAACAACCTCCCAGCTGATTGTCTTATAGGACAGCTTTGGCTATCTCAGAGAAGTGATGCAGTTTTAACGCTGAAGGGTGGTCACAAAAAAAATTGATTTGATTCAGTTTTTAACTATTCTGCCAAATTACGCAAATGTAATGCAAAATGTATAGTACGTTTATTTAGGACCTTTCATTGAATTATTTTTTGAAAGAATCTTATCTGTACAGAATGTTATACAGGTGCCTAAGACTTTTGCACAGTACTTTATATTTTGTGAAATTTATTTTTTATATTTGGTTCAAACCATTGGTTTGAACTGCCCTGTAACGCCCCCATCCTTTGATTGACAGGTCTTTTGACCTAAATGCAAAGGAATGCAATTTCATTAGATTTGTTTCCCTTGTGCCTGAAAACATGAAAATAAAGGGCCAATTTTAATTATCATTAGATTTTTGACATGGATAGTGTGGTTCCAATAACAAAATGTTGTTTAAAATGTTTTTTTAATTTATTTTCATTTCAATTATTACAGGGTTTTGTCGTAGAGGATGAGAAACTGAATATGAAATGGACTTTGCATTTACATTTTAATATTGTCACATACAGTGTATACATTAACTTGAAAATGAAAACGCAAAGCGGGCTTTTGCATTTAAATTTAAATGATGTAATATTTTTACACTGAAGAATTCTTCTGTTTTCTTCCTAATTAAGATCTGGTTAGTTGCTGTATATTCCAGTTGTGTTTCATGACAGGAAAGTTATCGAATTAGAAAGACAAAGTTTAGCTCTTTATTTCTTGGTTACAAATCTGCGTGGTCTCTACAAGCGTCTAACACTCCAGTCTAACACACATTATCATTGAGAGTGTCACCGTATAAGTACAATCTCTCTACCATTGGGCTAGCCAGGATGAAAGGCTTCTTGAATGTGATAATTCACTCCTGCCTAAGACAATGCTGTTCCTTCCTGGCTAGATCAATGACTTTTCACATATTATAATTTCTATTCAACCAAGGTTTCCTTCTGATGGCTCTAGACACCTACTTATGTCTCGGGCCATCTGTTGGCTGAGATTTACATGTGAAAAAAGGTATTCAAACTGCAGACATTAACATGATGAACGTGGGGGCTCTTAAATACAGATCGCAACTCTTTGAACTTATATAGGAAACTACTACAAAAATATACAAAAAATACTAAATCAACAACGCATACAAAATGTAATTGCTGATTTGCATTTTCAATTTCATTTTGGTGTGGATATGCTTCCATAAGCTACAACACTGACAGAGTTGCGGAGCTCCTTGGCTGAAATGGGAAGAACTGACCCGAGCCTTCCGGAACTGTTCGGACATGACCTCTGAGTAAAGCCAGAATTCGGTCATACCTGGAGTTTGTCAAAAGCCATGTCACAGACCATGAAACCTCCTGGAAGAAAATGTTGTGGTCTGATGAGACTAATTTGAGCCTTTTGGCCTTAAAGCAAAACACCTTTTTCCCTGCAAATGTGCAAAGCTCATACAGGCATATCAGAGCTATAATTTCAGCCAAAGGCCTACCTTGAAAGTATTGACTCCTGGGGGTGAATACCTTTGTAAATCTTTCAAAAGGTTGAATAATTGGATAAAAATGCATCATGTGTTGGTGAATTTGGGAAGAAGGTAGCACAACAGAGAAGTCTGGTAGGTGTTTAGGGTCCAATTTTATTTTGTTCCTATAGCTGTTATATAGACTAGCACCAAGGTTTGGTTTTATAAGTACTAGGAATTATATTGCAGTTGTCATTGTTGATATACGCTCAATGGGCACTTTATTAGATATTTATTAGACTGCTGTAGCCTATCCACTTAGAGGTTTGACATGTTGTGTGTTCAGAGATGCTCTTCCACTGTTGTAATGTGTGGTTATTTGTGTTGAAGGTGACGCTGCTGCTCACTGGATCTTTTTTGTGTTTTGCACCATTCTCTGAAAAGAGACTGTAGAGACTGTTATGTGTGAGATACTCAAACCACCCTGTCTGGCACCAACAATCATTCCAGTTAATGTTACTTAGTTACTCACCAAACTGTCTGGGCGTGGTAATGAGAACTGTCAATGACCTGCCACCACTTTCTGGTAGGCCGGCGGTGCAAACTGTGGGTCACAAGTTGTAGGGGTGGGATAAGGGGAGTGGTTATCCTTATGTGACATACTACTAGGAGAACATTCTCAACTGGTTGAAAATAGGACAATAAATTTAAAACACTTATCCAAAACTGAATACTTTCATTGTGTTTCTTCTATGCCCTCTTGTGCATATACAAACCAAGAAAGTGTGACCAGCCCCATGTTATTCCTTTGACCAGTATTGGTAACCCTGCAGGCATGTATGCTTCATTCTACTGGCTAACCACATGCATGTGTATTGGCTCTGTTGAAATTTGCTCTGAATGGGATAATAAGGAATAAAAATAAGAAAAAAATAGCTGATGTGTGGTTAGCATTCTGATGCAAAATGGCTGCCGATGAATCACCCAGGTGGGTGCTACACATTGGTGGTGGCTGAGCAGGGTTTCCCCCTCATCACTGTAAAGTGCTTTGAGTTCTAGGCTTGTGAGAAAAGCGCTCTATAAATTATTGCTATTATTATTAATCATAACCTAAAACACCATAGTATTGCAAGTTTAAAACATTCATAGGACTCTTCATATGTACCTTTGAAAAATGTGCTTAACCCACATTACATTATTGGCATTTGGCAGACGGTCTTACCCAGAACGACGTACAGTTGATTAGACTAAGCAGGAGACAATCCTCCCCTGGTGCAATGCAGGGTTAAGGGCCTTGCTCAAGGGCCCAACGGCTGTGTGGATTTTATTGTGGCTATACCGGGATTAGAACCACCGACCTTGCGTGTCCTAGTCATTTACCTTAACCACTACGCTACACGCCGCCCACATCATTGTAACTTTTGCTTTATACAATTGCTTTCAGTTGTATAAATGCATTATATGTAAATAGGTTATAGGTTGCCATAGATAAGGTGAAATCATAAGCAAATCCATTGTGTGTTGAATTGGGTATGACCCTGTAGTGTCTGCAACATTGGCAAACTAGGTTTAGCCTATTCCAGGGTGCTACTATTATTGTAATGAGGACATTTTGATTTCCTTTTCATCCTTGTCACTGGCAGCATGGGTACGCACAAACATCCCCAGTCACACACATGCACACACCTGAGGAAATGTTTCCCTGCTGGCATTTTTTGTCATTTTCTTTTTGCACCTTGACTGTAAAGTTAGTACTCAATTACTAAAATCCCTTCAACCCATCAACTTCATAGGTGATTCATTTATCATATCCCTCCTGGATGGTCAGTGAACAACTATAAATAACAAAAGGAAAGCGAAATACCCATAGCCTCAAAATACATTCCTGCTACAGCAAAAGTGATGTTCTTCCTACGTACTACATACTTGACTAGAATCAGCTTCGTAGTCTGAAAGTTTAACCTAAGTGTAGGAGAAGGAGAGATATGGAGTTTCTGCACTTTTAAAGAGACACCCTGTGTCCTTTCCGAATTGGGGTTCCCTCTCTTGACCGCCCGAGTGTGGGCTTTTGAAGTGGGGTGTACTGGTGCCAAGGCCTAAATTGAAAGCCGTGTTCTTTCAGAGTAAGTGCTTTCTGCTGTGGTTGTACATTTTCAGCCATTTGTATTATTATTATTTTTTTGTGAATCACACTACTGTTTCACCAAGTTGGAGAAAAGAATGCTACTGTTTGTCTCTTAATTTTTGGTTCTACAAAGCATAAATTCACTGACCATTTTATATGAAATGCATTTTTTTCTCTTGTTGGAAGAGAGGCATGTGTTTCTCTGCTGAATGATTTGCTGCAGCGGGGCTGAACTTCATTTAACCAGACCGACGAGTCATGTCCTGTCTCGTTCCCAAACACGACTGTACGCAAAAAATCTCATAATGTAACTTGGAATGCATATTGTGTAACAGAACAGTTTATGCAATAATACTGTGTGTGTGTGTGTGTAGCACCCCCAATTAATGTGAACAAAAAATACTTGATAAAATGTAGTTTATTGTTCATCAAATGTTCTTTATTCTCAGTAATATGAGAAAATTACATATTTTTATTGTGATACTCAGAATTGTATTACACAATTACAGTGTTATGACTTTTTTTATTTTCACACCATCAACTTCCTGGAAAACAATTGTACCAAAGCCCATAGAGAGAGAAAGCTGTGCCACCTCCATTGACTGCAATGGAAGGAAAAAGAGTGCAGTGTTGTACTTTGACCTTTAGGGGGCATAGTGTAGTGGCATGACTAAATGGAGTAGAATACAGTGGTGAATGGAGCTCAATGCTATAACATGATCTGGCAATTTAAAATATTTTTGAGTAACTGGAATACTACTGTCATTGTTATATGGCCTAATTGTGTTATGATCTCACATTCAAAATATTTCCACTAGCATTGAGGCTATGCAAGGCAACATTTGGCACTAGCTGACTAGCTAGTAATCGTAGCTAGTAAAGTAATGGATAATTATTCATATTCAGTGCATTGGTTATATTAACGTTGTTTAACAACACTGTGGAAATGAAAAGATGTGTTTTCAATGTGAAAATTGATGGATGTGCACTGCACTGGCTTTATGGAAAATTACTTCTACTCCAAGGAGGTTAAAAGAACATGAGTCACATATTGAGTTGCCTGGGATTTATCACTACTAAATTGTACTGGTCTCTGGAAATTAATGGCTTTATCACAGATTTCCCCCCTTAGCTAGCTAGTCAAAAAAAGCAGACCTTTTGGGCCATGTATTCCTAATTGAAAAGATAATGATAATGAAGAAAGTAAAATCAATTTAATGTAAATTAATTATGTTGGTGTTTGTACTGCACTGTTGATTCTAAAATTGAGCTTGGCCGATAATGTTTTCCTAGACACGACAGTTGTTGCAATCACTTTCCAGAGAGATTTTAATGCGTTTCCCCAACCATAATCTTTTTTTTTTTTTTGTAAACCTGCTTGGCTTCATCATTGTCTACAGCAACATAACAATTGACAGCTTGTGAAATTTGCCTATACACTCAATGAGCACTTTATTAGGTATATATTTGACTTATTTTGACTTATTGATCTCCTGCTGCTGTAGTTTATCCACTTAGTGTTCAGAGATACCACTGCATACCACTGTAATATGTGGTTATTTGTATTACTGTCACCTTCCTGTCAGCTTTTACAAGCCTGGCCAATCTCCTCTGACCTCGCTCAATAACAAGGCGTTTTCCCCTGTAAAACTGCCGCTCACTGGATGTTTTTTGCTTTTTTTGCAGATGACATTAGATGACATTTTTTCCTCATTGTGATGGTTGATGTGAACGTTAACTGAAGCTCCAGCCCTACAACTAGTAGATATTTTGATTAAGAACAGAAAATGAAGTCAAGTAGATAATTTATACAGAAATTACACAATGCCAAAGTTGGGTCCGGCCAGGAAATGACCAAAAAGTATGCCAGTACTTGGTAAGTTGAAACATTTTCCTATCTATATAAATAACTTTATATAGTTAAAAATGTACTTACTGAGTTACTGATACTGCAATGCCATAGCATGTTTTGATCTGTTCAACAGGACCTCGATTTACAGCAATATTTACATATAAGTAACATCAAAAATGTGGTTAAATGGTTTGTGTATTTAGTTATAGCTTTTTCACATTGATATAAATTATATATAAAAAATATAATATAAACATAATATAAAGAATAAAAATAAAAATAAAAACCAGATATTTCACAATTCCACAATCCAAACCAACTTTTTTTCTTCAAATATGCATTTAAATTTCTGATGTGACTTAGGATCTGAACTTACAGGAGCATAGATATGTTTCAACTGATCAAAACATGTAAATATATTACAGTATCAACTCATGTTTTTGTACATACAGTGCCCTTCATAATATTTGAGGCAAAGACTCATCATGTCTTGATTTGCCTCCACAATTATAGAAAATCACACAATTAACATGTGGTTAAAATTCACATTTTCAGATTTTATTAGAGGGTATGCTTATACATTTTGGTTTCACCATGTGCTCTATCAATGGGGCTAGCCCCTGAAACAAGCATGAACTAAAGATGACTGCAATACAGGCCATGCAAAGGATATACAACAAAATGCGAAACATGACTACTTTCATTTCCATAACATTGCTGTGTCCTAAACGTTATGGTGCCGTGGTGGGGCAGACTATGTATAAACACTGCTGTAATTTCTACATGGTGAAACCAAAATATAAAAAATGGCCTTTATTAAAATCAGAAATTTGTGCACTTTAACCACATGATTTGTTTTTATTACAAATGGAGTGGAGTACAGAGGCAAATAAATAAATGATGGGTCTTTGTCCCAAACATTATGGATAACACTGTACATTCAGTTAGCACTTTATTAGCTATTTATTTGACTTACTTTTTAGACTTATCAAGTCTTCTGCTGCTATAGCCTATCCACTTAGAGGTTTGACACGTTGTGTGTTCTTCTGCACACCACTGTTGTAATGTGTGGTTATTTGCATAATCTTCCTGTCAGCTTCGACCAGTCTGACCTCTCCTATTAACAACATGTTTCTGCCAGCAGAACTGCTGCTCACTGGATGTTTTCTGGTTTAACAAAATATCCAAACTCTAGAGACTGTTGTGTGTGAAAATCCCAGGAGATCAGGATATCTGTTTCATTCCACGGTCAAAGTCACTTCATCCCCTTTCTGATGGGTGATGTGTGCACTAACTGAAGTTCCTGATCCATATCATAATTTTATGCAATGCACTTCTGTTGATAAGAAGATTGCATGAATAAGTAGGTGTACATTTCGAAGAACATAAATTAATTTCATGTTGATGGGAAACTTACCGACTACTTGGTTGAATATGCAACACTTTTTGGTCATTTTCTTGCCCAATGGCATAATAATGATCTATTTGACTTAATTTTGTTTATGGCTGTTTTTATCTAAACTATCTACTAGTCTAAGGAGTTTTGAAGTCATACACAAAGTCGTGCTGTTGTAGTAAGCCATCAAATATTGAAAAATAAAACATGCCAAGCTGCACGATTTAGATCATTTATGAATGACCATAACTTTTTTTCATAATCAAAGAGTTAATCTGACACTAGACAGAACATTGTGTCAGTCTACACATTTTCAGGATTTTTTCGTGCTTTAATGCCAAAGATATGATGATCCAAAATCTACACAAACCCCAATTTCCACTTGCAAGTAACTTTTTGGGTGCCACCCCAACCCAGTATCTCTAGAATGACAAGTCCAATGAAGCTAATGTTTTGGTTATTCTTTATTGAATATATAAGGATCATTTGCACAAAGTTTTTTTGACTAGATTTAAACATTGTAACAAATAAGATTTGTTTTGGTTCTAGAAATGAACCCACAATAAAAACCGCAAAAGATGAAAAATAATGACTGCCAGCAAACCTGCATTGTAAGTGAAACAGAATGAATGAGGATATAAAAACAGGATATATGGGTGTTTTCTTTTCTTTGTTTATGTTTAATACACCTATGGTATGAAACCAGTTTCCAGTCTCAGAGAAAAATTTGGTCACCCACCAAATCCTCCTGGATTATTTCCAAAAAAGAAGATAAATGTATTTCTACATCATAAAACTAGTCAAATTGGAAAATAAAGATGAAAAACAACTTTCCTTTCTCAGCTACCCCTTGTATTTTCTGTACCACAAAATTACAATGTGCACATTTATATGCTGTGTTTATGCAAGCTTTAAATAAATCTCACAAGGAACATTATGGTAGCTTTTATGTAATGTTACTGGTGTGTCAGTATCCAGCATCTGTGAAATAGTTTTTTTTTCTGGTTTAATTGTTCATGAGATGGGCAAATGATGCACTTAATTGCCTGCCCTGTGAAACACTCATGAGTGTTTGGTCTGTAGTTAGCTCTCGAATGCCTTGTTGTGCACTTGTTTATCATTTTATGCAAATCGTGTTGTGACTTAAAATGTCCTGCAATTTTTATTTTTATTTTTTTTCATCATATCAGAACATTTCTGGGCTCTCAAGCACACTGTGAGAGCTTGACTGTATTTTGGCTGTATTTGAAGTCATATGTATGCTGAAAGTGAATTAAATCTTTCAATAATATACAGTGCAGTCATGTTGTAAGTATTTCGACAATAGCATCCATTCTTTTGGTTCTCTGCTCCAGCACATTGGATTTGAAATGAAATATGAGGTTAAAGTGGACAGACTGCATCCCTTTTTATACATCATATAAAAAAGTTTTTTTTATAAAAGTAATTGGACAGTTGGCTTCTCAGCTGTTTCTGATTAGTTGGGTGTATTAAATGCTTCCTTAGTGCATGTATAAAAAAAGCTTTCCATATAGTCTTGATTTTAGGCTTTTGATTGCCTTTGGAGTCTGTCTTTGTCATTTATCAAAATGAGGACCATTGTTGTGCCAATGAAAGTTACGCCATTATGAGGCTGAGAAATAAGAAAAAACTGTCAGAGTAATAGGCCAAAAAATAGGCTCACCAAAACAAACCATTGGAACGTCATTAAGAAGAAAGAGAAATTGTGTAGATTCGGCATCATTGCCGTGCTGTGGGATGAAGCACCGTCCAATGAAGAAGCATTTGATTGAACTTGAGCAGATGCTTCTATACACTTCAGAATTCTTTCTGTTCCTGATACCAACAGATGAGGGGGGTGCTTTGGTTCTTGGGCACTCTGATACAAGTCAGTATTGGTCTCATCTGTCCACAAGACCTTTTTCCAGAACTCTGCAGGCTGTTTTAGCTACAACTTAGCAAAGTGTAGCCTGGCCATCCTGTTTTTGCAGCCAGCTAGTAGGGATGGGTCAGAATAACCGGTTATTTGCTCATGACGGCAAATGTTGGTTTTTAAATTGTGGTAGTTAAAATGTGTAATTGATATTTTTGTTTGTCATGCATCCATAAGAATTTTTACTAAGATATAGGTGTACACAATCCATAAATCCATTACAATGTATTCATTCAAATAAATACCCTTCTGAAATAATTTATTTATAAATTAGTTTCACAAATTTTTTTCCTTTTTTCTCTCAATTTGGTTGCCAATTGTACCCTGTTTATTTAAACCGCCCATGTTGGTTAAGGAAACACCGTTACAAGCCGGAGGGAGACCGACATGCCTTATTCAGGCCATGTCTTCTCAAGCTCTGGACTGTGATTCCAGGGTAGTCCGGGGCACTTTTTGTGGCGATCCTCCCTGCCGATTCCCTCCCCCCACCTTTGGAGCGGCGGCCCAATTATGCCAGTCATGTGCCGGCTGTACTCGGCTTTGGCAGCACAGGTCTGCAAACTGCATCAAGTTGTGCAACTGCACCACTGCGGAACTTGCCCTTTTAAAATAACTTCAATCGAGTGTAACAGATGTTGCATGTCAAACGTCTCGTCACACTTGTGATGGTGCTCTCTTGCTATTAGCTCAGCTTTGTAAATATGTTTAAGCCCTGCAAAAGCGCAGTCTGGGATAACTCGAAGGCCAAACGATGTTAGCTGGTAAACTTGCCTGACCTTTTCACCTCTCAACAGACACTGTTATTAATTTTTATTGGCCTAATGATATGTTACCACATTGCACTGTTATTGTTTAGACTAATTGGATTGCCATCTTTTTTCCTCGTATCTAAACCTAATTTGTTGGAGTTTTATTAGTTAAAGCTGTGCATATTCACTGCTAATTAACAATGCTAATCTGAACAGTTGGACTGAGGCCGTCTGTCGTCACCTGATGCGTTCTCATCAAAATACTGTCCTCTAATTAGACAAAATGCTCAACTTTCAGAGCTGATGGGTTCTCACATAACCAGCGCTTTTCAAGTCTTTCAAGAGAATAATTCCATTAAATTAAATACTTTGTATTTGAAAATTCAGTATTTCAGGTAAAGTTGGCAAATGCTAGATAAAAGTATTTTCAAATACATTTTGTATTTTAAATACTCAGTATTTGTAAATAATGTATCTCAAATAATTTCAAAAGTATTTAAAAGTAATTAAAATACTTGAAATGTGTGATATGAAATAGACATGCACTGAGCACTTTATTAGGAACACATATATACCAACTTATTCTTGCGATAATAAAAAAAAAACATTGCCTGGTCTGATGAATCTTGATTTCTGCTGAGGTATACAGATGGTAGCGTCAGAATTTTGTGCCAACACCATGAATTAATGGACACAACCTGCCTTGTGTCAACAGTCCAGGCTGGTGGCAGTGGTGTAATGGTGTGGGGAATGTTTTCCTGGCCCACTTTGGGCCCGTTTATACCAATACCAATCATTGCTTGAATGCCGCAGCCTATTTCAGTACTGTTGCTGACCATGTGCATCCCTTCATGGCCACAATGTACCCATGTTCTAGTGGCTATTTCCAGCATGATAATGCACCATGTCACAAAGCAAGTGTCATCTCATGAACATGACAATGAGCTCAATGTTCTTCAGTTTCCCCAGTCACCGGATCTGAATCCAATTGAACAGCTTTGGGATGTGGTAGAATGGGTGATTTGCAGGATGAATGTGCGGCTGATAATTCTGCATTAATTGTGTGATGCAATCATGTCAACATGAAACAGAATCTCAAAGGAATGTTTTCAACATCTTGTGGAATCCATGCCATGAAGAATTGAGTCTGTTTTTAGAGCAAAAGGCCCTACCCAGTGTTACTACAGTGTTCCTAATAAAGTGTTCAGTGAGTGTATATATTACTACAACAAAAACCCATAATATAGCTGGCCTTTAGTTGTTGGCAAGCATTATTGTGATCGCTATCTGATTAGTGAGGCTTTTTGTTGAAGGGCAACAGTTCTTCACCATTTCCCTGTTTCACTGTATTTTCTTTTCCCTCTCTCTGTTTTCCTTTCTGTAGTCTCTTTACCCTTGGTCTCATTTTCTCTATCACTTTTGCTCTGTGACTGTTTCCCTCCCTCTCTCTCTTCTTGGTTTATTCCTCTCTTGTTTTTCACTTGCCCATCCTGCTCTCCTCTGCATACTTCTGTCAGGTGTGCTCTGTTTTTCCAGTCCTGGAGAAGAATCTGGGCTCGGATCCAAGCCAATACTCAGCACCCCACTGCTGTACTCCACACAAGAAGCAACACATTCCCCATCTCTTAGTTCCCCCACCAGGGACTTGTTTACATTTTCCTTCCGCTCTGGATTGGAATGCCAGTCCTTGGACGATTTTGTTTTTGTCTAAATAAAAGGTTTTAGACTAATCGGCCTTGGGGGCGCGGTGCGGGGTGGGGTGGGATTTTTGGCATGTCAGTCCTGGACTGAACCAGGCCGGCTAATTAGATGACTCAAGTTATGGCTACCTTTCCTTTGCAAGTCCATCTCTTATTACTTTTTTTTTTTTAATGTGTGTTTTAACAAATACACATATTTTGAGTATGTATTTTGAGAAATTCTGCTGTTTTGGAACCAGCGGTAGTACATGCTTAAAATGCTTAAAGAGCACTGAGGCATACTAATACTAAATATGCCTCTGAAAATGTTATCATTACGGAAGGCACTTAAAGCCATCCTGTTGTTGAAGATGATTGTTCTGGAAGTGAAAGTAAAAGAGAACTTTCTTGGTTTCTATATCCAAGCACTGCAAGACAACATGAATGTGATGAATATTGCCATTCTAATGGATTACATTTTGTTTATACTGTTTAGAGTTATGATGCGTTGTGTGTTCAGAGATGCTTTTCTGCATACCACTGTTGTAATGTGTGGTTATTTGCGTTACTGTCACCTTCCTGCCAGCTTTGACTAGTCTGGCCATTCTCCTCTGACATCTTTCATTAACAATGCGTTTCTGTCTGTAGAACTGCAGCCCATTCTTTGCAAACTCTAGAGACTGTTGTATATGAAAATCGCAGGAGATCAGCACTTTGAGATACTCAAACCACCTTTTCTGCCACCAACCAATCATTCCACGGACAAAGTCAATTTTTTTTCCGTGATTCTGATGGTTGATGTGAACAATAACTGAAGCTCCTGACCCATATCTACATGATTGTATGCATTGCACTGCTGCCACACAATTGGCTGACTAGATAATCGTATGAATAAGTAGATTTAACATAAACCTGTTAAATCTGTAAATCTGTAGGATAGTGAAAAATAATCACTTCAGGGCTCAAGGAGTTAAACCAAGAAAAATTTGGAATTGGGTGGGTAGTTTTCTTTACAAATTTATTTTTGTAATTGTGAACCTATATTTTTCTGATGTAGATTTGTTAAATAGTAGGGATTGGCATTTTCAGTATTTTCATGGTTTGGTTAACTGGCAATATTTCATCGATTAATCGATTATGATTTTTTAAAATCTATTTTTATAAATCCTGTAATAGGCTGTACAAGCATGCTCCAATAGGCTGGACCACAGCCAAAACAATATAAGTCAGTATAAGCACATTCATTAGATATGTTCCTGCACAACAGTGGCATCGTTTCTGGAAAAAAAAACTTGCAGTGTATCACCTGTAATATTTCCAAACTCCAAGGCATATTTGGAAGGCATGATACTGACAAGGGGTAATTACATGAATAGTAACTCTAAACATCAATACCAAGATATTCAGCAATGGGCTACTCGCTGAACAACAGATATTGTAACTATAGGACACTACCAGAGGAATGGCACAGAATAACATCGACTACCTGTAGACAGAGTTGCCTGCTGATATGCCTGCTGATATGCTTTTTCCAAAGTGGTGAAAAAAAGTAAGTTGCGGGTTTGCAGTTTCTGGTTGTTTTGAGGAATCTAGTTGCTCGTTTTCATGGAAATGCAACAAGCAACCAGTTTTTCCACATTAATGGCTAGTCTATTATTGTTCAACGACACTAGCGTTTGTTTTAATTTTACAATTGATTTATTTGTTTATTTAATTGAACAGAACAGTTATAAAGAACAAGTATTTAATCAATGTGCAGGAAAGGTTTGGAAACCCCAGGCGGCTTATGCTAGAACCTCACCTAAAAAAGTATATATACGTTATTTTAATTGATGGATACAAAGTGAGACATTACATTAGACTAAATAGAAATAAATTGTATATTAAATGAAAAGGGCTTTCAATATCTAGTTTTGATTCTAGGCTTATGATTGCACAGCACTAGTTAGCTCAAAAAACAGGATGGCCAGGGTACAAGAAGTACAGGCCTGGCAGAGCATCACCAGAGAAGATACTCAGTGCCTGTTTATGTCAATGGGTCATAGACTTCAGCAGTCATTGCTTGCAAAGGATATGTGACCAAGTACTTAACATGACTACTTTCATTTTCAAAAGATTAATGCTTTGCAATTGTTATGGTGCCCTGAAATGGGGCAGGGGTATTTTAAATGAAGTTCTGTGAGTTATACATTGTGGAAACCAAAGTGGTATAAAAATACCCTTAAATATAAACTGAGAATGAGAAAAAATCTTGTCTGTCTGAAAGGTTTTTGAGCTCACTACATACGACAACTAGCCTGAAAAGAGGCAGAGAGAGGAACCACCCTTAAAAGGCACTTCAATTGCTGCAGTATGGCTGTGTTGTTGTACACCAGCTTTAGGTCCCAAATTCAGCGTTATTATAGGGTGGCAACCCTAAAATCTGACCACAATTCTAACTTAAACTGTTTGACTCTATGTTACTTGCATGAAAACACAGTCCAAAAGGGCAGGTTTTTGACAGGAGGCCTACATTGGAAAATACAGTCCCCTCCAAAACTATTGGAACAACAAGGCCAATTCCTATGTTTTTTGCAATACGCTGAATACAATTTGGCTTGAGATAAAACAAAGAACACAAGACAATTTCAGCTTTTATTTCCTGGTATTTACACCTAGATGTGTTAAACAACTTAGAACATAGCACGCTGGTATCAGACCACCCAATTTGTAGGTGAGCAAAAGTATTGGAACAGAGTAAATGGAATTAATAAATGAAAGTAAATAACACTTAATATTTGGTAGCATATCCCTTGCTTGCAACTGCATGAAGCCTACCAACCATTGACGTCTCCAAACTGTTGCATTCTTCTGGGGGGTTACGGTCTGGTGATTGACTTGGCCAGTCTAAAACTTTCCACTTTTTCTCCCTGATAAAGTCCTCTGTTGTTGTTGGCAGTATGTTTTGGGTCATTGTCTTGCTGCATGATGAAGTTCCTCCCAATTAGTTTGGACCCATTTCTGGATTCTGGAGCCCACTGTAATTTGTAATGAAAAGTTTGAATTAAATCCGAAAAGAATACCAAATGGAAGCATTTTCACTAGTGGTCTCTGACTTTTGGACCCCACTGTACTATATGATTTTCAGCACATGGTGACTGGTCACAGATGACAAGCAACTAGTCTCAAAACAAAGTGAAACACATCCTCATAGGACTTCCTTGATATTTTACGTTTAAGACCACTAATGTGATGTGACCGCTGTCAAGCTGGCTATAGTCTCCAAACAATGCGAAAAATCCAGTGTTACCTTGTAATTTCAAAACTTGGAAAAAACAACCACATTTTGACACTGAATTTGATGTTGATACATTCACACCACAAAAGTTAAAATAATGTTACATTGTATTATTGTGACAAATGGTTGCATGATTGCAGTAGGCTAGGCAGCTTGTCATCGTTTGTTTAAAAACTTCTATCTATATTTTTACTCTGAATTTAACATGAGGACATGCAGATTATGAAAGCTAAGGCATTTCTTGAGTAAATTGAAATTAACCCTGCTGTAAAATCCAGCTTGAAATTCCCAGCTACCAGCTGTTTAAAAAACTAGTTTGAGCTGTTTCTTTCAGCAGGGAAAACTAATACATTAAGCTTGTAGCTGCAAAAGCAGTTAGATCTAATAATACATAATAAGCATCATCATTAGTACACTAGATAGAAGTTGAGTCCAGCATTTCAGTGCACTATCTCGCTTTAATATTGTTATTTCCGATTATGTCCCCCGTCTGATCAGTTCTTTTAATGGCTTTTAACCATAGGCATCTATGATAAGCCTCAAGTTAATATTTTCTGATGGCATCCTTTAAAAATGAGGTCCCTGATTTCGGTTCTCCTTATTTTGGCAGCCGACAGTGCAGAAATTTTTTTTTTTTCATCACTTTAAGCCAGTCTCCCCCGTTATTCCCACTGGTCTTTTTGTGACTACATCTGTTTCTTATGTAAAGAAATTATGTTGACACGACATTGGTTTACACGCTACACTTTAGAAATGAGAGGTCAACCATTTTTAAGGAGTTTAAAAATGTATTAAAAACACATGGCTGAAGAGGATGGCCTTGTTTATGGTTTCTCTAAAGTATTAAACTAAGGCACTGTGCCTGCCTCTGTAAACAACAGAGAAAAATCAATAAAACCTCTGACTCAATCTCCATAATATTATGTTGAACCGTTCAAATAATATGTGCTGTTTAACAAGTTAGCAGTGTGTAGTCACATTTTCACCAGGTCAGGTGTAGGCTATACCATGTGAATACCGTGGCTTGCTGCTTCACGCTGCTGCTTACCCACTGAGGCACTTCCCCCTCCACTGTTCTCCTGGGAAATTTTGTCGTTTCCAGCATCGACTCATCGGTCTCTCTTTCTCTCCCCACAGGAGGGAGCGATATTCAGCTGTTCTGAGAATGGGACAGGTCTTTTGTGCTTTGGACACATCTTGACTTGAGGGCGCAGCTGACTGACGAAGAGGAGGTAGGGATTCTGAAGCCGAGGACCCCCCCACCCACAGAGCCTCGGCCCTCGCACCTCTGCCCCTCCCTGAGACATGCCTTTCCGACTCAAGCCCTGGCGCACCCGCCGCTACGTCTTGAGCAAGAACTGCTTTGTGACACGCATCCGTCTCCTGGACAACAATGTAATTGAATGCACACTGTCGGTGGAAAGCACAGGCCAGGAGTGCCTGGAGGCTGTCGCCCAGAGGTTGGAGCTCAGAGAGGTAAGGGCAGACCGGAAATTTACGTACATGCATGCATGTCTATCTACCGAATATATGTAGACATTAGAATTTACACTGATACAGTGACTAAGTTTCCATACACAATACTATGTTTGCCTATTCCGATTTTATTCCAAATAAGACAATAGTCCGAATGGTCATGTGAACAGTATTTTCTGATTGAATTCTTGTTTTCAATGCCTACAGCACATTAAGTTTTCCCCAGGATATGGATTTATCTTAAAAATCCATATTATTGTGGCTTCAGAAAGTATTCAGAACCCTTCACTTGTTGCCCACTTTATTGTGTTGTAGCTTTAATTTTCAGTGCATAAAATTGGCATTTTTTTGCCCATTAATCTATACTCAATAACACATAATCTATTTATAATCTAATTATATTTAGCTTTTAGGCAAATTAGGCAGTAGGTACACTTAGAGGTATGTTATGTTATGTTTCATTATAATGGCCAAAGAATATTGATATTTCTCATCTTTTCATATTTCTCAACAATTCATCCAATAATCCAATATTGATCAGTGACCACTCTCCTGTAACACTGCACTTAAACAAACAGTTAATGGGCCACATACAAGATGGAGTTTCAAAACATCTTTACTCAAAGATCCTAATTTTATACATTTCCTTAAGAGAGAGAGTGGGCATCCTTCCTGAAAATAAATAACTCTCCTGACGACTCATCCACACTACTCTTGGAACCCGCAAAAACAGTTATAAAGGGCAAAATTATCTCATACTTAGAAAATGCATGAGCTAGAAATCCAACACAGACAGTCAGTGAGCTTCAACTTAATTGTTTAAAGGTACAATAGGTAATTTCGGTCGAAAGGAATTGCAGCAACAAACGGCAACAAACACACTCAAACCACAACACTGTTTATAGCACCCCTTCGATGTGAACGCGCTGATATTGATAAAGTGTTTGCCCCCTTCCTGATTTCTTATTTTTGTTTTGCATGTTTGTCACACTTAAATGTTTCAGATCATCAAACAAATTTAAATATTAGTCAAAGACAACACAACTAAACACAAAACGCAGTTTTTAAATGAAGGTTTTTATTATTAAGGGAGAAAAAAATCCAAACCTACATGGCCCTGTGTGAAAAAGTGATTGCCCCCTAAACCTAATAACTGGTTGGGCCACCCTTAGCAGCAACAACTGCAATCAAGCATTTGCGATAACTTGCAATGAGTCTCTTACAGCGCTGTGGAGGAATTTTGGCCCACTCATCTTTGCAGAATTGTTGTAATTCAGCCACATTGGAGGGTTTTCGAGCATGAACCGCCTTTTTAAGGTCATGCCACAGCATCTCAATAGGACTAGGCCACTCCAGAGTCTTCATTTTGTTTTTCTTCAGCCATTCAGAGGTGGACTTGCTGGTGTGTTTTGGATCATTGTCCTGCTGCAGAACCCAAGTTCGTTTCAGCTTGAGGTCACAAACAGATGGCCGGACATTCTCCTTCAGGATTTTTTGGTAGACAGCAGAATTCATGGTTCCATTTATCACAGCAAGTCTTCCCGGTCCTGAAGCAGCAAAACAGCCCCAGACCATCACACTACCACCACCATATTTTACTGTTGGTATGATGTTCTTTTTCTGAATTCCGGTGTTACTTTTACGCCAGATGTAATGGGACACACACACACAAAGTTCAACTTTTGTCTCGTCAGACCACAGAGTATTTTCCCAAAAGTCTTGGGGAACATCAAGATGTTTTCTGGCAAAATTGAGACGAGCCTTAATGTTCTTATTGCTCAGCAGTGGTTTTCGTCTTGGAACTCTGCCATGCAGGCCATTTTTGCCCAGTCTCTTTCTTATGGTGGAGTCATGAACACTGACCTTAACTGAGGCAATTGAGGCCTGCAGTTCTTTGGATGTTGTTGTGGGATCTTTTCTGACCTCTTGGATGAGTTGTTGCTGCGCTCTTGGGGTAATTTTGGTCGGCCGGCCGGAACAGGTGTGGCAGTAATCAGGCCTGGGTGTGGCTAGAGAAATTGAACTCAGGTTTGATAAACCACAGTTAAGTTATGTTTTAACAGGGGGGGCAATCACTTTTTCACACAGGGCCATGTAGGTTTGGATTTTTTTTCTCCCTTAATAATAAAAACCTTCATTTAAAAACTGCATTTTGTGTTTACTTGTGTTGTCTTTGACTAATATTTAAATTTGTTTGATGATCTGAAACATTTAAGTGTGACAAACATGCAAAAAAATAAGAAATCAGGAAGGGGGCAAACACTTTTTCACACCACTGTATAAGAATAGAATCTGCCTCACCACCTATTATCCACTCTGACAAAACCGGATTCATCAAAGGTGGGCACTCCTATGACAATACACGCAGGCTATTCAACTTTATACACCACCCAACCCAGAATGAAATGGACACCGTCATTGCCTCATTAGATGCCGAAAAAGCATTTGAGAAAGTAAATTGGACATTTTTATTTACTACATTGAAAACATTTGGTTTTGGAAGAAACATTTATCAACTGGATTACGACACTGTACAACTCACCAATGGCCACTGTCACAATACTAACATCAGCTAGATGTGTATTACAAAGGGGGACCAGGCAAGGATGCCCACTCTCTCCCTCTTTATTTGCCAGTTTAATTGAACTGCAGTAGGACAAAATTGTTTATTGTTGCTGCAGTAGGACAAAATGGTAATATCCAAGGAATACAAACTCTAAATATACACCACAAAATCAGTTTATATGCTGATGATATTCAAATTTATTTACAGAATCTACAAACTTCACTACAGGAAACAAAGTAATAATTGTATTCTCTAAATTATCAGACTACACCATCAATTGGTCCACAATTCTACCTCTTTGAAATGAAATCTGGAACTTGGCAGCCCAGACACCACCCATCCCCTCAACCACTGACACTTTTAAATACCTAGGTATTAATGTTTCCTCCAAGCTCCAAATTTCAATCCACTCCTCAAAACCATAGAAGATGACTTGAATAGATGGATATATTTATCAATTTAGCTCATTGGCAAAATATCAACAGTCACTTAAAGTAAACTAGCTATTCTCAATGATCCCTACCCAACCACCCCTTGCCTGGCTCAGCTCTTTAGATTCAATAAGAACAAAATGTTATTGGAAAAACATGAAAGCAAGACTCAAACTATCTGCTCTACTGAAACAAAAGAATGAAGGAGGCAACTAATTAATTGAAGCAACTCATTTTTGTAATTATGTTCTCACCACCCAACTGCAGTACTGATATACGGCATTGGTCATGACTCATTTCTCCAATATCTGCAGTGAAAATCCCTCATTACATCAAAAATCACCCGAAAACACAAAATAATCTACAACCCCCAACCATACCTGAAGAAATTCTTAAAATCACAACATCTAATAAGATTGTCTCTAAATTATACAAACTACTCATTTATGCAGATCATACCACATTCCTCCCAATACAAAAATGGGGAAATTATTTATTGTTAACACCCAATGCGGGACCCAAACCTGCAAAATACATTCTAATCCATGACTAATAATATTAATGTACAGCTCATTCAATATAAAATAAATCCTATAACGCATATCACAGGCACAAAAATGCACCAAATGGGCCTCTCACAATCCGATGCACGCCCACTATACCCACCAAACACCATTGATGATTATCGCCATGCAACCTAGCACTGCCCACCTGTACAAGTGGTTAAGGTACATGACTGGGACCCTTAACCCTGCATTGCTCCAGGGGAGGATTGTCTCCTACTTAGTCTAATCAACTGTACGTCCCTCTGGATAAGAGCGTCTGCCAAATGTCATTAATGTAATGTAATGTAATTATCCCTCCTTTTGGAATGCCAAGTTCCACTTTTCCCCTCACTGTGCCTACTAGGTGACCTATCCTCAATCAATGTTCCTAACCATTTCACCCGAACCATTGTCATTGCTTTAATAATTGCCAGGAGAACCATCTTACTAAACTGGAAAAAACTGAGCATTATGTAATAGAGCATTATGCAATACATATCCATGGAAAAAATCTCTGCTGCTACCAGTAACCAAATGCAATATTTTGAGAGAACACCCAATCACAAATCTCCTACTTTCTTAATCTTCTCCTAAAGTACATGTAAGCAAAAAAACTAAATAATGCATAATGACAAAGTGAAAATATGTCTCAGATTAGATGGAAAGCATCTGTTTTATGGGGTCTGGGCTTTGGCTGGGGCATTCAAGGACAGTCAGAGACTTGTCCCGAAGCCCATCCAGTATTGTCTTGGCTGTATGCTTTGGGTCATTGTTTATATACAAAAACAGTTTTTATACAGCACAACACAATTAAATGATATATACTTCCATATGAACAATAAACAGCTTACATAGCACAACAACTACCAAACAGTTAAGGACTACAGGGAGGTATGGATGAGGAGAGATGCAGCTTGAAGAGGTGTATCTTCAATCTGCGCTTGAAGGTGGTCAGAGACTCTGCTCTTCTGACCTCCATGGGGAGTTTGTTCCACCGGCGTAGAGCTAGAACAGACAGTAGTTGTGACTGGGCGGTGGAAGTACAGAGAGGGGGGAGGCACCATGCGTCCTGTGGTGGCTGAACAAAGAGGTCTGGCAGGTGTGTAGGGTCTGATCTTTTGGAGGTAAGCTGGGGCTGACCCCTTAACTGCTTGGAAAGCTAGCACCAATGTTTGAATTTGATGCTAGCCATGACAGGCAGCCAGTGAAGGGAAGTAAGCAGGGGGGTGACGTGGGAGTGTCTGGGAAGGTTGAAGACCAGACAAGCTGCTGCATTCTGGATGAGGGGTCTGATGGCAGATGCTGGAAGACCAGCCAGGAGAGTGTTGTGGTAGTCCAGGTGGGTCAAACCATAGCTTGGACCAGTCCAATAGGGGGTGAGAAAGGGGCGGATTCTTCGGATATTGTATAGGAGGATTCTGCATGACCTGGTCACCGCCGCAATGTTTTCAGAGAGGGACAGTCTGTGGTTCTTGTGCAAGTTTTATGACGTTGCCTGCTTTGTGGGTTGGGGGAGAGTGTTGTGGAGAGAGGTCGAAGGAGTGGATTGGTGGTAGGATGGCAGCAGCCTGGGAGGCTTCAAGATGGATATTGAAGTCTCCGAGGAGGATCAGTAGGGTACCATCCTCAGGGAAGGAGCTGAGAAGGGTCTCTAGTTCATCAAGGAAACTTCCTAGGGGCCCTGGAGGACAATAGACAACAAGAATAAAGAGGTTAATATGGTAGGATATTGAGCCCGAATGGTACTCAAAAGTGGATTTAGACAGGTCAGAGAGGGGGAGAACAGAGAATTTTCAAGAGGGGGCGAACAACAAACCAGTCTCACAAGGGGTCAGCGGGGGGTAGCAGAGAATTCCACTACTCTCCACAGAAGACTTCAGAAACACATCTACAGAGGCTAAACTGCAACATGCAATTTAATAGTTAGCTGTAAAAACAGGATGGACAGGTTACAGTTTGCTAAGTAGTACATAATAGAGCCTGCAGAGTTCTGTAAAAAGGTCTTGTGGACAGATGAGACCAAGATTGATGTATCAGAGTGATGGCAAGCACAAACTGTGGTGGCTAGAAGGAACTGCCCAAGAACCAAAGCAATATGGTGATGGGGTGTTTTAACCCTCTGGGGTCTCAGGGCAAAATGAAGAAAACTGGTGACTGTGCCATGTTCTGATATTTATGTCATTTTAATCAACTTTATATATAGTGATTCCAAAGTGTTTCATGTCTTTGTTTTCAGCATAATAATATGGTAACAGTAAGTAGATCAGAATCGGTTGGTTGCAAATTGCTCTTGAATCGCACAAATTGTAAGTTTTGAACACATACAAGAATGCTGTAAAAATACGTACTAATCTATTGTAACAAAGTTTTTGGATCACTGAAATTTGTTCATCTAGGTCTTGGGTATCAAAAGATGACAAAATATTGTCGCGAATCCAATTAGAAATAAAGAATAAATTACAAAAATGTAGTGTCACTACTATTTGACACCAGCACCAGTTGACAAGGGCTAATGGCCTTCTTCAATGAATATTTATGTGGTATGCGTTCCTGCCTGTTAAGTAGGCTTTTCACACCTGGCCTGACCCCTCCCTTCCTCTAAGACAAAGCCTTTCCACAAAGCAATACTAAGTGCGCCATTTAGAAGACAGAAGCAGATACATTTTTTGATTCAGGAATTTATTGAAATCACTACACAAACTACATGCAATGAAGAACACCCCAAAGTTTTGCGTGCCATTTTTCAAAAAGGCACAAGGGGACATCACACTCTTTGCACTTCCACAGAGTGTTCTGTTTTTTCCCCAATATCCATCCTGCAGAGCATGTATCCCTTGCAAAAATGCAGAGGTATTATTTTGAGATGTAATGGTTAGAATCGTTCATAAATTCAGAACCGAGTGGTAACAAACGCGCATTGCTGAATATTCATTACATTACATTACATTACATTACATTACATTAATGGCATTTGGCAGACGCTCTTATCCAGAGCGAATATTCAGACGAACACGGAGAGAAGTTGCAATACAGCACACGTATTTA
Organism: Conger conger; assembly: GCF_963514075.1. Lineage (NCBI taxonomy): Eukaryota > Metazoa > Chordata > Actinopteri > Anguilliformes > Congridae > Conger > Conger conger. The sequence goes on from NC_083764.1 coordinate 34,697,637, forward strand.
CCAATATGATCGTAAGAAATACACTTGCTCTTGGAGTTGGTCTGTTTAGCTAAGTTATTTCTGCTTTTTCCTTGAATGTAGATAAAGTATGCTAATATCAATTGTGCGAGGACACTCAGTTTTAGAATCCTGACTATGCCACTACATATTACATATGTATTATTTTGAGAGAGCAATGGTTAGAGTGTGGGAATTTACAAAAGTGCATATTGCTGAATATTGAAACGAAGCTGGAGCAGTTTCAGTGAACACGGAAGAAATGCACTTACTCATGAGTTCTAGTCATCCATGCCATTTTCCGTAATGAAACGTGTTCCTTGGTGAAAAAGTTTTACCTTAAAAGAAGTGAATGGCCGATGTTTGTGTATGTCATTGTATCGTGCTTTACAGAAGGCGTTCTCGCACATGGCATCGCCCCTCCCCTGTCAGAGAATAATTATCACCTTGTTTCAATTTGAATGAAATGGGCCGGAATTCGCGACATTCTATACTCACATATTAATGAGTAAAGATTAAGAAATTGCTGTTGTTTTATTCATTAATTTAATCAAAATGTAAAGCTTTTTAAAATTATTGATATTATGTGTCAAGATTCTAAGGTTTCCGTCAATTTTTTTGTTGCATCTGTATGATAAAATCTCACAAAGTGAATCATCCGAATAGAAAGGAAAGTTGATCTGATCTTGTTGGTGTCACCGGCGACACCGCTGACCCCAGAGGGTTAATTTGATGTTGGCTCTCTAGCCTTCATTGATAATATTCATTAACAAAATTAATTTTGAGGTATACAGAAGTATCTTATCTCTCCAATTGAACTCATTGGACAGTGCTATATCCCAAGGCAATGCAATGTTCCCAAACGTACACCAGTGTGTTTCTTCTTAATGTTTCAAACAGTTTGTTTTGGTTAGCCTATTGTTTGACTTATGTTTCTGCCACAGATTCAGTGCACTCATTCAGGGATGATGTTTCATAGGCTGTTGTAACCCGTGTGACACTGCTCACAAGTGCCTTTTCATTGGCACAACCGGTGTTGACATGCCAGTAATGCACTCCAATCACAAGCCTAGAATCGGACTCCCTGCTGAAAGCTTTCTTATACCTGCACTAAGGATGCAATTGAATGCACCCGTCTAGTCAATAGCTGAGAAACCAACTGTCCAATTACTCCCTTTTGTCCCCTAAAATCACCTGATACGGATGTAAATAGCCTCAAATTAAAGGTCTGCACTTTAATCTCATAGTCATCACTGGATTACAGATCCAGAAGAACGCATTTTACCACAGTCCAAATACTTATGGATTGCACTGTATATGTTTTTTTTATTTTATGGTGTGAACGAATCAAGCAAATGTCAGAAGACAGGCTTCAGAAGCTGGCCTGCATGTGAGGTGTTCTCATTACAGCTGTTTTCATTCAGTTGCTTTTTTATTTTATAGCCACTATAAAAGATCACTGAAAAGCCACATTTGTTTCACATTGTGCATTTACAGTCAAGGCTGAAAAAGGGTTTTAATTTAATGTTGTGAGTTTTCTAGGGTTCTCTGCACCCGGAATCTTCTGCACACTAGCTGTGGAACATGGTTGGGAAGAGCCAGTGTGATGCCCAAGTCTGTTTCCTTGTCCAAATCTGTGCTGCTCTCCTGTTGTCTGTGTGAAAGCTTTTTTTGTATACATTTTATTTCTAGTTTTGGCTAAGAAGGTTGCATGCTCTCCAAATTCAACCTTGCAACATTGTGGTGGGTAGCTACATTGCACAGATGTCAAGAAGAGGAGTTTTGCTCGCACTGTGTTGTGAAATTTGTCATGTGTCAGAGACGTAATGAATGGATGCAGTCAGGCGCCTCTGCCTGAGCACCCCCTTCATCACCTACTCCACAGGCCCTCACAGCATTGCTCAGACCACAAGGCATCATAGAGTACACAGTCAGCTAGTCTGGGCCTCAGCCTCATGTGTTTCTCCTGGGATTAGGAACATCAGGGCCACATCCCTCAATTCACATAAAATACACAAGCACAGCACTAAGAATGGGACTATGTGGATGCTTACATTGTATAGATTTTTTTAAGCGGATGCTTACATTGTATAGATTTTTTTACTTTACTTTACTTTACCCCCCACACAACTTTATATGTGAACACAGTCAAAATGTTTTTGATGCTTCAGTTGTCATTAAATATTTTACAGTCTTTCTACAAAGATATTCATCTGAGAGAGGTAGAATGCAGGGAACTCATTCATGTTGCAAATGATGACAGTCACAATGACACAGCTATAGGTGAGTCAGAACTAGGGATGTGACAAATCATCAGTTTTTGTAACCGCTTACCATCCCATTATTTAAACGGTTAACCGGTTAACTGCTACTGCTTATGACCACTTGGGGTTGTATTATTATTATTATTATTTTTTTATTTATTTATTTATTATTATTATTATTATTATTATTATTTTTATTTTTACTGGATTGCTGAGAAATGTAATTGCATTTTCAAACTTCTCAATCTTTAAATGTCAACATTGTATGTCAGATAGTAGTAAATCAGCCTAATTGCCAAATCAAATATTTACATTTACATTGACATTGTGCAGTGTAACCTCACAGTTGCCAGGCATGCTGGTTGATTGTGTGTAATTTTTTTTAAATGCAGCGGTTAAAATTATAATTCTTCATGTTTTCATCCCACTTCCCTATGGCCTGATAGAGATGGTTGGCATGAAATCTGTAAATATGCTGCTGTTAACAACTTTGTTACAGACGAGGTTGTACACTCAAAATTCTGTGGGCCCGCAATATTTGCCTGATATAATATAACATACCATAGGCGATTGGTGTAGTGATTTTACTTTCATGCCAATACAGGTCTCTACAATTTGATATATTTTTATGTAACTTGCATTTTATATGCCAATGCATTTTTATATGGCACGGGACAATGTTACAATAAACAACATAACGTTAAAATAAATGCTTCCATTTTACACCCCCTGAAATGGCCAGATTGCTTGCACAAACTACTGAAGCTTGTAGATTGTTTAGAATCGCAATAATATGGTTGGTGATGAACGTGCATTTATTTTAAGCTGATCTTACCATTTTACCTTTACCAATTTTTTGGAACCGTTTACAAATCAGTTTGTTAACTGGTTAAATGTTTAACCGTTCACACCCCTAGTCAGAACTTGCTCAACATGACACAAAGAAACATAAATGAGGGAAACATGATAACTACACATTCTTCACAGTTTACCTCCAAACAGCAGTACAACACTTGTACTGAAAGAAGTGGATAATATCCAGTACTGGCTTTGACAAAATTGCTGCCGATTTTAGGCAGTCACAGGAAAAGGAATTGAAAAAAATACACCACAATACTTCCATTTTATTTCTGGAAAGAAAGAGAAAACACAAGTGGAGACAAGTTGCTAACAAGAGGTGCAAACAAAAAAAACACACTGCTCAAAAAAAATTAAGGGAACACTTAATTAACAATCTTTACTGATGTACATTGTATAATTTGTTGAGAACAAAATGACATAACGGTGAAAGGAAACCAAAATCATCAACCCATTGAGGGCTGGATTCAAAATCACACCGAAAATCTAAGTAAAAAATTGAAATCACAGGCTGATCCAAGTTGTGTGAATTTTTCACGACAACTCATAATGTGACTCTGTAGTGTGTATGGCCCCGCATGCCTGTGCGCACTCCCGACAACATCTGGGCATGCTCCCGATGAGTCGGCGGATGGTGTCCTGGGGGATCTCCTCCCAGACCCGGATCAGGGCATCAGTGAGCTCCTGGACAGTCTGTAGCGGTATCACCGAACCGGTCATTCTGGATGATTTTACAGGCTGTATAACATTCACCATGGCGTCTCCAGATTATTTAATGCCTGTCACATGTGCTCAGTGTGAACCTGCTCTCATCTTTAAAGAGAACAGGGTGCCAATGGCGGATATGCTGAAGGAGCAGATACCGGTCCTGCTGCTGGGTTGATGCCCTTCTACGGCCCTGTCCAGCAAACCTTCTTGCGACGGCATGTATGGATGTGCCATCCTGGAGGAGCTGGACTACCTGTGCGACCTGATTGGGTTGCAGGTACTGCCTCATGCTACCAGTAGTGACAAGGACACTCGCAGAACACAAAACTAGAGAAGAATCAGTCAGGAAGGATAAGGAGAGAGCAATTGTCTATGGCTACCACATGCAGAACCATTACCTTTTTGGGGGTTGTTTTGCTTTTGCATCTCCATTGCACCTGTTGTCACTCTCATTTGCACCAAAGCAGGTGAAATTGATTCACAATCACTTGTGATTTCTAAATGGACAGATTGATATCCCTGAAGTTTAACTGACTTGGTGTTACACAGTGATGATTAAGTGTTCCCTTAATTTTGTATATAAACCTGCCATTCATTGTAAGGAGTGCTGTCTGGACCAGTGTTTGAGAAATGTAGCAAATATTGTAGTGGGTGAATTGAGAAACATCAAATTTGTAAAACGTAAATATCAGCGAGATTCATGAGACAATGGGCCTCATGCAAGAACCACTGGTGTGAACAGATTTGTTCTTAAATTGCTCAAAGCAGTAATTAAAGTAAAGTTGGTGCAAAGTAAAGTAAATTTTCTTCCATTTAGAATTTTTTCTTAGGTCGGAAACAAAATGCTTAGTGATAATAATAATAATATATTTATTTTGTATAGCACCTTTCTCAGACCCAAGGTCGCTAAAACAGGTAAAATGCATATAAATACAGGTAAAAAGCACCAATAAAAACAAGGTACATATATAGGCAATAAAATAACCTGGAATCACAGAAATAGCAGAAGACTAGAGATGAAGGTTGAAAGAGGGAAAATGTGATGGGAATGTTCAGAAAGAGGATAAGTATGGTAGTGCTGGAGGAAGAGATATGTCTTGAGTTTGGCTTTGAAGGAGGAGAGACGAGTACATTCACGGGGGTGTTGGGGTAAGGTGTTCCAAAGTTTGGGGGCAGTGGCCCTAAATGATCTAGTTCCCATGGCGGACAGATGTGTGTGAGGGACAGCAAGCAAACCAGTGCCTGAGGGTCTAAGTGAGTGGGGTACTGTGTAGGGATGAAGGAGCTCAGAGAGGCAGGAAGAGAAAGAAGTGCGTTGCAGTAACATAAACGTGAGGTAATGAATGCATGAACTAGGAGGGCAATATCCGTGCTGAGGTGTGGAAACCTCAGTGGACACCTGACTGGAAAGACCCAACTAGTTGATAAGAGGAGTTGAGGCAATGCTGTTGTAAAATGAGCAGTGGTTACTGGACTTGACATTTCAATATGATGTAGTGGTTTAGGTATGGGAATATCAAGATTGAATTTGATGAGTCTGATATATAAGGGATCCAGAGGGGTGGGTGATATTTAAACCGGAGCAGGCAATGTCTAGTATGTGCCCATGTGTGTGAGTAGGGAAATCAACATTTTGCAGGAAATCAAAACAGTTTAAGATGGACAGAAATTCAGATGTCATGGAACAGCTAGGAGAGTGAATATGGATGTTGAAATCTCCATGAAGGAGAACTCTTGAGCTGACGTAAGATGCTATGGTTGCAGTTAATTGAATTCAGACATGAAATTTGGCAAAGACTTTGGCTATTGGTAAATCAGAATAATTCAAACCGGAATAGTAAATTTGATCGCTAAAAATTCAAAGGATGTGACGAAAAACAGTGCCGAGACTTGCAATGCAGTCTTGACTTAACATAATTGTAGCCTGGAGGAAGGAGCATGTTGAAGTTAATATAGTCACCAGGTTGTTAGGTGTGACATAGAAAAAGAAAATCCGCTACTATCAGTAATCAGTTATTATTGATAATTAGTTAACTTAGTAAAGTACCTTTATTTAGAACTGAGCGGCAGTTAAAAAGACCAATGTTTGCCTTATTAACGGTTTGATTTGTTTTCGGGTAACAGGAAGGGACCATCATTGGTACTTGCCGCAGCAGGTGACTATCTACCCCCCTCGGAGTTTGCGGACGATGCTAGTGTAGTCCTCCATAACACCAGATAGAGTGGATGCATCCATTTGCGGCAATACGGCAAAAGTGCTAGGTAGATGAGTCATCTCACAATAAGAGTGTATGAGTGAGATAATTCCTGTAAATGCATTGTAGCTAATCTTGTGACTTAATCCAATAAGACCAAGCAGAGGTAGAACAGCCAGAAGCAGAATTAGGATAAACATCGCACCTTTCCCATTCATACATGGCCAGGTTAGATCCCATGTTATCCAGACCGCAAATCCACAAAATACCAGCGTTAAGTAAAGAAAAGTAGTAACAACCACAATCCCTCACATAGTGGAATAGGGTAGCGATGGCTCATGTTGGACCAGTAAGAAGTGGGAACAAGACCGGTTATGGCATCTAGGAAATAGTCATGTAATCAAGTAGGTTTTGCTTATCTAAGATTTTCCCCTTTTCAATATTTAGTTGTTCCTTGAGTAGCAACAGTAAACAAAAAATATTAACAGAACCAACATACAACAGGAGAGCAGTGGCAGTCAAGCACGCCAGTGTTGCTCTTCCAGGAAGTCACAGGTATGCAAGAAAAAGTCTGGTACTCCAAAGGGCAAAGTGGTCTTGACCTGATACGAATCATGTACACAACGCTAATCATTCATTTTCCATGGGGAGGTCATGGAAGGTTCTAGACTGCTCTGATTGGGGGGGCAGTCACAGATTTTAGTGGGGCACTTGTTCAGGGAACAGTATCTTTTGGCTCTGTACTGTTAGCTCTGATTTGAGGGTATTTACATCCATATTGTGTGATCTGTGCATGAATTACAGGCTTTTTTTATACATAATTGTTCTGGTCTGTTGCAGGAGATAGCCTGGGTCTTATTTCATGCACGTGTACTGTGACCATTTGATTCCTGTGAATATTGGTGGTAAGGCCAGAGAAAATGTGTAGTAAGACGAAAGAAAATACCAATGGGCCTGGTAGCCTGAGCAATTTTAGTCTAGAATGTGGCCGTTTTAAATTGGCTGGGGATGTAACACTTCTATGGCTCTTTGAACCAAAACTGTGTCAGTGTTGAGTAGGGATGTGTATCGTTAGGATTTTATTGATACCGATACCAATACCGATATTCCTTATCGGTGCCGGTATTTATCGATACTCTTATCGATACCACGGTGTGTAATTTAGTGTAGACGTTACAAGATGGTAAAAGATTCAATCGTTTTTTATTACCACAAGGGGGGTAACACCAGCAACATCATTAAACAACTTACAGCACCTGCCTTTTAAGCCCTTAGCAAGTCAGCATGTGCAGTGCGAGGTATGTCAAAAAACGAGCAGGCAGCTCCATACAGCCTTAAAGGTAACTGTCAATGTGATAATGCTTCAACAGAACAAAAGCTTAACTTAAAATTACAAATGCTTCTGAGAATAGATGAAATTTTAAAAAAACCTAGGGAGACGACCAAAGCCCTTGCCTACATGTTCAACCCAACAGACACATACATGTAAACAGAACAGTGTAGGGGAGGCGCTTTTCCTGACGCATTTAGCCCTAACAGTTTTTGTTAAGGAAAAGCAACATATTTACTTTCTCTGGCAGCAGCCGAGATCGCTCTGGACAGAGTGACATCCCGCTATACACTCGGATAAAATGGCGCTGCGCATGTTTTAAAAAAGGGTAATTTAATTACTTATTATTTTTAATCCAGCTTTACTGGCAGTCTTAAACCTTTAAGGATGTATATATTGGGAATCAATCTTGTAAATTATGCCAACTTAATCTAGTATTTCACTTCCCCTTTAATGATTCATACACTCACCGTGACTTGATGAAGAAGCACTGTCGGAGTCTGCCTGCACGGAGGAGGGCACGGTGTTAGAGATTGTAATTGTAATTGAGATTGCAATTGTAAAGAGAACTAAACGTCTAATTAAGAAAACAAAGCCTTTTCAAAAATAATTTGAATTAGATAAATAGTACTAACACTAACAGCTTCCCTAACAGTGTGTCAAAGAGGCCATTGACCATGCGTACTGTACAATGTTTGGCTCTATCCCTGTTTTTACACTAAAGGTTAAAGGATAAGCACTCTGTATCTGATGTTGTGGGCTTCTTCTCTCTCTAGACGCACTACTTTGGCCTGTGGTTCCACACTAAAGCTCAGTGGCATAGATGGGTGGAACTGGAGAAAGCCCTGAAGAAGCAACTGGATAAGTTTGGCAACGAGCCCCTGCTTTTCTTCGGAGTGATGTTCTACGTGCCAAACGTCTCCCGCCTGGAGCAGGAGGTCACAAGGTATGGAAAGCCACTGGCATGCTTCCCTGCAGGGGCAAATAACACTATTTGGGATGGGGTGAGATGGGCAAAAAAACATAATAATACAAAATCTTTCCAGAATAAGTATTTGTATAATCTAATTGGTGGAGGCGGAGTAGTTGAAGGTGGAACAGTCCATGCAGAGATTTGAATAAACACATTACCGATTCAATACATTTATGGAAAAAATATGATTAAAATATGTATGTATTTAAAATCTGGCCTATGCTGGTTTCACATTGGCAAGTGTCAGGTGGGTAGAGTAGCCAAGAACGGTACTCAAGTAAGAATACTATTACTTTAAAATAGTAATTACTCAAGTAAGGGTAAAAGTAGTCATCCAAAAAATTTACTTGAGTAAGAGTAAGAAAGTATCTACTGATAAGTACTCAAGTCCTGAGTTACTTTAGGCAATAGGATCTGATTTGTGCAGTGGGTAGAGAACTGCAGAATCACAGAATGATATACATACAGCCGGAAAATATTCCAATGAAATTGAATTTAAAATCTCCAAAATATAAAATGTGAAAATGCATTTCCAATAAAATAGTAAGAAATTAAATATATAGCCATGTACAAATTAAAATGGGGCCTAAGTCAAATACCATTATAATAAAACAATACGCAACAATAAATGAAATCTATCTAACATAAGAAACATCATAGACCCAAACTTGTTCTTCAACAGATAACTTTGTATTATCAAAGCCTGTTGACTTTGGACTTAGATACAGACTGAATGAGAAAAATAATTGTATCGTTATCCTAACATGAAGCTTTTGTAAGAAATACCTACTGGGTTCTGTGGTAAAAAATGATCATGGTATGACATTTTAGGACAGAGCGAGCATGCAGCTCAAACTGTTTATTTTTATATTTTTATGTATAATAGGTTTGATAAATTCAATGACAGCATATTCTTCATTCCGAATGTATGTGACCTTGACTCCTCCATCATGCTGGACGTACAACTGTATGTGTTTTTCCACAATGTTGTATTTAAATCTAAGGTCAGCTATACTGATTATGAATACAGCAATAAAGAATTTATAATACAGACCTTCTGAAAAGTATGTTCTTAAGCACATAAAGTCATTACTAAGACGAGTGGATTAGTAATTATCTAAATGTTCTCTCTTTGCAGTAAAGTTACCGACTGCTACTTGGCAACCATAGCAATTTGGCTAGGTCACCACTGAAATATCATAAATGAAACCGCTACTTGATTAACAAGTTGCCAAATGGCATGGTGTTCCTGAAAAATGATGGTGTGTACAGATGAGAAATTATGTTTTATCGATAGTGAGTGACTGTTTGATTTCCCCATGCCGAGTATAGGTGTTGGCTATTCGTACATTGTTACCTTCTTACCATGGTGTGACCTATTTTATTTTAGCAATGCATAAATCAGAACCTAGTAGGAATTTCAGTTATAACTAGGCTATGTTTGAACCGAAATACATCCCAGTCCTAAAAATGGCACGAGGGTTGATGAATAAATTATTTACTAAAATGTTGTCATGTAATTAGAAAATCATGCACTAGACTAAAATTACAAAACATATTAATCATTCAAATTTTCAGTACAACATGATAACATGTTCATACAGTACAGTCCATAAGTATTTGAACAGTGGCATAATTTTGTTGTTTTGGTTCAGCACATTGGATTTGAAGTGAAACAATGAATTTGAGGTTAAAGTGCAGATTGCTTTCAGTTCAGGGTGTTTACAATCATATATTGCATCATAAGTTTATGCAGAAGAAAGCTTACAAAAGGTCTAGAGTTGATTCTAGGGGCTCTAGTGCATAGTCACACAAGTCCATTTAGGATATGGTCGGGTGCACATTTGCTAGTTTCACGGCGGATCGCTCAAGCACAAAGTGAGGCACAAGTATGGAAATCAGGTCACTGAAATAAAATTTAAAAATGTGAAGAACTAAGAATAGGGTTAAAAACATGAGTTAAAATGGTGAAAATGGCATGAATCGGGTGAATGCCCGGGACCATATTTGAAAAACAATTGCAATGCATTTTATAAAAATAAAAGCAATATTCACTGGACAAAGCTGGTTGTTATTCAATCAAATAAACCATTCAATCTCCTTACCAGGCAATAGATGAAGTTGCTGTTTTGCCAGTATTTTGGTTAATTGATTGGCATGCAGTTTGGCATCATGCCTGATAAAGTACTGTCCCTGACATCCATGACATCCATGGATTTTTTTATGCAACACAAAATACACCACAAAGAATATCCAGGTCACCTGGGAGCTGTACTGTAATGTTCCACCTAACTTATCTCAAGCATATTTTCGGTGGATTACTGCAAAACTCTTCTCTATTAGGGTATGTTTTAATGAGTTTTTAATTGGATGACATTTCACACACTATATCCACTCAGTGAGGACTTTATTGTACACCTACTTATTCATGCGATTATCTAATCAGCCAATCGTGTGGTAGCAGTGCAATGCAGATACAGGTCAGGAGTTTCAGTTCATATTCACATCAACCATCAGAACGGGGAAAAAATGTGATCTAAATTACTTTGACTGTGGAATGATTGTTGGTGCCAGGCAGGGTGGTTTGAGTATCTCGGAAACTGCCGATCTCCTGGGCCTTAAAATTTTTTTTTAAGACCTATTTTTTTAAGACCTATTACCTCTTATGGTGCTCTAGCCTTTCCACTTGGAGGTTTGATGCATTTTGTGTTCAGAGATGGTCTTCTGCATACCACTGTTGTAATGCATGGTTATTTGCCTTACTGTCAGCTTTGACCAGTCTGTCCCTTCCCCTCTTGCCTCTCTCATTAACAATGCATTTCTTCTCACAGAACTGCTGCTCACTGGATGTTTTAAGCAGTTTCTGAGATAATCAAACCACCATCAATCATTCAATGGTCCAAGTCACTTAGATCAAATTCTTTCCCCATTCTGACATTTTGTCTGAAAAATAGCATTAAAAAATAAATAAATAGCAAAATAACATTTTGACCAGGTCTGCATGCTTTTATGTATTTAGTTGCTGCCACATGATTGGCTGATTAAATATTTGCATTAACAAGTGATCACTGAGTGTATGTTGCAATGAAATTTCTCCAGGACATGTTCAATATTGGTGAAAATAGATATTCTCGTTGATATGAAGGAATTTTGCCGTTATCTCTTTAATATTGGAGTTGTGATGTGACTCCACAAATGAATTAGGAGAATATTATAATTCAATTCTGCAATTCAAGACTCCTCAAGACATTGATGTTAAGCGAAAATGTAAGCAGTAGGTTTGAGATGGGCAGGTATTCCAGGAATTCTCTTCTGGGCCGGGGTGCGGGGTTGAGGGCAAATCTGGGGCACAGCAGAGACAATGGCGAGTTGTTGTGCTGAGGTCCCAGTACGGTCAGGAGTCAGGCAGGAATGTTGGCAGTTTCCCGGCATGGGAGGATGCTACATTCCTGTGCAGCAGAGTGCTAAGGGCCTGGGATCACTGACATCCCCCACATCCATTCCCCAGAGACAGCTTCTCACCCGAGGCACTTTAACACACTATTGGACTCATGCATGCACTTGCACATACACACAAATATACGCTCACAAACATACACATACAAACGCAAATGCTCTTATCCAGAGCGACGTACAACAAAGTGCATAACCATAACCCAGTGCAAGTGCGCTGAAGACCCTTGAGGGAAGTACAGTTCCAAGTACCAGAAGTGATCACATTGATTAGAACTTGGACCCTGTAGAGTAATCTGTTGGGAAAACAAAAGCAAAACACCAATCTTGGCAACTATGATGCTAGCAATAATAAAACAAGTATACATAAGTGCGATAACTACGATGAACAGCTTACATAGGACTAATCTAATTTGAAACACACAAATAGTAAACATGTTGTCCCCCACCCCCATGTACTGTCTTGGTGGCGGACAAGTAGCATACTTGATGCTGGTGTTGGTAGTCTCAGTTAGATTACACTAAGCTTTTATGGATAAACCGTAGACTAACTTGAAGTAGCCTACTTATTAGCAGTAGATGTAGAAATAGTAGTAGTAACAGGAGTAAGATCTGGGGCCCCCTTTGTGCCAAAGTAAAATCCACTCAAAGTAAAATCCACCATCAGAAGATATTTACATAAATACACTTAAATTCATATGAAATAAATAATTAAATGGACATAAATATTAGTTTTTTAGTGGGAGAATGGAGCCAAGCTGCCAGTGGTGACTATGTCTTGGTCACTGTTCCATTACTTTATCATTTTGTGAATGTGCAGCAAATCCATTATTTTAATATAATAGACCCGTGTCATTTTGTGTCCTAAATTGAAGATATCCGTGTACATAAAATATTATGGAAATGTAGAGAGAACTCAAGCTGTTTTTTCTGAATTTAACATATCCCAGTGTTCCCTGGACAAGGACACACCTCCGAGCCACATTTGACTGTTCTGTTTTGCCACCAATGATTTTCATTCAGGTTCGGTAATTAAAGGGTTACCAGCAAAGAGAGCTTGCTCCTCAAAACCTCTGTGGGTAATTATAGGCCTGTAGAGGAGGGCAGAGAAAGATTATAGCTTCTGTCTGAGCAGTCAGAGCTATGTAGCAGCAAAAAAAGGACTGGGTTGAGAAGAAAATTGTTTGATGCTGTGTTACGCACATTTAAATATGCTATTGATTATTCAGCAGTTTAGAGACATCAACAGCAAAGACAAGTGGTAAATATTTCAGTAAAATGCAGTTTAAAAAAATGGACATTATGACTGTTTGATATTTTCAGCATTGTGTTGCGAATAACAAAATGTATTTTGTAAAACACATTCAATTTTATCATTCATTGCTTGCTCATAGTTATGAGTTCAGATATCCCTTAGATGAGATGTTCCAAAATTGTTAGAATACATTGCAGTTGAGGAATTTATTCAATTTTGAATGAGTGTAAGACTATACATTATTTTGTATCTATCATTGCAGGAGTATCTTATATAATGCATATTTCATGTATTACTTTGCTATTTTGATCATGTGACCCATAAGATTGCTTTATGGAGGGAGAGATGTGGGCATCAAATGGGACAAAAGTTACAAAAAGGATACCCCTTCTTCCACTACAAAGTTTATCAGAAATGACAGGGAGTTACCATGCTAAATCATATAATTCAATTAAAGTATCTCAAATGGAAGAGACAGTTTGAATTTCTGTTCAGATACTGCTTTGATTCGTGGTAAACACTTTACAATAAGGTCACATGAATTTGTATTAACTAATGTAGTTGTTAACATAAATTGATGATTTACAAATGAATTAATTAAGCATGAAATTAAGGTTTCATAATTTAATGTATTTAATTCCTAACTAATGTATTAGTTACTGTATGTTTATACATTAACAAACCATGGGATAAATGTATAATTAGTTAAACGGATACATTAACTGGTTTTCTCATTCCAATAGGAATTGGCATAAACTAATGTAGTTGTTATCATGTATTCATGATGTACAAATACAAAAACAAAGCTGAACAGCTTAATGTTTCAGTAGTTAGATCATTAACGACTGCATTAGTTCACGCCAATTCATATAACCTTATTATGTTACCGTTTTATGAGTTGAGTTTTGAAATGAAGCGCTGGCCGATTCACTTCCGCATCATCTTAAGCCCCCATTCGCATGCTGTTTTGAAAAATAACATTGGAAGGGCTTTCTGAAAATCATAAACAAGGAAATTGTTGTATCTAGTCTAGTTTGTATGTACTGGCCAACAAATATGTGGTGTGCCTCCCATTCTCATTCAATAGAGCTATGACAACATAAAACATAATTGAGAATATACCAAAGGTGCCCTGCCTCTGGAGCCGTAAGTACTCCCAGCATTGCTAGATCAACTATAAAAGAAAAAGCTATGCTTTTCAGTATGTGGTACACTTTTCAGCTCAAATTTGTCCTTTAAATTGGGAATACACCAAGCAGACAGATGTCCGATAGTTAGCCAAGAAGATTAATTTTGTAGGTGTCGGCTGTTGTCAGACTTTACCTTTATTTGGGTAGTAAAAGTTTGCAAATACAAACCGGCAGCCAAAGAGTTAATGAGGTAAATAACCATAGCATGGATGCCTAGATCCATGGCAGTGGCAGTAGGCAATAAGAAAAAAATATCAATATAAATTGAATGGATGTTATGTTAATGATGCCAGCACAATCTTTCTAATTCTGACCAGACTTATGAATGAACAGTGCAGTAAGTGTATAGCTTTTGATATGATACGCATATGGGCAAAATACAAACAAACAAAAAAATAGTATTGATCTACTTCCTCATTACGCCCCTTGTCTCACCTCAAAACTTTACTGCATGTTGATTTGCTTGATTGGCTGAACAACGAATCAGGCCCAACATCTGCATTGGCCAATTGCAGCCAACAACATGCTTCCTCCAGGCAGACTGTACCCAACGTTCAGCTTGGTGTATTCCCCGCTTAAATGGTTCTGCAGGCTGTCTCTCATGGTCAAATTTTGTCCTTGTCGGATTAATCTCCTGTGTGGAGATTACATGAAATGGATTCCAGAAGGGCAGTTTAGCCCAGCAGTATGTTGGTCTTTGTTTTGGCTCACAGAAAAAAATGTGTGAGAATAAAGCCAACATGTGAAGGCCAAGCCCTTATGTAGTCAAAACATTCTGCCAGCAAGCCCATCCATCCCCATAACATAGGAGTAACCCAGCTTTCTGCCCCACTGTAGGCCATAGCCCAGTTATTGAATCGTGTCTTACTTTTTTCTTTTTTTTCTTTTCAGGTACCAATATTACCTTCAAGTGAAAAAGGAAGTTCTTGATGGACGTCTGCAGTGCACTGTGGAGCAGGGAATTCGGCTAGCTGGCTTGGCTGTGCAAGGTGAACTTGTGGAGCAGTAGGAGACCGTGATATTTCTGTTCATTATGTTGCTATTGCTAGAAAATACTCTGATAGACTCCTGTAGAATCAAAGTCATTCAAATCAAAGGGTTTATATTTTGTCCAGCTAGAATTGCATTTACTGTAGTGTGCAAAATGTGGGCAGCCCTGGTCAAAAATTAATGAATACAATTAATATCTGACCTCAATTAATACAATTAATATCTGAAGTGAATCTGACCTAAATAGTACAGTGTCAAACATGACACATTTCTTTATATTTTAAAGCAAGATTACTTTTTATTTTTTATTTTTTTACAGTTTCAAAATGATAAAAAAAGGAAAAGGGCCCTGTGCAAAAGTTTAGGATCCCTGTCAGTACTCCTCCTCGGGCAAATATAACAGCTTGTGAACGCTTCCTGTAGCCAGCTAAGAGTCTTCTCACTTTTGGAATTTTTCCGCATTCTTCTTGGCAGAACACCTCTAGCTGAGAAAATATTCTTTGGCCTCCTTGCATGTATGGTATGTTTAAGATCTCGCCACAGATATTCAATAATATTCAAGTCTGGTGGCCATAGAACAGCCACTGCAGTTGGATACTTTAGAAGGCATAGAGTTAATTCAGAATAAAAAGTCCAGTCCTGGAATAAGTAAAAGTAAAAAGTAACAAAAGAATATTCCAAAAAAGGTTCCCACACTTTTGCACAGGGCCCTTTTTTATCATTTATAAACAGTAAAAAAGCAAAAGCAATCTTGCTTTGAATCTGCTTTAAATATAAATAAGTCTGATGTTTAACTCTGAATTAATTTAGAGTTCAGGTTTGCTTTCAATCACATACAGATTAATTGTAACAGGGGTGCCACTGCACAAGCTGTCCTAAATCCCTTAGGGCAGGCAGTAAAAAGCATTGCTATTGAAATATAATCCACATAATTTCTCTTTGTTGGAACAAACAATGCTCACCTTATGAAAATTACAAGGTTATTATAATTGGATCTCTGCTATTTGCAAGGGTTTTTTTGTATCATCTAATGATCGCAGTTATAATAAATCAGGTTTTTCAATGTGGTTTGATGCGTAGATTGAGTGGATTTACTCACGTCAGCCTCCTCTGTTAATTTAAAATCAACTTTGTGATATTTTAGGTCTGGAAATGTTTTGTGGAGTTTATAAAGTTAGTAGTCTGTCTTTCTTAAGGATTTTTATGCTTTAGGATTACCAAAAAACTGCAGAACAAATATTTTCATTTCATAGCATAATCCTAGCAATCAGATATTATGTGACACATTTTTTATTCACACAGCCGATTTTGGAGACTTCAACCAGTTTCACTCCCAGGATTTCCTCAGGGAATACGTACTATTTCCAGTGGTAAGAAATGTATTTCACAGTAGTTGCTGATAGACTGCTAACAGTTTTATGTATCTATTATTTCATTTTCAGATCTCTCTCTCTCTCTCTCTCTCTCTCTCTCTCTCGCTCGCTCTCGCTCTCGCTCTCGCTCTCTCTCTCTTTCAATTTCAGTTTGCTTTATTGTCAGGACAAATACAGTCATATTGCCAAAGCAACACATATAATACTATGTACTGTATATACTATGTACTGGAACACACAGAAATCACAAACGAACACGTATGAACATTCACAGCAAATATACTAAAACACATTGGCATAGTAAAAACACAATTACATTAAGGTGTAAAGAACATAAAAAAGTTATATCACATGTATTCTAATATGTGACACAACACGGTAAAGGGGATATCATTTTTTAACTTGATGTGAAACTAGAAGATCAGAGCAAAATGAAATATCACTCGTCCAATCCGTTTTGGAGGTATGGCTTGTTAAAGTATGTGTCTGACAGAAGTGTTTTTGGGAAATCAGCCTTCAAAGTTTTTTTTGCGGTTGTTACACTTTCTCACCTTGAAGGTCTGGGGGTGTCAACAAGCTGCATAATGTATGCATGAGCTTTAGGTGGGAGGTGTATGTATATGAAAGGCAGCATTTTTAAATAATAAGTATAAGCTTTATTTATATAGCACCTTTATATAGCTAATTTCATACACACAATATAACTCAAAGTGCTTTAAATTCAGCACTAACATCACAGCTTTCTGGTTTCTGCGCCCATAACGACATATCACAGATTATGAAACATTCTCATGTATAAAGTATCAGCTAACTAAGGGACAGAAGCGGAATTTGCAGGGGTGTTGTGGGTTGTTGGTATAAGCATACTGTACAACAGCTAATCGTAGTTTGATTTAGTGTTGCCAGCAGTCCTGTAAAATATGAAATCCAGTCAAGTAACAGACACGTTCTGCCTAGCTAGCCTATGAAATCCTATGGACATAGTTGGTTCTGTAGTTCTGTAGTCATTTAAAACTGCTAAATGGGACATTATGATTAGATTTTGGAATGGAAATTTGGCAGGGCCTGGCAACCTCTCTTCTTGGCGATGCACGCTCACCAACGCAACAGCTCTAATGACTGTGTGTCTCCAAATACACATTTTCTAATTAAATGTTATTGTCTCACTTTTTAGAGTCATTGTAGACTGGGGGAAACACCGATCAGCCCATCTCCTTTACAGTACTTACTTTGGTTTTTGTGTGTGTGTATAAAGTCCAATTTCTTTTCATAAAAAACATGGTAGGAGTTACATATGCAATCCATTTTAGCATCCAGTGTAGACTAAGAAAACGCTGACCGATCAGCCCATCTTCTTTACAGTAAATTGAGCCTTAAAGCATTTAAAAGCAGGCTTTAAAAGGCATTTTTGTGTGTGTGGACAGGGTAATATGAACTATGGATGTGATGTGAAAGGATAACAAGATATTTCTGACCATTGGAAAGGTAGTATTACATTTCTGCATTTTCAAGTTAGCAGCACGCTACTAAGACTTAGCTGGCAATGGCTTTGAACAGTGAGCTAGTAGTAGCTAACATTAGACTCAAATTTAAAATGGGAGGTGTTGGTGTCTGAAGTGAGCATTGTCCAATGTATTCCAATTATTAACTTGTAGTTCGGTCAGAACCACTCTCATCTGGTACAATAGCAATTTATTAGAACATTAAGGAGTAGGTTACTCAACAATTATCTTTGGCAGAATGGCTTTGTTCGGGGGGCTACATCTTGCCATATTGGTAAGTATGAGTATATCGAACAGCAAATATTTTAACCCCTACAAACAGGCCAGCAGCAGACATTACATTTTTACAGCAATAACATGATGGAAAATTAGATGAAAAATACATTTAGACATGTATGCAAAATGTAAGACAACTTAAATTCCATTAAATGCACATTTTATAATACATTCATGTAATATGCTTAGGAATACAAATAGTAATAAGGACGAAAAAAAGGTAATAGTAATTAGTGAAAAAATGTAACCGAAAATTAAAAGGAATGGCTGGCGAACTGCTTAAAAGAACCTCCTTCATTCAAAGAGCAATGTGATTAGTGTTGGTGAATCAGCTGGGTGTCAGCTGATGGCTGAGAATTGGGTGGACTACCGTGGCCTGCCTGAACTAACGCTGCGCTTAATTAGATGTTACTCTGTCTGTGTGGTGGGGAAGCTGTTGCTGTTCCTGTCCACACATTGTTTTCTATAGACGGTATTAGTTTTTAAGTAATGTTACGATTAACCAGATAAAGATTTAATAGAGATTTGCCTGCATAACAGAATGCAAAACTGTAATAGTTTTGCTTCAGGTGCTGTTTGGAACATCAGCTGACAAGGTGTTCCGAACAATTCTCATGAATCTGAGTGTTCTTGTGTCTGGGATCTCTAATAAGCATAAACAACATTTCTCAGGAGAAAAACTGCCATTGAATGGACGTTAACTTCTGGTGGAAGCGGCCGCTTCCCTGTGTCCTGTTTGGAGCACAGTGACCCCAAATTAGTCTAGCTAAGTTAACTAATTTCACTTCAAAGTTAATTAAGTTGGCTAGTGTCCTCGTCATCTAGTCAAGCTTCACTTTTTAACTAAATGTAGTTGGGTTTTCACCTGGCTTTCACTTCTCACCACAAAAAATATTCAGTGGCTAACATTAGCTATAGTTGCACCATGTTACTTGGTTACTTTGTATTTCTTCCAAGTCCTTATTTTTATGAACATACCCGATCCATTTCAGCATACAGTGACATGGTAATGGTGATCCACTGTGACATTGTGGTGAGGAAGCTAACCAGAGACTATGCGTCCGGGCCAGTAGATTTAATATATTTAATTTTCTCCTTAGCCACGCTGCGTCATATCTAAAGACATGTGTAGTTTACTGTAGGTAAAAAAATAATAATAATAATAATCAATTATGAATACAATACCCTCCATAATGGGCCATGCACAACACGACTGTTGGGCCAGAGTTTGCTATATAGCTAATTTACATCTGCAGTCCCTGGGCAGAAGATAAGACAATACAATGCAATACAAACAATACAAAACAAAAAATTAAAAGCAATACACTCAGCAAAATTTACAAACAGTACATCACATATAAAAAAACATCATACAAAATATGCATTCCAAAATCTCCATGTTGGTAAACAGTTGGTTCCATACAAAGGTTAAGATCAGTGATCATGTGATTGGTTTGTCTTGAGCCATGTTTTAAGTGCTTTCTTTTTTAAAAATACTGACGCCTGTGCATTCTCTGACATTGGTGGGAATTCAGTTCCATTTATGTGCTGCTCTGACTTAAAATGTTGATTGTCCAAAACCAGTTTTCCCTTCTGACTGATGCCCTGATCTCCCTCGCATTGTCCCTACCGAATTACACAAATAGTTTAACCCTTCTATTATGTTTGGGGTCAATTTCACCCCATTCAGTGTTTGACATCGCTTAAAAACCAGTTTTGTTTTCTTGTCATCTTGATACTGTATGATTTTTAAAATGTTCTATTTTTGTGGGATTAAATAGTAAACATGCAATAAACATAATGCTATGCTCTCTTTCTTCTTAATTATGTTCCAAACAGTTGATTTTGGTAAGCCTAAGGTTTTAAATATTCTCTGGTTAATAAGAATTTACAGGAAGCTGTTAACTTTCATGAGCCTCTAGTTCAAGGGTTACTGATGACATTAGCAGTTACGCTGAAATAACTAGGATTTGTCGTTTGCCATATACCACAGGGGCTGACCTCCCATGTTTGGATTGAGCCTGTTTTTAAGGGAACAACTGACTTACCCACTTGCCCTTCCCCATTCCCCACAAAAATGGGGAAGGGCAGTTAAGTCAAATTCTTTAACTCCCTCACCCTTGGTTAGGGAACAGGGAAATGAAGTTTTTGAGTGGCAAGAAGAGAGCAGCTCTCTGGTGCAGCAGTGTACAGTGGGGGCTGGATTCTCCGGTGTGTAGCAGCCCCATGGCATGCATTCCTACTCCACTCACAGTACTCATGTGCTGCTCATGCATACCTGACTAACACAAACAAATGGAACTAGGAGGTTCTGCATTCAGACACAAGTGCTTAAGCTTACCCTGAATTCCTTCCACTTATTTTCTTGAAATTTAAACTGCAACTCTGCATTCACTGTCTAGTTTATAGGCAATAAATGCCACCATAGTGTAGTTGTAGTCTTTTTAAGTTGTAAAATTTGACTGTGTACCCTTGATTCTCTCTATGTTCATCTTGGTGCAGACCTGGACACATGTGGATGAGGTTCTGGAAGAGTGGACGCACAAAGTGGCAGTAGAACACAAGAGTCACTGGTTGGTCCTCAATTGCAGTATGAGATTTCACTCTTTGATTTGGTGGTTTCTCTTCGTGAATGAGTCCAAAACCTGGGGTTGATCACTAGCTGAATCCACGTTGTCCAAAACAGTTTCACAAATGTGCTTACTGCCTTTAACTGTATTTTAAGTACGCTGAAAATTAAAACTGTAAAACTGTGTTATTAGCTAACTGCAAATGAAAAATGATATGAGCCAGTGAGAGAAATTTTTGTACATTGTTTTCCATTGTTGTTTTCCAGTGGAATGCAGCCAGCAGAAGCCGAGTTGCTGTACATAAAGGAAGTAGAGAAGCTGGATGGCTTTGGCCAGGAAAGCTTTGCTGCTAAGGTATGTTTACATGCTTGCACTCTTGGGGTATAATGCGTCATAAGTAAATGGTAAACTGGTTGGCATTTATATAGTGCCTTTATCCAAAGCGCTGTACAATTGATGCTCCTCATTCACCCATTCATACACACACTCACACACTGACGGCGATTGGCTGTCAGTCAGAGTCCCTACGTGCTCCATTTACTTTCATCTTCTCTGTCCATAGGACAACTACACAAATGACATCTACATCGGTGTTTCCTTCATCGGCGTGTTCGTCAAGCACAGAAATGGGAGATCAATCATGCTGCACAGGTTTAAATTGAACCATGTCTTCACAGAAATTGAATGGCTTTTTTGTTGAGTTTCTGTCCTGTGTTGAGCTGAGTTCTGAGGATCTGTAATGGGATTTTGCCTTTTGGGCATTTGTAGAATTATTTGCATTTTATGTAAACTGCGTGGTATTAAAAAGGCATGTGTCTTGTTTCAAAGATTGTTTTGAAAATCACTATTAAAATGTACCTTTGTAGTTAAAAAACAAACAAAAACATAAAACAATAAAACCTGTCATGTGAGCAGAATTATGCAGTAGGTGACCTTGCCACTCAAGTACAACATTTTGGTATAATGTGAATCGAATGTGACCTCTTAATTGCAGGTGGAAAGACATTGGCAACATCGCCCACAATAAGTCTGCCATCACTGTGGAGATAACAAGCAGAGATGACACCATCATGTTTCACACTGTGAGTGTTGTGTCTGCAGGGGTCAATGCTAAGACCTTTTTTCCCCATACCTCCTTTTGCTGTTGTTTTCTTTTTAGTTTGGATGTACAGGAATAATACAGTATGTTAATGTCAGCATGGTGTATTATTATTCTGTTTACTGCTGAAGAACATTAGCAATATTTACATTACCATGAGTCAGACGTTTTAATGTGAGAATTACAGTTAATAAATGTAAAGAAAATGGCTTGTCCTGTTGCTACTTCTGTTTTTCAGGATGACATGGAAATGTCCAAATACATTTCAACACTCTTCACTGCCAGACATAAATTCTACAAACAGAACAAAATATGTGCAGAGTGAGTCAAGAGTTTGTTTTGATTGATTTCCATATTTATATAGGGATCCCCAAAGACATGAAGGTGTGGGTTTATGTTTGTTTGCTGTTTGTTTTGTTTTGTTTTGTTCTGTTTTGTTTTGTTATGGCTGCTTCCACATATCAGACATGTCAGGTCTCATAAAGACAAGAGATTTGTTGAGAAAAATTAGCTTCAAACAGGAACCTATTTTAACCTACCTCTGCTACATGTGTTATAAATTCATGTGGTTGGATTCTTCATAGGCCAGCCCACTCCCCAGCACCAATTCGGAGACGGCCCACATGGAACCGGTCCTCACTGGTACATTGCTACGACCTTCAATCTTCATGCACCAAACACCTCCAAACACCACAGCAACCCTACAGAGCAGATCCAGAGCTTTACCTTTCAAGAACCTTATCTGCAACAGACAAAATGTTAAATAAAGAGCCTTGTGCAAATTTTTGGCAGAATTAATACCCCCTTACCTGAAGAAGCATTTAAAGAAGCATGTGGTTGGCTTGAACAAGTTAAATGTTTTTTCTGTGGTCATTTTAGAAAATAGGCCGCAGCTTCAAGTAGCCCACTAGTCATTGTTCTGTTGTGTATATTGAAGGGCTGTTTGGGAATTAGGAACACAAAAGCCAATTATATTTTTAGATAGGACAAAGGATTTTGAAATGTGGGTGGTTGAGGTTGGCTATAGTTAACCTTTAAAGCATGAACTGTAGCCTTTCTGGTTACTGTGTTCCGCCCTTGGTGCATTTGGGAGTTAGATTTCCGCAATTACAATGGAGACAGGGATTTCATTTAGAATTTTCCCCCAACTGATAAAACAATAGCTTTTCTGAAGAATGTGAGTCTTTGTGTTTTCTGACTTATTTACATTTTTGCTACATTTTAATTGGTTCTTGGTTCATTGGCTCTTGAATGAATGTAACGGTGTGTTTTCTTCAAAGCAGAACTTTGCAGCAGAGCATTCACATGGATAAGGCAACACAATATATGATTTGTGTACTTTATTTGTATTGGGTTTTTAGAGGATGCTTAAGGGTTTGTGCATAATTTTATTTGACAAGAACCAATTTCAGAACAAACACCCTTTTGGGTGATTTTGGCTTCAGGATGAGCAAAACGTACATTACACTTGAAGTTGAATTGTTTCTCCCTTTTTGCCATGGTAGCCGAGGCCACAGTCCTGCATCATCCAGCCTATGCACTCCCAGTATGCAGAACATTACCAGGATACTCAGAGTTCACAAGGTACATTCATTCTTTTAAATGATGTCCATTCATACAGTGTGGCCTTATGGTGAAACCTATTGATTAACGAAAGTAACACAAGTTCTTGAAGTCAATGGTAATCACAGTACCCAACCCACCAAGGCAGATATTCTCTTAGAAGCTGAAGAGTTTTCCAGTGAAACAAATCAATGAAAACGTCTTGAACCAAATAAAAAAAAATTCTACTGACAGAAGGAAGCCATGTGTGACTGATTATTTTTGGTAAGTGGAACATTACACTGTAGATTTCCAGGGTTAGTGACCTCTGCTCTAGGGTATGACAGCAGTGTCCCATCTCGGAATCTAACCTGCAGTCACTCAGCCTCGCCCGCTCTAGCAACCTTGGTCAAAACATTTCTTCAAGATGGTGCTACTCATACCATTAATCCAGCTACTGAAATAGATTGCTGCTAGAGATCAGATACCATTTCTTCAAGGCAACAACAAGCCTTAAATTATGTTGTTGAACTAATTTGGGTGTCCAGTCACAATGTGCTTTGATAATGACAACATTTCAATAGTGAATAAAAAGAACGACTTGGAAGAACAAAGTAACATTACGGTACTATAGATAAAATTTATTGTGGTGAAATTCCATCAGCTACATTTGGTTGAAAAGTGAAAGCTTTACTAAAAGCCTGGTTATGTCCTGGTAAAACCTGAGCTATATTGGGATACAGTCTGTGTGTATGTCAAAACTGCTCTCAAGCTAGATGTCCACCCCTCTAGATATCAAGATACTGGCTTTTGCTCACAACATAACTCTAGCCACCTACTGGTGAAGCGTCTCACTTAGAATGTAGGGATTAACTCTATTCTAACTTGTGTAGCATTATGAAGTTTTAGACGTCACTGAATCGAACGCATCTTTTTACCATTTTGAACGATAAAAATCTCTTTGCTTATCTTCATAATT
Organism: Conger conger; assembly: GCF_963514075.1. Taxonomy (NCBI): domain Eukaryota; kingdom Metazoa; phylum Chordata; class Actinopteri; order Anguilliformes; family Congridae; genus Conger; species Conger conger. Next base: position 34,722,191 of record NC_083764.1, read on the forward strand.
ACAATTCATTTTAATGTGAAAAGATTCGCAAAGATTGCCAAGCTGTGATTGGAGTTTCAATAACAAAAGGGTGGGGCTTAGGATCGATCAATTAACAAGATCATTTTCCTAACCGTGGTACGACGCTATTGCCATGAAAAATAATAAATAAATATAAATAAATATTTATATTAGAAATATATAATCACAAGGCCAGTAATGACATTTGATGGGCTGAATAGGCTGATTATATCATTTTGTATCTTGTTTGGTGTAATTTGGCTTCGTTTGCCCCTCTTTCCCTTTCACAGACAGTATTTTCCATGACGACCCCTATTACAAGTCGGAGACCAGCCTGGATCGATGCCCAGTAGATTTCGGCTTCCGGAATGGGACAGTTCCCAATGGCAGCGTGTACAGCACACCCAGCATGAACTCCATCCAGGCCTCGCCTATGTCGTCCAACCTCAGCATCCCTGGCAGTGATGTCATGCGTACCGACTACGTCCCCAGCCACCGGCACAGTGCCATCATAGCCCCCTCCTACCGGCCCACACCTGAATATGAGGCCGTCATGCGGCAGAAGTGTCGCCTGCTGCCTGCCACGGACTGCCACAGCCAGTCACTGCGGAGTCTCAATATCAGCAACACCTTTGCCTATCGCCAACCCGAGGCCCTGGTGTATAGCCAGCCTGAGATGAGGGAGCGGGGGCCCTACCTGGGCCCTTATGGCCCCCAGGTGAGCTACAGCAAGCCCATGGCTCCCTTGGCACAGGCAGGCCCAAGTTGTGTGGTGTCAGCCGGTGGACAGGCTTCAGCAGGTAGTGCCATCTCGCACACCGTCAGCACCCCGGAGTTGGCCAACACCAAGCAGCAGTGTGCCCAGGGCTACAGCAATGCCACCCACATGCTGCGGAATCAGCTGTCCCGCCCACCGCCCCCTTACCCCACCTTCCGGCCAGCCACGAGCACGCCCGATCTGGCCAGTCACCGCCACAGGTGCATGGGGGGCAGCAGCCCAGAGCTCGTCAGCCGCAAAGTGCAGCTGTCGGTCAAGACCTTCCAGCCAGACAGCTCGACGGTGGTCCGTCAGTCCATGGTCCAGGAGGTCAGTGAACCCCTTACGGCTGCCAAACGCCATTCAGCCCTTGGCAAGCGACACAGCCTGGAGGTGATCAGCAGCATGGTGCGGGGCATGGAGGCCATGGCCCTCAAGACTCTCAACGCCCCCCTGCCTCGCAGGAACACAGTGAGGGAGCAGGTGGCTCCGTCTCCTCCCCAGCCAGCCCCTGAAATGGCCCCATCGAAAGCCCCCGAGGATACTTACCGGCATAAGAAGACCCTCTCAAATGCCACCATGCTTGTCCACAGCAGCGAGAGTGAGGAAGAGGAGGAGGAGACACCCGACCTGGATGTCCAGATCCCGGGGCTCAATGAGGACATTGGTGCCCAGCTCCAGGCTGCCCTAGCAAAAATCCCCAACAAGCCCCCCCCTGAGTACCCTGGCCCCCGGAGGGCAGTCAGCAATAGCACTCTGCGGCAGAGGAACCAGGCATTGGCTGAGGAGGCGGCACAGGCCCGGATGACTAAAGCAGGCCACAATCAGGGTGGTGCCGGGGCTCTTGCGCGCTCCGAACAGCAGGCCAGCCTCAACGGTGCCGGACTTGGTCCCTCCTTATCTGAGCCTGACCTGACCAGCGTTAAGGAGCGGGTGAGAAAGGAGCCAGTGAAAGAGCGGCCTGTGTCTGAGATGTTCTCCATTGAGGACAGTATCGTGGAGAGGGAGATAATGCAGAGGGTAAGCTTTGGAATTGCCCAGTTGTTATAATTATGCATTTAGCAGGTACAGTTATCCAAGTGACTTAACACTGCTTACTTTTTTACAATCTGTATATACACCTGCACTTTTAATTGAAGCAATTCAGGCTAAATACCTCACTCAAAGGTACAATGATGGTGGGCTATCAACAAATTGAACCTGCAACTTCTTAACTCCAAACTAATTTCCCCAATGCAGTTACTTATTGTACTTGAGCACATAGCCTAATGGCATATACTGTACTATAGTTTTTTTTTTTGTTCTTTCTGATTCTATATTTACGTCCATAGTATTTCATGAGGTTGTGGCTTTCACTGATCAAGAGTGGCTGCTATAAGCCACATAGCATAATGAGCAGCTGCCAAATTGAAAAGTAAGGCAGGTAGGATGTTATTGAGTAAAATCTGCAAATGTCTCGAAAATGTGAACATTCCATAACAACAAACCCCCCCCCCCCCACACACACACACATTGCACCCACACATTCACCATCTCTAATTACATTAATCTGAGGCTTCAACACTTGAGGTACTTGAGAGATTACACTGTGTTGCTTCATGTTTTGTGCTGTTATGAGTCCTGAGGATGACATTTGACACAGTAAATTGTTTAGGTCAGTGATTAATACAATGCAGAAGTACAACCAGACCCATTCCCAGGTCTTATGGGCTACAGGAATAAAGCTCTCTCACCTGTAAACTCCATCCATCCATCATCACCCGCTTATCCGCAGGCGGGTCGCGGGGGCAGTAGGCAAAGCCGGGTATTCCAGGCGTCCCTCTCCCCAGCAACGCGTTCTAGCTCCTCCTGGGGGATCCCGAGGCGTTCCCTGGCCAGGAGAGATATATAATCTCTCCAGCGGGCTCTGGGTCTCCCTCGGGGTCTCCGCCCAGTTGGACGAGCCCGGAAAACCTCCAAAGGGAGGCGCCCGGGAGGCATCCTGATCAGATGCCCGAACCACCTCAATTGGCTCCTTTCGACGCGAAGGAGCAGCGGCTCTACTCCGAGCTCCCTCCGGATGTCCGAGCTCCTCACCCTATCTCTAAGGCTGAGCCCGGCCACCCTACGGAGAAAGCTCATTTCGGCCGCTTGTATACGCGATCTCGTTCTTTCGGTCACTACCCAAAGCTCGTGACCCAACCAATGGTTGGGACGTAGATCGACCAGTAAATCGACACACCACAACGGTCCGGTGCAACGCCCGCATTACCGCATTACACCTGTAAACTGGGTGTGCTAAATCCTGAATCCTTCAGCATCGTGTACTGTGTGTATGGATGGCTTTGAATTTTAGAAGTATTTACACATAAATACCTTGTCGATCTTGAAAGATTTCTGTTCAAACTATCTTATGGTGGATATTAACCCAGGAGTGTTTTGTGAATAACAGTGCTCTTTAAAGTATAGTTTTTTTTACAGAAAAAAGCTTCTTTGATCATTTGCTTAGTCAAGTAACATTAAGAATACATGGATATTTCTGCAGGAAGCTACAAAGACAGGAGACAACACCTTGAGATCCAGAAAACACATGGGAATTGTGTGGGAGCCACAATCCTACTACTGCTGAGTAAACCTAGCCTAACACCTAGCTATCTATTTTGTAACCTAGTTTATGTTGTGTGGTGTCACCCCTCAATTATTCAATTATTAGTTTTGTTAGGAAAAGGACAATTTTAGAAAACAAGCAAACTGCGTCTGTTGGCGAGGCAACAAACTGTTGGCAGTCCAATGGTAGAGGAAGCTGGAAGGTACAAAATCCTTGATACAAACAGATGGTTTAAAAAATGAAATATTCATATTTCTAACTAAAATTCCATCAGGCACACAGACCAATCTGTAGGTCTCCTTTTTCTCAGTGATGCATTATTTTCACAATATGTGTACAAAACTAAAATTAATGTCACAAAACTGTCAACGGTCTCATCTTCAAAAACGCTGCCAATTGCTGTTGTCTCCTCCCCTTCCTGTCAGATGGTCTTTTAAACTTCCTGTTGAGGGAGGGACTGCTCTGCTGGACATTGTTAATGTTGCAGTGCATGACAAACAATAATTTGTGAGTTTATATCCCCCCAAGAATGGTTGTTTTGGAGCATCAAGGATCCTGGCTTAAAATTACTGGAGATTTATTTTGCTAATCCCATGTGACCCTCAGTAAGTAGCTCAGGGTAGATCAATGCTATGGGTAAACCAAAGGGTTAATAGTTTAAAAGTTCTAATAGGATCAGAAGTAGCCCAGACAAGCTGGGAAGGGAACTCCATAGTCACATACCGAGACCAGGAATGCCATACCGTAGTCCCCCAGAGGCGGAAAAATACAAGCGTGCCCAAGCATTTAGCTGCACCACAACATGGTAATGACAGCAGGCATGTCCTCTTTCCTCAAGACGCTGGAGAAACAGAAGATGTCAGTGGACTCTTTGAAGAGGCCTCTGATGATGGCAGCCCTCAATGGGCTCTACATGGCCCGCATGCCGGTTCCTGAGAGCCAGCGGGAGGACGTGGCCAAATGCTCCACCGATGAACGGGTAAAGCTGCTGAACTTTAAGTGTTCTTTAGAAAGCTGCATTAAATTGATTAGACATAGTTTATTTCAAAACAGGTCTGTCTGACATTTGAAGGCATTTTATTTAGCAGCTGTAGAATATACTTTTTTCTTCTTCTTTTTTTCCCCATTTTGATACATTGGCACTTTTCAGGCAATTGGCAAATGAATGTCTAATTACCTAACAAACATCTCTGCATTAGCTATTTACTGCCACTGGACTGTTTTTTTGGGACTGATACTCCCATCAAAAATCAAAGAGCCGCACAGGAAGTGATACATTTTTAAGTATTCAGTGCAGCATTAATATGTAAGAAGGCAGCGGGTTGCAGCCTGTAGTGAAATACTGGCCTACTTGAATTTGGTGAAGAATTGCTTGGAGAAGAAAAGTTGAAGATTGATAACAAATATGTCTGCGTTACCGAAGGAAAGACCAGTGCCTTGTTTCACAAAACAGAATTACCAAGTTAGCTAGATAACTGCACTGAGTAAAATCCTCCCAAATCAGTAAAAGTAAAGTGTACTTGATGTTTTTCTCCTTCTTACAGTCTATCAAGAGGCAACCCTAGTCCAGGAGTGTCAAAGATAATTCTGTGTTTTTCTCCATCTGGATGTGATTGTACAGTCTGGTCAATTACTAAAAGTCTGCCTGAATATTCTCAATGGTGAAATGCTGAGTGCCTCTACAGCATGGCCATCTACATCCATTAAGCCTGCTAATGAATCCACTTATGTAGTTAGGGGTTTGGATGCAGCACCCAGGAACCTCTCTGGCGATCCTGTACTACCATTGCCAAACCTTTTAGTAGTGTACACAGGTGGTAAACTAATGTACATTTATGGTTTTGCCAACTCAAAACTCAACTCAACTTAAAGCTTGATTTTTTCCTACCTCCCTAAAGATTATCTTGTTTCAAACATTTAAAATGAATAGTTTGGAACATTATTCAGAATAAAGAGCACTGATGAGCTCAGTAATCACAAAGGACTTGGTAGGCCAAAGAAGACCTTAAGTTGATTGACAAAGAATTATCGCCAAAATGAAGAAAATCCCCCAAACACCTGTCCATCTGATTAGAAACACTCTTCAGGGGTCAGTTGTGGATGTGTCAGTGACTTTTGCGGGCTGACAATGAAGTAAATGACCAGTTAATGTTATTGACTCACCAAAGCAAAACCATTCATATAAATAAAAAACATTTAGCTTCTGTGGACTGTACAATTTAACATCTGCCCAAGAATATGAATACATAGTTTCCTATAGGGGTTTTGAAGAAAGGGATTTATGAAGAATATTTTACTTCAGTCTGCTCAGGGCTCTGATTTACGATTAAAGAGCTGCAGGTCCAGATGTCGGTGTACTCCATATTGGAGGTGTTTCTCCATGTTCTGCAGTGTAAACATCTGGAGCAGACCCTGGAGGGGGAGCGCATTTTCACGGAGTATGAGCAGATCCCCAAGAAGAGAGCCGAATGCACAGCTGCCACGGCAACTCTACCCGAGAACATTGAACGCAATCGCTTCCGGGACGTTGTGCCATATGAGGAGAATCGTCTGGAGCTGGTCCCCACCAAAGAGAACAACACTGGCTACATCAATGCCTCACACATCAAGGTGAGCACCTTCAGCTACATCTCATCACTTTTACCAGCCTAGACAAAGGAAGGGCACCTACTGTTTTTGTACTTCATTACTTCACATTGAGGTTAATTCACATTTGTCACTTTGACTCAATCCATTGACTAAGCCAATCATAGTATTTAGTTGAATAAAATGACTGTTGATCTTAGCTTTCTAACTAGCTTATTCTTAACATTAATATCAACTAGTAGTTTCTCAACATGATCATTCATATAAACTAGAACCTCAGAGAACTGAACACAGGAGAATAAAGTTTGTTCAGAATTCTGAAATGATCAGAACTCTGAGTGCTGTTGAGATACATAAGCTGGGTATACACTGTGCAACATCGGCTGTCCTTTGTGTTTGTTTCATGTCACACTGTGCTATGTACCCCCGACAATATACTGTCTTTCATTGATATTACATTGTGTCACATAAGATCAGAAGAATTATAGCTAACACTTTACTTGAAGGCTTCTACAGGGATCTTTATAACTCCTTCATAAGCACATTTACCGCACTACATAAGCATTCATAAGTGATTATGCCAATAACCGCATATGGTGTGTTATGACAACATTGATGCAGCAAGTGACATTACCATGACATACCAAGTGAACTGACACAAGGTCCTTATGTCAGTTAAGCGCTTATGTTCTATAGCTCCTATATAGGAGCCTTCACATAAAGTGTTATAGACCCAATTCTATAATAAGAGCATCCTACAGTTAGTCATCTGACATCCAGCTGTTGGAGTAGCCCCAGTGCTCTTCACCCAGGGGCCAAATGTGGCCCACCATAGAGGTCCTATGAGCCTTTGATCATTGAGAAGAAAATCTTATCATTCAGATTATTCAAACATTGTGTACACAGTTGAGTCTGTATCTGCATAGTTCCAATTATTGTGACCCACTACTGATAGGCAAGGTATCTACACACATTTACAAGGCACCATTCATACATAACTTTATAAATAGAACTGTATATGGGAAATATGTGATGCACATGTAGCATTTTCTCTTTTAAATTACTATGATGAATGCTGGTTCAAGAACAGTATATCTTAACTTACGCCATCTTGTACTTACCAAATAATTGTAAAAAATATACTTAAAATATACTTTAGTTGATACTTATGAATATCTGAACTGCTATGTGTAATGTTAATATCTGAATGGCTATCAGTTCCAGTCACCAGTCATCAGTTATCAGTTCCAGGTTAGGTTGTATTCTCCAAACCCTTTTGTCTGGCCTTTATCTAAACATTATCAATAATTGTGTCCATCATGCAGTACATAAATCAATTGTTTTCTCACTTATCATGTGGAAGACTATGCATACTTAAGCATGTGTGCTTGTGTCTGTTTGTTTGTCAGTTAGTTATTTTTCCCAACCGTATGGTGCGGCCTTTTACTTAAAGGTCCCATATTGTACACCTTTCCAGTGTTTTATTTTTGATAGTGATATCCATAAGATGTTTGTGTGGTTTTAAGTACCAAAAACAATCTCTATCCAGTTTTACATGTCTGTTCTCCAGCACTTCTCATGAGCTGAAAAATGGTGAATGGAATTCCCAGGTAATGCAGTCCAAAGGTCCGTTAAGCTAGTAACCTTTCCTGCCTGCCCGCTCAATGTGTTTTCACTGAAAGGGCTGAATAATGAGTAATTTGTGGGGATCCTGAGTAAACCTCTTATTTGTACATCTGAAAAAAATCCCCAGCTTGGCCTGGCAGCTTTCTGTGGTCATGGGGTATAATGTGTTCCAAAATTGGTATTGCAATTTGTTATTTACATGGAATACATTTTAGTGTTGACCTAGGTGATATGGCTGAGTGTCTTCAGCCACTGCAACAGGAACAAGAGGTAGATAGATAGATAAAGAACATTCCTTTCCACAGCCATTCACGTAATGGTACAACACATAACATATAATATGATGCAACAAGATACAGCATACAGTATTTTGCATATATACAAGATAATTGTGCTAACACATAGAACCACACAGTACATCAAATCAGATGGGACAGAAACTCAATGTATGGAAATTATGGTGGGGAATTTGTTGAGGATTATTGCGGTGGGAATAAAACTCCTGACGCAAACCTTTTTTCAACTGAGGGTTCTGTATCTATGTGATTTTAAGGAGTTTGTTTTTATTTTTGACTGAGCGTTTTTGGCTGTACCATATAATAGGATGAGTTCAATAATGATGCAGTATGAGAGGAGAAAGTGGTGTTGCACAAAGAGGTTTTTGAGTTTATGGATGATTGAGAGTCTCTGTTGGCAATGTTTCAGGGTGTCCATTGTGTGTTGATTGAAAATTAGGTTATTGTTCAAGGTAATATCCAGGTTCCTGATCGTCTCCTCTATTTTAACTGCCTCTCCATGTATAATGGTAGGGCTGAGGATGTGGTCAGGTGTGGTGGGGGGTGGGTTGAAAAACAGCTCTTGTTTTGGAGAGCTGGAGGATGTTATTGTCACACCATATGTACAGTTGGTAGGCAGAAAGAGAATTCTTGTCATTGGAAGGATGGCAGTGTCATCTGAGTATTTAAAGTATGTGGTGACATAGTAACAGGGGATGGACTATCCCTCTATCCATGACAGTCATTTGCATACAGCATATACTGGAATTAACTATGTACACAGTCTTAGGGTGCTTCAGTGTTAGATGGATGAGAGTGTGTTGTTTACCTGGCTGGGATCTGTTGCTGAAAAAGTTGTGAAACCAATGAATGAGTGGTCAAGGAATGCTAAGGTGGTGGAGTTTTTTTTTATTTTGAAGAGGACCTGTTCTTTAGAATTAAATGGTCAGCCAGTTGTCTTCTTGTTTTTTTTTTGGTAGTTGTCATTTGGTAAATGATGTGCTTTGGCAGACTACTGTGATATGCTGCAATCACACACGTTGGGAGTGAAAAGTAGGGGTGGTGGGATACCCTGATCCCCCTCTGAAAAACCCAATCAAAACATAAATACATAAAGTAAATGCAAGGACAAATTGGCTTGCAATTATTTGAATATCCTACCCCAAGTAAAAAGAATCAATTGCATTTTATATTTCCCTGCAAGTACGCAGCCCTGGTTCAAGACTGCTCTGCATTTTCATTCAGGTCACAGTGGTTTTTGGCTCTGTACTCCGGCACATTGGATTTGAAACAAACCAATGAATATGGAAAACCAACTTATTAGGTTTATGCAATGCATATAATTTAATATTACAGATTTCCCAACTCAACCACTGGGCTATGAGTTTGCTAGCCAGCTGGTTATGTTAGGTAGCAAGTAGTTTATTGCTAAAAAACTGTACAAAGTTTAACTATGGGCTACTGGTTAGCTAATAATCGTCTTTCAGTAAAATCCATGTTACTGCCTTGATGTTCACGGTCCTCAAACACTCAAAAGCTACAGGGGGTGCAAGTTCAACCTTCCCCTGTCTATCAAGTAAATCGACACCAACATGATGAAAGATATATAATCCCCAAGATTGCTTGCTATAATGTGGGCATCAAAAAAACGTAGCTTAACGGTACAACCAATTTGCCCTTGTGTGTATTTTGCTCCATTGATGTTGGTATGCACTGTTATCTCCCCCTCCAGGTGATGATCACTGGGGAAGAATGGCACTATATCGCCACTCAGGGGCCCCTGCCAAACACATGCCAGGACTTCTGGCAGATGATCTGGGAGCAGGGAGTGAATGTCATCGCCATGGTTACAGCTGAAGAGGTACAGTGAGCATTTGTAAATATATCCTGAATTTAATTTGTAGAGGGAAAAGCACATGTTCATTTCACATACAACCTAAGCATATTGTCTATTAACTGTTGTGAAACTCCAAGTAGATTAGGGAAGAGGGATGTCATATGCTCAATTTTCTTGTTCAACAGTAAAATTCAACATATAATTTCAATGATGTGTCCTGCACAATATACGGTTATTGAATTCTAAACAAGACCATTTACTCTATTTCTCTTTACTGTCAATGTGATTGCTCAATTGAAGCCCTCACCTAGCGCAATTAGCCTGTGTGTTTAGAGATGTTCTGATATTTTGCTAGGCTTCTTAAACCCTGCACTTTCAATAAAGAAAAAACCTGTATTCTGAGGAATTACATTACATGAATGGATGACAATAAATAAATATGCATTTCATTTACAAAATATAAAATGACTGCCATATAACCATATAACTAAACTACCATCAGATTGGTAGAGGTGCACTGCATGTTGCTTTTTCGAGGCAGAGGCACAAACCATCCAAAAAAAGGAAGTCAGTTTCCCAAGTTACATATGAAATGCATGCATGCAAATACACTGTACAAATACACCTTAAATATGTAGAGTGAGCTCCAGAATTATTGGCACCCTTAATAAAAATGAAGAAAAAGGCTGTATTCTAACGCCGTAACACCGATAATAACCTATTTATGTTCAAACATTATACTCCTTTATACTATACAACTAATATATAAATACATTATACATTATACACAATATACATTTATTAATATGTTCATGTCTTATTAAGTAATCTAATTTATTCTGAAAACCAAATAATTGTTATTGGCACCCATAACAATTATTGTAAATAAAATAAAATTAATCTCAGTCTAAAGGCACTTTATTATGTATTTATTAGACTTATTTTTTTTACTGGCCTTCTGTCGCTGTAGTCTATCCAGATTTGACGTGTTGTGTGTTCAGAGATACTCTTATGCATACCACTGTTGTAATGTGTGGTTATTTGTGTTACCGTCATCATCCTGTCAGCTTTGACCAGTCTCATAGGTCTCCTCTGACCTTTCTCATTAACAACGCATTTCTGCCAGCAGAACTGCTGTTCACTGGATGTTTTTTGTTTTTCTCACCATTCTCTGCAAACTCTAGAGACTTGTGTAAGAAAATCCCTGGAGATCAGCTCAAAGATACTCAAACCACCTTGTCTGGCAACAACAATCATTCCACGGTCTATGTCACATTTCAGCTGGTGTACAGGTCTACCTAATAAAGTGATCACTGAGTGTATAGTGTGTCAATTCATCACTTCTCGTTTCACTGGTGTATAAAAATTAAAATCCCTTTCGTATCCATCAGCATAGGAAAAGCCGAAGAACTGTCAATTCAGAAGAGGCAGGTGGTAATTGACCTGGTCAGTATGTCTGGTAATAATATAAAAAATACTAGGGCTAGCACTAGTTAGAGCAATAATATAAAACTAACAACATATGGAATGGTAACTCCCAAGTGTACATTGTCCCCTTGGACGATGAGGAAACTGAGGGAGGGAGGCCATAAAGAACCAAACGATCACACTTTAAGAATTGCAGGTTGCATCTTGGTGTCACCAAGTCACAAAAGAACTATAAAATGGCACCTCCATACCAACAAGCTCTTTTGGCAGGGTGGCAGGAAGACAGCCTTTACTAAGCAAAATAAAGATATCCAAGCATCTGGAGTTTGCTAAACCTCATTGGAATTATGAATATAAGTCCTATGGTCAGCTGAAATTGAATGTTTTGGCAAAACACATCATCAACATGTTTGGTGGCAAAGCAGGAATGCATACATGGAGAACCGTACCTCATACCTACTGACAGATATGATGGCATTGATTTTTTGAGGTATTTTGCTTCGAGGGAACTCTTTAAGATCAATGGTACAGTGAATTGAAGTACCAGGACATTTTAGTAGAAAATCTTGTCTCTGCTAGAAATCTGAGACCTGGTTGTAGGTAGATTGTCCAGCAGGACGATGACTCGAAACATACAAGAAAATCCACACAGAAATTATTAAGTGAAAACAACATCCATGTTCAACAATGGGAATCTTAATCCAGACTTAAATCGCATCAAAAACCTGCCGTCTGAACTAGAGAAGGGGGTTCATAAGCTAGAGATATGATTCTGAAAATTTCTGGAAGAATGGTTGATCAAAAAATCCCTCCAACCATGTCACAAATTATAGGAAAAGTGTCATGACTATCATCTTTGATAGAGGTGACAAGTATTAATCAATGGGTGCCAATAATTCTGAATTTCTGTCTGAATTTCTAATTCTGGAGCCCACTGTACACTGTATTGTCCATCTCTGATTTCAGGAGGGTGGCAGGTCGAAGAGCCACAGGTACTGGCCTAAGCTGGGCTCCAAGCACAACTCAGCCACTCACGGCAAGTTTAAAGTGACCACGAAGTTCCGCACGGATTCGGGCTGCTATGCCACCACGGGGTTAAAGGTCAAGCACCTGCTGTCTGGGCAGGAAAGGACGGTGTGGCACCTACAGTACACTGACTGGCCTGACCATGGGTGCCCAGAATATGTCCAGGGTTTCCTCTGTGAGTGCTGAACAAATCATTGTCAATTACAATTTTCTCTGTTTTTCCATGTACAGGGGGGTACATTGTCTGTTACAATGAATCCGTATGTGATCAAAGCAAACCTGAACTCTAAATGGTAGAGTTAAACATGAGACCTTTCAGAAAAATTTTAAGCAAGATTGCTTTTTATTTTTATTTTTTACTGTTTATAAATTTGAAAAAATGAAATGGACCCTGTGCAAAAGTTTGGGAACCCATTTGAATTATTCTTTGTTACTTTTTCAGAAGATCATTACTCAGGCCCAGACCCAGGTGATTTATTTGTTATGGATTCAGTTCATTCCAGGGCTGAATTTTTTATTTTGAAGTAATTCCATGCCTTCTAAAATATCCAACTGCAGTGACTGTTCTGTCTTGTGTTAACAACCATGGGTTCCTGTAAACATTTGTCCAAGGATTTCAGAATTACCACCAAGAAGGAGGCTACAAAAACTCTCAATGTTTCAACTACCTTTTTCCACTATTATAAGAAAATGGAAGATAAATGGAAAAGGCAAGGAGAATGGCCTGAGACATGGTGAGAAATGCTCAGAAGAAATCACAAATCATTGTAAAAGAGCTGCAAAAAGAGTAGCAAACAGGACAACAATACAATGTACTTTAAACAACAAAAACCTACATGGCAGAGTTGCCAGAAAGAATGACCACAACACAAAATTATATATCTGAAGTTTGAAAAAGAAAACATTGAGAAGCTTGAAGCCTTTTGGAACAATGTACCTTGGACTGACGAAACCACCACCAGAGAAAGGTATGTTTGGTGAAAAAAGGGTGAAGCCTTTGTAGAAAAGAACACCTTGCCAACTGTGAAGCATGGAGGTGGATCCATTATCTTTTGGGGTTGTGTGGCAGCTGGGGGCACAGGAAATATTGTCCGAGTGGAAAGAATAATGGATTCCACCAAATATCAAGAAATTCTAGAGGCTAATGTTCAAAGGTCAGTCCAGACATTGAAGTTGAAGAGAGGTTGGGTATTCCAGCAAGACGATGATCCACAACATACCTCAAAATCAATCAAGAAGTACCTTCAGGAAAGACAGATTTTGGAATGGTTTTGGAACGGCCACCACAGTCCCCAGACTTGAATATTATTATAAATCTATGGAGAGATCTCAAACATGCTGTGCATACAAGGAGGCATAAGAATATTTTTGAGCTAGGAGTTCTGCCAGGAAAATGGGGAAAAATTCCGAAAGCGAGAATTGAAAGACTCTTAGCTGGCTACAGGAAGCGTTTACAATCTGTTCGAGTTGCAAAGTACTAACTGACAAGGTTCCCAAACTTTTACACAGGGCCTTTTTCCTTTTTTTATGATGTTGAAACTGTAAAAGATTTCAATAAAAAGTAATCTTGCTTTAAAATTTGAAGAAATTTTTGTACCATATAGAGGTCATGATTGCTTCTGTTACTTAGATATAAATTGTAAATTTAGAAAATGCTTCAGAAAGCTATGATTCAGCATAGATTTATAACATGATTAATCTGTTTAGAACAAAGGTAGTATGTGTATTTGGGCCTGCATACTTATTTGGCCATATTTGGTCATATCAAATGACATGCATAATATTGTATTTGTTTATGGTACAGAATGTCAGATAGCCGTAATTGTGAATGTCTGTTCAGGACCACGCACTGTGAATACTGCATCCAATTTGTACATGTCTGATGTTGTCACCAGCATACCTTGAGGAGATCCAGTCTGTGCGTCGGCACACCAACAGTATGCTGGACACTTCCAAGAGCCTGAACCCGCCCATTGTGGTGCACTGTAGTGCAGGGGTAGGGCGGACTGGCGTGGTCATCCTGACCGAGCTCATGATCAGCTGCCTGGAGCACAATGAGGTAGGGAGATGGTCGACCCCAGCAACAGCCTAACAATGCCCTAACAACACCATAGCAGCCGTCTAGCAACAACCTAGCAACCACCTACAAAGAGAAGGCACACCATAGTATTAGCAATATTTGCGGTAGTAGTCTACCATCGGAGATCTCAGAACCTGGCAAAATCATCTTGCAGTTACCTATTTTGTTATATTGGGAGCTAAATATATATACATACAATATCATAAAATTGATAATTATTTGCAATGAAGGATAGGTATTGTTGTGACACTATGTGTGTTATCACTGGTTTGCTGCTTTTATCATTGTTATAAGAAATACACTTTGGCTACTTGGTTACTTGTCTAATTAGCCTAATAAAAATTAGACCAGGTGGTGGACAGTAATAATAATAAGAAGAAAAAGATGATGAAGGGGGTAACTGATAGTACAATACAACTGCAGGATATTTGCACCATAAAGTCCAATACAGCTACTTAATAGAGACTGACATAATTATTATTTTATAACCATCAGGAGGATCCATTTCAGCCTCTTATTATGTAGCTGTATTGGACTTTCCCCTACAAATCCTGAATTTGTAAAACCATAAAATTGCCCAAAGTTAATTTTTGATGTAATGAAGGGCTAAATGCTGAAGAAAGGACAATATCAAACAATATCAAGCATATACATATATGTATATCAAAAAAATATATTTCTTTTCCCAGAATGTGTTTGTGTCTTTTCTGTTGTAATATGCATCACAGACATTATTGAATGTGTCCCCTCTCCTGCAGAGGGTGGATGTTCCCGTGATGCTGGGTCGACTCCGGCAGCAACGCATGCTTATGGTCCAGACCATCTCCCAGTACAAATTTGTCTACCAGGTTCTGATCCAGTTTCTCAAGAACTCTCGTCTGATATGAGCCTATCTGGAGACCGCTCTTTCCCTTCTCTCCAGTCGAGAACAGACATGGTGTCGGTACCGAGTACTCTCCCCAGAAACAAGTGCATTTCACCCAGTACGTTTATTTTTTGATAAACGTTTGTGTTTCGTGTTTATCTCATTTTTTCAGTTGCATTTATAAAGGCTTTATATTTTTTGATAAGGCTACAGCCAGTTAGAGAGTTTGATAGGATCTGTCATCTTGCTAAGATGCTTCTCACTGGTGTATTCATGGATAAATTACGTATAAGATTGCAGTATGTAACATCTATGCAACAAGTTCTTACCAAATTAAACATATATGGATAAATTATCCTTTATTGGACTTATTATAGTGTTTCTGCATAACAAGAGATATCAAAAGAAACAAGAAAAAGCTATGTACGTCTTTTTAAAGATCTTCTAATGTATGTAAAATCCCAATATTGGTTGATCAAAAAGAAAAAATCTATAGTTGTTTTGTATTGAATATATATTTGGCATGTGGAACAGCAAGATGGCAAATAAAAAAGTTTACTAGTTGAAATACAAGGAAGCTATATAAAGGTTTTTGAAAAGTAAAGTAAATACAAATTAGTATGTGGTAATATAGTACCTTTCTATACCAGCAGAGGACAGCAAACACTTGTGCTAAAATCATCCTTTAAGGCAGGGGTGTCCAATCTTATCCAGAAAGGGCCGGTGTGTGTGCAGGTTGTTGTTTTAGCACAGGACGAAGACAGCTGATTCTACTCATCAAGGTCTTGATTAAAGACCACAATTAGTTCATTAGTATAATCAGGTGTGTTACTGCTGGGTTAAAACAAAAACCTGCACCCACGCCGGCCCTTTTAGGATAAGATTGGACACCTCTGCTTTAAGTAGAAACTCCTGTAGAAACTGTAGAAACCTTTACTCCTCACTCCTGGTCCTAGTAAGCCACAAGATGTGATGGCTTTTGTTGTTACTCTGCGCTTAATTTATCAATTAAAGCGGTAAATCACACAGCTCATATCACTGGTTTCTTGGGTCTGAATTGGTTGCTGATATTAAGGCAGAAATAAAAACCAGCACACCCTGCGACTCTCCAGGGACAGGAGCGAGATCCACTGCTTCAGCTTTCCAATGTTTTCAGTTATGGAAATGTGCTACGACAGATGGTTGTAAAATACATTGAAAACTTGTCAAGACATTTCAATATTTAATATTTTAATGTGTTAATTTATTTTCTTATTGACATTTACATAAGTTTTTTTCATGCATTTTTCTAGTGAATGCTGGCATTTTCAAGCGAATCTGGTGCCTAGACATCACTCTGAATACCTTTTACTAGCATTTTCTTATATAGTTGGAAAAACAGTTTACAGTTTCACCATTGTTTACTTGGTTTTTTAAAATATATATATATATATTTTGGAATCAGTATTTCATTTTCTAAATTCTCCTGAACTACTTTAAATTCTATAGGTATTATCAGATTTTGTATTGTGAAATGTTCATTTTTGAAGATGACATACTGGGTTGCAGTACAAGATGGCTGTATTTTTTCTTACTGAAGAATCCGTTTTAAATATAAACATATTTGACTTATCTCTTCAAGGCTGAAGCTGCCTGTTGTGTGAGGTTCTTGCCTTAATTGAAAAAGGTAAATGTAAATAAACCATCTACTATTATTAAGGTCACTGTTCAGTCATTGTAGCTGTATACTTAAGGGTCCACTTTTGGCATCAGTGTGTAAAGTTTGATTTGTGTTTTTTTATGCATTCTCTTTTTCCTTAAACATTTCACATATTCCATTAATAATTTCTTACACAGTTCGATACTTTTCCACTTTGATTTGATATTACTGTGTTGTCTGTAAAGTGTTCACATCCACAATCCACATACATTTCCAGTCTTCTTTCCTTTCTCACTAAAAGCTCTTCAAGTGACTTGGCAGAGCTCTGTAGTATCAGGCCATTAATTGTCATTTGTCTGAAATTATGCAAGGGTGCTGGTCTTTTCCCCAAGAAAAAGGGTGCAACCGCAAGTCTGACCGTAATTTTGAGGATGAGGTAAAATCCATCAGGGATGTGCTGGGCAATGCTTAAACAGGTGCGCTAGTCAATCTCTAAACCATTGTATAATTTGCATGAGACATGACCTTTGTGGCTGAGAATGGCATTTAGTGAGTGTTGCTAGTAGACCACCAGCTTTACTGCTGAAGGCAGCAGTTGTTGCTGCTAAAGGCCAGGGAAAATTGCCAGTGGTGTGTTTGCCTTCTGTTAGCAAATTTCAAATGGCTAACAAACAGGAAGCAGGCTGTAGATCCACTTTACCTGGAATATGTGTAGTTTGCATACTGTGAATATTCTGTTGCCCCTTAATACCTCTTTTATGCTGAAAATTCAGTTATACTGCTCAAGAGCAGGTTCTTGTTCCAGTCAAGAACTATCAGAGTATATCCTGACTGGCTGTAGTATGAAAGCATAATTCTCAGTCATCAAGGTCACGTATCATTTTTATACCATGTGACAAATTCAATTTAATTTTGACGTGGAGTGCCTGCATAGACCCTTCCAGGTTGTTGGTGAAGGCTGAGAAAATTAGAACACCTCTGGGCTGATACATTTCAACTCATGTGAAACACACAAAGCACAAGTGTACAATTTTCAGGAAACATTTAAAATGACAGAAATTGAAAGAAAACTGATATCTGAGCTTGGTTATCTAGAAATAACTGAAGGAGAGTAATGCTAAAAGCATCTGTATCTCTCAGGGCAGTGGTGTCAGTAACCCCTCCCCAATATACTCATCTTGTATTTTCTGCTAAATTTCAACTAGCTAACGAAACATAAAATGACCCCCAAGCTCAACTTGGAGCCATTTTATTTCAAATAAAGGCCGTTACCGGATAAACTAAGTGCCTAATACCGACTACAGACCTTATAATATAGTCTGTATTGTCGGTTTTTGTATTTATCCTTTATAAATATTTTTTAAATTCTGTGCAGAGGAGGAAGTACTGTCCTTGTATTATATGCCATTGTGGACGTGCAGAATTTATATGGTTTTGACTTGGTACTTATTAATACCATAAAAGAAAGAAACTATGCATGATTTCATATTCTAATGTGTGTATATATACTCAAATCGGTATATAAGCTTATGCTTTTCTAGTGTTTTTGCACTTCTTCCCTAATATGACAGTATTGTTTCACGCTGCGTTGCATTCCATGGCTGCAGTTCCCCTTGTCTCATGATCATGATTTTTCCAAACACTTTGATGTACATAGGTTTTGTATATGCTGTGTAAGTGCATTGTCTCTTTTCTGAAATGTACAATGCTGTCAATCTCGCTCATTATGCAATAAAGCATTATTTTACGTTTGTTTTTTCATCGTGTACTCTTCATCTGAGTCATATAAACATGAGCCTTGCAGTGCAGTGTACACCTGGCACACAAACTTGGCAAAGCAGATCAAATATGAATCAAGATTCGGCTTATTTCTTGCATCAAATGTTTTCAGAACATATTTTAGTGGACTGGTTAGGGGTAAAAAATATATATATAATAACAGTCCACAATATTATGTTTTGCCAAAACAAATTAAACACGGTCTACCCAATCAGGTATCAGTCATCCCTTGTTCTCATTAATCTCATTGGCCATCTATCCAACGGAACCCACCTACAGTACCCTATATACTGTATTATAACAGGCGTCTTTATACAGGGCTAGCTGTAAGATGGCAACATTGTTATCTCCCCTCTTTATTCCCCAGTTTGGCACTTTACTTAGGCATACTTTCACCTCGACCAGGGGTGGACAATTCCAGTCCTGGAGGGTGTATGCAGGTTTTGTTTCCACCAATTACTCTGGCTAAATGAGTTAATTGACCATATACACCAACACTAGTTCACTGAGATTAGATCACAGAAAAACCATATCATACAGGGACACAAGAACAGTCTTTGGCATTCATGCATTCATCAAGAAATATAGCTAAAATGTCAGATGGCATAATGTTAGATCCAATTAAGTAATTAAGACCAGCATGAAAACCAGAAACTGATACAGCCCTCATTGCCCACCTCTGACCTAGACACTACATTGAAACTTTAAACTATTCTGCTTGCTTAGAAGAGGTGTGCTTATTGATATATTTTATTCTTTTTGAATGATTGAACTTTTAATTCAGATTTTCCTACTATTGAAATCAATATGAATGCTCAGACGCTAGTGTGGTATTTTATTGACACATTTTTTTAAACTGCCATTACTCCTTCAGGTTTTACACTACATCCACATATTATACATCAAAATGTTCAGCGTTTGAATTCGGAGCATTTGTTTTGGGACAGTTCTTCTGTCTAATCTCTAATAGACTTTTCTGCAGTTCAGCCAATCCACATTCTTTGTGCAAATTAGATGTGTACATCATGGTACCCTGTGATGTCACAATTGCCTCTGCCCTCGAGCAGAGTTCATAACTGAACATGCATTATATGCTGCCATGAAACCAATTGCCTTACATTATGCAAGTAACACCTCACCTGTCATTGGCTGTTATAAACGACTTGCAACCACCTAGCAACTGATTAGTAATACCCTAGCAACTTATATATATATATAATTTAGGCTTTATAGACTTTCATTAAACATATATGCTTATATGGTTGATATAGTTCCATTAAACCAATTGCCTTGCATGATGCAGTAACACCTCAACTCTCTGATTGGCTGTTATAAATGCCTACCAACCACAGAGTAACACCTTAGCAACGCCCTAGCAACAATCTCGGACACCTTAGCAACCATCCAGCAACACCCTAACAAACATCTAGTAACACCTTAGTAATCAATCATTAGTAAATTAAGAAGTATTAATTCTGCACTCCAAATGATTAGCCTTTATTAGATTATTATCATTGTCTGAAGTTAGGTGCATTTGTTGAATCCGACGGGGTACACTTAGATGAGCCCTTAAAATTAGGAATACAAAAATGATCTTGCAATATAGTTCCTGTTGTACACAGGGAAAATGCAAGAAACCACAGTGAAAACTGTTGAAATGAGAGCAAAGAATGCTATGTACATTTACTCCCTTAGAAGAGAATAATTAATCAAATGTTTAGTATGTCTGTAGATTAGAAAAGTATATTAGAAGTGAATATTAATGAAATGTTTAGTTTGTCTGTATATTTTCAATGATTACTGCTGCTTAGTTCGTCTTATAAAAGCGAAAGATACAGAGTGACGTGTATGGATGACGTGTTAGAGGGAGGGCATCCAGAACTTTCTGAGGTCTGGTAGTTTGCCAAGAGCAGGTGCGGGGTGAAGTGAGGACACGTAGTTGGCAGAATGCCCTGAACTTTGTACAGAGTTGGCAGAGCATAAGGACCGTTGGCAATTTGCCACAATGACGTTGTGGGAGGAGCGTTGGGAGGAGTTACGATAAGAAAAGTGTGGGTGATTTGCCAGAATGCGGTTTGAGGAGGAGTTGTAGGTGGAGTAACTGTGTATAAAATGGGTGTACAAATGCCAGTCGGGGTTCAGTTCTGGAGAGCTGATCCGGCTTTATGCACGTGTGCTAATAAAGTCTGATTTTCCTGAAGATCTTGCTGCCTGGTGTCGTCTTTTCCCTCGCGAAGATGTTTTTCGACAAATTGAAGATTTTGACTCTGTCGTTTCCTAGACACGACACTGTGTATATATTTTAGGCTGTAAGCAAAAGTAGGTTCATGGGCTCAGTGGCTTGGCTTTCAGAGAACCGCCCCGAACAGGGGTTGTTGGTTCATACCGTATTTTAGCTACATGACTGAGACTGAGATCACAGGGGTTACACTGCCAAGGTTAATTGGGGGCAGCAGGATTGTCTTGTAAATCTGGAGGCTTCTCGCTACAGAATTTGGGATTAATAGTGACCCAATGTGTTGCCACGGCTTCGATCTGACCCCATTTCATTTGGGTCTTTTGAGTGGTGAGGCAGTACCATGCATTTTTTTCACTGGACGGGCCACTCCTGAGAGGCAACAAAGCACTCACCACTTGGTATGGAGAACCTGAAGAATGGACCACAAAAAGTCTTGTCTTTCAGGGTTTTTATTCAGTGCTGATGCAGGACAATTTCAAACCAAACAGAACAAAGTTTGCTAAAAGAGATTGCATTCCTTCCTTGCCATGCGTTATTACAATACATAAAAGGACAGAGGAGCACCAATACTAGAGGCGCTATAACCCATAATCCTCCTGTAGTATGGGAAGTGAGCTGTAGACGGGTGTAGGCAGATGGGCTGCACTGCAAGCCATTGCATGCAGTGGAGTGTTTGGGTTGCAGTTGAGCGTAACCACAGCAAGCTATTCTGAAGATGGGAGTATCAGAAATGCATTGGGACAGAGACAGCCCAACTGGCTCCAGAACCCATCTGACCGAGTCAACAATGGTAAAAACAAAAATTATAATAATAATAAAAAGAATCTATGTAAAAGACCCCAAATTAACACTTTTCAGTTAAAGGAGTAACGTCTTTTCAGTAGAAAATATCCATCAAGCAACAAAATATTGTGCTTCATATATTACCTCTTCAAAACCTCAAATACTGTAAACTGCAACAGATCACCCAGCAGAAAATGAGAAGATCCTGGTATAATAAAGTACCATTCACATCATTGTAATTCTCTACAGCACTTGTTCTTAAACTGTAATATCAGGACCAAAATTAGAAATATTTGCAAAATATTTGGACCCAAATGCATTGTTTTTTGGAGACCCGCCACATACACGTACTAGCATAGCCAAGTGGACTATACTCATACACCTCATACACTCATACACACTAGTTTAGGAAACACTGCTCTACAGTTAAACTACCTCTTGGGACTGTCCACATCTTTAGTACTGTACGAAAACCACTGAATGGTGTAAAAGCATTCCATAAAGTTTGTAGCAGCCATTATGCAGGACAGGAAGTAGGGAGCACGCCTACCCATGCTACATTGTTACGAAAGAAGTGACCATGATGCGAAACGTGCCGTACGACACCGAAAACAAATGATCAGTTTTGTCATTTTGGCAGAAATTAACAAGAAGAGATGGGGAGGTTTAATAAGTGTTCTGTGAAAGCGAGTTTTCATTTCATGGGATGGGAGGGGATGGACTGGGATTGACTGGGATGGGAGTGGGTGGGGATTCCATGGCTGTTGCAAGGGTTTTCATTTCTGCAGCTCGATCTCCTGCTTGATCTCTGCAACGTAGTGGTGATCCTTCCCATGAGCCACCTCCATGATGGCCAAGGCCTGGGGAACACAGAGTGGCTCTCTCTCATTTCTGCCAGATGTGACATGCACACACTCAAACTCAATGAAGTGGGAAACCCATACATGTCAGTTTTTGTTCCAGCCACAGTTGCAACCCATGAAGTGACAATTGTTATTAATTATACACGTATAATCATCTACATATATAATAATATATATCAATAGATGACATGCTCTCCAAATAATGTCAGAAATAACTATGCATGAGTTATGCAGAATACATTTCCTTTGTCCTCAATCCCAAAACTTAAATCAGATCAACTAGTGCCTTACCTGAATTCTTATAAAGTGCTATATGAAAAATGATTCCTTTAGAATGTAAACGTTTATTGAATAAATTATAGACTGGTAATATCAGTGGCATTCTAATTTGCTTAAGTGTGAATGCCTGATTACTGAAACTAAAGTGTGCAGTTCATTCCACGAGGGCCTGTACATTGGCTGGTTCTTACAGAATAATCAGTTGGAAAACTGATTTTTCTGGTTTAAAGGTACGATGTTTGTGTTCAGAAATCGTTACAAGACCATTGAAAAATCACTTCCTATCATTGAAAAAGGCTCACTGACATTGATTCACCCTCTGCCTGTGTTTAAATTCGGGTTTCAAAATATACAGTTGACGGCCCGGCACATAACTATACAATAATTCAAGCTCATTGGTTGAAAATTGGTTCTATTTGCCACAGCCAATGGTGTTTCAATGTCAGCGCATTTACAGAAAAGGGGGAGGGATAAACAGTGTTGTAGTTTGAAGCTGAAGTTGCTGCTATTCCTCTCTTGACCGTTAGAAATCCGAAATTACCTACTTTACCTTCAAATATTCTGAATAAACGTTGACAAACTGGCTTTGCTCCCGTTTCATGCCATGGTAAACCTTTTTCACAGATGACACGTGCACTTGTATGTTAAAAAGGAATGAACAGCAGCAATATTGTTGATTTTTCTTGCAATGCAATTTCAGTCTTAACGTTTGCCTAATTCTATTATTTGCATCATGGATCCCAGAGGCTCCAGGCAGCAACAGCTCCTAACTACAAAACATGAAAAGGCAGCAAAGGCCTTGCTCAAGGGCCTAACAGCTGTTCGGATGTTATTGTGGCTACAACGAGGCTTGACCCACCAACCTAGTCCCAGTCATGTACCTTAACCACTAGGCCACAGGCTGTACCTTAGTATTTGTGAAAGTAACTTAATATAGTATAATGGATACTAAATCCACATTATAATGATTCATGATAACCACTCTAGAAAAAGGGAATGTGAATTCGACAGGATAGCTAATACTTTGAAAGAATCCTGGAATGATACGTTATGAAATCCACTGTTGCCACTAGATAGGAGACTGATCCTGACCTCTTTTTAATTGATCCAATAAGCAATAAATAATTTCAATAAGGACCTACTTCTTGGGAACCCCTCAACTATTTTTATGTGTCACAGCTGCTAGTTTTCCAGGCACACAATTTTAAAAATAGTTTTGACTCTGCAGGGACACACACTTCAAAATGTTCAGTGGTTATCAGTTACCAATGACCTATGGTGCTTAATGTATGCTAAAAAGCCCTCCAATTGGTTATCAATATCAGTAAGCCAACATTGCTAGGTCTAAAAGCAAACTGCTATTTTTAATGAGGTATAAGCAAGAGATGTGTAAGGCTGCAATAAAAAGGCTGAATGGGATTGCGCGACTCGGCTACCATCTTGTATCTATACTGCTCTTTCAGACCTTGATATTATATTAAGCTCTCCACATATTCCTGAGGTGTAAAGTTTCTCAAAGATTTTCCGACAGGGCACTGAACCCAAGGGAGGACGACAGGCCTAAATTCCCTTTGAGTAGTGATGGATGAGTAAGTCAACCAGGGCCTGATGCTACATGTTTCTGAGATAGCTTTCACAGAGCACTCCATTGATTACTCCAACTGAATAAATCAACTTGGAGAAAAGCAGCAAATCCCTTTTTATACTGTGCACGTTCATTACTTTGATTAAATAACCTGGACCTGCACCACTAACTAAAAAACGATCCTTATGTACTTTGAGACAATTGTGGTCATTTAACAGGAAGGAGAATTGTGAAACTGTAGAAAGAAGATCATTGTGTTACCTTCTTTAAGGCCTTTATTCCCATTGATTTCTTCTCCAGTCCCAAATACAGTCTGCCCAGCTTCAGGTACATGGAGGCCACATTAAGGGAGTAGGCAGGGTAGTGCATGCTAAAGGAAAAAGTAGTCACATTATCTGCCTGATCATCTTTGTTCATACATACAAATGCTTCCACCGTAAAGGACCGTAATATCAATGCAAACAACCAACAGATATTTATGATCATTGTTTCTTACCAGTTTTTTCAAAAAAATTTAAAAGCTATTATTTAAAAATTCAAGATGTTCCCTGGAGTGAAAAAACTCAAAGTTTGACAGAAAGACATATATACAGTACTCTGAAGAAGTCTTAGGCACCCTACACTTTATTATATATATGTTTATTTCTTCCTGTGTGTTAGTATAAACTCATTTGAGATTTCCAAATATTCATTTTCCAAGATATTTAATTTTACACAGACATCTTTGTATGTTATTAAAAAGTTACATATTACTGTAAGCTATTTACTAGTTTTTACATAAAACCTTGATCAAGCTGAGTTCAGAAGCAAGGAGCCAACCAAAGTCTGCAGAAGAACTGTGGCAAGTTCTCCAACATGCTTGGAACAACCTCCCTGCTGATTGTCTTATAGGACAGCATTGGCTATCTCAGAGAAGTGATGCAGTTTTAATGCAGGGTGGTCACAAAAAATATTGATTTGATTCAGTTTTTAACTATTCTGCCAAATTACGAAAATGTAATGTAAAATGTATAGTACATTTATTTAGGACCTTTCATTGAATTCTTTTTGAAAGACCTTTGAATCTTGTTAGTTTCCATCCATCAATTTGCATTATTTAAATGTCTTTTCTCATGTGCATTTTCTATGCAATACAGATAAAACCTTTTTTATGGTGCATGCCTGTGTGCCACCTGCAAGCAACCTACAACATGGCACTTAAAACTATATATTGGGGAGGTCTTTTGCAACAATATATATTTTACCCGTATGTATGCGAGGGGTTGAAGGGGGGCCTAGGGCCAGGTCCTCGACATGTACAAACTATCAGTGTATTTGCAGTAGTAGAAAGCTGTGGGGTCACAGACAGACTTATAGGGTGTCAGGTTTTACCTGTAGGGTTTGATGATTTTTTCCCCATAGGACATGGCTCCGTCCCAGTCCTCCAGGTAAAGGCACACACCCATGGCCTGGTACATCATGTGCAGCATGTATACATTGGTGTCCTCGAAGATGCTGCCCATCCTGTCCAGGCTAAGCTCACACATCTCCAGCAGCTCACTAGGCGGTACTGTAGAGTCAAGGAAAGATCTTGGGCACCCACTGTATCCCTACTTAACATTTTGGTGACAACTAAATGTAAATTCCGAGGATAATACTTTTTGAATCCAACTGAATTTTTACAGACAAAATTTCCTAAATCCAACATTACCCCGGAAGACACAAGTACCTCTCCTACTGAAGGCACATCTTATTTTGGAACCAAAATAGTCCTAATTTACTTGATGAAATGGCAGTACAAAAATTAGTATTTCTCTTACGTATACTATGAATCTAAGAACAGGTGTTGGGCATCTCACAACTCAAAAGCCCAACACATTCCTAAAATTCTCTTGGGTAAGAATACTACGAAGGTAATACATTCACACCCCCCTAATACATGGTTGCTAAGGCGTTGCTAGGTGGTTGCTAGAGTGTTGCTAGGTGGTTTCTATGGTGTTGCTAGGTGGTTGCTAAGGTGTTTCTAGGTGGGTGCTAGGTATTTATAACAGCCACGGCATAAGATGAAGAGTCATTACATAATGCAAAGCAATTGGTTTCATGGCAGTATATGAAACACTTCATGTATGAAGTCAGTTATGAACTCTATGGGTGATCATCATCCCTTTCAGTCGCGACTGCCAATTTCACATAAATCAATGTTTTTGTAAAATTTCTGGGCAGTTTTTTCATCCTCATTTTGTAGAACAATACGTATTCTGAATGTCTTAATGCCAAATTCAGAGTATATTGTTATTATAGCATTTTGTTGAAGTATTATAACAAAAATACAGTTTTTAAGCTTTTAAAATGCAAGATGTCAAAGTGAAAGTAACAATGGAGTTGTACCAGCTAGCTTGCCACCATTCACTACTCATACACAACCAGCTGCGTTCCTGGCTACATGGTAATGCATTTGCTTTCATGGGTCTGTATGTCTTAATGTCAAGAGTACATGTTCAGAGTAAAAATATAGTTTAAAGGATTTATACAGAAGATGATAGTTATAGCCCCAGAGTTTCATTAGGCCAGTGTCGGTAGTCTCCCAGCCACACAAAGCGGTTTTTCTAAAAAACATGGGTTTGGTGGCCCTCAAAATTAAACGGGGCACTGTTCCTTTATATCGGGAGTAGGGAGTTAACTTTGGTATTTGTGTTTGGTATTGTATCTTACATTCTCATCTTTCGATTAGCTTCTAAAACTCAACATACGTTTTGGGGGTTGCAATCACACAAATAAAGTTGAATTTCGAATAATAGTGTGTTGCTTTGCAATCACAGTAAAAAGCAGTTAAGCAAGAATGTGTCCAGCGGCTGTGGGAATTAACTGAGGTACATTTAATTTAGGAAAAGCATTTTAATCATATGATTAAAGAAGAAATCCTATATGCCCCATGGCAGCAGTTATCCTTACAATATAATGTTTAAAAAGAAAATGTGAGTCAATATACACTCACTTAACACTTTATTATACCTACTTATTTATGAAATTATCTAATCAGTCAATCATGTGGCAGCAGTGCAATGAAATCATGCAGATACGGGTCAGGAGCTTCAGTTAAGATGGGGAAAGAAATGTGATCTAAGTGACTTTGACCGTGGAATGATTTTTGGTGCCAGAGAGGGTGGTTTGAGTATCTCAGAAACTGCTGATCTCCAGGGATTTTCAAGCACAACAGTCTCTAGAGTTTGCAGAGAATGGTGCAAAAAACAAAAAGTTCTGCGGGCAGAAGCACGCTGTTAATGAGTGAGGTCCGAGGAGAATGGCCAGACTGGACGTGACAGCAACGCAAATAACCACACATTACAACAGTGGTTTGCAGAAGAGCATCTCTGAACACACAACACGTCAAACCTCTTAAGTGGACAGGCCTACAGCAGCAGAAGACCAATAAGTTAAAAAAAATAAAATAATAATAATAATAATAAAAATACCTAATAAAGTGCTCACTGAATGCATATCGTACAGACCCTGCTTCAAAAACAGTCCTGCAGTCTACCATGTTCGCTTCATGTTAGATTAGTATTAGTATAAACAGTAATGCTTCAATCTGATGAATTTAATTTATCCTCCCAAATATGATAGGGTTTAGTATCGCTTAAAATAAAACAGCCTGCTCCTCTTGGGTTGGAGCCCAACAGTGACACAGCTGGTGTCTGGACTGGAGGGTGAGTCAGAGGCCTGTTCTTGTGTCCGTTTCCCCTGAGGTCTAACGGAGTCGGCGTAACAAGTTCTGACAGGGTCATTTTTGTGTTGCCTGGTTCCCGCAGGGGGAGAGACATTCACCGCGACCTGAGAGAGGTAACACTGTTGACCATTCCAGTTATTCTGGTTTCACTATTCTGCAGAATTGGCAGCAAGGCTTGAATGTGAATGTGGCCACACATAGTCAATTTGAGATTCCAAATTTGGGTAGGAATTGGATATACTCACCGCCACATTGGGAGCCAAATTTATATAAATAAATAGAACATTCAAATTTACGGAGAAATGCGTCCAAACTAATTGGAAGGAACTTCATCATGTAGCAAGACAATGGCAGGACATTAGGGAGAAAAAGTGGAAAAAGTGGTTTTAGACTGTTATTGTTATTTACGTTCATTTATTTAAATGCTCTCTGTTCCAATACTTTTGCTCACCTAAAAATTGGTCTGATACCAAAGTGCTATGTTCTAAGTAGTTTAACACACCTAGCTGTAAATACCAGGAAATAAAACCTGAAGCTCGTGTTCATCTTTTTATCTCAACCCCAAATGTATTCAGTGTATAGCAAAAACAAAGGAATTGGCCTTGGCCTTGCTGTTCTAATACTTTTTGAGGGGACTGTATACCGCACAGTATAATAGTCTATACACTTCTGAGCTGCTCTGTCCACTGAAACACAAATCAACATATAGCATTCAGGACAACAGTATTCATAACACATTAAATTAAAATTACATATGAATCACACATATTAATCTAAATGCTGTTCTTAACCCTGGTTCTACAGAGGCATGGGGAATGGGTCAAGATCCTCTGCTCTACCCATATTACAGTGGTTTCATGTTTCATTAAGCCCTTCTGCCTTGGGAAATTTGGTGGCAATGTTCTGACAGTAGGGGGTAGGAGATTGTCCTATTTCTGGAGTAGGCCTACGTTAGAGGAACAGTCCACAAACACCCCCAAAACCATCAAAAGATACAGTAAACTAGAAATATTCAGAACTTTGTTAGAATACTAGATTATGCACTCAACGAGCAGGTCATTGGTTGTTAGAATAAAGAACACCCTGTAACTTTTTCGTTTATATGCAGAGTGTGAGTTAAAGCAGTGATTACTATTCCAATGAATACATACATCAATTGATCATATTCAACTGCTGCTTCTAGATGTGATTGGCGCACAAAATGAGTGTGCTGCTAATATTCAATAGAATATTCAATTAAAATATAATATTAATTGAATTTATGTATATATTATATATAATACTGCTGTTAAACTCACTGTTTGCCCAGTGCCAGCCAGAAGCAGATGGGCTCCCCCTCTGAGCCCCGTTCTGCTCAAGGTTTCTACCTGTTAGTTAGGGAGTATTTCCTTGCTATTGTCCCCATAGGCTTGCTCTGAGGGGGTCTCAGGCCTGGGTTCTTTGTAAAGCTGTCCACATATAAGCCTATGTTTCCAAAAAACAATTTTAATTTCATGTGCTTACACTAACCTTATTGAGGTTGTGTAATTGTTTGCTAAGAAGAGGGTAGTATAGGAGGAGACTGGATAGTGCTATGTCAAATTCCTACTGCTTTAAGACAGTGATTTAAATGACGTATATTTGTCTATGGCTTTCACACATCATCAGTTCACCAAAAAATACTTTTTTCCCCCTAAATAAAGATAAATCCAACCCAGAACTAAGCAATCGTCCCTGTGGCGAGTCAACCCAAAATGCAAAGCGGGTGCCCCCTGGTGTTGAACTCTCACTAGTATTTTTTCCCAGCTGATGGCATTCTTGCCGAAGCAGAACGCCAAACGAAACACTGTACCATGAAACCACTGTAAATAGGCAGAAAACATTTAAAAGTATGTCTATCCATGCTCATAATGCTGAAGCTCCTCCTACACAATGTTTTGGCCCCCAAATGCACACTTTTCAATAATCCAGACCCGACAAGGATATTTTTGCTGTGCTTTGCTCTCCGGAAATCCTCGATGACATTCCTGGCATATCTCACCATACCCTGGATGGCCTCAGGCTCTGGGGGTGTGCCCAGCTTACAAACTTTCATTTTTTCCTTATCCTGTAGAGATGCAAAGAGAATGAGAATTTGACACCTATTAACAAAACCCTGCTCCTGTTCCAGCCAATGTGAAAGATATGACAGAATAAGTAGACAGCTCTGAGTGTTTGTGTTTTGCATTAGATATGCTCAAACAGAAAGACATATAGATACCAGTTGTTCTGTTCCAAAGCACACTAGATGCAGATGGAATACAGTAACCCAGTGAGTCCTCAGTTAATAGGGTTTATTAATGTTTTTTCTCAGTGTTACCTTGGCTTTGGTTGCGCACTCCCTGCAATCGCAGGTAAAAAAGTAGGAATCTCTCAATCTGTCATTCCTGTCCTCCGTTGGATAGAGTAGGTCGATGTAGCTGGTGAAAATCTGGAAGAGAAAGACATGAGTTCCAATTAAACAGGCAGTTTAAATATAAACTACACAAAGGAATATTAATTAAGGTCTAAACTCAGCACCAAGGAATAAACATCTATTAGCAGGGGAAAAGACAGCCTTCAGCTGTGGCAGGATGCCATTCAAGATTGAACAGATGTGTTTTTAATTAAAATATTCCACTAGAAAAATTCCAAATTATGTGCATTTTTAAACAGACACAAAACAGTACAAAGTATGTACAGCAGCCTGGCGCTTTTTTGATCAAAACAGCTGACCACATACTGTGTTTGTGGTCATGGATGAATCAACAGATGGGACATTATCTTTCACATTTTTTTATTTTTTTTCCTTCAAGGAAAATCCATCACAACAGACATGAAAGTTGTCCTTGCTGGTGCACTGTACCTTACTGACACAGAATTCTTGGTTGCACATGGCAAATTAATGTTGTCCACTGGTTCAACAGATGCACAGCATGGACCATTTTTTTATAATTTATAATTTAGTTCCACGCTTTTTTTTTTCTCCAAAAAATTACAATCTTCACTGCACATAGAATATAACATTTGGGACAAAGGTGTTTAATTAGTCAGGTGTGTTCAATCGCTTCCTTAGTGCAGGTATAAGATAGCAGGTATCAATATCTAGTCTTGATTCTAGGCTTTTGATTGACCTTTGCCTTTGAGAAATAAGATTTAAAAAGTCAGACACAGGCCAAACAATAGGCTTACAAAAATAACCTGTTACATGTCATGCAGTGTATTTCACCTCTTTCCGTTCAGATATAATCCTCAGAAAGATTTTACTGACATACTACCCTTCCGTTAAATAAGGCATCACAAAATGGCACTTCATAACAAAGCCTTATTCAATTCTAGACAGCTGATTTAAACAAAGAGATGGGACAGAGGCATTTGTGTCTTATGTTATGAACAAAAGGCATTAATGAGCCAGATTAATATAAAGAAGGTTGACAGCACAAGTTATTCAAATGCTTTCACGCAAGACATTAGAGCATAATTTTCCATGGGGGGGGGATACTGAAATCTGTCACACTCTAAGCAGTCTGCTAATGTCTATGAGTTGGTTCATTCTTTAATGACCATTGAATTATATTTATACATCTGATCAGACCCAACCAAATGTGTTTAAGTCAGATTTGATCATTTCCAAAAGCAAATATTTTAAGCCCAAACATTTAGGAAAAGGCATGGAAAGCGAGTATTCCATTCACAGTGTTGGAGTAATTAAAATGTTCAAAGTCCAAACGCTGAATGGAGTCGGCTCTGGACTTTCTAGTGTTAATTGTGGCCTCTTATGTTGAAGTGATTGCCTGTTAGCTGTAGCACCAACAATGAGAGGCCTTCTGTCTCTGTGTCTGTGGCCTTTGCCCACTCCCTGACCCCTGCTCACCTCCTCCCCTGGGCAGATCTCTTGGACAGCTCGCACCTCAGCGATAATCCCCTTGTATGTGACGATGACGTTTGGACAACAGCTGTGGTTCATTAGTGCAACACTTTAAAGGGGAGAGAGAGAGACAGAGAGACAGAGAGACAGAGAGACAGAGAGACAGATAGACAGATAGACAGATAGACAGATAGACAGATAGACAGATAGACAGATAGACAGATAGACAGATAGACAGATAGACAAAGATGAACAGATGAAGAGAGCAAAATAAATGGAAATAATTTACAGAGAAAGAGATCATAGCAGGACATGGGTTCAGCCATGATGCATGCATAGAAAGGTTGTAATTGTAAACATCCTTTTCTAAACAGCTATGCAAAAACAGATGCATCCATGCAAGTTCCTGGCCTCACTGTCAAAGACAGTGGAAGAATGAGGTTCGCCAGTATCACATTTTATCCAGACTTACAATTAGGTACCGTTTTCACTTTGGGGATAAGGATTCTGCTCAGTTGTTAAATTCAGGTAAATTTTATATTCCACACATCAATATTATACACATTAGCACGGATTATACTCATTTGTCTTTATGACTTGAATGTGGTAAAGATCATCAGTAAGTTAGCATTTGTCATCACATGATTACACAAGAGTATAAATAGATTAGAGGGAAGTGGCTTGGATGAAATATGATTCTTACTCTGGAAACACCGCTGAGCCCAAATGGGAGAGTTCCTCATCCTCAATGGTGAACCCGTTGCAGTTTACCTGAGGAACACAAAGCCAAAGTCCATCATGACATGAAATACCGAAGACATTTTATATTTGCAAAGACAAGGTAAATAAATAACAGTATGTGAATGCCAGGACACACTCACTGTGTGGGGGTGCGTGTGCGTGAGCATGTGTGTGTGTGCGAGTATGATTATGTTTGTGTACGGATTCAAGGAGGGAACTTTTGTCATATTAACCCTTTCAGTCCCAAGAGTGCCATATGGTACATTAGTCACTTAATATTGGGCTTTGGACTGAAAGGGTTAAGGACTATATGGAATGTGATTATGTACCTTGCGCGTGTCAAGCTATGTCTTGTGTTTCCAACAGCTCACCACTGTGCTCCCTAGGATAAGTAGAGACATGCGCCGCTGCTGCTTATACTCTCTGGATAATGCATATGTGTGTCCCTACTGCTTATACTCTCTGGATAATGCACGTGTGTGTGTCCCTACTGCTTATTCTCTCTGGATAATGCACGTGTGTGTGTCCCTACTGCTTATTCTCTCTGGATAATGCACGTGTGTGTGTCCCTACTGCTTATTCTCTCTGGATAATGCACATGTGTGTGTCCTTACTGCTTATACTCTCTGGATAATGCATGTGTGTGTGTCCCTAATGCTTATACTCTCTGGATAATGCACATGTGTGTGTCCCTACTGCTTATACTCTCTGGATAATGCACATGTGTGTGTCCCTATTGCTTATACTCTCTGTATAATGTACATGTGTGTGTCCCTACTGCTTATACTCTCTGGATAATGCACATGTGTGTCCCTACTGCTTATACTCTCTGGATAATGCATGTGTGTGTGTCCCTAATGCTTATACTCTCTGGATAATGCACATGTGTGTGTCCCTACTGCTTATACTCTCTGGATAATGCACATGTGTGTGTCCCTACTGCTTATACTCTCTGGATAATGCATGTGTGTGTGTCCCTAATGCTTATACTCTCTGGATAATGCACATGTGTGTGTCCCTACTGCTTATACTCTCTGGATAATGCACATGTGTGTGTCCCTACTGCTTATACTCTCTGTATAATGTACATGTGTGTGTCCCTACTGCTTATACTCTCTGGATAATGCACATGTGTGTCCCTACTGCTTATACTCTCTGGATAATGCACATGTGTGTGTCCCTAATGCCTATACTCTCCGGATACTGCCAATGCTGTTTTTAGGCAACCAGCTGGTTGGACTAATGAACCAATCAACTGGTGTCCTGTCTATCCTGTGCCTATTGTAACTGGGCAGGTCCATCAAGGATTGTGGCCAAAAAGGCTAGCAGGACTGGCCAAAAAATGGCCGAAATGTTTCTAAACATCGACACATTTTTTGTAGAAAGAGCAGTAAATGGTAAAACACTAAATCAAATCAATATTTGTTATGAGCACCCTACACTCTTAAAACTGCATAAAAGGTTAACTGTCCTGCAATTGGAAGTGAATGTCTGGAAATTTGGTCTTTTCTACTGACACACTAATGTAGAAAACAAAATAAATAAACATCAAAGACCACATTATATTAAAAAGAATCTAGGGTGCGTAAGTCTTTTGCACAGTACGGTATGTGAATGCGCTTACATGGCACAACATCACAAAAAGCACTCCTATGTAGATTGTAAATAAATATGTGTTAAGCTAATCAATACTAACCTTGTATAGTAGTGTAGCCTACTTTTATTTTAATTAAGGTCACAGGGGTAACAGATTCAGTGATTTTTGCAAAAAGATTTAGAAGTGCCCTGACTGTTCCCAATTGTCACCACTGCCATGTTTTATATTATATTAAACATCATGTGACATGATCACGACATGATCATAACATGATCCAAACCTTCTACCAGCTCTAACTCAATCTGATTCCCGGTGAGAAAACAATTACTTGGTTAATGCATCCTCAAATGATCCCAATTTCACAGTCAGACTCTGCCCCCTACTTAATGACATAATGCCAATTGAATCTTACTCAAATATAACCACAATATGATTCATTTGGCACCCTATGTATTTTTACATATGTTTCAATAATCCAGAAAACACTCACGCTTCTCAACAAAACACGGTCCTTTGCCTGTTACATTTTGAAGCATCTTGCCTGAACTGCTTTCCCACACACTTGTGAGTCACAGGTTTACGGTAGATGATTCTGAAGCATGTTTATTTTCTGGAAGGCAGCAATGACTTATGCTGTACAAGTAAGTAGGCCTGCCCATTCTGTGGTCTAAATAGCCAATACTGGGTAAAAACAATACATTTCTAGGGTTAAAATAAATAATGTGTTAGTGTAGTACTTTAAGTTCAGTCTGCAGAACAAGCCATAGGTGGAACTAGCATTCCTTTAAACAGAGCTGTCAATGCATGGAACAGCTTGCCAGGTCATGTAGAAACAAAGTCCATTTTTGTCATTATGTGTTGTATAATTGTATTATTTTGTGGTTCTTTGTTGACACAGCATCAAGGCCAACTTTGTGGAAACCGCAGAATTGGAATGCCACCCATGGGTGTGGGAGTTAGCTTACCTGAGCCAGGAGTACTGTGAGGGCGGCGTGATCAGGAAAATCCAGGTGTTTGGAATAGAAGTAATGGAGAGCCGCTATGTCTGTCTGGTTCATCTCTCTCTTCTCGTTATCCAGTTCCTTTAGATCTGCACAGCAAGGGGACAGGTATCATGAGTCATACTGAACTGTTTCTTGTCCTCATGACAATCTAAAGCTTCTAACAGAAAAAGATGTGCAAACAATGTCCCGACTCCAGTATTGGACCGTGCATTACAGACGCAGGCCTTCAGTGAACGTCTCCTGCAAAACCACCTAAAAATCTCACAACCATATCACCATATTACACTGCCTATAGCTGCGTACAACTACTTCAAGTCATCAATCGTAAACCCCCAAACCAACCACGCAAAAGATCGGCACCATGTGTCCAAAACAAACAATAGCTTATAGCATCATGCTTTTTTCAACAAAAAGGAAAAAAATATGATAGTGCGGTTTATTTAAATTCAAAATCCTAATCCCAGTGTAGCCACAATAAGATCTGCACAGCCGTTGGGCCTTTGAGCAATGCCCTTAACCTTGCATTGCTCCAGGGGAGGATTGTCTCCTGCTTAGTCTAATCAACTGTACATTGCTCTGGATAAGAGCGTATGCCAAATGCCAATAATGAAACATGGTCATACAGAAGATGCTTGGTTTTTTCCACAGCCACTCCTTTTTAACAATTAAAGGCATACTATACAGGATTTTCACCTTGAAAATATTATAAAACAAACATGCTCAGTCATTACTATGATACACCAGCGTATGTGTTCATTTCTGCCCAATACCTTGCTTGTATACATGCATTTGTTATTCTAAAGACCTCAAGCCTCTTCTGGGCGTGGCCTTTTTTATTTCTGTGCAGTATCTGAAAAGCATGTGTCCTATACACTGAACTCACATGCTCAAGGATTGGCTACTACAATGGTGAGCTGGGTTTGCGAGAGATTAGCCTTGGTGGCTAACTATTAAAATGGTGTTCCAGCTTTTTGTAAATTAGATGGCTGCCATGTTATTAGTATGCTAACTAAATTCAGTTTTGTACATCAGCTGGCTGGCCATTATAGCTGGTTCTCACAGGACAGTACGAACGTTACTGCACATATTTTCAGGAGATTCGTATTTCCTCTCCTTGGAAGGGAGCTCATGTATGAA
Source organism: Conger conger (assembly GCF_963514075.1). Taxonomy (NCBI): domain Eukaryota; kingdom Metazoa; phylum Chordata; class Actinopteri; order Anguilliformes; family Congridae; genus Conger; species Conger conger. Next base: position 34,758,475 of record NC_083764.1, read on the forward strand.
TTCAAAAGACTGCCGGGCTTTCAGAAGAAAAAAAAAAAAGTGACAATGAATTGATGCATTTGTGAGTATGTGTGTTTATGTTACAGAATTGGGCAGGCAGGCTAGAGAGCAGAATGAAATCCACTGGTGTTAGCGCTAGCATCAGTGGCTAGCGTCACCAATGTTTAGCTAAAGTTAGCTAATTAAATACAAACACAAGTGACGTCAGTCCAATAGCTTGCTAAATGGCCTGTATGGAAATTGACTATTAAATTAATCCTATCAGACTGCGGTTTCTCAGCTCATTGCTATCATGAGAGGCGTGGTTGAGAATGGGGTGCATTTTGTGTACAAACAGGAGCGAGAAGTCTGCCTTTGACACACCTGCAAATCTTAAGCCTTCACTGAAGGACTTGAAAGCATTTGACATTTTGCCACTGCCTGACTACGAGGGCCATTAATGGTCTCACAGACCTTATAAAAACCTGGAAACCCCCTCATCCCTCAGTTTATAATAATTTCCTCTCTACCACAGCAGTGCGGTCTTGTTCTGGCACAGAATTGCTGCTGTGCATCACCCAGATGGGTGAGTTTCTCCCTTAAATATGAGTGATGGAAAAAACTACATGACCTTCTCCACAATAAGCATATCTCTCTCAAAAATGAGGGGATGGTCATCTGGTAATTTCCCCAGAACCATCCTGAATCTGGGTCACTTCTGTTATGGGAGCCCTGGCTGCTTTTGAGTTTTCAGTGTTTTGTTTTCTTTTTGCAAATAACTGACCATTGAAAACTTCTCATCGACTGACGGTTTAGTCGACTGTTAGGGCAGCCCTACATAGAAGTGAAACAGGCCACAGCAAAGCAAGAAAAGCATGAATCTCGATGCTGAGGCATACAGATGGTAGGGTAAGAATTTGGCGTCAACCGCATGAATCCATGGACCCAACCTGCCTTGTTTCAGTGTTATTTCAGTTGCTTCTGCGCTCACATACTGACTGACGGGGAACAGGTCTTCATTCTCTCTGCTGAAAGACATGAGGGACATCAGACAGGCCACTAAAGTCTCTTTTGCTGTGGGAAGGCAGCTGAGCTGTCAAAACCACTGCGGGGTGTGAAGTGTGAATAAGCTTAACAACTTCTAAATACATGCATTTCGGGTGAATGCAAAAGGACTGATCTGACAGTACAAGAGCTTGATGAGGATTATTGAGGGAGAGAAAGGTCAAATGTAATGCGAAATACCAAATAAGAAAGGTAAAACTTTGACTAAAATGTTACAGGTAATGGTAACCCCACCTGTTCGTACAGGCCTTTGCTTTTGAGTTTTTTTGTTTTTTTTGACTGGCTTCTCAGCAAAGCCACTACTCCAAGAATAGCAGTCGCTTCAGCTGAAGATTCATCGCTGCAAGTTTCTCCTGTCTTGTCCAACCTGTCCTATAATGGCACAGCTAGTCAGGCACTCAGAGCCCAATGATACAGTGAAACTACCACTAAATCAGTTGTTTAAAAAAAAAAAAAAAACTAACCACTGATTGGCTTGGAAGCTTCTGGGTGGTTCTGGATTTTGTACTTTAACTTATCCCAGCAGAATGCAGCTTTGGCTTACATTTGGTCCCCTAAAATGGGGGGAATATGTATAAGAAGGCATGTAATTCCTAGATGGATCACCCGAATTGGATGCAAATTCCCTCAAATACATGTTTTATTTCAATTTGCTGGAGTACCACATTGTACTACTGTCCAAATACTTAGGGACTGCACTGCATATACAATAGCTACTACTACGGTATGTACCAATATAACTACTGGAATATAACCATTGCTTTAAAAGGCAATAAAAAACCTACAGTTATTCTCAAACTGTTTGCTACTTTGGGATTCATGTCACTTTTGTAGACTGTCAACTGTTTCAATAGCTTGTAGCCTAATCATTCAGAACACGGCAAAAAAATATGATTTGTTATATAACATGAATTTAAGTTATGTTGGAGGTGTATTTTTGTTTGGATCATAATTATTGTTTGAATTGATTGCAGTGTAATCAAAATAAAATATCTGAGTTTATCCAATTTCTGAGCATATTTCTGTTTCCAACTTCAGTGGCTGTACGGAACCACGGGTTCCTTAAAACAGTTGTCCAAAAATATCATAATGAAGATGGTTCATTTCCACGTCCAAGAAGGAGGTTACAAAAACTCTCTCAATTTTTAAACCTACCCATTTCCACTGTCAGAAACATTACTAGAAAATGGATGATCAATGGAAGCCAAGTCAAGGTCTGGATGACCAAGAAAGATTTCAGATAGAATAACCCGAGACCGGGTGAGAAGTGCTCAGAAGAACCCACACATCACAGCATAAGAACTGCAAAAAAAAAAAAAGTAGTAGAAACACAGGTCTAACTGTTCACAGGACAAAAACAGAACATACTTTTTGGCCACCATCAGGTACGTTTGGAGATAAAAAAGGGTAAAGCCTTTGTAGAGAAGAACACCTTGCCAACTGTGAAGCATGGAGGTAGATCCATATGCTTTGGGGATGGGTGGCAGCTGGGGGCACAGGAGATATTGTGCGAGTGGAAGGAAGAATGGATTCCACCAAATATTAAGAAATTCCAGAGGCTAATGTTCAAAGGTCAGTTAAAGAGAGGTTGGTGATGAAGTACCTCCAGGAAAGACAGATGAAGGTTTTGGAATGGCCACCACAGACCCCAGACTGTGAAGAGATCTCAAACATGCAGTACATGGAAGGAGGCCGAAGACTATTTCTGAGCCAAGGGTGTTCTGCCAGGAAGAATGAGGAAAAATTCCAAAGCAAGAATTGAAAGACTCTTAGCTGGCTACAGGAAGCATTTACAGGCTGTTATAGTTGCAAAGTAAAAAAATTTAAATAAAAAGTATCTTGCTTAAAAATGTGAAGAAATGTGTCATGTTTAATATTGTAGTATTTATAGATCAGGTTTGCTTCTGTTCACTTAGATATTAATTGTAAAAAGCTTTTTGACCAGGGGTGCCCACATTTTTGCACACTCCTGTAATGCAACTGAACTGACACTTTTGGTTTCAAAGATTCTTTTCTTAAGCAAAAATGATTCTTCCTCAAATAATACCAACTAATCAATACAATATTCAGCCCTCACATTGGCATTTCCTGATTTTGATGAACAAAAATGAGAGTTCATCCATTGTATAAACCCATTTAATTTGTAAAATAAAATGGAAGGTCGACAGTAAAGCTCATTCAGTGCACTTCTGCTGCATGAAGCCCAGAGATAATAACAGATGACCAACTGTGGATTCTTTCTAATACTACTGAAAAATTATGATTTTGATATTCTCCTTCCTGGACTATTGCAATTCCTTTCATGCCAGTCTCCCTGCATGCACAATTACATGTACATCCCTGCAGCAAATACAGAACACAGTCGCATGCCTTATTTACAATCTGTTCAGCAGTGCTCATGGTATGCCTAATCTCACTTCCCAAATACAGTACCAGTTACAGACTGCACATTTAAATGGCCCTATGATCCTACAGGGCAGTGAATGGAACAGCTCCAACATAGCTTCAATCTACCTTCAATCCCTACACTGCCAGATATTTCCATTTTGCAACCTCAAGGTGACTCTCTCTCCCCTCCCTGTGTGGTTTCTTTTTCGAGTCACGATGCCTGTCTGTACTGACCCAAAATAATTCCAAATTAGTCAGGACAGCAATCATGGATCTCTTCTGAAGCAGACTGAAGACCCACCTCTTCAGGCAGCATCTTGATTAAACTATCACACCTTACATACGTACCAATTGTAGTTATGCTGCTTTTGAGGTTTTAGGTTACATTTCTGTTTCAAGTTTCTTAGAACCTATGGATGCCGGCCACCAGATGATAAAATTGATGTTGATTCTGTTCCATGTTGACATGACTGCATCAGGGAATTTCTGCAGGCTCATCAGCTGCACGTTCCTGCTGCGAATCTCCCGTTCTACCACATCCCGAAGCTGTTCCATTGGATTCAGGTCTGGTCACTGGGAAGGCCACTGAAGAACACTGAACTCATTGCCATGTTCATGAAACCAGTTTGAGATGACTTCTGCGTTGTGGCATGGTGCATTATCATGCTGGAAGTAGCCATTAGAAGATGGGTACATTGTGGTCATGAAGGAATGCACATGGTAAGCACCAATACTCAAATAGGCTGAGGATTTCAAGCGATGATTGATTGGTATTAATGGGCACAAAGTGTGCCAAGAAAACATTCCCCACACCATTACACCACCACCACCAGCCTGGAATGTTGACACAAGGCAGGTTGGGTCCATGGATTCATGTGGTTGACGCCAAATTCTTACCCTACCATCTGTATGCCTCAGCATCGAGATTCATGCTTTTCTTGCTTTGCTGTGGCCCGTTTCACTTCTATGTAGGGCTGCCCTAACAGTCGACTAAACCATTAGTCGATGAGAAGAGTCTTATTTCCACTAAGTTTTCAATGGTCAGTTATTTGCAAAAAGAAAACGAAAAAAGTAGCACAATGTTAACAATGTTACTTATAAGATTATTTCTCAGCCCTGGAACTCAAGCCATTTTCTGATGCCCCAAAAAATACATATTTACACATTTCATAAACGTGCAACGACTAAGTCAACTAATGGCTTGAACTAACAACTACTACTACTACTACTAACAAATCTTTGGTCGAGGGCAGCCCTACTTCTATGAAAACAAAGCCTATTGCATACAACATTAACAACCCAATGAAATCAATCAATTAGATCTCGTCACAAAATACAATTGGTTAGATCTTGAGAACAACAAACTGACCTACTAGTCTGAGAACAGAACTTAAGTTTGCAACAGATGTACCAGATTCATGCCAGCAAATATAAATCAACATAAATCAGTCTGCAGAAATTTTAAGCCAATTCCCTGCATCTTACTTTATGTATGAATCATTAGATTAAATCGTCCCCACCACTGTAGACCTGCCTTCACAGATCTAACTTTATGCAATGAGTTGAAAAACTCTGAGTTGCACTGCTTGGGTCGGGTAGAGAGGCATAGTCTAAACTTGGCAGGGAAGGCTAGTACCTCTCCATCTCTCCAAAAACCATACAGCTGACTTGGAATTGGTCATACTTACGAGCCTCAAACTCCCTCACCAACAGCAGCTTCTCCGATGCACTCCTCTCCGTCTGCATTTTCTGCAAAATCGCAAAGGGATTGTTCATCAAAGATATTGTGAAACACTTTCCACCCACAAAATCTAACTTGCCATAACACAAAATTACTAGATAAGAATGTTATTCAAAGAATGTGACACAGATTCATGTCATAATAAGCTTAATAAGTAGCCTAATGCAATATAATGACAATGCATTCATCAAATATTTTCCAACCTATTTGCACCATATATTGTATATTTCATTTAATTTGATGTTCTCTAAATATAATGAAATTCTCAAACATTCCCAATTCAGTTTTTAAGATAATACTGCTATTTTAGCAACGATTGGATCCATATGCTTAGTATGTCCTGAATCCTCTCAGTTGGAAGTGGGCAGACTGCCAAGTGTGATCGCAGGGAGTTCCTATTTTGGGTAGGAGCTGCTTGGAAGGAGTCTGTTCACGCTCTCCCAAGCGTTTTCGTGTTGGAATCGTCTGAGTGTTATACATCATATACAGAAAATAACCGTTTATCTGGCAATCGAACAAGCTTCTTTTTTCTTTTTTTTCTCAGCGTCAACCATTTAAAGAGGTTCAAAAGAATTGAATGGAAATAAACACACTCTGGTTGTGTGGTATAAGGGATTAGGGTTACAGGGTGAGGATATTTTGTATTAGAATGGCGTTATAATGGCAATGATCGGCCTATTTCTTGTATATGTGACTGTGCAAAAACATAACAGAATTTATCAGAAATCCGTGCTGAATGTACAATCTACTGCCATATACACATATCATAAAGAAAATGTCAACACGTCGCAGGTGACAGCATAGGGCCATCACACTAAAGTTATAAACTTCACTCAACTTGGCTCTAAATCTTAACCCAGTGGTACAGATAATATTACAGTCTGCATCCCAGAGAGAGGCCTTTGCCCTTTCTGGGCTATGAAGGGCTTCAGTGCATATGAGGTTTACCTATGCATGATAATTTACACCTGTCATCCTCAAAACATCAGTAATGAGTTAAAACAAAGGTCAGAACCACCTTCAGGACCACATGCAGAAGTGGATCACTGGTAACTTTTTTAGCCCTCTACATGCTTATAAAAGACAAGGAACAAATCGTTGTCAAGAATCTCAGAATAAACTGCATCTGAGTGCTGGAGCATATCCCAGCATGCAGTGGGCTAGAAACAGGAATCGCAGGTCGCCAGTCTCCAATTAGCCTACTGCATGGCTTTGGACTGAACAAGCAGGAGCTGAAGAGGGCTGAAGTTAAGGCCTGGCACAGCATCACCAGACAACATACCCAGCATCTGGGTCTAGGGTCACAGAATTCATGCAGTCATTGATTACAGAGTCATTTTACTATGTATAAAAAGGGCTGTATTTCCTATGTAAGAACCCTCAAATTAAAGCTGAAAGTCTGCACTTTAACCACATAGTGATTAAATTTAATTTCAACTGCTTGTTTGCTGAAGTACAGAGTGAAAAAAAAAAAAAAACTAATAAAAAAATAGCCCACAATGCTTTTCCTCGAGTAGCTATCAAACCAGATCCACTTGGTGGCTACTGGTCAAAATACCCAAATAACTTTCTGGGCCACCTAATCCATTTAGATTTAGATTCACTTCATGAATTACAATCTGTTTTACAGAACTCTTTGCAGGGAGAGAGCCATTGATTTCTTCAGACTAGGCCTCCATTGAAAATATGCTGTATTAGTTTCATTCAAACACTTTTTACCCTGTACTGTCATGCTCCATTACGGTTGTTGTCCTTGCTGGGTCTCCCTTGTATAAAATAAATCTCAATGGGAGTTAAATAAAGGATGAATAAACATTATGGAGCATATAGAACAAGTGCGTGTTTGTCCATGTCTATCCAGGACTGTGAAACAGTATTTACCCCCTTTCAGATTTACTCTATTATAGCATATTTATCACTGTATAAAGGTAGGGTGAAGTCAGTTAATTTGGGACTCGTAGCGGAAGCGAAACAAGCAGGCATTCTGTTACACCAGAAGCCAGCTGTATTCCACCACTGTATTCTTGAGGACAGTGAGGAAACTAGCAAACCCTTAGATAAGTATTAATACATTTTTTGTTAATATCACACTTAGCTATTTAAAGTCTTTACTAGTTTAAAGCAGGCTACTTTACTGGGGGGGTTTATTGTATTATTATTTTTTTTTTCCATGTTCTTCCAAAATGACATATCATCAGATTAGCCTTATTGACACATTTCAGCTTTGGCTTTAGGTTTCCAGGCCATCTGACCACCTCTATTCACTCTGTGATAATGGATAAAAAAATACAGTAGCTATATAAACGGCAATGTCTATACTGGCAAATAGACTACATATTTTGTTTTAGTGTAGCTTTCCATGAGAAAAAAGACAAAGCATCCAAATTACTTAAATGGGCTACATCATGAAATATCTGCAACAATAGGGAGCAACTTCACCCCAAGCTGTTTCTGTTTTAAGGTGGGCTGGAAGTCAGTGGTGCTTTCCTACCTCGAGAATTAACTTTCTATATTCCATCTTTCTCAGGACTCTCACACAACACGTTTACTTTGTGTTGTGACTGGGGATTGGTTTTCGTGCAACCAAGAGAATGATACCTTCCCTTTATTGGGGCTATGCATTTCGATTGGGTCGGAGTGCAAATCGTAATTTAAGTAAAATTGGATTAGTCGCCCAGCCCTGGTACATACATGAAGGAAGGTCATTTTGTTGCCCTCACCTGCTTAGCAATGATCCGGGCGGTCAGCCTGACTGTTTCAGATGGGCTCCAGTTGTCTCCATAGGCACACATGGCTGAGCATTCCAGCTTATGCATGGACCAGTCTCCTTTCTGAGGAAAGATGCACAGGGCACACACAAACCGTTTCACTCTGGTACAAACACACACAACAAGATGGGTCAGAGGCCATGCAGAGACAGTAGACATATTGCAGCAAGCTTTTGTTGTGTGAGCTAGTCAGGATTTCATTCATTTGGAGGAGGAGCTGCAATGTACGCATGAATGACCAAAGCAGCGGTCTCACTGAGGCCATTATGGTATAAACCCCATGGTAATAATCGCATGGATCTGGGGGATCCCTGGTGTCCTGGAAAAATCTCTAACCAAAAACAAAATCCTTACTCAGAATTTCCCTTTGTGTCCACCTGAATTGTGTGGTGCAAAATGGCTGCTGTGATATTGGTGGTCTAGTTTTCCCCCTTTACTTTAACATGCTTTAAGATCATAGAAAGCACTATATAAATGTAATCCAATATTATTTTTTATTAAAATATCACTATCATTGTCAATATTATAATTGTACCAGAAATGTACCACCAATACAGATGCACATTACATACAAACTATCAGATGTGAGAAAAGTACATTTCTTTTTCTTTTTTTATTCAGTGACTGAATGCAAAGCTGTGTGCTCTCTTGCCCAATGCATTGCCTCTTTTCACTCCACAGACCACTAGCTGAGCTGTGCAATCAGAGAAATCTGCCTTGGTAAATCCTGCCAACTATTCCTGCCACGGCAATGCTATGCTAATAATAATAATTCTGTTCAACATATATCTGTATTTGGACATCTGTAGTATAATGAACGGAGACCTTTGCTAGGTTCACAGTGCACAGCAACTTTCCGTTACCCACCACCACTTCCAACTCATCATTGGTCACCTGCCATGTGTTACAGTATGTGACACCAGTTTGTGACCTCTATTACATAAGATCCCTTGAACAGGCCCTACCGTTCCCTTGACATAATAAGGGTGCATATATAACCGCAGTGCTGTCCCGAGCCTGGGAAATCTATTTCTGGAAAAACCAGGCACACATCGGTCAAGCAGTAAATCCAAGTCTACTCGCTTGTATGCAGCGATTTGATAATGAGATGTAACAGACCATCAGCAGGCTAAAATGGATCTTAAAACCTGGGATTGAAGCTTGCATTGAATTGCACATGAGCACAGTTATGCACTTGCCAACAAAACATGCCTTATGCATGGAAATATGGATTGTCATAGCAACTGTAAGAATATGAGACCATGCTTTTGGCTCAATTAGGAACATAAACTTGTTGGTAAGTTCTAGAATGAACTCTCTTTGCATTTGCTAAACGTATTACCTAAACAATGTAAACCTACATATTGATACAGGCATTGGCAGTTCACATACATTATACCCATGCATAATTACAATTATTTTACATACTTGATTTGTTGGTTAACCTGGAATATTCCACTTCCAGCCTAATATTGAAATATTATTAGTAGTAGAATTAGTAGTAACAGCAACTTACAGTCCTGGTAATAGTAGCAGCAGTAGTGGTGGTAGTAGTAACAGTCTGTATACATGATTTGTATACATGATCCATTATTCATAGAACTTGGCATTCACAGAACTTTTTAAATATACATTTTTGTCATTTAGCATTTAGCACTTTTAATCCAAAGCAATCTACATATGCATAAATTCCTCAAAAATGTAAAAACATGAAATCCATGAATAGCTATTTTTAAATTACAAACTATTAAATACTTCCCTGCCAGTAAACAAACTCCAGACGTAAGTGAGGAGAGATAGCCTACTTTGACAGCATAAAAAGAGATTATGAATTTCAGCGTCACTGTAGCCTAAGCTACAGGAGTTTGATACTCACCTCCTGATTGAAATATATACTGAGACCTTTGGCTTTATTTTGCACTCTTTCAAACCTACTGTTTAGGTTAGAAAGAGAGGACCTCAGGAGTTATGGTTCCGAGTTTTGGAGGGAAATCAGTGAATAGTTGGAACTTCCTGGCATTGTTTGGTGTTGTCAAAGCCTTGATAATGGCCTGTATGGGTCTCGGCCTACCTTGAAATTGCCATTAGTATTAATATTATTAATAATGAATATTATTTAGTATTATTGTAGGAGAATATACAATATCTCTTACAAGATATAAGACAGACAGAATACCCGATGATCAAGATGTGCAAAGGTGCGCGGTCTCCACAGCCATCTGCTGGCAACTCCTAACTGACTTAAGACACCTCCTGAGCTCTCTTAAATAATTTAGGAGCTAAGACCATTCTTGACGCAAAATAAGTTTTATACAATGCACTTATTCTTATTCCTACAATTAAGATAAAAATCGCATCATTCTCAGTATTCCGGTGCACTTGAGACAAATGTTTTACATGCATACATGCTTCTGTGAACTACTTTGCCAAAGTTGGCAAAAATTACCTTTCCCTCAATTCCAGACTTTCGGGTCAGAACACGCTGCAAACCGAACAATTACATTCTTGCTTTGACGCATGTGCATTTAAATACAAATTCAAAGTGGAACTTAAATTCGAAACTTACTTGTTACTGTGGCAAATTTTGTTCAGTAAGCAATTGCGGCCAGTTAGCCACCGTTTACATTTTCATCATAAATGAAAAGCAGTTTCATACTTAGCATTCTGGCTGTACCAAAAACGCACTAAACCGTGAAGTCAAAGTACCGGGTACCGTTACCCCTACTCATCCATTAAGCCCAGTTTGGAATCGTAACGTTTTTAGATAAATAATAAAAAATGAAAAAACCTAGAAATTGGAGATTAATCTTTCACTTTTAAATGTTTATTTTCTTCTGGCTTTTATTTTCATTAATATCATTCTCTTTTGTAGAATATTTGACAATCGAAGAAATGTAATTATGAGTAATTACCTGGCAGTCCACATTGCAGTAAAAAGCTTTCTTGCACTTCCCACACTTGGACAGGCCTTCCTTCCTGTGGTGCAAAATAAGAAAAGCATGATGGGAAAGACATACATATATACTGGAGAGTGAATATCCAACTGACTAGCTAGTTTTGTTAACAATACACTGGCAGAAGGTAGTGAAGCAGAGAATGGAACAATTTCCAATAAAAAAAGAAAGTCCAAAATATGGAAATATGCCTGATACAAAAAAATGAATAGAGGCAGAGGAAATTAATAGAAGATTACCCTGTCTGGAGAACACACATACGTACATCAAACACACATGCAATACATCAAACTTGATGAGCCATCACAGACAGAATCACCCAAATCCATAGAATGAATGAGAAGTATAGATAGGCTAGTTCCATGCATACATGGGGATTTGGGAAGGGGAAAAATATCATATACCTGTCTAACCGAGTTTGTCAATAATGTATGCTAAGTTTTTAGCATAAGCTTGGTATTAAACACACTTTGCGCATGGGGGAATGCATTTTAAGTTGGATGCATGTGAAGAAACATCATAAATAAACATTTAACGTTATTACATTCATTTAAAGTTAAAGTGTAATTATAATTTTTCAGGACATTCCAAGTTATTGTACAAACTATCCCCAATGCTTGTGCAATGGCTCTGATCGATTTCCCAAAGACAGCTCTCTGGTCTTCATGTTGGTTTATCATTTCTAAGACAAATTAAGTCTTCAGAGGCTAAAACCAAGATTAGACATTCAGAACAATTTACTGTTTAACCAATTAACCAAAGGACACATCTGGGCAACAAGAAACACTTGTCAGTCACATGTTCCAATACTTTTGCTCACCTAAACATTGGGTGGTCTGATACAAAAAGTGATATGTTGTTTTACAAATCTAGATAAAAATACCAGGAAATAAAAGCTGAAATTCAGATCTGGCATCTCATCTACATATTCTGACCTCAAACTCAATTGTCTTCAGTGTATAGCAAAAACAAAGGAATTGATCTTGCTGTTCCAATACTTTTGGAGGGGACTATATTTGTGTGAGTGTCAGGAAGCGGATTGATTAACCAGAATGGCCAACCATTCAGGAGACAGAGGCCCTCAAAGCTGACCCATATCGGACTCCACACCCTACTAAAAGCACAGATCTTCTTCAAAAATAAACATAACATTTCTCTTATAATCAGAAAGCTTGGTACAAAATAAGAATATCCAAAAATCATTTCTTGTCCTTAAACCTTAACTTGCAAAACATTTAAAACCTTTTTTCATGCTATATTTCATTGTGCCTGCTCTTGAAATTGTGAATAAACTTGTTTGTATGCTTTCCATTAACAAGATAAGCAGTTATGTTTATTTTTGAAGAAGATATCTGTGTTTGTGTAGGCAGGGGGGTCCACTGGGTCAACTCTGAAGGAGTTCTAGTAAATTAAACCACATTCTTACACTCTCTCATATAGGTCAACGTGTATAAAGTAAAAAATTGTTCAAATATAAAACGGACTTTTCTGACCAAATGCCCCACAAATTCAATAGTGATCACTGGAATGAAATGCATAGAACATACAGCTTAGTTTGAATTCTCCCCTATTCAGTTGTGTGAATGTGTTCTTTACATATTTACCATACTTGCTGCAATGAGGGGGATCTTCTTTCATTTTACATTCCACTTTTAATTATAGAATTGTGGTCAGAGTTTTTACATTCACTGAGCTTACTAATGGAAATAATATATCAATACTTGGCAGCTACAATTATAGTTTTGGACAGGGAGAGCAAGACCTTGGTGACACAGAACACCAGGATCTTCTCTCAGTCCATGGGTGTGCTCCACCCACTTGAATTGTTATAAATGATGTGCCACCTTGGATACTGTGCACTGTCAATAGTAATCTACAATCTAACATCACCACATTGTATCCACATGACAGAACATTACCTTTACGCCCCACAGAAGCTCCAAATCACAAATGATTATTGATACGAACAGGCAAATGAAAACTAGCTAATTCTTGATTTGTTTCCTTTTGATTGACAGTACAATCCCCTCCAAAAGTACTGGAACAGCAAGGTCAATTCCTTTGTTTTTGTTATACACTGAAGACAATTGAGTTTGAGGTCAAAAATGTACATGAGATTTTCAACTTTTATTTCCTATTATTTTTTATCTAGATTTGTTAAACAGCTTAGAACACATCACCTTTTGTATACATTTTTTGGTGAGCAAAAGTATTGAAACAAGTGACTGACACGTGTTTCTTGATGCCTAGATGTGTCATGTTAGATTGATTGGCTAGAAAATAAATAGTCCTGAATGTCTACTCTTGGTTTTAGACTTGGGTTTTGCATGTGAAGATTGTATTTGTGTTAGAAATGATAAACCAACATGGAGACCAGAGAGTTGTCTTTGGGTGAAAAGCAAGCCATTTTGAAACTTTAAAAATAGGGGAAATCGATCAGAGCCATGACACAAGCATTGGGGATAGCTTGTACATCAACTTGGAATATCCTGAAAAAGAAAGAAACCGCTCCAGGTCAACCAAGGAAAACAACAGCAGTTGATGACAGAAACATTGAGAGAGCTGTGAAGAAAAACCCCAGAACATCAGTCAGGGAGAGCAGCATATATTGAGGCTTTACCACAAGAGGCAAACCACTCATGCATCCAAACTAATTGGGAGGAACTTCATCATGCAGCATGACAAAACACACCCAAAACTCCCAAAGACATGATATAGACAAGAGTCGCTATCCCAGCAAACATAAGAAATCTCTCAAGTTGAGCAAGCCAGTGGCTAAACAGATCAGTTTACTGTTCTTGTAAGCTACTCTGTTTGTAAAAACATCCTAGCTATTGGTAATTGTATTTTATATTGTAATCAGTGCACCCCTAATTATAGCTCTGGATAAGAGTGTCTGCCAAATGCCATTAATGTAATGTAATGTATAGCAGTACCCAACAGGACACATTCACAGAATGTACAAATTAAACGATTGCTGCATCACTGCATAACATACGTATTACTATTGTGGTATGAAATCTGAGTGATTGCTGAGTTATTTAGCTATACTGGCTGGCTGAAAAAAAGGTAATTTCAGATCACGTTACACACAATCTAAATTGAAGGCAAGCATCTGTATGTCTGAATCACCTTACTGTAATTACGACCATATTATCCTATGTCTGAAATGTGTTCCATTGGATTCCGTAACAGAAAGCACGGAATAAAGCACTAATATTTTGCTTAAATAAATGTTGAGACCCCATGTTTTGTTTTAAGACATTATTTTGTACATTACATTACATTTACATTACATTATTGGCATTTGGCAGACGCTCTTATCCAGATCGACATACAACAAATTGAATACATGTCTTAATATTACTACTTGCGTGCCCTACAGCTGTAAGACCACCAAATACTTCCATACTCGGAATATCCTCACTGTGCAACTTGTATCTTTTGGCCACAAACCAATCAGCTTTCTCTATAAAAAGGTTCAGCTGTAGCCCTCATGTCGCAGAGACAGGTGCATAATCAGTCCTTCTAAGGTTGTAAGAGTTAGAGAGAGAGCTAAGGTTACCAGAATGTGGGGAGACAGGGGCAGGAAAAGGTGGGGATTCATTGGAATCAGCAATTTCTTCTTTCATTGCATGAATAACCTGGTTTAATGAGATTTTAATTAGGCTAGGCCAGCACTTGCCCTGGACATTTCAGACTGGGAAACCATGGCTGTGTCTCAAATTACAGACTACTGGACTAGTTAATGCATAAATCAAGCACAGAAGTTAACGGTCATGTGTGTCCCAAACTCACAAGTACACATCAAATTCAAACACATCAAAAGTACTCTTGCTGTACTTGGGAGGACTGTAAATTCAAATCAGCTTCAGAGGACACTTTCAGTAGTCACTGCGTTTTCAGACCCCACAGCAAAGAATAAATTGGAATTTTAAATATGCAATTATCACTATAAAGGAACGTAAGCTATCTAGTTAAAAATACAATGCTGCAGCTAATGAGGGCATAAAACTATATATTCTAGCTAATGTCACTGACAGGAGATGACTAACCTCAGCCACGAATATCACATTTTCTTTCACCTTAACCTTAATATACAAGTTGCTAAGAATTTTATTAATAAAAATATACCAAAATATAGTACCAGTAAAAAGTTTGCCTTTTTCAGGATGTTTTTTTATTAATGTTTTATTTCCACTGCTTGTAATCAAACAATTCATATATGGTCAAAGTGCAGATACTCAGCTTTGTTGGCTAAATAGCTTTAAGTCATCAAGGGTCCGAGTTATCAAAGCAACCTCAAAGAACCATGCTGCGACTAGATATACAGTAGATAACTTCAAGGGTTGTTTCTCCTCAATAATTCTTCCATTGAGTTCAACAGGAAAATTAGTCAGGAGAAATGTCCCTTTTAGTATCTACAGCATATCTGGCAGTAGTACAATGGTCTGAGGCTCATCTGATACCTTGGACCATTGATGACAGTCATTTGGCCAACAAATGTATTCTGTACCGTTTGGGCGTAATTTACAGCAGAATGTAGTCCCACCCCCCAGTTCCCATAGAGATCCATTCAAATGCAAAGAGACTTTTGTATCACTTGTATGATAACCTGAAAATATGATATCCAGACTGGTGATTTTGATAGTTCACAGGCACAGTCATGGCAAAAAATATGCAACCAAATACAATACATGACTATTTTAATTTATTAATTTATCTGAAACATTGAAATACATGCCTATGTATAAAAAGTACAAAATGTACAAAAATACCCTTTAATAAAAGTTGGGACAGAATAAAAGTGCAAAATAAAAGATTAATAGGAAAAAGCAGAAAAAGGCAACTTTTTGACTGGTACTGTATGCTCACCACATATGGTAGAACAAATACGCTTTTCTGCAACATAGCTAGCTAGCTAACTGTCACTTCAGATATCAGTCACTGCTTCTAGTCGGAATTGTGTCACATTACGGCCAGAAGAGTCATGACATTATCATATAAGTTGGTCTCAAATTAACAGATTTTTTGTTCTTGCATTCTAAGAAGTTGAATTGTTGGTGCAGCTAAGATCATAAGAACACTAGTGCCCAGGTACACAAGAGTAAATTTCAAAGCCTGAGGGTTGTAACCCAAAAAGGTTACGCTCAAATGTACTTGTTATCTTCAATAAATTAAGCAGGTCTTTGTCCACCAACATTTGACCCATTCAGGATGATTATACTTTAATAAAGAATTGTGTATCGCTATTTTTCAGTCAATTAGCAACGAACGAGTTGTGCTTGCCAGTTAGAATGTACTGTGTTACCGTTCTATTTATTTGAATGAAAGTTTGAGCTCTATAGCTATAGCACCTAGGGCCCCGTTTCACAAAGCAGGATTTGTGAGTTACCTGGATAACTGCACGGAGTAAAACCCGGAACGCTCCCAAATATGGAACATGGGCTGAAGGAAAAACAGGGATTTTACTCAATCCAGCTACCTCAGTAATCCTGCTTTGTTAATTACCACCCAGGTGAGTAAAATCTCGCCAATCAGTGGCATTAGTCAATTAATCGAGCAGCTGAAAAGAAAACCAGCAGTACTACAAGATTTGAGTATCCCTAGTTTACAAATGAAGATTTACCCTTCATAACATAACAAAATAACATCTTCTAAGATTACTGGTGCATTGTCAAAACAAAATCTCAATTTGCATGAATGTGTTTTGGCAAACTATATTAACACAGGCTTTGATGATCTTCCTGTAACAATGACAATGATTGTCATGTTTTCTACTTACACTTATCCTCCTTTCCCTAAGCAGCCAAGCTGGGCCACTGCATATTATGGTATGATATTATAATTCCACAAATCCAATTAAATCTTCCATGTAAATAACATAAACCACTAAGACACACACATAGTTAAATATTTTTTCGTTTTATAAAAAAATAAAAATAAGAAGTTGATCTCAGACCATAGTAGCCAACACATACACTTATTCGATTGAATTCGTTGTTTTTTTCTTTTTTCCCCAACTAAACAATTCAGTTTCTCTTCTTCAAGGGTTGGCAATTTGAGAATATCTGTAGCCTAGTCCTTCCTTTCCCTGCAATTATCAGCTAAACAGATCACGGAAGCCACACATTTAAACATGTGACAGAGCTGTCACTGCTGCATTTTAAAAATACTTTCAAAAGGTATCCACCCTCATTGTGCCAAACTGACGCTAGGGCCGGTGCTGGCGAGCAGCCAATATTTTTATGGATTTGACCTGGATTAATCCACCAGAAAATAATCTGGAATCGGTTCACTGTTGTTTGAGCAACAAAGACACTTGTACGATAACCTGAAAATATGATATCCAGACAATGAAACGTTGTGAATTACAAAAACGTCGAAACGACGGTGGGCATTAAAAATACCGACATCAAACATTAATTTTAACCACCATGCAAAACTGCGACGATGGCTGCACTCCTCACTGGTGAAGGTACCCACTAGTCCACAAAGAAAAGTGCTGTGGTAATCGTCGAAGACAGAGCGCATCTCTCTAGCACCTTGTCGCACTCACCATTTGTTAATGGGAGGACAATAGAACCTCACTGGAACTGAACGCACTGACATACCTTGTGAAACAGAATTCACAGTGACCCCCCCTTTCGCTGACAGTCAAGACGTATGCGTACGCTGGGCAGGATAGCAGAAGGTCCCCAACTTTGAAATGCTTCGTCGACCTCAGCCCTCTTCCTTTGCCAGGACTTGTAAACCGTTCAAGACCGTCTGTACCCTCTGTTTTCATTTTCTTAATGCGGTCTTCCTTCCGTCCTCGGAAATATTGTACTTAAAAAAAACTGTAACTAATAACTCGTATAGGGTTACGACAAAATAAAACAGCACATCTGTTATTATGGACTTAATACCCTCGGCTACTGATTAAGCGTCACCTTTACCTATAATTACTGTGTATTAACAGCCGCATGGTAGAATCAGACGGTTCGATTTTCTGCGTACCCAACGGTAGCTGAACTCCTGCAGGATTCCGTGAGGTCTTAAGTCCCTCCCATATCCGTATATGTTTATTACAAATACGATGGGGCGACGAGGCTTTTTTACTCCTCACTGATTGGCTGAATTATCTCACGTGATCCACAAGGGTCAGCCAATCGGTGAGGTCTGATGAAAAAAAAACCCGCCATCTTTGAGTGAAAAAAAGTGGTGTTGCAGATCATCAAATGTGATTTTAGCGCAGATACATTTTGTGAAATTTAATTAGATTGTGCTATTTTTTCTTCAGTCTGGCCGTCTTTTTATCCTTATTTTTAGCACATGTTGAAAATCCTGCCGTGAGAAACTAAAGACTAAACTTAAGATATTTTCAAAATAAAAGTGCCAACTATAAAACCAATATCATGTTAAATACAATGGAATTTATTACAATGGAAACCTCTGCCCGTCCCTCGACATCAGCCTGCCTGTTTCCCTGTACCCCTGTTCGCTTGGTTACGACCCATTGCTTGGTCATTACTACGAATGCTTTGCCATAGGGATGGCGAGACGATGCTTCTTGAACCATTGAAGCTTTCCTACCAATTGTGTTACAAATTGATTGATTTGAGTTGTTCATCCCTGGTATAAACTGAGAGTTGAAATAATGCCTATTTCAGTTATTATTGCCTTTCGCCAAACCCCTTTTCGATTGAGTTAAAAAATATAATGTGCTGTTGTATATATACAGTACTGTGCAGAAGTCTTAGGCACCCTAGACTTCATTATATATATATGTTTATTTTTTTGTGTGTGTTAGTATAAAAGAACACATTTGAGATTTCCAAATATTCATTTACCAAAAGATTTAATTTTACAGAGACATTTTTGAATTTAATTAAAAAACATATTACTGTAAGCAATTAACTACATTTTACATAAAAACTTGATCAAGGCTGTCTGAGATCAGAAGCAAGGAGCCAACCAAAGTCTGCAGAAGAACTATGGCAAGTTCTCCAGCAAGCTTGGAACAACCTCCCTGCTGATTGTCTTATAGAACTGCAGGACAGCGTTGGCTATCTCAGAGAAGTGATGCAGTTTTAACGCCGAAGGATGGTCACAAAAAATATTGATTTGATTCAGTTTTTAACTATTCTGCCAAATTACTAAAATGTAATGTAAAATGTATTGTACGTTTATTTAGGAGCTTTTATATAATAATTTTTAAAAGAATCTTATCTGTACAGAATGGTATACAGGTGCCTAAGACATTTGCACAGTACTGTATATTTTTTAAAGTGAGCGAAACATAAAAAAGTTAAAGAGGTGAGCCTCAAACCCTGGTTTCCTACATGAGAGACAGTCACACTAACCACACTAACACCAAATCAGCTGAAAGCAAAGACCCCCTTTTGGTACTGCTCTCTTTAAAAGCGGCCTCTTAGGATTTCTCTCTGCTCTTGAGCCCGCTGGGTGGAACTGTGACCCCTGCATGCCGGCACATTTTAGTTGGCCAGTGCACCTGCACGCTCATGGTCTGTATTTTCCCAGTCAGCCAGTGCCAGTGGTGTATAAGCCTAAGACCTGTGGTCCTTCAGGTAGCTGTGGATGCAGCATGAGGCGAGCTTTAGCTTTACAACCTTGTCAGAATGTACTGATGACCCGGAACCTGTTCAACAAAATGCCAAAGCCATGTCGATCCCTAGAGGAGGGATCACTAAGAAGAGAACTGTGTAATTTCTAAAGGTGCTGGGTGCATAACTTGGGCACTGAATGTAGATGTGTTTTCTTTCGATTGTTCCTAGTTTGGATACTGCCATTTGTTGGAGAATTCTTTCACTATTGCCCGCCACTCAGCCTCAAATCTTAGTGTCTAAAAGATGTCATTCATTCACCATTTGGCCATGGGAATCTTCAAAGGGCCAGCTCACAGTGGTCTGCAGATAAGAAAAGAAGCTGGAACTGCGGGTGTTAATGTGTGTTTAATATCTGGCTGATCCAGTCTCTCCACATAGTGCTCACAAACATTTCATTAATTGCTATAGCTGTAATATTAAGTAGGCCTTAATATCCAATGTCACCATAATGCTCACTAGGACAGGGTTAATTTCCCTAAAACCTTAAAAAGGTAGTGTGTTGTAAGTAATATATAAAGAAAGATATCAATACTTCTAGGATCCCTCCCCAGATCATTAATTAATATGCATGGGCCAGGGGAAGCTAGCCGCCCCTTGAGCGCAACGAACAAGCAGCTAGACGACGGAAACTTCCGCCTCTTTCTCCTCCTCAGGAAGAGAAGCGGTTGGTAGCCTAGGCAGTAATTGAAAGGTGATAGGCCCGGGGAGGAGACTGGCAGTGAATTGTGGGCATACTCAATCCATGGTAGTGAGTCAGACCAGGAAGTGGGTGAACTCTGCACCATGTAGCATAGACTCTTCTCAAGCTCTTGATTACGCCGATCAAAAACCGGTCAAAGATAGAGAGGGCCACAGAGATTCTTTTGATGGCAGGAAGTAACAAAATCCAAGGCAATGTGTGACCAAGGGTGGCAGCGACAAACTCCGTGACATCACACTTCATCGACTGCCACCAGAAGCGGCATGACAAGAGGGCCAACGTGCGGGAAACCCCTGGCAGACAAGGGGAAACGAGTGTGCCCATGTTAGGACCTGAGACCGGACAGAGACAGCAACAAATAACCAGCCAGGGAATGTTAGGTGGGGCTGGATGGCTCCTCAGTGAACTCTCCACTGTAAATGGTAAAATGGTTGGAATTTATATAGCGCCTTTATTCAAAGCGCTGTACAATTGATACTTCTCATTCACCCGTTCATACACACACTCACACATCAACGGCAATTGGCTGCCATGCAACCAGCTTGTCAGGAGCATTTGGGGGTTGGGTATCTTGCTTACTTCGACACACCCAGGGTGGCATCAAACCGGCAACACTTCGACACTGCCACTGCACAAGCTTGACGGGTGTTGAGTCTTTTGGCGGATTGTAGGTACTCCAGATTGCGGTGATCAGCCCAAACAACAAAGGGAATGGAGGAACCCTCCAACAACCCAAATGTGTGTGGAGCTTGACACATGTATGGTGAAAAGGAGGGTCCTGAACTAGCCATCTGCTATTGGCTGGTCTTTGGTGCCAGGTGATGTCACTCTCGAGCAACATCACCTGGCATCAAAGACCAGCTAATTGCAGATGGCCAGTTCAGTACCTGCTTTTCACCATTAGACTTTACACAGATTTGGGATTGACGTTTGGTCAATGGTTTAACAGTATAAACTCAACATTAAAACCACCTGTTTTTTCATGATTAAAAATGCTTTAAATCGTATAATCTTGTCTATAAACACTTACAATTTCATTATATGATATGTGCACTTATATAAGCAGATAATCATAAGTGAATTGCATTCAAAAGTTAAATTTTTTAATGAAAATGGAAATCTTGTAAACTCATTGGGAGGGAGGGGGTGAATTGTTTGTTATTTAAATGTCTTAGTACATATTGGTGTGCGGTATGTACAAATTGTATTTTTCTCAGTCTAGGGTGTTTAAGGAAAGGCATCTTAACTGAGATAGGTCAATAGGACTAACTCTCAGTTTAGTGGGTAGAGAGTTTGCTTCAGTAGTAACATCAAGCAAAACACAGGGTGCTGTTGAGGGCAAAAAACGCATTGAGCGGATCTGACAACATTTTTTCCACCAAAAAAAAACAGATCTATGTGGTTTTAGTGGCCTCTTCAAGTAAAAGCACGTCTGCCCTATTCATGAACTAATTGCCACATTCACAAGCCTTGAATTCGAACAAATGAAAAGGTATCCTATGCTATTTAAAGTCACATGTTTTGTTTTCACATCTTTAAATAATGCATTTGTGTGCATCCGATCAGTTCAGATGGAGGATGACAGGCGGCAGGACCTGATATAGTGGGCTAAAAATATAAATGTTTTCCATGAAAGGACATTTGTAGGTGAGAAACTGCCAGTGGAAGGAAAGGTGGAGCTATAACATGAACTTGAACTCATTTTGATAATGGAAGGAATATTAAATTAAGATTTTCATCTTCTTGGTGATCTAGGTGATGCTAAAATTTAATTGTAAATCAATTTTGAAGCACACAAAAGAGGTACGATTGAGTTAACTCACATAATTACATCTACAAATAGTACTTAACTATCACTATTTAATACTATTAAATACCTTGTAGCAAAATGTTAATGCTTACTGGTACTTCCTGTATTCACATTAATTATATGCAATTGCAATTTCAGAATAGCCCCTAACTGAACTGGACAGATACTTTGTAACCATTCTAACCTAATCTAATATAACAACCATAAGATAAAGTATGGTTTGATGGTAAAATTTCAAATAAACAGAAAGAAGTACCACTATTTCAAGAACCCACCCTCATTGTCACAGCCCTGAGGGTACACTTGTCCCCATTCATCTCAAGGATAATCCTGTAACTCACCTCAAAGCTTCATCACAGTCATTCCATAATTGCTTTCTGGACACCTTTGTGCAGTGCACCTGCTGTGTACAGTGAAGTAACCTTCCCTAAAGTGACATTGAGAAGACACATTAAACAGCTTATCATTTGCAAATGCAGGGAGAGGGATACAATGCCAGTCTAAATAAAACCTGAAAAAATGCTCTAGGGAGACCTAGTACTGGAAGCTTCATCGACCTTCCCAAACAGATCCGGCCAATGCTATATCTGCTTCTGCCTCCTGATATGCACTTTCAGTTCTTATGTACAGTACATCTTCCTCAAGCTTAAACTTACATTTTTTTTTTTTTTAAATGTATTATACTGTTTATCTGAAAAGTGTTCCTTTGGATAAATCAAGCACCCATAAAATCAATGGGTTATAAATACTTAAGTACTCTACAATTGTCACAACCCTGAAATATTTTATTAGGCCTCTCTCAAACCTCTTCTGTTCATAAAGGATTGGGGGCCTCATTTATAAAATATTTCTCCACACAATTGTTCGCAAATTGCGTGCATGCTGAAAACATGATTTATGAACCTGGACCCTCATGTGAAAATATACACACTCCTATGCAAGGTCCAGACCACGGGCCAGATTTACTAAGCCTTTTGGGACTAGTTTCAGATGCAGATATGATGCATTCTGCCCCAGACACATGCTTGTTATCTATCAAACAGTCGCACAGGGCTGGAAGTTCAGTATGCATGTCACCGGAGTCATCCCAGATGTATTTATGGGAACATCACACAAATAACAGGTTGAGATATTATAAGTGTGGCTGATTATGTATTTCTTGAATTTCCTAAAGCTTGCACAATTAAAGGAGGGTTGACATGTATATATGCTTCTACTGACTACTTCTAATTTATTTTCAGATATAATATGAAATTATCTTTGTTAGGACTCAACACAATCATCAGCAAGCAGTTAGTATATACACACGGTTCTCAATGTAAACAATTTGAACAACTATTCTGCATTATGTGTTCAGTAGGTTATAGAATTAATTGTGAAGGGCGAATTACCTTCTCCTATTACAAGTTCATTTTTGTGAATCTACAATCGTACGCAAAAATTTGGGCACCCCTCGTCCAAAAGCCTTTTACAATTAATATCTTGGTGAACAGAGGCAAACCTGAACTGTGAGATAAACATGAAACCTTTTGGCAAATTCTGCTTTTTTACTGCACTGCAAATTATAAAAAGGACCCCATTGGATTATTCTTTGTTACTTATTAAAAAGATGATTACTAAGGCCCAGTCCCACATGATTCACTTTTAGTAACTCCATGTAACTCCATGACTTCTTAAGTGTCCAACTGCAGTGGCTGTTCTGTCTGGTGGTAACAACCATGGGTTCCTCTAAACAGTTGTCCAAGGATGTCAGAATGGAAATGGTTCATTTCCACCAAGAAGGTGAAGGCGGCAAGAAACTCTCTCAAAGTTTCAAACTACCTATTTCCACTGTCAGAAACATTGCTACAAAATGGAAGATAAATGGAGCATATCTGCAAGACTAAGAACATGTTCCCGATAGAACCGCCCATGACCTGGTGATAAATGCTCAGAGGAGTAACCCACAAATCACTGCAAAAGAGCTGAAAAAAAGAGTAGCAGGCACAGGTCTAGATGTTCACAGGACAACAATACAATGTACTTTAAACAACAAAGACCTACATGGTAGAGTTGCCAGAAAGACCTCAACATAAAATTAAGCGTCTGAAGTATGCAAAAGAAAACATTGAGAAACCTGAAGCCTTTTGTAAAATGTGCTTTGCGCTGACAAAAACCTTTTGGCCAAAGAAGGTATGTTTGTAGAAAAAAGGGTGAAGCCTTTGTAGAGAACAACACCTTGCCAACTGTTAAGTATAGAAGTGGATCTATTTTGCTTTGGAGTTGTGTGGCAGCTGGGGCCACAGGGAATATTGTGTGAGTGGAAGGAAGAATGGATTCCAACAAATATTATATATATATATTATATATATTATAGATATTATATTCATTATATTTATATTATACAGTCATTTTTGAAGGTCAGTCCAGACATTGAAGTTGAAGCAAAATTGGGAATGAAAGCATTTCACTTATTTGACAGTGTAATAAGTAATTGTCTTCATAAATCTTTGCAAGTCGTTAATATGTCGATATGTGACCACTTCAGAGCCGCAAAAGTTTGCAGCTGTTTCGTTTGTAAATCTGGCCCTGAAAGGACCCCCTCCAGCACCTTTCTTTTAAAATAGCAACAGTGCTCCTATCTGGGCAGGTTGGTCTTAAGGCATGGGGTGGTCATGGTAATTGCCAGCTATTGCTATTTTGATGTACCTGAATGCGTATGACCAATAAAAACCTGGTCTTAAGCCATCCCAGTCTTGGTGTAATATTAGTAATGCGCCTACATAGGCTACTATAATTTTCCTCACATCCAATGAAGATATTCAAGGTACGGAACTGCACCCTTTAAGCTCTGCTTCATATGCAAAATGAAATTAGTCCCATTCAGTGATTGCACAATTAGCTGTAGTTGTAGTAAATAAGACTTTAATTTCACATAGACTGTGAATGCACAAACATACCCTTGTCAGGCCACAAGTTGTACTGCACGTTTTATGTACATACATCTAGCCCCATGTGTACAAACTGCTCCTTGTGCATTGACAAAAAAAACAGCCATTGGACCACTCATGAATAATTTAGCAGATATTACTGCGTTACTACAATGGAAATCCATGGAACACACCATAGAGGCATTTGCTGAAATCCATGGCACAAATGAAATCCCCTCCACATGAAGAAATAATATGAGAATTGCTTTAGAACATTATGGCATTTACATCATTATGACTGTGCCAATTAAAAATCATTGACAAAAAAAACAGCCATTGGACCACTCATGAATAATTTAGCAGATGTAACGTTACTACAATGGAAATCCATGGAACACACCATAGAGGCATTTGCTGAAATCCATGGCATAAATGAAATCCCCTCCACATGAAGAAATAATATGAAAATTGCTTTAGAACATTATGGCATTTACATCATTATGACTGTGCCAATTAAAAATCAATGTGTAAGGTATTTCCATTTAAGAGAGTGTGACTATGCTTGTACTGTTGAAAGCCTTGTGACATTGTGTGAATGTTTTTCAGAGACTGGGAACTGAGCCTGTCCAAGTGCATTAAATACACAGTAAAATGTCCAGCGTTAATTGAATAGAGGCCAAACTGTATATAAGATTTAATTTGACACTGAAAAATAGCCTCAAACGGATATAAGGCTATTTTCTGAATTGGTCACACAGACTGGTTCATTTAGTGTGCAATTCGAACGAATCCTATAACTTAGGTTCCCGATAAGGCCACATTGGTATGCAGTGGTAAGCCGATGCGTTGTAGTGTGTCATGAGAGCTGGCAAGGGCTCAGAGGAAGTTTTTTCACTTCCAACCAGGCAGCGTCCTGGGACAAGTCTCATTCCACTCACCTCCTGTAAGTGTCTTAGCACTTCACTATGCAGTGGACTCATGTGTAACTCCCAGAATTTCTCTGGTCAGTCTTACCAGACCAGCTGGGAGATGGATTTACATCCTGTGGGAGAGGGGATAGATGGGACATCTGTGGAGGCGGGGGTGTGAATCACCAGGGGTCACAGGGGTCCTGGGGATGAAAAACAACACTCATTACCTTGTCTTGGCATGCATTCTGTTTTTGTCATAATGTGCTGATATGTGGGCAAAGATGACACAACTTTAATGAACTCCTCAGAAGCTCCAGTAACGTGTATGGGGACTGCACTCTCTAATCCTCTCCCTCCTATAGACCTCTTATTGCTATTTTTAACTGGGACTTTTGGCTGCCACAGACAACCACAGAAGAACAGAAACAAATGGCACTCACAAATGGTCTAGGAATCAAGAAGGAATGAGATGTGTTAAAAACAATGTTCATGAAATACATTAACATACATTACATACATGACACTCTCATCTCCCTTAACTTAAATAATACATACTTTTCTTTCAATTATGGACTCATGTTTTTGCCCATATTTAATTAGAGCTTACTTATTTCACTATAAACATAATTGTAAAATTGTAAAACTGTGACATAGTTGGAGCATTCCATGAGTAGGCTACAATGGGCAAAATTATGAGAATGTCATATAAATAATTTTTTTATGCTTAATGCAGCATGTCCTTCACATGCACTAATGTAATAAACAGCTTAAACCTTGTCATTTTACAGTGCAGTTACGCCACTGACTTGACTAATCAGTAACAGCTGAGAGGCCAACTGTTCAAATACTTTTGGTCCCCTAAAATGGGGGGACTATGTATCAAAATGAATGTAATTCATACACAGACGTAAATACCATCACATCAAAGGTGACAGTCTGCCATTTGACCTCAGAGTCATAGTTTCATTTAAATGCAATGTGCTGGAGTACAGATCCAAAAGAACAGAAATTGTACCATTGTCCAAATACCTACAGACTGCACTGCATGTATTTTCTCAGTTTTGGGTTTATAGTACCATAAAAAAAAACTTAAAAAAAAACTGGTTAGGTATGGTTCATGCTGATAAAGTTTGTGTGATCCCTTTTGGATGCAAGCTATTCAATTAATCCTGAGAATTTTACTGTGTAAGACCTGTCCAGGCCCCTCTCCCCTTCAATAACATTTCCCACACACATACTTGCAATTCAGAACCACAGACAGTAGACAAAGCACAGAGTGCTAGCCAGTTCCTCAAACAGATAGCAGTGATGTTACAAACCGATAACGCAGGAGACAACATCACAATATTACATTACTCTTTCTGACTAACAATGGCTTAACGGTAAAAAGAAAAAATGCTGCTCACACACGTAAAAGTCATTAGTGTGGTGAAACTGAGAATCAACGCACTGCACACATCGCTCATCGGCACCCTTGTGATAGATCGTCAAAAGCTAATGGTTTCCCTCAAACCTTTGTGAAGCACATTTACAAACAGGTAAATACAGATTCATCTCATTACATTATTGGCGGACGCTCTTATCCAGAGCGACGTACAGTTGATTATACTAAGCAGCAGACAATCCTCCCATGGAGCAATGCAGGGTTAAGGGCCTTGCTCAAGGGACCAACAGCTGTGCGGGACTTATTGTGGCTACATTGGGATTCGAACCCCAAACCTTGTCTGTCCCAGTGATTTACCTTAATCACTACGCTACAGGCTGCCCAGTTCATCTATATAACTCAGAAGTCTTCTTGTCATCAACCCACAAACTCCAGCAAGGGCCCTGTCTTGTTTCTGCACCTCACTGCTGTAGCAGGGATTATCACCATCATCACCACCATCAGACACTATCAGTCTAATTTTAGCAGTTTTGCCCTCGCCTGCTCTTCTGTTTTCCTCTTCTGATTCCCACTTTTGTGATTTCGACGACTCTTTAGCTAACATTAGAGACAACAAAGTGAAGGTCATCTGACTGAGGCCAGCAAGCTAGCTGCTGCTCCATATCTAGGATGACATTGACTTTCGATTGCTTTTATTTTTTCCCAGAAATATCCACACAAATAACAAATAACAGCAAAAAGATGATAATTTCACAATAGTAAGACAAAATGTGCGGACGTGTAATTTTTAACGTTAGACCTTTAAATGAGCATTGAACAATGATCCAAGAAAACAAAAAATGTAAATCACCATGAAGTAGATTTGTTTGGCTCAGGTGCACTATATTATACGTCCCGGTCATTAGTAAGCTGGTGTTATTTTAAGGTTTCTCATACTGTCCGTCGTATCATGTGATACTCCAAAGGATTCTGAATCCTATTAAGGGCGCGTCATGATCATGCTCTGGGCCCCTGTGCACAGCACTGGCTGCACCGCCAGTACTTCCACCACTGAGTTCAGTGTATTCAATTCACTATGTATGAAAAGGGAAGTCATTCCAAAACAGATCACCTGATATCCCTCAAATTAAGGGACAGTCATTTGGACCCATGTTGTGCATTCTATGGTTTAGAATTGCAGAGATTGGGTGTGTCTTGGTCACCAAGTCAAAAACAAAAACATAAAATGGCACCTCCATACAAACATACTCTTTGGAAGGGTGGCATGAAGACAATCTTTACTGAGAACAATAAACAAAACCAAGAGTTTTGTGTCTTGACTTCAAGACCTCATTGGAATTACTGTATGATGTGAGTGTTATAGGATGTGCCCAAAATTGACCGTTTTGGCCATACACACCATCGACAATGCATACAATGTTTGGAATGTATACAATGGAATGTGTACAAGGAGAACCACCACATACCCACTGTCAAATATGGCATTGATGTTCTGGAGATGTTTTGCAGCAGTAATCCAGAGGCAACATTAAACAAAGTACCAAGAAATCTTGACAATAAATCTGGTTGCCTCGACTAGGAAGCTGAGACTTGGTCATAGGCAAATTATCCAGCAGGACAATGACTCCAAACATACATTAAAATCCACACAGAAATGGTTAAGTAAAAACAACAACCACATTGTTGCAATGGCCATCTCAGTCTCCACACTTAAATCCCATGAAAAACCTGTGATCTGAACTGAAGAGGGGGGTATCCCAAGGATATCAATGATTCTGAAAAGTTCTACATGGAGGAATGGTCAAAAAGCCCTCCAAATGTGTTCCCTAACAAATTATAGGAAAAGGCCCATGGCTGTTGTCTTTGCCAGGGGTGTTTATACAAAGTATTACACCAGGGATGGCAACAATTCTGGAACCTGTCTTTCGGGAATTTTATTTTTATTTGAAAGACGTAAGAATTTGGTTGATTCCATTGAATCACTAATAAAGCACACTGTTTTACACATGTTGGAAAATAATGTATAAATTTTTAGTATACAGCATTTTTTGTCCGTATTTATCAAGGGTGCCAATAATTCTGGAGCCCACTGTAAGTAAAAAAGTGTTGGCATATACTTACTTCATAGTTAATCCACATAATACAAAGAATCACTTGTAGTAATTACCTCATTAATTGGGATGATTAATTTTTGCTGTTGGGATGATTGTTTAACAACATGAAACCTGAGAAGATACTAGAGTGACCTTGTTGCGCTGGACAAAGGGAACTGCAGGTTACAAAATAAATCAGAAATTTCTACAGGTCATATAAACCATATAGTGTATGTACTGAACATGAATGACAGTGTCTCAAAAGCATAAAAGTGATAAAACACACTACTGAGACCAAAACACCTGAGAAAAAAAAAACGATGTCATATGTTGTTGTATGGTTTGCTGTTCCATGGTGATTTTGCTGCTTTGTAGTATACAATGTGAATAACTCGGCTAGATCACAGAGAGAGCGCAATCACAGAACCCCTACATTATTTTCACACACCCCCAGTTGAAAACCCAAGCCCTCCGTTTAGGTTCAATCTACTTTCCTTCATCTCCATCTAGTGGTTCACTTGAATATTGCAGAGAAATTATGCAAAACATGATTCTTGAGAAGTACAAACTGCTTCATTTAAAGGTACAAAAGGTAATTTCGTACTTCTAATAGTCAAGAGAGGAATAGCAGCAACAAACACCTTCAAACCACAACACTGTTCATCCCTCCCCGTTCTCTGTAAACACGCTGACGTTGAATTGCCATTGGCTGTGGCAATTAAAAACAATTTTCAACCAATGAGCTTGAATTATTGTACAGTTATACAATGTTTTGGTACAGAGTGTTGGGCCATCAACAGTATATTTTTAGCTGATATTTTTATCAGCTAAAATAGCAATGTGGGATCAATGACTTTAAAAGCCAGAAACACTAGCACAATAGTAAGACACTTTTCTTTAAAAATGGAAATTTGAAATGGGTTGGTGAGTACTAATTATGGTCATGAGGATGAGATATATGTATTATTTCTGTGAATGAAGTATGATGCTTAATGTACAAGCACAAAGAAGAGAGAGAGCTTGAATCTTCAAATATTGCTAGTTGGAGCATTCCATGAGTAGGCTACAATGGGCAAAATTATGAGAATATCATATAAATACATTTTTATGAGAGTGTTCAGAGGAGAATGGCCAGACTGGTCAAAGCTGACAGGAAGGTGACAGTAACGCAAATAACCTCACATTACAACAGTGGTATGCAGAAGGCCATCTCTGCACACACAATGAATCATAACGCTAAGTGGATAGGCTACAGCAGTAGAAGTCTAAAAAAATCTATATATTATATTGTTCACAGCATTATCCTTTGACTATCATCCAAGGAAATAGCTAAATGTCCACTTAATTCTTATATTACAATTTGATTACACTGATTTTGCTTTAGGCTGTTGATTCTAATATTTTTACAACTTGCCAAAGAGCTGTTCTGCACACAAACAAGAGCTTGAGCTTTGTGATTTGTGATTTGTGAAACAAATAGTTTCCACGTGGTTCATTCTGAAAAGCATTTTGTTTAATCCATGGACTCACTGTCATGGGAGGTTTGATATGTCTGAGTAATTCTAATTTGTTTGTCTCCGGGGTCTGCTTTAGTTACGACATAGACTGGGTCTGGACATAGCATGTCTCCAGTTTCAGAGATTCAGTTTCCCATCTGTAAATGTAACCCCACACACCATTTATGTATTTGCTGCAACTCACCTGACTGGATCTTAACAATACTTATTTAGGAATGCCTTGTTTAAATGGCCTCCTCTCATAGCAGAGGAAAGAGTCATTGACAAAGTAAATGGAGTTGATTTATGATCTTATATGATGTACACACACATTAATAATTTGCTTTAGGTGAATATTGCACAAAGCACAAAAAAGCAATGGTAGACGTCTTTGTTGATGTATTTAATGTTCTGTTTGCCTCTGATGTATTACCCATTTTTAAATGTATTTTTGATTTGAATGTGATAGTTTCATGTTTAGTATGAATCACACTAAACACAGGGGATGATTTATTATCAGCTCAATCATAATGACCAGTTTTCAGTCACTTAAATATAAATTCTGCTTTTCAACAAACAGCATGGAATAATTATTACATTAACAGTTTAATAATTATTTACTATGACGGTACCAGAAAATAAAAATGTGCATCTACTAGAAGTTGTTGCCATCTGCTGGACAGTTTCTGAATAAAATAAAGCAAATATGTTGAATGACATAAATGTCTTGATTTCTGCCTTAAGCCTTTTATGTCGAGGTGAAATGGTCCATCATGTCAGTGAGTAGGGACAAAATCATTTAGCACACAGCAAATCAACACTGTTAATTTCAACACCTTCCAAGCGTGTATATGGAAACCACCAAAAAAAGAACACTAATACAGAGTTGACTGTTGCTCCACAAGAAATACTAGTAATGTTACAGTTTAACACAGTCCTGGTGTAAAGCAAACTGTAAAGCAAACTGGACACATGTAATGAATAATTTCCTGTCCAACACTTTTAGAAGCTAGAAAGTTACCCTCGTCAAGTGTTGATGCACATTATATTGGTGTTGGGCTTTGCATTAGCCTCAACCCACTGGGAATTGAGTATTTACACTGATCCAATGTTGAGTGAATATAATGTTGGTGTAGGGACTACAACTTCCACGACGTCCACCACGAATGACGTCTAACTTGGTTCAGCCAATCCCGTAATGGCAGGAGCAATAAACTTTCCCGTATAAGAGCAAGACACGTTCTTGGGATCTCTCTCTTCTGCTTCTTCTGCTTCTTCTCTTCAACCCTTTTTGGCCATTCGCTTCAGCTCATCTGCTCCGAGACTCGGACAGAGGCTGAATGCTGCACAGCGCACTACCAGGCCTACGGACACACCCAGTTACCTCACGGTAACTACATGGCCTATAGTGAGTGGAAATTGTTGTACGCGGAACGCTACATCAGTTTACCCCAATAAAGCTTAACAACGAAACGGCAACAAACTTTTACACCTGGAAAAGGACCAGCGGATCAGACGACAACGCGCTGCTAAGACGGGAACACCCCAGCCTGCGCATCTCTCCCGGACACCATTCACAGCACCATCGCCGCTTCTACAAGGACAGCATGTCTTTTGGATCCAGCAATGCATATGGACTCAGTAAGAAAACAAACATTCAGGCATACCCAGTGTTTAGTTTAGTCTTAACTGTTTTGTGAATCTGTGTTTCAATATTTACCATCCTACCATTGTAATGTGTTTGGTTAGCTACATATATATGTATGTGAATTGATTCGCCGTCTTTTGCGCATATATAGAGTAAAACTACGCAAGTAGTCCCTTCTCACAGCTAACTCTAACTCATTACCACACCCAGAACTCTAGCTTACTCAAGCTAGCTACTCCCACCTTTCCTTTGTTCAAGTGACACGCGCGCTCGCGCGCGCCCACACACACACATACACGCCCTTACTTAACCTACTAACTTCCCCTACTAATTCCCGTTAGTTTATCTGTTCTGTGTTTGTACGTTGTTTAATAAATATATTTTTATATAAATATATTTTATTAAACCCCGGTGTCCGTTTTGGAATCACATAGACATGAGAGCCTAGTTAAAGCAGTCTTTCGAAGAACTTCCAACCTTCAGGTTATCGGTATGTTTAATCATTAATATTGGTTATTTTAATTATTAATTAAAATACTAAATTTGTGGTTAGATATTTCTGATAACAGTAATTTTATGAGACTGATTACTTTTTGCAGTTATATTGCTACATAACATTAACTGGCGCCCCGGTTTCGTAGAGAGTAAAATCCCTACGTTATTTGGCGGCCCGTGCGAGGACCCCATATAATTTGGAGCCCCGTGCGAGGACCCTACAAAATATTTTGGAGCCCGTGCGAGGACCCCTACATATTTTGGTGCCCCGTGTGAGGAAGACAAGCTTTGGCTCAAATTTCATGTCTTGTGACTTCATAACGAATTCCCCTTCATTATTTGGAGCTCTGCGTGAGAAAGACGAGCTTTGGGTCATATCATGTCATGTGACTCCAGAACGAATTCTCGGCATTCTTTGGCTTTCTCAGCTAAATAGCCACAAGTGCAATTTTCTGAAAAGACCACCAGATGTCACCCTTGTACCATTTTTGAAAGCCTGCATGAGCCGCTTTCTCAATACACTGCCCCCTCGTGTAACATTGTGGCATTACATTCATAATCTTACACGGTAGTCTGTTGATTTGCATTTACCTTCCGGTATAATACGTATTATCAATAATAGTATTATTAGCCGTACTTTATTCATTATAATTACTCTATCAAAGTCATTTTAATAATTCATTGAATGTTACTTTAAAATTCTAATTTAATTGTAATTTCAATTTGTTACATTCTGGTACTTAGGATTAATGTGATGAGCATCACAGTTCCTATTTTACGGTCTGAATATCCGCCATATGTTCGGTCATTTTGCTGTTGTTGCATTGCAGTACCGCTAGTGCAACTCGAGTCCCTGTGTGATGCTATAGCTACCTTGTACTATAGTTAGAGAATATTCAAAAAGCGTTTTAAATTCTTTATCCTTCATCACAACTTGTATGTTGGATTGTGATATTGGCAAACAATCCATTGCCAACTGTTAGGAGCTCAAGCCCCTTGTCAAATAACTTCAAGAGTACCCACTTAAGTTACTGATTTTAGCTTTTAGCTTTATTTGGCTTGAGATATGGAACCCATATCTATTGATGAGTACCTTTCCTTTTTAGCCCATGGTTTAGCACCTGGCTACATAGCTTTCCTGAATCAGATGAACCTCACTGATTGTAGGAAAGAAATGTTCTCATTAATCAATGAGAAAGGTCACTCCCCCAACCATTCAAAAGACCCAATTCTAAGTTGTCTGGTCTTGAATTTTGCCAGACAGATTAGTCTTGCTCTTCAGAGCAACAAAAACTTAGAATCAGAGATGGCATACCTCAAAGGACAACACACCAGTGTTTTACTTGAGCTTCAAACTGTTGGCAAGAAAGCAGTACAATACTTGCATGATCTGCATTCAGCTGAATCAGATCTTTGTTCCTACAGAGAGGAATTATTTCAGTTGAAGAGTGGATGCCACAAGCTACCACATCCACTCTCTTCTGTAAGCCAGCTTTCTTGGGCTTGCCCAACTCAAGCTTCTCCTGCTTCCTCCTTACACCACAAGGCGGGGGAAGGGGGGTCACAAATCGATTCGGGTTTGTCGGATCCCGGTTCCACAGCTTGCTCTGATGGAGATTCCTCAGTCTCCTCAGATTGCAGTGTTGTTGACCACCCTTGCAATGGTTTGTCGACCTCTTCCCTAGAGAGGAAAAGGGGGGACTCCATCCCAACGGTGGTCTATCTCCACAAAGGAGAAACAGTCAGGCAAGTACAGGACTGCACCTTCCATGCTTACCCCTCTAGCGAGGAGGTCAGGGAACCCTCCCGTGGACACGGTAGAGGTGATTCTGCATTATTAATTGGGCACACAAAAAGCAACGCTAATGCTGATAGCTTTCCCTTTATAACTGAGAGGATAGGTGACAGCTCTGTACAGTACACTGACAGCGACAATTCATCTTCTGCCAACCATTGTGAGAATAATGACTGTTTTGCAGTTCCGCCCCCTAAACCTAACCAAGGACGTCGAGCTCCGCATGAAACGCGTTCACATTCAAATGTGATTTCAGTCTCTCCTTCACCAAACAGGCAGACTAGTGCAACTTCACATGGTCTTTGCTTTGAGGAGCTAGAGGCCATGGCGAAGTATGTCCACACATTTGACCCCAAGGACTCTAAATTTAACATTCAGAGTTACTTGAGAGAAGTTGACTACTGTCTCTCGGATCTGCCCAGGGCAACCGATCGAGAAAAGGTATGACTTGTATGGAAAACCTCTACCAGAGAGATCCATACATTTATGGAACAACTTCCACCACAGGTTCGTTCCAGCTATCCCAAAGTTTGTGAAGCGTTGGTAGCTGAGTACCTGCCACGGTTTGATCAGGACACAGCCATGATCAAATCTGTGGAGGTTAAACATAGCCGTACAGAACGACCAAAAGACTTTTACCGACGACTTAAACATGCATTTTTCCAGGGCAGAAATGGACCAGGCTTAGATGAAGATCAAGCCTTCAAATCCCTTTTTGTGCACAACCTGCACCCCTGCATCCAAACTCATGTTTCACTGTTCTCAAGGGGCCAACACTCAGCCCTTGAATTAAGAAATGAAGCCCAAATGGTCTGGGACACTTTAAGGATTATGACCAGGAATTAAATATTGGAAACAGCTAAGCACGTTGTTCCAACCAAGCCCGCCGGCAATTCCCAAGTTGCCCCATTAAAGTCTAATGGCTCAAAACAACGGCATGTGAGTAAGTTCCCGGTTAAGAGCCACCGTGGTCGCTTCTCACACTCTGATTCCAGCCGGAATTGGAGAGAAGACCGACCCGGTAGGCCCAAGCCTCAGAGTCACCAGCATGACTCTGATAGGGAAGATACCTTGTCTGAAGAGAGCTTCTTCAGTTCCTCTGAGGACAACTAAAGCCTCTAACCTTTGTTCAGTAGTGTGTATGCCTTGAGTAACCACTCCAAAGAGCTATCTGGTCTTGTTCAACCTCCATCAAAAGACTGAATAAGACTGATCTATAGCCATGGTCTCCTCACAGGCAGACTCCCAGCTGAAGCTTTGACCACTTTCTTTTGCACACCTTTCCTACCAAAGGGGGGTGGCAAAATAAACTGGTAGTTTATAGCAGCCACTTAGATTTGCATGTAGCAGCAGCAAACGCAGATCGTAAGTAGGTACTGTAGAGTTAAATCCGACACCTGTTATAACTCATAAACGTTCATTGCTTCTTTCTACACCTACTGAACCATCGTAAAGTATTGCATGTAGAAACTACAGTGTAATCTTTACAAGTATATTGTCACACCCCAGTGTGCCTTACTCCACCTCTTCCCCAAGCAAGACAAGACCACTTGTGAGCTTACCACATCATTTAGAAATGAGACCACCTCTCCATTTCCTTCCTGATGACACAGCCATAAGGTTAAGCTTGGATACAGAAAGCTGCCCTAATTTGAAAATGTCCCCTCATATTTCAGTTGACAACCCTCGTCAGCAACCTGACTGTAGAACAAACAAAGTTTTTTGCCGTTTCGTTGTTGAGCTTTATAGGGGTAAACTGATGTAGCGTTCCGCGTACAACAATTTCCACTCACTATAGGCCACGTAGTTACCGCGAGGTAACTGGGTGTGTCCGTAGGCCTGGTAGTGCGCTGTGCAGCATTCAGCCTCTGTCCGAGTCTCGGAGCAGATGAGCTGAAGCGAATGGCCAAAAAGGGTGCGTCGAAGAGAAGAAGCAGGAGAGAGAGATCCCAAGAACGTGTCTTGCTCTTATACGGGAAAGTTTATTGCTCCCGCCATTACGGGATTGGCTGAATCAAGTTAGACGTCATTCGTGGTGGACGTCACAGACTACCTGTCTTTCACTGCTTCACCCCGGGGCCAGCTTCCAGTTCTGTGCCAGGTTCAATCTTCGGCTTCGCCCCAGACCTGTTTCCCAGTGCAGCACCGTATCCAGTGTTCAGTTCTGTCCCAGGTCCAGTCTCCGGCTTTGCCCCAGACCCGGATTTCAGTGCTGCGCCAGGTCCAGCTTCCTGTTCAGTCTCCTGCTCTGCCCCAGACCCAGCTCCCAGATCCACACCAGGTCCAGCTTCCTGTTCCATCCCAGGTCCACTCTCCTACTTTGCTCCAAACCCAGCTCCCAGAACCACGCCAGGTCCAGCTTCCTGTTTTGTCCTGGGTCCGGGCTACTGCTTTACCCCATGCCCAGATCCCAGCAGTGCACCAGGCCTAGTTTTCTGGTTCTGTCCCAGATCCAATCTCTATTGCCTCCCCAGTGTCGCTCCTGTGTCCAGTGCGACTTCAGGTCCAGTCCGCAGTGCCATTCTCAGACCCAGTTTCCTGCACTGTACAGGGTCTAGTCGTTAGCTCTGTGACAGGCATCATCTCCAGCACCCCTTTAAACAATGCTCCCCAGGCCCAATTACCAGCTTTGCCCAAGATCCAGTCCTCTGCACCATCCCAGGTTCCGCTCCAGACCCAAGGTCCAGTTCTGCCCAGTTCCCTGGGCCCAGTCGGTGGTTTCGCCCCAGTTCTGGTTTCCCGCCTCGCACCAGAGGCAGTCCTCAGCACCGCCCGGGTTCCACTTTCAGTACTGCTCCAGACCCAAGGTCCCCAGCCCCGGCTCCAGCTTAATTCCAGGCCCCGTCCCTAGCTTCACCCTAGCCCCTGTCTCTGTTCCCCGCGCTGTCCAAGTTCAGTCCCCAACACCTTCCAGGGCTCCTTCTCTGGCGTCGACTCGACCTGTCTCAAGCTCTTTCCTGGACACCATCCAGGGCCTCATCTCCAACTCCGCCCCTGGCACCATCCCAGGCATTGGTCCAAGTTCTGTCCCTGATACTGTCCAGGGTCCCAACTCCGGCTCCATTCCAGGCCCTGTGCACGGTGCTGACCCAGACTCTACCCCAGGCTCTTTCCCCGACGCTTAATTGAATCTCGTCTGGGGCATCATCTCCAGCTCCGCCCCGGGCCATCATCTCCAGCTCCGCCCCAGGCCCTGCCCCTGGCTCTATCCAATGCCCTGACCT
Source organism: Conger conger (assembly GCF_963514075.1). Lineage (NCBI taxonomy): Eukaryota > Metazoa > Chordata > Actinopteri > Anguilliformes > Congridae > Conger > Conger conger. The sequence continues at coordinate 34,796,444 of NC_083764.1, forward strand.
CAAAGCCATCTCAGGCTCCATCTTTGGGTCTGTCCCTGACCCCTGCTCCGGCATCGCTCCAGGCCTAGTCTCTGGATCCATCCCAGGACCTGTCTCCAGCCCCTGCACCGGCTTTGTCCCAGGTCCAGTTTTCGGCACCAGAGCTGACTCTGCCACAGGATCCATTGTTAGCCCCTGCATCGGCTCCACCCAGGGCTCTGTCTCGGCATCCCAGGGCTCCTAAGGCCTCGTCTCAGACTTTTAATCCGGCCCACTGCGTCTGCTCCCAGAGTTGTCTCCAGCCCCTGCTCGGAGTCTGCTCCCAGACCCATCTCTGGCCCCTGCTCCTCAAGATTACCCTTCTGGGGTGCGTTTCCCGAAAACGGTGTCTCTTAGCGCTATACAAAGACTCTCTAAGGTATACCGTACTAAAGTTGTTTACCTTTCTATGTGTGGTCCCCAAACTATCACTTAGGAGGTTGCTTAAGGGATTGCTTCTACGTGCAACGTTACTCGGCCCATTGACTCGCACTAAGATCGATTATCCACTCCATGCAGCGACTGTTTGACTGCATTATGAGAGAAAGTAGTGTTATTTGAATGAATAAAACACTGCAGAAATACTTAGAAATACTGCATTTATCATGACTGTTTGTAACGTATTAATAGAATTAAAAACTTACAAACTAAATTATCCAACCGTATATATACTTTTCGCCAAATTATATACGGTTAGTGATACGGTTTGTGGCTATGCCATCTAGCAATACGTCTTCTTTGGCATGTCATGTTTTATTTGTTTTAATATCTTTGTCATAGTGCCTTAAATGACTTTGCAATCAGGGTTGATTTGGCAGAAGCTCCATCACATTACTGGTGTAATTCACTATTTTCTCTGATTAGCTGATGTTTTCAATAAAAGTGCACCAACAAGCAAAACGTACCAACATGAAAACATTTTTTTTTTTTTTACATAAGATATGGCAGAAAAAAACAAAGAAATAAGCGGTCCCACAGCTTCACAGCAAACGAAATTGAGATATTGTTAGACGTGGCGTTGAATAAAGAAACATTATTTTCCAGTTTCAGGACTACGGTGTCCAACAAAACCAGGAAAGAACTATGGTTAAACATCGCTCCAGCACAAAGAGAGAGTGGGAAATTGTCAGTTTATGAATATCAGTTAGAAAGCAATTAGGCAATAAAGTGCAACATGCATCCTTTGTAATTTACAATTTTATTATTTACATGAAAGCAGTGCCATTAATGTCGTATTTTAGTAATAGTATTTGCCATATATATTAAAACTGTAGAATTATTAATGTACATGTTGCTTAACAGATTGAGATTTAACTAAGAGCAACAGCTGATTTCAGAGGATTGCGGTCGTAACAGTGGTCACCACTAGCAGAGTGAGCTGACAACATCGCTAAGGTATAGCTAAGAGTGGTCCAGACCAACCTTACGAAAGTATGACATACAGAAGGAATACTTAGCTAAGAACGTTTCGGGAAACACGCTGAAACGTTAAGGTAGAGCTTAACGTACAATTTACGAATGATGTAGCGTTAAGAAGGCTTCGGGAAACGCACCCCTGTTCTGTTTTGGATCTCTCATTAGTGGACTTTGCTTTGTGTATTGGAGTTAGAGTCTTGGATTATGGTCTGTACCTTTGCTCATTCTGCCTGCTTTTCTGTGTTTGGACTTTTGCCTGTGACCACAACCAAGATTTAGATTTCTTGCGTAATATGTGTTTGCCCCGTGATTGATCCATTGCATGTGACCACGACTACGAACTGAGTAATTCCTGCTATATCAGTCTGCCATTGTTTGACTATTGCCTGCCTGACCTGACCAGTTTGTTAATAAAGACACTTATTCAAGTTATTTCTGGATTGCGATTGGTTCTGTCGTGAGCCACGGACCCCTTGCCGAGCTCAGACCTCACGTTCCCACGAGCAGTACCTCACCATGAGGTGTCTCAGGGACGAACTCAAGTACTCCGAACGTTCTGGAGCCCTGGTAAGTTCTACTGAACTTCCAGCCCAGTCTCAAAGTGAAGGGTGTGATGCAAATCTGGTATACAATGTCCTGTATTCAATGTATTCCTCTAAAAGAATCTTTATCACATATGATTATACTAAGATATACTTTATTATAATCAATCAAAAGAATAGAGTTATACAGATTACAGTATGTATATCATGTTGGTAACACAAAGTTTTACCAAATAATTAAAGTGACCGTTTTCTCAGGAAGCAGCAAATCCGATGTTTGTGTCTTAAGTCTGGAAAGTATTTATTGCAGGAAGCCAGCATGAAGGATTCACACAAAAGTATCCTTCGAACCATTGGAGTTCGGGGACTTTATACAAGTACATTTGCATGTATTCAAATTTGGGTGCTAAATACAGTGTGACCTCTGATTGGTCATTTGTTATACAGGGTTGCCCTATAGGCTGCAATTTCTACCGCTGTGTTTTATTGGTTGGAAGCTTCCTGCGGACATTAACATGCATATGTGAAGTTTTTGTAATACACAAATCTGTCTGTCTCCCAACAATCATCTTTCAGTTTGCTGATCACATGCAAGTTACATATACCCCTTTAGCTCTTTCTAATTTACCTTTCCACCATGATGTTTAAAAGTCAAGGTACACCCCTCAAATACCCATCCTCTTTGGCCTTAGCCTTATCCTATAGCTCCCCCTTCTGGACGTTTAAAAGAAACTATTCCAATAATATTATATTTATCTAAACTATAAAAACATTTTTCTACCTTATATAGTACCTTACTGAGAAAGACATAAAAATAAAAGGAAACTTATAATGTATTACTTTTATGTATTACTTTTCCTACTTCTACAAGTAATATAGAATTACCACTCAAGCTTGATTATAGTTGTTCTGTGCTGCTCTTTCGACATCAGTCCCGCTGCCACAACTCTTGGGCTGAGTCCGCACCGCGTACGTCACTCCTCTCTCCATATCCATATCCTGGAGTGGCGCGCAGAGGGAGCGCGCCACTCCAGCTTGACTACAGCTGTCCTGCGTTGCTCTCTCTTCAACAGCCCATAGATATCTTCTGAAGCAAAATTCTAAGATGCTATCCTAAGGTCTTAAAGGCTTATTCCTTATATATCCTTTTTCTGTATAAGAGTGTACCTTTTTTGATAAGAAATGTCCCCAATATATCGAGTGGGAAGACATTTATCTCTTATGCAACTTTTTAATGACCATATTCATCACTTCTCTTTGTCCTACTGTCATTTTCTCATACCTCAAAAGAAATTTCCCCAATACTTAATCTCATGTGCCCCTCCGGTTGGGAGGGGCCATCTCAATATACGAGTGGGAAAACACAGCTTTTATGTAATTTTTCAATGAACCTATTCATCACTGGTATTTGTCTCCCTGTCATAATCTCTCCTTGGACTCTCTCCAAACTTCATACAAGCCAGAAGTTAGTGCCCTCCACCATCTCAACACACTCTTCAGGTGCCCCTCTCCGCGGCGCCTTAAGGGATCTACAAAGGACATCCAGCCAATAGCTGAGTGTAAATCATCCCCCAACTTCTTCTACAGTCAGTCCTTTGAATCTATCCAATAAATTATCAGATTATAATCAGGAAGGCCCTTAAAGCCTCTTAATATTCTTTCGGTATTGACATCCCTTCCGTTTTCCTTATCTTTTTGCTTTTAGCCAGGCATTGTGCTCCTCCCCTGTAGGGTTGGGGTATTCCCCGACTGCTCGCTCAGCATGTTGAATCTCCTCCAAGGTTATGCTGGAACTCATTCTATGCATGGCCTCAGTCAGAACTTTAACCTTGCTCCTTAAAACCCTAAATCTAAGTCCCCCGACTTCATACTCCTCTACTGACAAGTATGGCTGCTCATTATCTCTGAACCACATATTTTACCTCTTACGGGCGTGCTTACTACCACCTCGATGGCGTGTGCGAGGGGTTAACAATGCATTCCTTCCTAACCCAACCCTGTCAATCTCTCATCAGGGGGCCTAGGGCCAGGTCCTCGACAGTTCCTCATTCTTGCTGCCTGACAATACATTTAATAACAATCTGGCCAAGAATGGAACCAGCAATCCCACAGAAATTAGCTCCATTCATCAGAATCTTCAGAACCTGCACTGCTGAATGACAGGCATCTCCGATTCTCTGTCCGGAGCCCAAGCTCCTGTGCATTCAGTGGTTATTGTTCATGAGGCTTCCCAAGGCACGCCAAGCTCCTCCTTGGATTCAACCCCCTCTTCTTCCCGCTCCATTCTGTATGCCATCATTTCCCAAGCCATGGAGAAGTATGTACATTCCTGAGTCCCAGGCTGCCAGTCTCATCCATCCCTTGTCTTCCCCTGCTGGTGCTGGATTCTTTGTGGAGAAGAAGGACAAGTCCATATGCCCCTGAAATCACTACCAAGGCCTCAGCGTCATTATGGTTACGAATCGCTACCCCTCATTTCCTCAGCCTTCGCCTCTCTCCATAACTGCAACTTCTTCACTAAACTGGACTTACGCAATGCCTATCACCTGGTTCACATCAGAGAGGGAGATGAGTGGAAGACTGCCTTTAATACCCCTAGTGAATACCGGTGATGCCTTTCGGGCTCACAAACGCTCTAGCAGTATTCCAGAGCATGATCAACAATGTCGTATGGGACTTGATCTCCAAGTTCATCTTTGTTTACCTAGACAACATCTTGATTTTCTCCTCGTCCCTCGCAGAACACGTCCTGCACGTCCTCCAAGTCCTGCAATGCCTGTTGGAGAATGAATTATTTGTTAAAGCGGAAAAGTGTGAATTCCATCAAACCAGGGTACAGTTTCTGGGATTCGTGATCTCCTGCGGACAAGTTGAAATGGACCCCATCAAGACTGGCCCACACCCACCAATCACAAGGACTTACAAAGAATGTGAAGTCAGAGACTGCCTTCACTTTTCCTACACAACTTTCTTCACGGCCTCCTGCTCAAAGTCTGACAAGGGGCCCCAATTCTCCAGTGGATTCTGGACGGTGGTCTGCTCCCTGATCCCTTTCCTCCAGTTTTCACCCTCAAACCAATGAGTGCATAAATCAAGAGTTGGAGACAAGTTGGTGCTGTATGGTGGAGAAGTCCCCCACTTCCTGGGTTAACTCACTTCTTTGGGTCAAGTATGCCCATCTGCCTGTCTCTTCCATGGGTCTGTCTCCTTTTGCCTGGGCTACCAACCGCCACTGTTCCCAGAGGAAGAGACAGAGGTGAAAGCATGGAGCATAGAAAAGGGCTCACGCAACACTCCTGCACAATGTCACTGAAATTAAGTGGTTCACAGACCACCATGACACTCCGTTCCCCGATACATCGTGGAACAGAAGCATCACTACATCCATCACCCATGGCATCACCCCCTCTGCCATCATTTAACCTCCCACCTCCCCTGCACATCCATCCAGTGTTTCATGTCTCTCACGTCAAACCCTTTGTCACCTCCCAACTCAGCCTCCCTGCCAGACCCCCACCTTCCCCCTGGCTTGTTGACAGCGATCCTCTTTACACCGTCCACTGCCTGAATCCATGGCCCTGAAGAAAACTCTTGGGTTCCTGAACATCATATCTTAGACCCCTCTCTCATAAGTGACTTTTCTGTTGAACTGGATTGAATTGGACACTAGGGGTGCCGGGTGTTGCCCATAAAGGAGGTAGTCTGTCATGCTCTGCATTTCCCTGTTTACCGTTTCTTGTCTGTGCTACCCTAAGCATACACTGACCCAGTGCAAAGGTTCCCCTCCGGTTCAGGTGCAGCCCATCATGCTTGTACAACTCACCCCTGTCCCAAAAGGAGTCCCAATGCTCCATAAACATGTACCCTTCTCTCTTCCTGCCCTTACCTATGGCATTGGTGCCCACAGGAACCATGACCACTCTGGCCTGGAGCTTGTCCGCGCACCAGGCAGGCAACACGCCAGGCAAGATTCCTTTTCACAAGCACAGACTATGCTGTTTACGCCCTAAAATAATATCACAAACTTCCTTTTCCTGGAGGATGTGGCTATCAAGGTGCCCTGAGGCTCTTCAATCCTCCCACTCACAGGCACAGGAGCCGGGTCCAATTCCTGCAAGGGCTGGAATCGGTTGGACACCATCACCTCTTGAGATGCTGCTCCTGTGTGGTGTGCACGCCCTTTCCTTCACTTGCATCCTACTTTCACCCAACTCTCTCTCCCTGCCTGGTCTTAAGTCTCTGCCCCTCCTGGCTGTGGCATGCACACTAGCTCCTTAAAGGATGGTTTATAAATATGGTTTATAGTCAGCTAGCTTTGCTAAATGGCCATAAGTGAACTCAAAGAAAATACCCCTTGTACTGGCTAGCTAGCTAGTACTTTTATTTATCTAAGGACAAAAATAAACCGAAAATGTTATCCGGAAAGGTTTTGCAAAATTACAAGGTTTTCATCTGCCCATTCTCCTCTGACGTCTCTCATTAACAAGGCGTTTCTATCTGCAGAACTGCTCCTCACTGGATTTTCTTTCGTTTTTTTGCACCATTCTTCGCAAACTGTAGAGACTATTGTGCGTGAAAATCCCAGGAGATCCTAGTTCCTGAGATGCTCAAACCATCCTGTCTGCCACCAACAATCATTCCACGGTCAAAGTCACTTAGATCACATTTTTTCCCCCATTCTGATGGTTGCTGTGAACTGATTTTGTTAACTGAAGCTCCTGACCCATATCGACATGACTATGCATTGCACTGCTGCCACACAATTGGCTGATTAGATAAGTGCATGAATAAGTAGGTGTAATAAAGTAAATGTTCTTAATAAAGTGCTCGGTGAGTATATATATATATATATAAAATCCAGGACAGTGGTGAAAAAAGTTAAAAGTATTCTTTGGTAGGTGTAGCTTGGTTTGCGGGAAGGAGGGAGGGAAATCCGAGGATCAACCCTACTAGTTAAGTAGGCACACTTGGACTACATGACAAATTAGTCCAGGCTATTAAATGTATGGCCTTTCCCACAGTAGGCATCTGAGACCGAGGACTGACCACTCCAGAGAGCAAGCCAAATGGAGCTGTGTTTGTGAGAGCAGTGTTCGTGCAAGTGATGCTAAAAAGCTGGCGTTAAGGTTTTGGTTTTCTTTGCCTTTTTTATTTTAGTTTGTTGTTTTACCCTGAACCCGTACGGTTGAAGGAAGAAGAAATTTTGTTTGTTTATAAACTACGTGCTCTCTCACTCTCTCTCTAGCTCACTCTCGGGAAATTATAATAAAACGCCGGTGAAAGCCGACATTCTTGCTACCTCCCCCTGTCCATCTCTTCTGTCTGCCCAGGGGTGTATCACATATTCATTTTTACAAATATGAAATATGGAGAAGCAATATAGAAGCACAGTGTTATTCCTGCAATATTTATCATAATATTCATCCTCGGTATTGCATTTCATAACATGCTGCCTGTATAAACACAAAGATTGGACGCTATTGAAGGGTTTATCCAGGCCCTTGCCCCAGATGCACTTTCTAATTCAATTTTACAGTTGCAAGATTCATTTATTATTTTGTAATGATCAAGTGAGGAGGGGAATTTCCATTTCTGAATACTGTTACTATAATTGCTTTTTGTTTTCATCAATAACTGAAACTTATTCTTTAAAAAAAATCTCCAGTTGCTTGGTATTCCACTGGAGATCCAGTCCAAACGCCAAATTGATTTTTTTCTTATTATTAGAAAGGATGGAACATTTTAACTAAATATTATCTGTGGGGAAAATAAGGATTAGATGATCCAGATTGTCATTTTGAATGAAAGAAAATGATAAGGAATAAAAAAACAATCATAAGTAGATTTAGTTCTCAAGGAGACTGGGGTATGATAATACATTGCAATCTGCGCAGATGATTGGGCTGTGGAGTGTGTTTCTGCACTCCTAAATCTGCAGTACAAACATGTGAGGCTTAACTCAGCCCAAAGCTCATTAAATCTGGACCGTGGTGTAGAGTTGGTTGGCTGTCTTGTTTATCTGGGGAAAATGTTACTTTGTACCTTAAAATATACAACTTTTACCTTCAACTTGCAGCACGTTCCCATTATACCTATTGTGTATGCAGTTGTGGTTATATCATTGTTTAGAATTTGATGTTGCATACCTTGGGTAGTGATAACACCTTTGTCTAGTGTAGGGGAAATACCTCTATATTGACACAGGGTACACAGGGCACCACTTTCCACTTATGTCGAGAATATACCTCTATTCTCACACTGGGCATCACTTAAGTTGGCAAAGCAGTTATACTGGACAATTAGAAATCAGTCTCATAAAATAGCTAACCACTTCAATTAATAATTAAATTACAAATATGTGATCACATATATTTAAATCAAAGATTTACTGGATAATCTGAAGGATGGTGTTTTTTTTTATTGGTTATTTTGGCTCAGACTTACATTCATGCAACATCAAAACAGTTACAAACATGGATGACAATGCTAAGAAAGTGTGTGCGTATGTGTGTGTGCATGCGTGCATCCACGTGCATTATCTCCGGTACTGGGTCCTTGGTAGAACATGGCCGTGGCGTGCTGCTTTCCTTTTAGTTTTATTAACCTGGGAGGGGGAAGGGAATCCAACACCTGGGCTGTGTGACAAGGCTTAAGAACACTGCATAAACAGATAATGTTATTGGATATGCAGCAAGTTCTTAAAAAGACAGTCCGAGTCCAAACTGAAGTCTGGAAGTGCGTGCACGGATAAAGTACCTGTATGCACACTCCGTTTGTTCAAGATTTGGAGCACACATCGTTGCATGCTCCAATGGCTCCGAGTGGGAAAAAATCTTAGAATAATGTTGTCATGATCTGTGTTTTCTGTCTGCTCTGTTCATTCATTCATTTGTTTCACCTGTGTCTCATTTCCTGATTATCATGCACACCTGATTATTGGTTTCCTTTGTTATCTGTTCTATTTGAACCTGTGTGTTTCATGTATTCTTTGCCAGATTGTAATGTGCGCCTTCCATTCTCTCTAGAAGTTTCTCTGTCTGATCTGCCTTTGTTTCGACCTGTTTTGTACACCTCTACCACCACCTTTTGGATTACCCTTCTGTTCATATTTGACCCGCTGTTCTTGGACTTTTTTTGGATTCCTGAATTGTGATTTTGGTTTTAGTTTCTGTTTATCTGCTGAACTTTATTGAACTTTTGCCTGTGACCACAACTACATTTTGGATTTCCTTTGCTGTGTCTGTTAGCCCTGTTACCAAACCCCTGCCTGGACTATTTATTGTGAACTGTTGCCTTCTGTTTGCCTGTTTAACCTGCCTGCTTCTCAATAAAGATTTTTATTGGAGATTCTGCGAGTTTGCTACTGGTTCTGTTGTTCTGAAGCCTGACAACTAGCAAGACAAGAAATCTGTTGCGTAGTGGAGGATGACAACAAGGAGATCAGACTCAAGTCCCTCTGAATCAGAGATCAGCAAATCACAGCTCTTGAGGTGCGAGGACTGCTGGTTTTCCACCCTCTTTTTACCTCGGAGTCAGTTGTGAAAACAGTCTAGCCAATCAGTAGAACTGTTCAGCTAATTACCTGGCAGAAAATAAAACCAGGGCCAGATTTGCATTTGAGGTCCAGATTTTTATGATTTGATGATTGATTTTGTTAACATTTTGTTTAAACATCAAGTTTAGCTAACTTCAGTTGTCTTCGTAATGTAGGCTGTTAACATTAGGCGTATTGCAATGGAATTAACGTTAATCTAATATAATAGCTAGCTTTTTTAGTCAATATTCATAATATATTAATGAGAAATGTATTCCCATGTGCTGTAAATAACCAGGCTCGCTACCGCTGCTAGCGTGCATATAACTTGTCCAAAATATACCAAAATAAAGCTTGCAAAATGTCCCTGCTGCGAACCCAGCTACGATTAAAACTTGTAGGAAAGACAGTACATGATGAGGATCTTCTATGTGAATAAAGTGGTACAATGTGAATGAACAAGACAATATGTGACCTAACACAATACTTTTTAAATTAAGGACATGTAATATGATAATCTTAACCAGTGTAGCAGTTGTCTGGCAAAGTACTGTTCTCTTCATCCATGCAGCTTTCCCGTCTTAGCAAGGATACTCACCTGCAGCCCGTTTTCCATTTCACCACAATTTACACCCCATAACGACTTACATATAGCATAGACACATGCATTACTGGCTCAATTTTTAATTTACTTGTAGCCTATCCAGCTCCAAAACAGTGCAGAAATAATGAAAACAGACAGTCGCTCACAAGGCAGGAACAATTTTATTTAGATTTTCACTGAAAGTGGTCCCAAGTTGCAATAAATATCAGGCAGCTATCATTGCCTCCAGTGAGCTGGCTTTTTCAATACTGCTTCTTCAACACTAGCCAATGGAATTCAACTGAAGTAGTTTGCTAGGCACATTTAATTAAAAAGGTTATTTTTGAGTGTACACATAACGATTGGCCTATTTCAGTTGTATAGCTACTTGTACATAATATTGAGCTTATGTTTATTCACTAAGTGCAACGTAAATGCCATTGGCTTTTCTTACATGGTTACATCAGAGTTGGAAGGTAACAAGTCAGATGACCCTATGAAGTGCATCCCACTAATGGACAAAATGTTCTGAGCTGCCGTGCTTTGGTGCTCAAAGTGCGAATGCCCAAACGGTGACTGGAGCACGGTAATGCTGAGCACAGAAGTTTGCAGTTTGAGACAGTGCTGCTATCGATATTTACACTTTGATTCATTCTAACATACAGTGGGCTCCAGAATTATACTTAAATTATTACTTAACCCTCCTGTTATGTTGCGGGTCAAATTGAACCGTTTCAAAGTTGAAAAATCCCGGAAAAATAGAAAATAACTTTTTTGAGCATGAAACTTTTTCTGCTGGGCTTAATTACTGTAATTACTGTAATTACTGTTACTGTAAAAATTACTAATTTAACGTGTTTGCAACACCCCCCCTGCATATTTATATTACACACATACTGTTTGGGTCAATTTGACCCGGCAGTGATAATGGAGAATACAAAGGCTAAAATGATCAAATTTAGACCAAAACTGATTTGTTTTCTTTTCCAATATCAGAGACAACCCAAACACACACACAAACACATGCACACACACACCCACACACACACACCTGGACACGCACACACACAGAAGCGCGCACACACATACAGACAGACAGAGAGACTGACAGAGACACACACACACACACACACAGAATTTGTTCCTGGACCCCAACTACACCTTCCTTCACTTTCTGTGGGGAAAATGCAAAATGTATCAAATATCATTCTACCTAAGATGAGAATGGGAAAACTCTGCCCACACTCAGGGAGGATGGGCAACATATAAAAGGGCCCCTGCATGTAGTCCTACCAACATTATGCCTCTGTACTCTCTCAGAGGTTGAAAAGATGAGCAATATGAGCAGAAGAGAGGCTCAATATGATAGCCCAGGAGGCTCTGGAACACATCTTTGGTTAGGGTAGTGAAGTAGAGGAGGAAGTTTCTGAAAGTGAAGATTATCTTGAGATCAATTCTGATCATGATGATGAATTTTCAGATGATGAGGGTAATGTCTCATACCCATCAACTCCAAGAAAGTCATTCATATCAAAAAATGGTCAAATAGAATGGTTCTCATCCCCAAACAGGCGTCAGGGAACAACATCAGCTGCAAACATAATAAAGGCGGTGCCAGGGCCCACTAGGATGGCAGTGACTTGTGTCACGGATAAAATCTGCTTTTGAGTTGGTCATTCCTGATTCAAGCCGGAAAATTGTTCCAGAAATGATTAATTTAGAAGGGAGGTGTGTTTTTGGGCAGGAGTGGAGAGAACTGGACAATAAGCACTTACATGCTTATTTGGGGCTTCTCATCCTGGCTGGGGTTTATAAGTCCAAAGGTGAATCGACAGCCAGCCTGTGGGATGCAGAGACAGGCAGGGCCATATTCCGAGCCACCATGTCTTTGGAGATCTTACATATTTTCTCAAGGGTCATCAGGTTTGATAATCGGGAGAAAAGAGCTGCCAGACGGGAGAGAAATAAGCTGGCAGCTATTAGGACAGTGTGGGACAAGTGGGTAGAGCGGCTGCCACTACTCTACAACCCAGGTCCTAATGTTACCGTGGATGAAAGCCTGGTGGCATTCAGAGGTCACTGCCCCTTTAGGCAATACATGCCTTCAAAGCCAGCAAAATATGGCATAAAGATCTGGGCAGCTTGTTCAAGCTATGCATTGAACATGCAGGTTTACACTGGTAAGCCTATTGGAGGAGCACCATGCTTCAAGTGCAAAAAATTAATTTGCACAAAACATGTCGTGACATACTGCCACTCATGCGCTTCATAGACACACACACACACACACACTAACAAATTGTTCTCTCCTTCTTGTTCAGGTTTCCTGTTGTAAACATTGTCAAAAATTCAATGTAGTTTCAACATGTATATTTGAATTTAAAGGGACAGTTTAACACCTAACAGAAAAGATGTGTTGTTTGAATTAATCAACATGCCCCCATAACAGAAACTATTTCAAAAATGTTGGAAAAAAACCCCAAAATAAGATAAGAATGTGTTGAAGCAAATGTGGTGAATGACTAATTTTTGCCATTGTACAGAAAAAAACTGTTTGAAAACCATGATCTGTAAGAGGTGAAACTTGATGACTTGATGACACTAAATATTAATTTAATTGATATTAATTGAGCTAAAGATAATGTTTATGGAGAAAAATATATTTTTTAACTACTTTCAGATGGTGAAACATGCACCGGGTCAATTTGACCCGGAAACATTATTGCTGTTCCCTAAAGTTGAACATAACAGGAGGGTTAATAAAAATGGAGAAAAAAGGCTTCATATAATAAACAACATGAATAATGATATCTATATGTTATGTTGACACATGGGAAAACAATATACTTTCATTTCAATACATTTACTCTCATATTTTTTATTTAGTGATCAATTTTTTTATGAAAACCACATACACCCCTAATAATTATTGTAAATAAAATCAAACAAAGCGACAACCAACAAGAAACAAAGTCTCAGTCTAAAATAATTATATTGTGTCATTCCATCACTTCCGATTTCAGTACTATATAAAAATGAGGTAACAAGCAAGCAAAATCCCTGTGTCCACCATTAGCATGGGAAAAGCCAAAGACACAAACAGTAATTGACCATCACAAGTCTGGTAATGGGTACAAAAAAATATATAAACTGTTAAATATTGTGGAGTGGTCCATGCTTTTATAACATCTTGGCTGGACTACTGCAATTCTGTATATATAGGCTTAGACCAGTCCTCTCTCTGCCGTCTGCAGCTAGTGCAGAACGCTGCTGCCCGCCTTCTGACTGGCAAAAAGAAACGGGAGCATATTACATCAACACTGTCATCCCTACATTGGCGTCCTGTCGTTTACAGGATAAATTTTAAAATTTTATTATTTGTTTTTAAGGCGATGAATGGTCTAGCACCTACGTACTTGTCTGAACTCCTCAATATATACCCCAGCTAGATCACTTAGATCATGCAATCAGCAACTTTTGGATGTCCCTTTGTCGAGGAGAGCTTGGAGGGGTGACCGGGCCTTTGAGGTAGCTGGCCCCAAGTTGTGGAACAGCCTACCGCCACATATTAAATCTGCCCAAAACATAGATGTTTTTAAATCCTTGTTAAAAACCCACCTTTTTAGTGAGGCCTTTATGTCAGACATAAATGGGAAATCAACATAATGTACATGTATTTCATTTTATTTCATTTTATTTCATTTTATTTCATTTTATTTCATTTTATCTCATTCTATTTCATTTTATCTTTAATTTTATTGCCTGGTTTTGTACAGCACTTTGGTCAACCATGGTTGTTTTAAATGTGCTTTATAAATAAAGTTTATTATTATTATTATAAACATACTACTATATATAAACATATGGAATGGTATGGAATATTTTTCATAGTTATCCTATGTTTATCTTGTGTATCAGTTTTGACAAGAAACATGCTTGAAAGTATATTTAAATATCCTGCACAAACAACACTGAACACCACTGACTGGATTGTATCTGATAGAATAAAAGCCTATTATTCAACACTTTGCTGCGAGACTGGACTGTATTCTTTGAATTTGGACTAATTCGGCCTGGGGAACCACAACAAAACTTGGCGTAGTCGGCAGGGTAGCGTAAGAAATCTGGGCCAGACCGACTGAAAAGGCGGCTGAACGAGGAGGTCCGTGAGCGGGATGGTTCCCGGAGGGACTGACAGACCAGGGGTGGCCACCCGTCTACAAAACCAACAAGGTAAGCAAACTTAAGTTAATCGCATGTAAATCCTTGTGGTGGTTAATAGACAAAAAGGTCTTGTCAGCCTGTCTGGGGCCAACGCGATTCGGAATCTCTGTGATCTCTCCTATCCAAAAGAACCTAAAAAGTGAAGTAAAAACATAGTGGTTGTAAGAAAAGGAGTCTTGGAGAGAAGACTGAATAAAAATTGCATGCAGATACAAAGTAGAAGCACTGTGTGACACATATGGTATATAACATTTTTATTTAGGAGGAACAGAAATTAGAGGGATAGGATTTATTATGAATAGTAGTGTCACTTGAGTTGATGATATTGAAGTAGCGGGTGAAAGTGTGGTGGTCAGAGTTTGGGCCCCACAGGCTGGAGGCCAGGGGGGTTACGAGTGGTGAACGTGCTGACGCCGGGTTACCCGTTCACCTAGGTCCAAAACCATACCTAATTCCACTGCGGGGTTGACGAGTTTTGTGGATAAAGGGGTGGGTATAGGTTTTGAGAAAAAATAATAAGTCCGGAAAGCATTGAGATGCCTCGGCTGTGATGGTAAAAGTATTTTTCTGAGAAGAATGAATAAGTCCGGAAGGCGTTGTGGCAGTAAAGATATTTTTCTGATATCATCATCACTGTAATGGTAATGAGCAACTAGTAGACTAGAATGTTTGTTTTATAAAAATGTTGGCATTGTGGCAAATGTATAAATGCTTAGAGCATTGACAAATATCAGAAATATGGACAAGGTGGTCGCAGAGGGGCCATATATACATTGGGAAGGTATAATAATAATTGGATTGTGTAAGAAGTAGGAGATTCATTAGCTGAGCTAGCGGAAAATCCTGAATTGCATAATGTAATAATAGCAATTAAAGAACACGTAGAGGTACAGTACTGTGCAAAGGTTTTAGGCACGTGTGAAAAAATGCTGTAACAAGAATGCTTATTTGTTTATTATTTATCACTTAACAAAAGGCAAAGTGAGTGAACAGGAGAAAAATCTAAATCAAATCAATATTTGGTGTGACCACTTTGCCTTCAAACCAGCATCAATTCTTCTAGGTATACTTGCACAAAGTGTTTTTGTAGGCATGTAGTCAGGTGTGTGATTAACCAATTATACCAAACAGGAGCTAATGGTTATCAATTTAATAGGTTGAAACACAATTATTAACTGAAACAGAAACAGCTGTGTAGGAGGGGTGAGGAACAGCCAAACAAGGTTGCTGAAGACAGTTTAATGTCAGAACACAGCAACAAGACACAAGGAAATTTCAAGGCAGACAGGGGTTTCCAGATGTGCTGTCCAAGATCTGTTGAAGAAGCACAAAGAAACGGGCAACGTTGAGGACTGTAGATGCAGTGGTTGGTGAAAGAAACATCATGCTTACTTCACAATTGGAAGATGTCCAGCAGTGCCATCAGCTCAGAATTGGCAGAAACCAGTGGGACCCAGGTACACCCATCTTCTGTGTGTTATGCAGGGGGGAACAGAGGAACCAAAAGCAAAAATGGCAGGTTTAATTTCAAAAAGGGCAGACAGAGCGGAGTCAAAAAACAGACCAGGGTCAAAAACCAGGGGGTCAGACCAACAAAGCAGAGGTACAGATATCCACAAAGCAAAGAAGAGTCCAGGGAAGCAGGCAGGGGTCAGAACCGGAAATCCAGATAAACAAGGGCAAGGGAAAGGGCAAGGACTCAGGAACAAGGGCAAGGAAACAAGGAGGCTAGAACTGGGGGAAGGAATCAAGGGCTCAGGACAAGAAAACAGAACAAGACAAACTAGCAGCGTGCAACTGAAAAGGACAGGTATAAATACACAGGGAAATGAGACAAACTAGGTGGGGCATGGGAGTGAGGGCGGTCAAACAAATAAACATCAGATGAAACACATGAAAGGGTAATAGGACAATAACGGGGGGAAAACGAAAACGCGGACTGGATTCACAAAGACACACATGTAATACAAACGGCTCCGGACTAGAGAGTAGACAATTGCAGAGAATCAGGAGATGCAGAGATAAGGAGAGACAGGTGCGAATACTTCACTAAAACTAAGCAAGTAATCAGTGATAGAATAGGGAGGCGGAGTTACAGAACAGAATTGAAACTGGAGATGCGTTAGTAAATTAGTTAAGTGATTTAAATTACAAATACCCAAAACTAGTGAATGTTAGTTTGTTAGTTTGACAAACATATTAGTGTGTTAGTACAATTAGTACTGTACAAATTCTATGTTAGTTGGGATTAGTATATTAGTGCTATGTACAAACATGAAATGGAGAGAAAGCAGGAAGAAAGGAATGCAAGATTAGAAGGAAGCTTGAACCCCGGAACTACCGTAAACACCTGAATAGTGGGGCACGCAGACAAGGGAGTGACTGGGATAGTAAACATTCAGACTCAGACATCACAGGGGAAGACAATGACTATAAACAACACCAGACAAATAATAAAAATAATAAATTACAAGAATAATGAAAATAAACAATGATAAACTAACACAGGACAGAACACAGGAACATAACACTGTGCAGAGAAGTCTGGTCAGAAGTGGTCTTCATGGAAGAATTGCGGCCAAAAAGCCATACCTCCGACGTGGAAACAAGGCCAAGCGACTCAGCTATGCACAAAAACACAGGAACTGGGGTGCAGAAAAATAAAGTTCTCTGGACTGATGAGTCAAAATTTGAAATATGTAGTTGTAGCAGAAGGAAGTATGTTCACTGAAGGGCTGGAGAGCGGTACAAGAATGAGTGTCTGCAGGAACAGTGAAGCATGGTGGAGGTTCCTTGCAAGTTTGGAACTGCGTTTCTGCGAATGGAGTTGGGGATTTTTGTCAGAAGAACAAGGAGTCCTGGAAGTGATGGTATGGCCCCCAGAGAGCCCTGATCTCAACATCATCGAGTCTGTCTGGGATTACATGAAGAGACAGAAGCATTTCAGGCTGCCTAAATCCACAGATGAACTGTGGGTAGTTCTCCAAGATGTTTGGAACAACCTACCTGCTGAGTTCCTTCAAAAACTGTGTGCAAGTATACCTAGAAGAATTGATGCTGTTTTGAAGGCAACGGGTGGTCACCCCAAATATTGATTTGATTTAGATTTTTCTTCTGTTCATTTACTTCATCTCCATCCATCCATTATCTGAACCCACTTATCCTGATCAGGGTCGCAGGGGGGCTGGAGCCTATCCCAGCATACATTGGGCGAAAGGCAGGAATACACCCTGGACAGGTCGCCAGTCTATCTCAGGGAACACACACCATTCACTCACACACTCATACCTACGGGCAATTTAGACTTTCAAATCAGCCTAACGTGCATGTCTTTGGACTGTGGGAGGAAACCGGAGTACCCGAAGGAAACCCACGCAGACACGGGGAGAACATGCAAACTCCGCACAGAGAGGCCCCGGCCGACGGGGATTCGAACCCAGGACCTCCTTGCTGTGAGGCGGCAGTGCTACCCACTACACCATCCGTGCCGCCATTTACTTCATCTGTTTATGCATTTTGTTAATTAATAAAAATAAACTATTAACATTTCTACTGTTGAAAGCATTCTTATTTTACAGCATTTTTTCACACCTGCCTAAAACTTTTGCACAATTCTGTATATTATCAATTAGCAGAAGCTGCAGGATTGGAGCCTGGAGAAGGAAGAACAGGAGAAAGAATAAATGATCCGGTGATAGAATTAACAGTACTTAAAATAACCACCTGCCAGAAAGAACCATTAGACCAAACAATCAAGAGGAGGTTAATATTAGAACTGCTACAAGCAGGCCCAGATAGTACACGCAGTGTAGCCAAACAGGGGTCGGCTGTTGAGATATTAGGGAGAAAGATTCCAGCGTTAAAAAGAGATATTGAACACATATCAGAAAAATGGGAGAGCATAACAAAGAATTTGGTAACAGTGTGGCCAAAAGGTGGTACATTTGATGTGGACATATGTGATGAAATGGAAGGAGTGGTGAAAAATTACCTACCGGGAAAGAAAGGCAAGAAAAGAGAGGAGAAAAGGGAAAAAGAATTGGAGGTGCTGGAATTCTTTAGATTGGAGGGACAGAAGATGAGAGCAGCGTACAGGGGCAAGGAAAGGACAGAGAGGCAATTGAGAGAGAAAGAGCCCCTTTGGGACCCCAATATAGAAGCAAGAGAAAGGCCTCTGCCTTACACTCCAGGGAAAGGACTGTATCCAGTAATTAAGGGAATTGTTGAAATAAAAGGGGCAGTGAGTAACGAAAATACAACATATGTAAATTAGTAACGTAGGTACAGAACAAGAGGCACAAACAATGAGAGATGATTTGGAAAACAAGCTAACAGGACAACAAGTATTGTTGGAAAATTTTAAAATGACTAAATATCAAGCAGAGGGAGAGCAAGAGGAATTGGCTAGGACATTGCAAGAATTGAAATACTACAGTGGAAAAAAGTAAAACCAGAGAAGGAGGGGCAGACACTCAAGGGAGCTGAAAAATATCCTGCCCCCAGAGGAAGAGAATGGGAATGTGGTGTTAGAGGAGAGTTCTCCAGAAAACAGGTGGGCCAAGCTCAAATAGGAACTGAGAGAAGACTTGAGAAGACACTGTGCAGAATAGAAGATGAGGAGAGGGAAAGAATAGCTAGATGAACAGCTGTGGAACCCACCCAGAAGAAGAGGAGCCAGGAACCTCCCGAGGGAGGGAGAGAGAAAGAGAAGATGGCCGAGCCAGAGTGCATAAGGAACTAAGTGACGACAGAGTGTTTGAATACGGAATAGAGGGAATGAAAACACCAAAGACGAAGGGAATAAGCTGGGAATACCCAGCAGTCCCAAGAGAAATGGAAGACGATGAGAAAAGCAGTTATTATCAGTTATTATTCAAGTGAAGACGAAGAAAGTGACCACCCAAGGCATAGCCAGAGAGCTAAGAAAAGACCAGACAGATACTCTGTGCTCCCTGTCCATCTGAAAGGCCTGATAACAAAGAATGAGTTCAATGAACATGTGGTCCATGCGGTGGAGAAATACCGCAAAGAGGAAAAGAAACAAGATGACCAACAAAAATAACTCTGCTCGAAAGCTGTTGCAGATTTCATGTTTGAAGAAATGCCACCACCTATGCCCCGGAACCAAGGAAAGGGGGGTGGAGATGGACCCATACCCAGCATCATCGATAATATTTCAGGGGTGCCACCTGCATTTATCAGGGGCAGCCCCAAGGGGGTCAAAATTGGGGACAATAGCAGGCCCAGGGGGAACAGCCCTACCAACAGGGACAAGGAGGTAACAGAGGGAATCAAGGTAACAAGAAGCGGAACCAGGGAGGACAGGGACAAGGACAAAGACAAAGACAGAACCAGACAAAAAGGGCAAGGCCAGTGAGGACCACCAGTGTGTGGGGGCTGCAACCAGCCAGGACACACTACAAAAAACTGCCCAACAAATCCCTGGGAAGATAAAAATTAAGGAGGCGCCTCACAACAAGGGAGTGGAGGAGGTCAGATGAATTGCCAAGGTGCACAATAGGGATGCCCAGAGAACCTGATAACAAACACTTCAGATCAAGAGCCAATAATAAATGTAAAAATCAATGGAAATTGGGTACCCATGATGATAGACACTGGAACCACATGAACATAAGATCACAACATGATGATGACCTACCTATGCCAGGAAAATATGTAGTAGGGTTATAACAGTAGGCTTCTTGGGAAAAGTACAACTGACACCAATGACAGGTCCAGTGTCTGTTCAAATAGGAAACAAAATGGCAAACATTCCATTGCTAAAAAAGTGAAGGGCCCACAACAGGTGAGATCCTGAAGGAGCTGCCCTTGTGGTGCACAAAACAGACTGGATAAAGAACTGGCACCAAGTTCCAGGAGCATCTCCTCATGTTACACTCAAGGTCAATCAAGCATACCAGTCAAAGGATTTGGGTCCAATGACCAAAAGAGCAGAGACTACAGAATTCCTGAAAATGGACAATTTGAGAATCTGGCTGTCCAAAGATGGAAGCATGATAAAAATATACATGGATACAGAAAAGACAGGAACACCAAAAGAAGTGCAAGTCAAAATCAGGAAAACAGAGAAAGCAAAGACCATTACAATGCAAAACTGCAGAAGGTGATGAACTTAAGTGCAGGAAAGACAAAGACAGAGGACTTTATGTCGTCGTATATCACCGGGGCAAAATATGCTGCACGGCTAACCTAGGCCAGGGCCGGTTATGTTCAGGCCAGAGCCATGAGAGCCAAAGAGAGAGTTGCATCAATCAAGGTGTTATGACCTGCTCTATGGTGAGGCCATGACAGGGTAAATAATAGGGAGATGGAGCGAAGAAAGAGGGGAACGAAATGACCACTGCAGACGAGTAACTCCGGTCCTGTCTGCCTAAACATGTAGCCAACCCCCAATGGAGATCAAGTCTCCTCTCAGGACGCCTTCAAAATAAATATAGGAAAAATAAAAAAGGAAATCCAGCAATCCAGCTGGAGACAATCTAAATTTGACAGGCGAACAGGGTCGAACATGAGTGAGGCACTGGGGCGAACAGATACAAACGGGCTTGGCAAGAGTCAGAGTCAAAACAAACAAGGCGACGGTCATACATGAGATCTGAACAGCAAACAAACAAAAAGGGCTAAGCAAGAGTCATTAGCCAAGCATAAATAATGTCATACACAAGTCAAGTTGAAGCAATCACAAATCCACAGTCACAAACGCAAAGGGTCGCAGAGCTAGTCTACCCCGATCGGAAGGATTGGCGGCCTTTTTCAAAGCAACGACCTGGTAGCGGAAATGACCAATTCTGTGGCAAACCAGAAGTAAGATAGTTGTGCATCGAGCTAAGATGCAAAAATGCAAAAGCTTATGACAGAGGTCATAACAAGAGGGTAAAGAACTAAGTGGTCACGTGGTTCATGATGGCTTCAAATAGTTCCAAACACCGCCTGGCAGGCCATTGAATGCATGTATTCCTTTTAGCGACATACAGTAAATCCTCAAATTGTGTCCGGGATTCTATTTGAAATCGGGCCTCGGATAATAGCGTGGTCGATTCGGACAAATAAAGGCCGGCCCCCAAATACAAGCCAGGGTAATATTGCCTACCAGTAGGGCAATCAGTCCATGAGCACTAGAAGACATTGTTTCGATTTAACTAAGTGAAATAAAATAACTCTTCTTAATATTTTATATTGTTGGTTGGTTTAATACTGTTGCCAATGAAAAGTCGTTGTCCTACACCATGGGTCTCCAACACGTTGCTCTCAAGCTACCAGTCGCTTGCCGTGACTGGTAGTAGCTTGCCAAAGGCTGAGTAGCTTGCCAAAGGCTGAAGCAGTATACATTTAAACATAATTGTTGCCGCGAGGCATTCCAGCCTACGAATTTAATAAAAAGTAAATCAGGCAAAATTAAAAAATTAACTCAATTTAGGCTACTTGGCTACGCAATAAGGTTTCCATGTATTTACAGCACAGCGCACGTTCAATGAATGAATGAAAGCGGCTGCCTTGGCTCGCAATAAACAGACTGGTGGAAATCCCGACACTCTTTCAACTACATAAAACTTAACAGTGAACCATCAAATACCCCCCAGATTTCAGTGCCCATCAGTCCCAACATTTAGCAATTGAATCAAACAGTCCAAAAGTAAATTAAATCCCAAATCAAAGCGAAAATCTTTTGATAGCCTACCGGTGTGCTGCTCCAAACGAAACGCATGTCTCACAATAAAACGCACTTTAGGAAAAAAAGATCCTTAACTTGCTGTTATCTACACTAATTGTTCATGAAGGCGTGTCTGGCAAGTTGGTATTTTATGAAGACGCATCTGTTTCGGCTTTCCTTAATGGTTTAGCTACTCAAGTTGCGTTTCTGAACGGTTACAGGAAGTGTTGAACAGTGTTGGCCCACTTTAAGTGTAGCCTTTTACTTTATTTCTAAGAATAAAATTCTACAACAGAAGCCTAGTAAAAAATAAAGGCCTGCCTCGAATACAAGCCTGCCCCAAATAAAGGCCTGTGCTTTGTGCAGCCTAAGTAAATAAAAGACCCCGGCCACAATTTGAGGATTTACGGTAAAGATAAAACGGCAATTTATGGGGTATAGTATGTATGCATCGATTTTCCATATATACACTGCATGCCAACCTATACTGAATTTGTGTACGTAGACTGTTGTGAAATAGACTAAAAAAATACCTTGGATTGCTGTAAACAGCTAGCGAGCTGGCTTTTTGACACATCCCTTGGTATGTTGCTTGTGAAATGTATTGCATTGCTTTTTAATTCATATGATGCCTTTCAACTTCTACTGTAGTCAGTAGTAGAGTACTTCATGTAATCTTTGCTAGGGGTGAGCCAAGCTTTTGTTTCAGATGAGTACTCATAACAAGAATACTTCAGAAAGACTATTGAAAATACTGGCTTCAAAGTAGAAACTCAATGCAACAAAAGTGAATACACCTGAATTGAGTATTGTGATTTCCAATTAGCCTAAGTGCACTAATTGCATGAACATGGTTATAAAATGATCTGTGAATACCAGAACTTATGAGCTGTGTCTATCATGGCTCCACATTGAAAGGAATTGCCAGAGGAAATGAAAAATCTGATTGTGAGACTTCACAAAGATAGAAAAGGATACAGGAAGATTGGTGACCTACTAAACACAGTAGAAACATGGTTGCAGCAGTAATGAGGAGGTATAGAATGAGCAATAGTACTACTAATCAGAGCCGCAGTGGATGTCCTCCGAAAATGATGCCACAGACAGTGCCCTACTTGCACAATCTAGCTCTGAGGAAGTGCTTCAGACTTGTCACAGGGGTTATCAATGGAAATAGTTGACTGTGACAGCTTCAGACAGTGCGAAGGACATTGCATAACATCAACCTCTATGGACGACATCCAAGAAAAAAACCCTTGCTTGCTCTTCAGCACAAAACTGCAAGATTAAACTTTGCTAAAGAGCATGAAAAGAGGCCCAATAAATATTGGGAGCGTATTCTTTGGTCAGATGAGACCAAGATACATTTGTTTGGCTCGGATGGGGTCCAGCATGTTTGGCATGAACCTGGCCAGGACTACCACACTGAATGCATAGTCCCGACAGTGAACCGCGGAGGTGGAAGTGTGATGATATGGAGCTAAAGGTGCAAAAGGTGTTGGGTAGATGACATTTATAGATGGCACCATGAATACTTGTGGATATACCAAAGTACTGGCTGACAAGATGATTCCCAGTCTCCAGAAGCTTGCAGGAGAGGATTATTCCAGCATGATAACGATCCCAAGCACACTGCCAAAATCACGCAAGAGTTTCTAAAGAAGAAAAGTGAAAACTATGACCTGGCCAAGTATGTCCCCTGACTTGAATCCAATAGAACACCTTTGGGGTATTTTAAAGTGAAAGGTAGAGCAACACAGCCCCTCCAGCAAAGAGCAGCTGAAAAATATTGTCTGAAGAACATTGATTTGATTCCGTTTTTAACTATTCTGTCAAATTAGTAAAATGTAATGTAAAATGTATAGTAGATTTATTTACAACCTTTCATTTAACTATTTGAAAGAATCCTATCTGTACAGAATGTTATACAGGTGCCTAAGATGTTTGCACAGTACTGTACATCAGAACAATAAACGGCTTACATTGGCAGAGAAAACTAGCAAAAATATCACCCTGGCGCACAAGTTATACACATAATGACACTATAGAGAACTGAAAAACTACCAATCAGTTAAAGATTACAGGGAGGTAGATTCCACTTCCACTGATACTGTGACACCGTGCAATACAATAAACAGAAAACACTTTCTGCTGAAGTATGTGGTGATTATTGTTTGCTTATTGACTATCTCAGACACGAAACACTTTGATTGATGTGAATTGGACCAATAATTATAAAGAAAACAACGAATCACAACATCCCTGTGTTCGGAAGACCATGTTAGCTCACGATGGTCCGAACACCACCGTATAAGCCTGCCCAGTTCGTAGTCTCTCATTAGCAACAGCTTAACATCTTAAAACATTAATCAAGCCTATCTACAGTACTTAAACAAGGGGCATCACCAGGATACATTTGGTATTCAATAGGGGCGATCCAAGTATTTGTTTCATATGAATACTCGTAACTAAATGTTCTTTTTTCCTGAATATGAGGGTTGTAAGTAATTGGATTCATTTCCGTAATGGGAGAATTGGCCTGCTTTATTTATTTTTTACATTGGCCGCAGTAGCTGTACATCAGTGAGGAATGCATAACATAAAGTTAACACTGTTTCATGGTAGGCCAGTTCCTCCCCCTTCGATTAGTAAAACTGACTGCCTGGCTTCCATTGTCCTCACTCCTCACTTGTGCATGTTAAGAGACTGTTGAACTTGTTCCGCTCGTAGATTAAGGATATAACTACAAATCATAAATTATTTTATTTTGTGCATTGTTTATCAGTTTCCAACAGTTATAATTTGTCAGCAGGACCGTTCATTTCACAAGCAGGCTGTTTGCTAGAGAAATTTGGCAGTAGGCTACACAAAACTGTAAGCCTACCTCAGGTTGAGCCTTACATACAGACACAAACTCACAGTACACAGCTCTCTCATTTTTGTTAATTTAAAGAATAACTGTATCCCTTAAACTTTGAGCATGCAAGGTGCAGTGGACTAATCTGATTTCTGATTTAGAAAAGTGTATATTGGCCTGATTTTAACCCTATCTCTATCTCAAGTTTTTTTTTCTGTGTGCAAAAGCTGTTCTAGAATTCGACTGTTACATCACACTTGCCTTTACACGATTGAAGTAGGCCTTGATATGAGTCCTGCTAATTATTACAATTAGTAAGTAATTATAACAGCCTAATAATATTAATACAGGCATACTACTTCTATAATAATAACAATAGCAATAATAACAATAAACTTACCCATTAGTGAAGAAACAGTTAAATTGTCAACAATACAAAGTCAATTCTTTTTGCCCATAAGAAAATGTAGTCGCAGTGCCTCCATATGCACCAATTTCCTTAAGTTATTGTGTTATCAAAAACATCAGAGATGGCAATACAACAGGGGAGCGCAATTTCGAATATTCAATCTGGGAGATAAAGTCTTGGAATTAGTCCCGTCATCAGCATCCAAATTACTCACCTAGTGGTAAGGACCTTTTGAGGTTATACAGCGTATTGGGGATCTATACCTAGCCACAACTAATGTCATGTCCCTAACCCAAAAATCAAGTGAGTTCCTGGGGCTAGTGAATTACTATCGCCGTAAACCTCAATCATCCGTAAACCTTTATTTCTCTCAAACTGTAAGTTGCAGTTGCATCGTTTGTGG
Source organism: Conger conger (assembly GCF_963514075.1). Taxonomy (NCBI): domain Eukaryota; kingdom Metazoa; phylum Chordata; class Actinopteri; order Anguilliformes; family Congridae; genus Conger; species Conger conger. The sequence goes on from NC_083764.1 coordinate 34,822,102, forward strand.
TAGACAATCATATATTAGTTATATAGCCAGCTAGTTATGCAGCCAAATATCACTGTGACTCACTTAAATTCGGGTTTCAAAATGTACATTTGTCGGGCCATCAAATGTATCAAAACACTGTACAGCTATACAGCAATTAAAGCTGATTGGCCCCACTGGGTGACATCACCACGAATGTTCCCCTGATACTATAAGGTCAACATTGCTGCTCCACAAGTTGGGCGGGGCTGCAATTTGGCCAGCCTCATCTCCTGGCATCTGAATGTGTTTGCTTCCTTGTGACATACAGTAGTCTGGACTGCCTCTGCTGGTCTGGAAGAATGAAATAGAATGCAACGGATGTAACCGCCAGAGTTCTCTGTCACTCGTAATCTTGGGCGAGACGATTCTAAAGGAGTAGAAGGTGAGGCAAACTTGGCTTTTTTGGGGCATGTTATGCAGCCCAGGTCACCCCATGCCATTGACTCTGTTGATGAACGTTACTCGACCTGCGCATGGGGCGCGATGGAATATATCCAGTAGTTTAGAACCATGGCTACATCCGTAACTTGCGCTTACAGTAGCCTACCGAAATACTGTAGCATATAGAGGCTTTGACCTTTGGAGATGATGAGCTGGTGTGACTTGTGGGCTATGGAAGCAAGCTAAATTAAGTTTATTATTGGAGCCATTTCCGACTCCGCAGAACCTTAGGTAATGGGTAGGTGAAGATAATAATTGTAAATTGTGCAATGGAATTGCTACTTTGAGGCATATTTTGTCTGGCTGTAAGGTTAGTTTCACTACACCTGGGGCCTCTACACCTAGGGTCACTACACCTGGGGCCTCATTTATAAATGTTGCATATGCACAAAAGAATGCGTACGCCACTTTCTAAGCAAACTTTGGCATTTATAAAAAACGAACTTGATGGGAAAATGTGCGGTCCTCCACGGAAACTCTGACCCATGCGTACGCACATTAACTGGAGAAATGAGAAACTGCGACTCCGATGGCAATGAGATGAAACGCGAGAAATGGTGTGAAATTGATGCTGTTGTGTCCTGTGCCTTTAATGCTCGTGACGTAAGACCAGGAAAACGGGAAGTGAAACAGGATGTAAAAAGGTATAAAGATTTGCCGGGAGTTGTGGCTGGGTATGGCTGCTGTAAGGACGTGCTTATTAAAGTGTTGTATTGTTGAATCTCGCTATACGGGTTCTCTCCCTTCCTAAGTGCAACAGAACATTTGGCGACGAGAGAAGTCGAAAATGATACACAACAGATACCACTGTGTAAAATAAATCGAAATATTACCTCTCACGTATCATATATGAAGAGTTCATTTGCAAAAACGGATAAAAGCCTCTCTTACAACGAATAAACAAACAGCTGTTTGATTGATGCTCCCTGGAGTGCCCAAAAAATATGATTTAGGATGATAAATATAAACGGAGATGTTGTTGTAAAATAATCCCTCAAATATGTAGACGAATTGTTAAACAATACTTCATGTTATTAAATGTATTCTCATAAATAATATGGTGAACAGTCAGACAAATTATGCTGGACTGATGCCGTTTACAATGCATCAGTCGGGCAGATACGAGTGCATAGTTTCATATATTTTTATCATATTCATATATTATGTTTTATAATGTGTTTATTGTTTTGGATTTTTGTTCGTTTTAATTTTGTACCTGTGTTTTCAATGGTGCTAGACAAATAACGTGTATTATTATCATTATTATTATTACTATTATTATTATTATTATTATTACCATTGTCATCATCACATTCGTTGTGCAGAACTGTTCGTCATTTACAATCAATCAGGATAATTCCCACACCTGTAGCTTTTCAGAGGTAATCAAATGGCTGAAATCCCTTTTCTTGGCCTTCTTTTCAGCGTTTGCCATTGTCCTCTTCGTGAAATGCATATTCATTAGGGGTGTTTCACTGCCTATTTATAGGCAACTGTGGGCGGGACATGAAGCTGGCAAAGGTGCGCCACATTTAGAGTTGATTGTGATTTATAAAGGAAAACTGGCGTGGGACGTTTTATAAATCAGAATATTTTTGTGCATACGCACGCCCTGGGTTTCATGCTTACGCAACCTTTTGACGTGAATCCTATGCACAGTTTTATAAATGAAGCCCCTGGTGTCAGAATCAAGTTTGGTTTGGCCCGAGTATTTGAAAGCAAACACAGAAGGTGAACTGCCTTCTTGTTTATAGTGAAAATAGCTAGGTTGGTTTCATGCGAGACAGGCATAGTAGTGGTTTTTATGCACAAGTATTATAATATTGGGTAATAGAGTAGGGCAAGGGAGTGGAAATTAGGAACTTGGTAGGCAACTACCAATATCTGACCTGATATGATTTTGTACACAGAGAGGGAGCAGATAGTTTACCTTATTGAGTTAACATTGCCGTGCTGTGATTTAACATCATATGCTGTGTAATGTGAAATGGACATTTCTATGTCCCTATGTTACTAGATTACTACGTTCTATTTAGGAGGACAGTGAAAACACATTTGACTCCACACTAGAGGGCATTTTCAGTGACATTATCCCATTTTATATTGGTGAGCTTGTAAGTACAAGTCCAAAAGGTTTATTATTATTATTCTGTATGCTTATAAATAAGGAGCCGACCTGCTTTTGAATGTGAAATTGTGGGATGTGTTTGACTTGTTGGGGCTTGGGTCTTTTTGGAACTTTAATCAATGGACCTCAGTGAATATATTAGTACACAAAATGATATTATTGTGATTAATGTACTTATTTTTTATGATGTTCTCGACCTGTTGCTGTCTGAGGAGAGAAACAGACTGGTAGAGGGAGGGTGACAGGCGGGGGGAAATGCAAACCATTATTTTCAGGATAAAAAGTGTTGTATAGTTTAGTAGGCAAAATGCAGTATGTTGTTTTATGCAAGCCTAACAAACCTTACACCATTGTAAATTTAATTGAATTTGCTAAAATACTACTTGGTTGTCACTGTAATACCATATTCCTAGCCAGTTGTATGCTGAACAGAATCTGTAGTTGCTTGCACAGAGAGTGACTTTTGCCTATTTGATGCAACTTCTGAGTACTGGTCAGAAAACCTCATAGCTGGGCTGATCGTATTCCAGAGAGCCTATACAAAACTTAAATAATAGCAAACTAGTTCAAGTACTGTTGTACAAGTATGCAACAGCGAAATTGAGAAAAAGTATATAATTCCTCCAGAGAAATTCTAAGTAAACAATGGACATTATACTGTATATATTATGGTTCTCCTCATTAGCACGTCTTCTGAAATTAGAAGCTGTTATGGATTTGGTTCACTGGACCCTTGTCATGAGACCTGATGTGTCGTCTGTGGATTTCCAAAATACAGAAAAGGTGAGGTCCCCCATGCTTGTTTTGCCACCCCACGTTAAATAAGGAATTGCTGTTGCAAAAGCAAATGTATTATACAATAGTGATATATACTGGTAGTTTTAATGCTTTCAAACAGTAAATGGAGGTGGCTTGCTAAGCTAGCAAAAGGCATTGCTCCATGTAGTGTACATGTGGTGTATATTTCATAGGGAGAATCAAACAATGTCTACTGAATATTGAGGCTTGATGCCAAATGCCGTTCATTTAACTTGCAAAGCTAACATGACAAGCTATGAGATATATTGGGAAGCATAGTAATCTTGAATCAACTTATACATATTTAATCACTGGCATCCCAGGTACATTGCCAAAGGCTTCCAATGTGCAGTGATTCTTTTTAGTTCCCCTGAGATTATGTTTTCATGCCTTGCTTTCTTAATGGCTTGTTCTTGATCAGATCAGTGTATTTTCAGAACATTACATCAGTGAGCACTGTACAATATTGACCAGGACTACATTCTGGCCACTGGCACAATTTACATGAGAATTTCTCAGGTCTCAAGCTGAGTCTTTGCTGCACAGTCTTACTATGAAATACCTTATCCATCTTTGTTTATACATTTGTCTATAGTTTTTCAAGAGAGAGCACTGAAGCGGTGCCCTGTGTCACTTCAGTAAGCTTCGCTTTCACTACGAAGCTTAGCACCTAACTTCAGGCCTGTTTACGACCAGACAGCTGGGAACCTGCCTGCTAAAGTTAGATGTGACAACAGTTGCTGAATGATTCCACTGCTAAATCCAGCAACAACAATAACAGCACTCTACATTCCACTTAATAGATTGATATTGTCTTTTCTGTTATTCTTTTGGTTTTTCAACTTATACTAATGATTACTGAGCCTCAAAGCTAATACCACAAGTAAACTGCTTTAATGAATGCTCAAAACCATAACTGAGTAAATGTATAATTCATACTTGTTTGTGTGTGCACCTACAGTGTAACCTTTGTTCACAATACATAACTGATTTCATTTAATTTAAAAATAGCCCCTTTACATTTTTCCAGCTGTACCAGTGTAACAATCAAAGGAACTCACCCTGCCAAGGATAAGAATACTTTCCTTTGTCCTATGTATAGATGGCATGTGAAAGTGAGGAGGGAGGGGAGAGTGTGACCTCCAAAAAGCTCATTGCACGGGTGTTACAGGTGGAAGGTCATGTGTCTGGGTCAGTACAGTGGAAGCAGAGCCTAGCCTCTAACGACCTGCATCTCACACTACTGGTCATCTAGATGCTACAGGAATGATGTTCATTCAGGTTGATCTGATTCAGTATTAGTGGCCAGGTTCTAAACTAGAATACCCATGGCTTGAAGGCTTAAGATGCTTTTTTGGGCTTGGTAATTAAATGCATACATGATACAGCTAAGTATCTCTCTCAAACTTGTTAAAAATGTGTTAATTTGTAGTTTGTACCTAGGCACAGTGGAAGGTCCTCAAAATAAATCTCTGATTTTTACAAGGTGCAACATTTGTATATTTCAGCTCTGAAATATACAAATGTATATTTCAAATATAATAACTGCACTGGAATGATTTCTGGGGTAATACTTCAGCCATGACCTCCACAGTATTTTCTTTGCATCTTCCAATATTGCCCCGACAGGTGGCAGTAATACCATATGCACTTTCACTATTAAGTTAAAATAATCTGAGCTGGGCCACATTGACACTCCAGTGCAAGATTAGTTTGCCAAACGTCAGAATATGTTCTTTTCACCAATGGTTAATTATTTCAGTTTTGGTGATATGTGATTCTGTGTATGTGGGACTATAATTTTTGGTGCCACGGTTCAAGCTACCTAAACCACAACCCATAGTTGAACCCAGCCAAAAGATAAACACTGTTATTACACTAACCTTATCACAATGCAATGTAGCTGCATGCACATTTAACACATTTCACCGATATTAGCTTACAACTTAACTTGCATTGGTCAAGTTACAATATTAAGGTGAGATATCTATATGACAAATCACCATGTTTTGGTGGTAATGTTACAGTAATAGGGCTTCCAATTATGCTAGATAATTAGTTTGCACTGGTTATTCATGTTAATGATGTTGGCTAGCTAACATTAGCTACAGCGTTAGGGGGGTGCTGCCAGCTAATGTTAACGTTATATTAGCTAGCTAGACCACTTCGTATAAGTCATAAATAAAACAATTTTGTTCAGTTTTCACAAATTATTTTTATATTCCAACATTGACTTTATGTGTTTGTACCTTGGTTAAATGACACCGAAAACACTGCCTGCTATTCACAGTCCTCACATTCCTCAACATCAGGCAACAGAGCCATTATCCACCTGAAGTTAGTTCTTTGCTGTTGTGACATCACGCTAATTTGTTGTATATAAAACATTAATTCAGTCATGGTAGTTAGCTGTGAGGTTGGAACGGGGCGGAGAGCCAGATGCCACTGAGGGAAATAACCCTTCTAAGCAAACACGCAAACGTGTTTGCCACTAAATCCTGGGAGGACAGAGCTACCCAGAATAAAAATAAGGGCTTCTCCTGGAACAGAGGGAGGAACTAACCCAAATTAGATTTTTTAAACGCAAATAGAAATGAAGCCCAAAACAGCTGGAGAAAATAAAACAACCCTTCGAAAACCAGGGCGAATAACCCAACCAAAAACAACTGCTAAAATGCTTTGCACTCACGATCGCAGACCGATGAAGAAAATAAAGTACAACCTAGCATGAAAAGGCTAGGCATGAAAATAAAACCATGAGGCGCAGCTCAGGACAAAAATTAAAACCAAAATACATACCAGGGACAACGTCCCCAATCCCTGACTCACACGAGTCCAAAAGAAAAGAAAAACCAGAACCCTATAGGAAGGCATGAATGAACAACACCACCAGCTGCACGCCTTCCTTACCTTTAAACTTTTCTTTTAACTGATTAGAGAAACCAACACCAGCACAGTACCTGACTCGTAGATTCACAGAGTCTACCTGGTGCATTACCGGCTTAGTGCAACTGCAAGTTTGACACCAAAGCGTTGGTAGACTGTCAGCACAGCCTTTAAATACCCTGAGCCAGCACCTAGTAATTAACAAGGCACAGGTGCAGCCAATGAAGCCCCTGCCCTCTGGCAGCCTCAATCAGCAATTACCTCCTAACCATGACAGTTAGCTACCATGTCAGCTAGTAATTTTAGCTATAATAATACAAGTTCTTTCCAACCTATTATAATTGATGGGTGAAAGTTGTGCTGGAAGGTAGATCAATATGAAGCACACAAGGAAGCTCAAGTTAGGGAGAAGAGTCATGAGTTCATGCAATGGATACTTGACATGATAAACTTCCCAACCTAATCAAATTGTAATAAACCAGCCTGAAAAGGGCTCTGTCGGAAGACCAAAGAACACACAATACACTCCAGGTAATGATCCAATATGTATCTTTATTTATTATTTAAAATGTAAGTAACATAAAACAGACTAGGGTAGGAAAGGTAGAACACACACTAAACATAGATTAATATAATAAGGATTTAGAGCTGGCGAGACCCTCCCCCGGGGTCTGAGCTGTGGCTCCGTCCGACTCCCCGGAACAATGATCGCTTGGGTCGGCGGGGCCACTGGCGCACCGCGGCGGGCCAAACGCTGGAACGATGGGCTGGAGAGCAGGCGGATGCACACACTCCTAAATCTCCCCGGCCCTGTCTTACTAAAGGAGGCAACCAGCCTCCCCTCCTGGCGCTGGTACAGCTCCCCTGACTCACCTATCTTCACCGCCGGCAAAACTATAATTTACGGCTCCTCCCCCCAGAGTGTGCCGATCTGCAATAGCAAACAGGTCTCAGCTCCCCAGCAACAACCGAATGAACCCTAGGCTCTGTCTTTTAACCCCCAGAGTCCCATGCAGAGTTTCACCGTCCCACAGCTGTAGACAATTAGTCCATTATTGCTCTCCACCCCCCACCAATGCTTCCTCCCACACCAGGTTTATCACAAAATCTACCAGCAGACATCTACTGCCACCAGTCAGAGTTCAGTAAACTGGTAGAGGTCCTGTAGTATGGTCTCCATGTCCAGATTTGCTTGTTCCGCACACAAAATCTGCTCCTCCGCTAGAGTGATTTCTTGGGCATGTATGTCTGTTTCTTGAACAGGCTCACTTGTCTTTCTTAATAATGTAAAAGATAATCGAAGCAGTAGGATGGCTGGCACTTTGTCCTGCAGCAAGACAGTGCCCAAACCACAAACAAGCTTCATACACAACCAAAGCATTTGTGGTAGGAACACTGGTTTCCAGATCTATGTAGTAGTCTTGACACACCCACACAGCCTTCCTGGTCCTGCCCTCTAAGTAGCTCATTAGGGCATTTAAGGCAGCTGTGGCAGCATGGCTTCTTCTGCTTTTCTCTGGCTGGTTGCTAAAGTGCAAGTGCAGTTGCTTGCAGAGAAGTGCATTTTTTCCACTAGCCATGTGTACTTGAAGACCTCCAGGGAACTTAAGTATTGTTTGTTGAGCAGTAGGTAAAAAGGAAACCTTGTTAGTCTATCAGCAGTTGTAGATTTGTTGTCAAATGACTGCGTTAGTTAGACCAGGTGTGTTGCATTTTCTGTTATTAGTTAGCAAATCTCGAGTGTTTTTCACCAGCCGCCGGCAGTTTCGCGGTTCTGTTATTCTGATTAGGTGATCAGAATCAGTTAGATACTTTGGACGCTGCAATTGTTAGGATAATTTTTAGATCGCTAGTTTGCATTAGTAATTAGCAGTTTATATAGGCGTGCTCAGAGCGACGCTCCCTCCCATTTTGGAATGGTATGCTGTGTCAGTACCCCATTACGGTCTGCTCTCTCCCCTTCAGAACGCGCTTCCAGCGACGTGGCCCTCCATGGCGACAGAACCCAACCAACCTCTGCTACCCCTCACTGACCCCCTGTGACAACTTCACAGTTGCCACACGGAAGGCTGACTTCATTACTGGTTATGCCTCCCTCCTGTCCCTACAGTTCCTTGCCCTCACTGAGACCTGGATTACACCTGAGAACACTGCCACCCCCGCTGCCCTCTCATCCTCCTTCTCCTTCTCACACACCCCCCGGCCCTCTGGCCGTGGAGGTGGCACTGCCTTGCTGATCTCCCCTTCGTGGAAATTCTCTGCGATTTCCCTCACTGACCTATCCCTATCCACCTTTGAATGCCACACTGTCTCAATTACTCACCCTGTTAAACTTTATATTGTCATTGTTTATCGTCCTCCGGGTGCCCTGGGAAGTCTCCTTGATGAGCTTGACACTCTACTCCGCTCATTCCCTGAGGATGGCACCCCACTTATCCTCCTGGGAGATTTCAACATCCACCTGGAAGCCTCCCAGTCTGCTGCCTTCTTACCACTACTTCACTCGTTTGACCTCTCTCTGCAGCACTCTCCCCCAACTCACAAGGCTGGAAACCTTCTCGACCTGATCTTTCTGAGGAACTGCTCCTCTTCTAACCCCACTGTTACCCCCTTATACAAGTCCGATCACCACTTAATTTCCTTCGCCATCCCTCTAGCCCCTCTGCCTCCCTCCCCTTCTCTCACCCCCACTGTTTCTGTCTGATGTAACCTCCGCTCTCTATCACCCTCCTCCCTTGCCCCCAGAGTCACCGCTTCCCTCCCTCCTCTTGAATCCTTCTCCAAACTACCCACTGATTCCGCATCTTCCACCCTGCTTTCCTCTCTCTCCTCAGCTCTTCACTCTCTCTGTCCTCTTGTCTCCCGGCCTGCTCGATCCTCCCCTCCCAGCCCATGGGTTTCTGACCTTCTACATTCCTCCAGGCCCAGCCTACGTGCAGCTGAGAGGAAGTGGAGGAAATCAAAAGACCCATGGGACCTGTCTTCCTACCAGTCTCTCCTGGCGGAATTCTCCTCCGCTATCACCACTGCCAAAAGAAATTACCTCCAAACAAAAATCCAGAACTCCACTTCTAACCCTCGTCAACTGTTCTCCATTTTCTCCTCTCTCCTCAGCACACCTCCCCCACCATCTCAGTCCTCGCTCACTGCTGATGACTTTGCGGTATTTTTTGATGAGAAGGTTGCAGATATCCGCAGCACCTTCGCGACCACCACCACTTCTGTGCCTGCCTCCATTTCTGTGTCTGCCCCCTGTTTCTCCTCTTTCTGTCCCCTTACAGATGCTGATGTGTCTCACCTCCTGCTCTCCCACCACCCTACTACTTGTGCCCTGGACCCCATCTCCTCAAACCTCTTTCAGGCAATCACGCCTGACATCCTCCCGTTTGTCACCTCCCTTGTTAACTCCTCTCTGTCCTCTGGCTGCTTTCCCTCATCATTCAAGAGGGCCTACATCACCCCGCTCCTAAAGAAACCCAATCTAGACCCCTCCTACATTCAAAACTACCGTCCGGTATCTCTCCTTCCTTTTCTATCCAAATCCATTGAATGAGCCGCCTCCAACCGACTCTCTTCCTTCCTCTCTCAGAATAACCTGCTGGACCCCCACCAGTCCGGCTTCAGACCTGGCCACTCGACGGAGACTGCACTCCTCTCTGTCAACGAGTCCCTTCAGGCTGCACGAGCAACCTCTCTCTCCTCTGTTCTGATCCTTCTTGACCTCTCTGCGGCGTTCGACACGGTCAACCACTCCATCCTCTTAGCCTCCCTGGCATCTACAGGGATCTGTGGCACAGCCTTGGAGTGGATCCAATCTTATCTCTCTGGCCGGTCCTCCCAGGTGTCCTGGGCTGGAGGAGTGTCAACCCCTCGCCCCCTTGTAACAGGAGTCCCCCAGGGCTCAGTCCTCGGACCCCTCCTCTTCTCCATCTACACGAGATCCCTTGGCCCCATTATCTCTGCTCATGGCATCTCCTATCATTGTTATGCTGATGACACCCAACTCTTTGTCTCCTTCCCCCCATCAGACACACAGGTCTCTACCCGTATCTCCGCCTGCCTGAGAGACATCCAGAGCTGGATGGGCAACCACCATCTAAAGCTCAACCCAGGTAAGATGGAGGTGATCTTCTTCCCTGCTTTAACCTCTCCCTTCTCTGATTTCTCCATCTCACTAGGGGATACCACAGTGACCTCATCCCCTAGTGCAAGAAACTTTGGAGTGGTGATGGACAACAGGCTATCCTTCTCCAAGAACATTGCTACGGTGACCCGGGCGTGCAGGTTCTTCCTGTACAACATCCGGAGAATCCGACCCTTTCTCACCACCTACTCCACTCAGCTCCTTGTTCAAGCAATGGTCCTGTCTGCCTGGACTATTGCAATTCTCTGCTGGCTGGCCTTCCAGCATCTGCCATCAGACCCCTACAACTCACCCAGAATGCTGCAGCCCGTCTGGTATTCAAGACACCTCCGTTCTGCCACTTTGTGCCGTCTGGCGCCTCCCCCTCGCCACACCTGCACTTCACGCTCACGACTGCTGTCTGTCCTGGTCCCACGGTGGTGGAATGACAGAACGGCAGAGACTCTGACCTCCTTCAAGGGCAGACTGAAGACCCATCTCTTCAGGCTACACCTTTCCCTCCCCAACTCACAATCACCGTGATTAGCCTTAGACCGTAATGGCACTTATGTATAGAGATTGTTACTTGTATAGGTATTGTTGTTTTTATTGGCTGTTGTATTGTTGTATTCTAGCTACCAGCTGTGGTATGCTAGTTTGAAAGTTGATTGTACTCTTCAAGGGTTCTGAATTTCTGTATGTTTACACTAGGACTCAGAACAGTACTGTCCTCTTAGGTCCACTTTTGCACTTGTTCTTGTGTTTGATTTGCACTTTGTTGTACGTTGCTCTGGATAAGAGCGTCTGTTAAATGCCACGTAATGTAATGTAATGTAATATTGGCTCCTCTCTGTGACCGGGGTAGGTGATGCAGGCATGAGTTTGGTTTTTTTAAGATTCTTTTTACATACTCAATGACTGAGTTTTAATTTATTTGATAGTGTTCTATTTACCTGTTGCTAACCAATTGGTGATTTAAGTCCCGGCCTGCCCTTTGGTGCTGGGGATTGTTACCCTGAGGCTGCTTGGCCAACGTGCATTTTACCCAAGGTCTCTATCAGCTGCTGTTTTGCCAAGATAGATTTTATATTCAAGCTGTATGTGTTTTATCTAGCCAGTTGTCTGGTATTTTTATTGTGAGCTGACTGGTGTACTGGTGACCCTTTTCTGATTGTTAATATTTCTTTCATTTCTTTGAAGTGGAACTGAGTGCTGGCTTGGTTGCAAGGCTAGACACCTGGGTGCGGTTCCCCTCACCGGTTGGTAGTGTTAAAAAAGCACTGGGACACTTGTTTTTCACCTGTTTGCTGTGGTAGCCATTTTGTAGTGAATACACGTGTGGTAGGTAAGTGGTTGCACCCCTGGACACACACTCAGCTAGTCTGCCTCCCCATTGCTGGCCTCAGTCTACTTTCCCCTTCGGGCCTTAGGAAGGGGAAGTTTAGGAAAATATAGTATTTTATATATTGATTAAATTTGTAATAAACCTTTGCTACTTCCTTTCACCTTGGTTTAATTCATTTCCCATTCTTTCCACAGACCCTTTTAGTTATTAATAATTCAATACATTTCTTTTGGAATCACACATTCATCAGTGGGGAAATAGTGGAAAGTCATGGACTGACCAAGTCAGTCACCTGATTTAAATCCAATCAAGCATACAATTCAAGGTGAGACTGAAGACAGAACACTCCCAAAACAAAGATCAACTGAAGGCAGCAGCAGTGAAGGCTTGGAGAGGTTTTAAAGAAGATGGCAAATGATTGGTGATGTCATTGGGTCTTGGACTTAAGGGCTATGCTACCTAATTGTTCCTTTGATTTACTTTTAAGTTCATCCTTACTTTTTCACAGTTGAAAATAGGTGTTTCCGTAAGATGGTAAAACACACACTCACTAAGCACATTATTAGCAACACTATACTAATTCTGGTTAGGGCCTCCCTTTGCTCTCAAAACAGCCTTAATTCTTTGTGGCATGTGTAACCGGGTGCATAAATGTAAGGTTCAACCTAAAGTACACCCAGTCACACAATATAACAGAGGCTCCCTCTACAGTTTGATAATAACAAGACAGAGATGTGGTCTAAGTTAAATGCAATTACTTTATTAAATCAATTCTGATGCTGGAAGGCAATAAGGTTAAGACAAATTCTCATATTCGTATAAAAATATATTTATTTTGAACATCAATTTTACCAGAATAAATAGGAATAAAGTAGACTGATGTAAAGGTTAAGAATGGTGGGTGACGACGCTGATGGGATGGGGCATACTCACCTTCAGGGCTCCCAATGTGTAGTTACAACCCAGTGCTCTCTCACAGCAAGCCTTACTGCAAACAAGGTGATACTATATGTGATTCAGGTGCCAATAACACTTACACACTAACACGTGAGGAGGGTACCCCTATTGACTAACCCCGCCACCAATCAGCACCGAGCCCACCATACAACAAGAGACAAGTCCTAGAAGTCCAAGGAATAACCTAACTACAGCCTTCCTATACCAGTTGCTTCAATACATGAAAATAAAGAGAATAAAGAAAATAGAAAAGTACAAGTGCGCCTCTAAGAAGCCACACCAAGAAGACTCCAGGCACGGAGGTGTAATATAGGCTACACACCACGCGCACCAGCCGCTGCGCACCTTAGGTCGTCCGGCCAACAACTAGTCTATAGCCGTGCAACGCGGGACACTAGCGAACGTGCTCGACAGCTGCCTGACAAGCGCAACCAAACGAACTTCAAATAAAACACCGAGGCAAAATAGCAGTGACTATTGCACCTACAAAGTGAAGAAAGTCACTGTTAATCTGGTATTTTATAATTAAAATCCAATCAGAATATACATACAGCAAAACGATACATTACCAAACAATCAATGGAATTCAAAACTGCGTGAGTTGTTACTTCCGTGTTTCGGAGAAGACTCCGCAAACAGACGCATCTTAATAAATGAATTAGAAGAGAATATAACATTACTGTCGATGAATGCCAAGTAATTACAGCTATAAAAATATAGCCCACCTACCGAAATCAGGGGACACAGCTAAATTGCTACGAATTACCCAACAGACAACGGACAGCAAGCTGCAACCAAAGCATTGTGTTAGTCTGCGGTGTTCCTAACCCACGCAATATTATCAGGGGGAAAACAGAATAGATGTTCTCTTACCTCTCGTGGTAAGGCAGGCAGACATGAGGAGAGGACAAGACAGGAAACAGGAAATCAATCAGAGAGATCACAGGAAGAGAAAGAAAAAAACATTTAAAAGGTAGGGAGCCAAGAGATTGGTTCAAAAGATGAGATCCTGCCGGTGCCACTCCCCTCACCCCAATTACTGCACCATTAGGGACAACAGCAAGTCTAACTCGCGTTGTCACACATGGATTCCACAAGATGTTGAACATTCCTTTGAGATTCTGTTCCATGCTGACATGACTGCTTCACACAATTTCTGAAGCTGCACATTCATGCTGCAAATCTCCTGTTCTACCACACCCCAAATGTGTTCTATTGGATTCAGATCTGGTGACTGGGAAGGCCACTGAAGAATACTGAACTCATTGTCATGTTCATGAAACCAGTTTTGAGACACATTTTGCTTTGTGACATGGAGCATTATCATGCTGGAAGTAGCCATCAGAACATGCATACATTGTGGCCATGACGGGCTGCACATTGTCAGCAACAATACTTCAATAGGCTGTGGCATTCAAGCGATGATTCATTGATATTAACGGGCCCAGACTGTGCCAAGAAAACATTCCCCACACCATTACACCACCACCAGCCTGGACTGTTGACACAAGGCCATTTGGGTCCATGCATTCATGCTGTTGGCACCAAATTCTGACCCTCCATCTGTATGCCTCAGCAGAAATTGAGATTCATCACACCAGGCTACATTTTTCCAGTCTTCAACTGTCCAGTTTTGCTTAGCCTGTCCAGTTTGGAACCCAAACTGGTCTTCCGCTGTTGTAGCCCATCCGCCTCAAGGTTCAATGTGTTGTGCATTCTGAGATGCTTTTCTGCTCACCAGAATTGTACAGAGTGATTATCTGAGTTACTGTAGCCTTTCTGTCAACTCGAACCAGTCTGGCCACTCTCCATTGACCTCTCTCATGAACAGGGTGTTTCCTTCCACAGGACTGCTGCTCGCTGTTATTCACACCATTCTGAGTAAAGTCTAGAGACTACTTGCGTGAGATCAGCTGGTACAGAAATACTCAAACCAGTCTGGCACCAACAATCATGCAGGGTTGAAATCACCGATTTTACACTGATCACTGATTTTTACATATTCTGATGGTTGATCATTAACTGAAGCTCCTGACCCGTATCTGCATGATTTTATGCATTGCACCGCTGCGACACAATTGGCTGATTAGATAATCGTATGAATAATCATAAAGTGCTCAGTGAGTGCATATATGTAAATACTAGGGATGGGCATTTTTAGCATTTTCATGTTTCAGTTAACTGGAAATTTAATCGATTAACCAGTTAAAAAATATTTTTTTAGAACAGTTGTAATAGGTTATGCAAGCATGCTCCAACAGACTGGACCACAGCCTAAAGAAATAAAATTCAGTATAAGCAGTTTAAGGCAAAACTTGGGAATGGCAAACATTTGCTCCAATATTTCATACAATTTACATTTTTCATCAGAAAATTGTCTATGAGGCCCAATGTCTCAGTAGTCTTATTCGGCTGAAATGAGGATATGCTGGGTTGCAAAATTTAAACAGTGTTTCTGTGTATGTGCTGGAACCTAAAAATAAAAAACGTGTACTAGTTATTCTGGTTGTTATTTAACGCTAGTAGGCTAAACCAGTTTGTTAAAAACGTTTTCTTACTTTCTAAGTTCTGCATAGCAAGATAAGTCATTGCTGATTGTGGTGTTGACAACCGAAGCAAACTGAGCAAATGTAGCTGTTGTGTTAGCTAACTTACTTCAGTTGGCCAAGCCAATAAAAACAATGCTGCAGAACAACTTGGCAAAAAAAAAAAATGTAACTACGAAAACGTAACGTAACTGTAACGTAAGCTAACATTATGTTGTTCGCCAGTTGGGTATCGTCTCCCTAAGGTAAATCAGAGTATACTAACTAACTTGTTAAAAATGTTTGGTAACATAGCTAGCTGGTGAGTTATATTTTGTGTTTTGCTAAATCTTGCGATATTGTTTGCTGATTTAAAAAGCTTAAAAAGACAGCTGATGGGTTCTTTGAGTGTTAGAAATGTTGAAGCAGTGTTGCGTAATGACATGCAATGAGAGCCATGGCCCTGATCGTTAGAGATGGCTTGAAGTGGGGGGGTTCCTGGATGAGCCCTGTATAAGCATGGCCCAGCACAGTGCAAAGGGCCCTGGAACCCTGCAAATTCAAAAATAAAACTCAGTATTTTGATACAAGTGACATGGACATTTTTCCTCCACCATAAAATACAAATGACAAAATACGACTTTGTATTTCAAGTACATGTATCAGAACTACTGCCCACCCCTGACTGCTTGCACCTGCTTACCGTGGGCAGCCCCGCGAATGAACTGTGCGTTTACTGTGCATTAAAGCTCATTAAAAGGCTTAGGGGGGATTTGTTTGAGGCTTTTAAATTTGTTAAAGGGATTAACAAAGTGAACTACAGGCGATTCTACAGGTTAAGTTTGGTTAAGGTACATGACTGGGACCCACAAGGTTGGTGGTTTGATCCCCGGTGTAGCCACTATAAGATCCGGAGAGCTGTTGGGCCCTTGAGCAAGGCACTTAACCCTTCATTGCTCCAGGGGGGATTGTCTCTTGCTTAGTCTAATCAACTGTATGTCACTCTGGATAAGAGTGTCTGCCAAATGCCATTAATGTAATATAATGTAAACCGTAGGTACACTTTAGTGGTAGGCAAAGGCGAGCATTGCTAGGCTGAATGGCCTGTTCTCACCATCATATTATGTTATATTATGAAAATGTATGAGGCCATAATTGACTCCTCAACTGACTATGCTGAAAAGGGTTAGAGAGTTCCCTGCACAGATAGTTTTTTCAGCCCAGGAGGATTATATGATCCCACCTTCTGTGTCATTAGACCTATTGGTTTGATGATATTGTTATTTCGATATGATTACTAATAATAAACTTACTTGCAAATCGTTCTTGTATCTATTGTTCATGGTGACAAATCGTGACAAATAAATGGATAATAAATACATTTGGCATATGTTGCTCTTAAATTAAGATGATTATTTTTGAATTATTATTTTTGAATTGATTATTATTGAATGCTGATTCAATTCCACCATATTTACATTGTTATTTTGATATTGTTAGCGATAGCCTACTGTTAGTTGTAGTATTTCTGTCTTTGCATGATGGTTGTGCTGTTCATGTGAAATAAATAGTCCAATATAAATAAATAATGACAATAGCTTCATATATTTAATTTGCTAGAATATTTATTTTTTGGGAGACGATAATATGGTGCTTATTAAGGTGGTGGTAATGATGAAGATGATAAAGCTTTCAATTAGAAAGATGAAAACTTGATGGGCCCATCATGTCAGTGGGTACATTTTTACATTTACATTTTTGTCATTTGGCAGACGCTTTTAATCCAAAGCGATTTACAAGTGCATAGGTTCTACCATAAGTCAAACATCACATCCAGAACTAGGAAAATACACATGGAATGCTGTTCTAAACATAGTCGTCATCATAAGTGCCAATTTTTTATTATTTTTTTATTTTTTTTGGGGGGGGGGGGGGGGGGGGGCGGGGGAAATCAGGAGGCAGGACTAAGGTAGAGTTTGAAAAGGTGGGTTTTGAGGCTGTGTTGAAATAGGGGGAGGGATTCTGCTGTCCTGACAGTGGTAGGCAAGTCATTCCACCACTGAGGAAACAGAACGGAAAACAGGCGTGAACGTGCAGCTTGACCGCCAGGTGCTCATAGAGAGGGAACCATAAGGCCACCAGAGCTGGCAGACCGGAGTGGTCTAGCTGGGGAGTAGGGAGTGATCAAGGATTGTATGTAAGGTGGGACAGTCCCCTTAGCAGCCTGAAATGCCAACACTAGAGCCTTGAAACGGATGCGTGCGGCAATAGGAAGCCAGTGGAGGCCAATGAGAAGCGGGGTGACATGAGCCGACCTGGGCTGACTGCTGATCAGGCAGGCTGCAGCATTCTGGACCAGCTGGAGGGGCTTGATGGCACATGCTGGGAGACCGGCTAGGAGGGAGTTGCAGTAATCCAGGCGGGAAATGACGAGCGCCTGGACTAGGAGCTGGGTGGCTTTCTCCGTCAGGAGATGACGGAGACAGCGTATATTATACAGAAAGAGGGGTACAAGAGTTTATACAATTCTGATATTTTCATTTAACGCCATCCACTTTGCCCCCTTGTGGTTAAGTCGTCGATGTCCCAAATTATTGTTGCGTTCATATTTCTAATATAAAAAAACAGCAACATACAAAAACCGCAAGATGGTGATGCCCACTTGTTAAAAAGAGTCTCCACTAGCGAGAACAGCAGTTTAGATGCTTATCAGCCTCTTATTTGCAGATCAGGGCAAGACAACTCCTCCCCCTTTTACGATTTACGACCTTCACCTCATTATGATCCAATATGAAACAAGTATACAATTCAGAAGTTGCATGGGTAAACATATTTCCAATATGATAGAAATATAAGTAAGTGCAAATTATTCAATACAAATATTTATTATTTATGGAACCAAATATCCCACCTGGTTATGAAGCTATGACTGTTTTCTGACTAACGCTGAAGTGAAGAAAAATCAATTTTTCCTGGGAATATACCAAATGTTGTCTTGAATTACTTGTTGTTGCTGCATAAGTGCATTACTTGGGCATTTCAGTACCAAACTAATGTAAAACAAGGCAATCTTCTTGTACAAGGTTTCCTACCCTTTCCAACAAGGTATAATGTGTCGTATTGTCATATTCAGGTGACAGACAGTTTAGGAATACCGCCACAGTTTAGGAATACTGGGCTCAGGGGGGTTCGTACTGTGCAAAAGTTTTAGGCAGGTGTGAAAAAATGCTGTAAAGTAAGAATGCTTTCAAAAATAGAAATGTTAATAGTTCATTTATTTTTTATCAATTAACAAAATGCAAAGTGAGTGAACAGAAGAAAAATCTAAATCAAATCAATATTTGGTGTGATCACCCTTTGCCTTCCAAACAGCATCAATTCTTCTTCTTCATTCTTCATTCACTTCTTCAGTTCATGCATTTTGTTAATTGATAAAAATAAACTATTAACATTTCTATTTTTGAAAGCATTCCTATTATACAGCATTTTTGCACCTAAAAGGTCTGCAAAGGCCCTTGCCCATTTAGTGACTTGTACACAAGCAGCAATGTTTTGAACTTAATTCTCTGATTTATTGGGAGCCAGTGCAAAGACATAAGAATTGTTGTGACGTGATGACATTTTCTTGTTTTTGTTAACACTCTAGCAGGGGGCATTTTGGATAAGTTTCAGTTGGCAAATCGCTTTTTTTGTAGGCCAGTTATTAAGCCATTACAATAATCCAATTTGCTGGGGTGAATCAGCTTTTCTAGGTCCTTTTTAGGCATAAAGTATCTGATTCTTGTGATATTTTTTAGGTGATAGTAAGCTGATTTATTGAATTGTTATTGAATTGATATGGCTATTAAAATTTAATTCAATTGAGTCCAAGATTACACCAAGATTTCTAACCTGGGGTTTGGTCTGAAGGGACAGGGAATCAAGGTTAGCACAGACTCTCCATCTTTTATTGTGAGCACCGAAAACAATTATCTCAGTTTTATATTCTTGTTTAACTGCCGAAAACTCAGGCATTAATATGTTCGATGCATTGACAGAGTGAGTCTATTGGACCATAATCATTTGGCAAGAGAGCTATGTAAATTTGGGTGTCGTCTACATAGCTTATTATTTGTTTGTAAGATTTTACCTAGCGGGAGCATGTAAAGATTGAATAATAGAGGACTAAGCATTGATCCTTGGGGGACACCACAAGTCAGTGTAATCCGCTCAGAAGTAAAAATGCCAATACATAGGTCCAATTTAGGGCAGTGCCTGAAAGTCCGACCCAATTTTCTAATCTGTCAAGCAGAATTTTATGATCTACAGCGTCAAATGCAGTGCTTAGATCTAATAACACTATTACTGAAATTTGTATTTAAACAAATGTAATTTAGGACTTTGGGCAGTCTCGGTACTGTAATGGGGATGAAATCCAGATTTAATTTTGTCAAGGTAGCCATTAAAAAACAAAAAGTTTCTAAGTTGCCAATGAATTACTTTTCAATAACTTTGTCTATAAAAGGTAAATTAGACATAGGTCTGTACATCTAGAACACACATCTAGGCCGCTCTTTTTTAATAGAGGCTTAATTATCACGATTTTCAAAGCCTCAGGGAAAATTCCTGATTAGAGGGAGTTATTGACTGTTTGAAGTAGCTCAATCTCCTGGCAGTTAAATCTTTTTTCAAATAGGTCTGTAGGTAGAATATCAAGGCAACAGGAGGAAGGCTTAAAATTAAATAAAGTTTCCTCTAGAGATTTACAATCAGTGACGTCAAACTGAATCTTGTGTATCATATTATCTCTATTTGGAAGTGATGGAAGAGTTAATAGCTTGTCTAATGCCTTGTATTTTATTGCTAAAGAAGATTGCAAATTCATTGCATTTATTAATGGTTCAGGAGGTATTGGAGCCGGTGGGTTTGTCAGCCTTTTTACAGTAGCAAATAGGGTGCGTGTGCTGTTTTTGACGTTATTGTTAATGATTTCAAAGAAAAATTATTTTATGGCGTTTCTTATTTCTAAATTGTACAAATGAAGTGTACAATTTTTGCTTTTTGTTTACCATAAATTAATTTAGTCCTAACAGGTGCAATAGTATCAATAATTTTTTCATTAAAATGATCCAGAAGATCATTTACAGTTGCTAAAGTGGGGAGTTGAGTCCGAGAAATGGCCTCCCTGAACAATTCAGTAGTATTTTTGTTGATAAACTTTTTTAACAGCTTCAGATCTAATATCAATATCAGGGATTATAAAAAGATCAAAGAAAACATAGCAGTGATTGGACAAAGCATGACATTACATTACATTACATGGCATTTAGCAGACGCTCTAATCCAGAGTGACGTACAACGAAGTGCAGTGCAATAACAATTTGTGCACCAGCATATTTATCCAACCATGTCTCATTTAAAACATAAAATCAAGTTGATGAGAAGTTATGAAATCGTTAATTAAGAACGACTTGTTTACTAAAGATCTAACATTTAATATGGCTAGTTTTGTTATAATTTTTTAACAGATCATGTTCATCTTTTTATCTTAACCCCAAATGTATTGCAAAAACAAAGGAACTGGCCTTGCTGTTCAAATACTTTTGGAGGGGACTGTATATAAATATCCAGGTGCATCTCAAAAAATTTGAATATCGTGGAAAGGTTTTCAAAAAACTCATTTAATTCAAAAAGTGAAACTTTAATGTATTCTAGATTTATTACACATGAAGTGAAATATTTCAAGCCTCAGAATCCAGAATCTGAAAATATTAGAATATTACATAAGACCAATAAAAAAAAGGATGTATAATACAGAAATGTTAACCTGATGTTCATTTATACACTCAATGCTTGGTCAGGCAATCATGGGGAAGACTGCTGACTTGACAGTTGTCCAGAAGACACTCATTGACACCTTCCACAAGGAGGGTAAGCCACAGAAGGTCATTGCTGAAAGGGCTGGCTCTTCCCAGAGTGCTGTATCAAAGCATATTCATAGAAAGTTGACTGGATGTAGGAAAACGTGCACAAGTAACAGGGATGACCGCAGCTTTGAGAGGATTATCAAGCAAAGCTGATTCAAGAACTTGGATTCACAAGTAGTGGACTGAGGCTGGAGTCAGAGCATCAAGAGCCACCACGCACAGATGTGTCCAGGAAATGGGCGATGGTTCAGGAGTGGCATTCCTAGTGTCAAGCCACCCTTGAACCAGAGACAATGTCAGAAGCATCTTTTCAGATGAAAGTAAATTTTGCATTTCATTTGGAAATCAAGGACCCAGAGTCTGGAGGAAGAGTGAAGAGGCACAGAATCCACAGAAAGTTGCTTGAAGTCCAGTGAGAAGTTTCCACAGTCAGTGATTGGGGTGATGATTTGGGGTGCCATGGAGATACAGGGACTGTCAGAGTGGTGTTCAGTGAATAACCTGACACTGAGAATATTAGATGAAACCACAAAAACCAAGGAGATTATAGTGGATTTCAGGAGGAAACGTGACACAGATCCGGCCCCTCTCTGCATAAATGGGGCATGTGTGGAAAGAGTGCAGACCTTCAAGTTCCTCCGGGGTCCTCATATCCAAGGACCTCTCCTGGTCGGCCAATACCATCGCAACCATCAAGAGAGCAAAACAGAGACTCCGCTTCCTGAGTGTGCTCAGGAGACATAACATCAAGGGAAAACTGCTGGTGGCCTTCTACCGGGCGACCATCGAGAGCCTACTGACGTATTGCATGTCAGTGTGGTATGCAGGCTGCTCTGCTGCAGACTAGAAAGCGTTCCAGAGAGGGGTAAAGACAGCAGAGAGAATCACCGGCTGCCCACTGCCCTCTCTGGAGGATATTGCCACCTCACGCTACCTCAGCAGAGCCACCAACATCACCAAAGACTCTTTGAACTGTTGACGTTACAGGTCAGCCAAAACATGCACCTCCAAATTCAGAGACAGGCAATTGAATTAAATTCAATTAAATTCATTGTCATCTGCTGGTGTTGGTCCACTGTGTTTTTTTTTTTTTTTTCCCTTTTTCTCCCAATTTGGTAGCCAATTGTACCTCATCTGATTCAATTGGAGGTAGTCGTATTAGATGTACCGCCCGTACCCCGTCCCTCGGCGGCCCGAATGAGAGCGACACGCCTTCTTCAAGCCGTCTCGTCTCGTGCCCGTTGCCGTGATTCCGAGGCCCCGAGGTGCTTATTGTGCGGCGATCTAATAACCCTGCCAAGTCCCTCCCTCTGGAGCAGCGAGCCAATTATTGCTGCCCCACGTGAGCCGGCCAAACTTGGCTTTTGGCGGTCCACTGTGTTTGATCAAGTCCAAAGCCATGCAGCCGTCTACCAGGAGATTTTAGAGCACTTCATGCTTCGGTCTGTTGACAAGCTACATGCTGATTTGATTTTCCAGCAGGACTTGGTACCTGCCCACAGTGCCAAAACTAGTAACTGGTTTGCTGACCATGGTATTACTGGGCTTGATTGGCCAGCCAATTCGCCTGACCTGAATCTCATAGAGAATCTATGGGGTGTTGTCAAGAGGAAGATGAGAGACCCAACAATCCAGACGAGCTGAAGGCCGCTATCAAAGCAACCTGGGCTTCCATAACACCTCAGCAGTGCCAGAGGCTGATTGCTTCCATGCCATGCCGCATTGATGCTGTAATTTGTGCAAAAGGAGCCCTAACCAAGTATTGAGTGCATAAATTAACATACTTTTCAGAAGGTCAAGGTTTTTATGTTATGTTATGTTAATTTATGTTATGTTAATTGTAATATTATTTGGGGAAACTGATTAATTAAAGATTTTTTGTAAGACTTATTAAAGGAGCGCTGTCATGCTTTTTTCAGTTGAGCTTATTTGGATTAAATGCTGAAATTATCTGTGTAGGCATTTTTAAAATCACAGTCAGTGTAGCAGTTTCCTAAATATGGGGCAAAACTTCTCAAACAAACTTGCCCCACATGTTTGGCTTGAATCTCTAGACTGTGTCCTATCTCCCATCCAGGCGGACACATGACAGCATACAAATATTATGGAACTTACCTTGGTTAGCCTGAGTGATATGAGGACAGCTCTGACTTTCATCATTTTGACATTTGACTGGCTCCATTGCAGCCATTGCCATCATTAATGGATCTGACAGCCTACTGTTGTGTTTTGCTAGCTCAATTCACATTGGAAGTCGACAGCTATGGTATTTTCATTAGATTAAGCAACGATGCTTTGGTTTAGTTGTAACCAGCTAATTTAGCTATCTAGCTATGTTACGACCGGCATTCAAGCAGCCACAACAAAACATGGAGACCAGACAAGGAAAATATATTTAAAGAGTTTTATTTTTCAATACTTGTGTTTCTGTCTGAATGCGTGTCAGAGTGAATCAGTTTAGGGGTGTTTGAGTGTGAGTGCAGGTGGAGTGTGGAAATCCAAAATAACAAAGGAAGACCAAGTCAGCCAACAGCCAACAGCCAACAGCCAACAGCCAACAGCCAACAGCCAACAGCCAACAGCCCAGCACGGAGTGAGAAATCACCTTCTCCCCAAGCCTCTGGGTGAAGCCATTTATCAGGCTCCTTTCAGGTGCAAACACTCAAGGAAAATTGGTAACTCATTAAGCAATTATAAGGGAAAGCATGCAGCACTGCCACCTGCTGGATGACAGCAACAACCTCAGCTGGGGAAGACCAGGCATGGTCATCACAAGCTACCTAACTAAATTACCAGACTGTGATGATGTAGCCAATGTGAGTAACCGCCCACTTAATTTGTATGGAGTTAAATGAGAAAAAACAAGCAGAACAACTACAATAATAAATGCACTATATGGGAATGAACACGCATGTCAACCATCAAGAAATGGACCATGGAAATATTCTAACTAGTTTAGCACCTGTTACCGTCTGGGAAACACAGGCTGGAGATTCAAACCAAACACATCCAGAGTTTCTTTTGAGAAGTTTCGCCCCATATTTAGGAAATGGCTACACTGATGGTGATTGTAAAAATGCCTACACACGTCATTTAATCCATTTAATCAAAATAAGCTCAACTGAAAAAAACGTGACAGTGTTAATTTAATATCCCTGTTGCTGGCTGCTATGCAAATCAATATAAATCACTATCTTATCATCAATATGAAAATGTGGTCATATGATCACATCTAATATAGTGAAATTAAGAGTTGGATTTATGAAGCTTTGATTAAATGAGAGTAGGGTTATGAGAATCGTTGTAGGTTTTAATGTCGTGAGGCACAGGTCCCAATGCATTAACCTTTCAAGGGGCCCAAAATTCTGACAAAGGGTTGACCCCTTTCCAGTTTTGCACTCCCTCCAGGTAGAGCCAACTGATTAAGCAGAGTGCTGCCTCATGCACCGATCTCACTTCTCATCAATTCTGGCCTACAGTAGATATTTCTAGTGATCGGAACTGCGTACTGTTGTGTTACATTTTAAAACTTATTTCAGCAAAGGTTAGCGCAAGTGCAGGGAATTTTTAAAATATAAACATAGGTGTATATTTGTTGGAATCAACATTGATACAAGAATGCAACGCAAATTATATCAAATAGGTAAGCATTAAAATCAGCTAAAGTTAGCTACTAAACTACTTACATTACATTATTGGCATTTGGCAGACGCTCTTATCCAGAGCGACGTACAACAAAGTGCATACCCATAACCAGGGATAAGTGCGCTGAAAGACCCTAGAGGGAAGTACAATTTCAACTGCTACCTGTACAACAAAGATAAGGACGAGGGCCAATATATATATTTTTTGGAACAAACAAACAAACAAACAGAGCAAAAGTGACCAAAGTTAATTATCCAAACACTGCTTACCTAGCCAACTAAAAATACCGATACACAAAGCAAGTCACAGAGACAACAATTAAGGTTCACAGGGAGGTAGGGAGGGATGGGGAGAGGTGCTGCTTGAAGAGGTGTGTCTTCAGCTTGCGCTTGAAGGTGGGGAGAGATTCTACAGTTCTGACCTAAACGGGGAGTTCGTTCCACCACCGTGGAGCCAGAACAGACAGTAGTCGTGAGCATGAGGTGGAGGTTCGGAGAGGGGGAGGTGCCAAGCGGCCTGTGGAGGCTGAACGAAGAGGTCTGGCAGGGGTGTAGGGTCTGATGATTTTTTGTAGATAAGCTGGGGAAGACCCTTTAACTGCTTGGAAGGCTAGCACCAATGTTTTGAATTTGATGCGAGCCATGACAGGCAGCCAGTGGAGGGAAGTAAGCAGAGGGGTGACGTGTGAATATTTGGGAAGGTTAAAGACCAGACGAGCTGCTGCATTCTGGATGAGTTGGAGGGGTCTGATGGCGGACGCTGGGAGGCCAGCCAAGAGGGAATTGCAGTAGTCCAGATGGGACAGAACCATCGCTTGGACCAGGAGCTGGGTCGAGTAGGGGGTGAGAAAGGGGCAGATTCTCCATATGTTGTATAGGAAGAACCTGCAAGACCGGGTCACCGCCGCAATGTTCTCGGAAAGGGACAGTCTGCTGTCCATCACCACGCCGAGGTTCTGTGCACTGGGTGACGGCGTGAGTGTGGTATCCCCGAGGGAAATGGAGAGATCCAGATGGGGAGAGGTATTAGCAGGGATGAATATCATTTCAGTCTTGCCTGGGTTGAGCTTTAGATGGTGGTTGTCCATCCAGCTCTGGATGTCCCTCAGGCAAGCAGAGATACGGGCTGAAACCGGCGTATCAGACGGCGGGAACGAGACGAAGAGTTTGGTATCGTCCGTGTAGCAGTGGTAGGATAGCCCATGTGCAGTGATCACAGGGCCAAGGGAGCGAGTGTAAAGAGAAAAAAGAAGCGGGCCAAAGACTGAGCCCTGGGGATCTCCTGCGGCGAGGGGCCGAGGTGTTGATACCGAACCAGCCCAGGCAACCTGGAAGGAGCGACCAGAGAGGTAGGACTCAATCCAGTCCAGGGCTGTGCCACAGATGCCCGTTGCTGACAGGGCAGACAGGAGGATGGAGTGATCCACAGTGTCGAAGGCAGCAGAGAGATCTAGAAGAATGAGGACAGAGGAGAGGGAGGCTGCTCGTGCGGCATGGAGTGACTCACTGACGGAGAGGAGCGCAGTCTCTGTCGAGTGGCCCGATCTGAAGCCAGACTGATGGGGGTCTAGCAGGTTGTTGTTAGAAAAGAAAGAAGAAAGTTGAGTAGAAGCGGCTCGTTCTATAGTTTTAGAAAGGAAAGGAAGAAGAGATACCGGGCGGTAGTTCTGGATGATGGAGGGATCCAGAGCGGGCTTTTTTAGCAGCGGAGTGATGTGGGCCCTCTTGAAGGATGCTGGAAAACAGCCGGAAGACAGGGAGGAGTTGACAAGGGAGGTGACAAATGGGAGAATGTCTGGTGTGATAGTCTGGAGTAGAGAAGAGGGGATAGGGTCAAGGGCACAGGTTGTAGGGCGGTGGCAGAGCAGGAGTTGAGAAACATCAGAGTCTGTAAGGGGGGAGAAAGTGGAAAAGGAAGGGATGGGCCTAGAGGGGGGGATGGGCACAGTGAGGGGGGCGGTGGTTGTAAAATTTAATAAGGATTGTACTGGCAGCAGTATGGTGAGTGAGTTACTGTAAAAGGATAACTTTTTAAATAACCCTGAATAATAGAGTATCATTAAACATACTGTAACTATTAGGAGTGATCCGAGTATTCGTTTTAGACTAGGGCTGGTAGTCGAATAGTCTATTGATTATTGAAACGAATAATGTCACGTTTCAGGTCTGTCTTGCCATGTTTTATGTTTATTCTTGTTGTCTTAGTCACGTAGTGTCTTATCATGTATTATGTTAGTCTAGGTTCGTCATGTTGTTTAGTTATGTTTCGTTACGATTTATTTTCTTGTCAGGTCTAGTTATGTTTCGTAGGATTATATTACATAGATTTATGTTTATTGTTATGTTAACTGGTCGTTGTTTATGCATACACTTTTACATGTCTTTCCGCAAACCTTGCGTTCCGCCTTTTCTCTCTCTCTCTTTCTGTCATTCACTCCCTAATTGTTTCCATTTGTCTATTTACTAAAACTACTAACGCTAGATCAGGATTGGGTAGAAACTAACAAACTAATCATGTGTTCATGTTACCTTACGTTTCTCGTGCATGTCATTTACTAATTTACTAATGCTAGGGCAGGATAGGTTTATTACTAACGATTACTAATCACCTTGTTAAACTTGTCATCCATCGCACCTGTTTTCCATTTCCTTACTACGCTCTAACTAATTGTCTACACTTGTCTACACCCGCATTTATAGCCCAGTCGCGCAACTGTTCTTTGCGAAATTGTCTGCCTCTAGTTTACTACGCAACTCTTGAGCATTATTTTCTGTTTGATTACACGTTACGATCCAAGCCTGTTACCGACCATTGTTTATTGATTTCTGTTTTGTTGACCACTGTTTGTTTTTGACCACGTCCTCGCCTACCGTTTTTTACTTTTGCTTCGCTGATTGTTTCATGGTTTCGACTCCCGCTTCGCCCACGACTACGCCTCTGCCTGCCGTCCGCCTGTTCATCTACCCCGCTGACAGCTCTCCTGCTACCGGACCTCCCTGCACGTCTACCGACTACGAGCTTGCCTCTTCCCTCGGCACCGTGCTTTTTGTTTGTTTACTATTTGTTTGGCTGGATCTACGTGTATGGACTTTGCTTGTTTTGACTACGCTCCTGGGATTCGTCCCGAATAAAGCCCTGAGGGGTCTTTATATAACTATTGTTTCTGAATCGTGCATTTTGGGTCCAACCCCCACGCACCCGTCTCAAATAATCGACTATCCGGATTATGAATCACACAGTTACTCAATGACTCTTATTTACCCATTAGCTTTTAAATTTAGCTCAAGGTTGTTTTAGGCATGTGCTAACTAACAATAAAGACAATAAAGATGAATACTTCATTCCAAAATATTTTAATTCACTTTCCTGCTGATACAAAAGATAAGTAAAAATTCCAATATTGCCAGGTTCTCTGTTTCTGTAACTTTCGTATTTTTCATACTCATGTCTGTTTTTTGTTCATGTTAATTATTCATTGCACTCGTCTTCCCCTGTGATGTCTGTGTGTTTATGTAGTTCTGAGCCCGAGTCACGTCTGCGTGATTCACTATTCAGTTTTCGTCATTTTCCGGTTTCCCACGTTTCCTTCTCTGTCTCGCTTTTCTTACTTCCTGCTTACTCTCCATATATGTTTGTAGATAGTGCTAATCTACTAATCCCTACTAACATTTTGTATAGTACTAATTATATTAACACACTAATATGTTTGTCTAACTAACTACATTTCACTAGTTTTTGGGTATTTATAGTTTAATCATGTAAACTAACATATTAACTTTCTCCCGTTTTCTGCACTGCTCTGTAGCTCCACCACCCTGTTCTATCTCTGATTACCTGCCTTAATTCCACGAAGTGTTTGCACCTGTTCTCTTCTATCACCGATTACATCTGTGCAATTGTCTACTCCCTAATCCGGAGCCGTTTGTGTTACATGTGTGTCTACGAGAATCCAGATCCGTGTCTTCGTGCCTCCCTTGTTATTGTATGATTTCATGTGTCTCACCTGATGTCTATTTGTAAGATTGCCCATGCCCCACCTAGGTTATCTCATTCCCCCTCTCATTCAGTCTATTTATACCTGTCCTTTTCAGTTTTACTTTGCTCGTTCGTCTCTCTGTTCCCAAGTTCTGCCCTTGTGTTCCCTACCCCGTTTCTAGCCTGCTCTTCCCCATGCCGTTGTCCTTGAATATTCTATTCTATTCTATTCTATTCTGGATCAAATTTCTGTACCGCTGCCCCATTTGGACTGATTACCTGGTTTTTTAACTTTGCATGATCATTGGATTACGCTCTGTCTGCCCCATCTGTCAACTTCATTAAACCTGCCATTTTTCTCATAACCCCTGAGTCTGCACTTGGTTCTTCTGCCCCCCAAACCTGACAAATATCCTTTTTTTTGTTAACAGGATCGTTATGAATAATAGGTTATTATACCAAGGCTTGGTTAAATATTTGTTTCTGACTGGTTAGAGTGTGCATTATTTCCCAGTAAATACAGAATTATAATCCACAGCTATGAAGTAGTTGCAGTGAAAGTGGCCTTATCATGGTTCAAAATTAATACGTAAGCTCATTGAAGATTCCATTCACAACATAACGCCATCAATTAGGATCAACGTTATCTACAACAACAACATAACGTGTTACCTGAACTTTTTCCGTTCATAGATTAAGGACATAACTACTCAACTAGTATCTTGTCATAGAGGTGCGTTTAAGATTGCAAACTTGAGCGAACATATTCAAACGTTTTTCTGTTTGCCATGAACATTAGCTAACAATTTGAAAAGGTAGTGTGCTGTGAACAGAAATAGCTGCCGACAGGGCAGAAGCGGCTGTTATATATTTTTGGCTGTTATAATACACCTTAATGTTATATTTGTTCTTGCCTTAAAAAAAGTTATAATTTTTTAGCTCCTAAAATGGTGAAGTAGCTGAGTTGAAATAAGCCTGTATTTTGTAAATTTAGGTGGTGATTGGTAGCCTAGCCAGCTACTTTAGGCTAACTGTACCGTAGTGTGGGTGGTAGAGAGATGTCTCCTGATAGCAAGGTATGGGGAAATTTTGTTCTGACGTTATTTATTTTTAAATGTACCAATAATACACGCAAGCCCAGTGTATTGAATGAGGTATATTCTGGTTTACTCTGTCACTGAGTTAGCGGTGACAGAGGGGACGGAAGTATGGTCGCTGGTCACACAAGCATTTGTGATTTACTGCATGTTATTTGAGTGATTTTTATGTGCATTATTTTATTCATGTAACAAACTGTGATGGATGTGTTGCTTTAGAGTATAGTGATTTACATTACATTATATTACATTAATGGCATTTGGCAGACACTTATCCAGAGCGACGTACAACAAAGTTCAAAGTGCATACCCATAACCAGGGATCAGTGCGCTGAAAGACCCTAGAGGGAAGTACAATTTCAACTGCTACCTGCACAACAAAGATAAGGACCAGGGCCTATTTTTATGTTATTTTTATTTTTTTCATAATACCGCAACACGCAAATGTATGAACAAACCCCTTACCTAGACAAACACTTCTTACCTAGCCAAACTAAACATCCTGACACACAAGTAAATCACAGAAAGACAACAATTAAGGTTTACAGGGAGGTAGGGAGGGACAGGGAGAGGTGCTGCTTGAAGAGGTGCGTCTTCAGTTTAGGAAGAGATTCTACTCTTCTGACCTCAACGAGGAGTTCGTTCCACCACTGTGGAGCCAGAACAGACAGTAGTCATGAGCATGAGGTGGAAGTTCGGAGAGGGGGAGGTGCCAAGCGGCCTGTGGAGGCCGAATGAAGAGGTCTGACAGGGGAGTAGGGTCTGATGAGGGTATAGCCAGAATGCAAGAAAGTGGTTGTCTATTGCAGTGTATGCAGGTGTTGTTATGCCAGGGGGAACAGAGGAACCAAAGCACACAGGGGTGCAGAAGAAATGGCAGGTTTAATTGCAAAAGCAGGGGCAGACAGAGTGGAGTCAAAAAACTGGTCACGGTCAAAAACCAGGGGGTCAGTCCAACAAGGCAGAGGTACAGAAGACCACAGAAGAGTCCAGGGAAGCAGGCAGGGGTCAAACAGGAAATCCAGATAAACAAGGTGGAATGCCGCAAGGACAAGGACTCAGGAACAATGGCAAGGACTCAGGAACAAGGACTAGGGAACAAGGGCTCGGAACAAGGCGACTACCGACACGATCAGATCAACTTTCCTTTCTATTTGGATGATTAACTTTGTGAGATTTTACCATACAGATGCAACGAACATATTGACAGAAACCTTAATAGTTTTTAAATTAGATGAATAAGACTTTAATCTTTACTCATTATTATGCGAGTTTCGCTCCATGTGAATTCAGGCCATTTCATTCAAATTGAAACGAGCCGATAATTATTCTCTGGCAGGGGAGAAGCGATGCCATGTGCGAGAACGCTAACTGTAAACCACGATAAAATGACATACAAAAGCATAGGCTATTCACTTCATTTGAGGTAAACATTTTTCATCACGGAACACGTTTCATTACGGAAAATGACACGGATGACTGGATGTCATGAGTAAGTGCATTTCTTCCGTGTGTACTGCAACTTCTTTTAAATATTCAGCAATATGCGTGTTTCTAAACTCCCACACTAACCATTGCATCTAAAAATAATACACACGCCAAGTGTAGTGGCGTAGCCAGGATTCTAAAACTTGTGTCCTTGAACAATCGATATTAGCATACCGTATCTGCGTTTGAGGAAAAAGCAGAAATAACTTAGCTAAACAGACCAACTCCAAGAGCAAGTGTATTTCTTACGATCATATTGGTAAATACGTGTGCTGTATTTCAACTTCTCTCTGTGTTTGTCTGAATATTCAGTAATGCACGTTCAAGTTACCACTAAAATAATACCTTGCATACTTGCATACTCTGCATTTCCACATTTTGTTATTTGTTCCCAGTGTCCATTCTGCAAAGAGTGTGATGCCCCCTTGTGCTTGCAGATAAATATGAACTGTTTTGAAAAATGGCACACACGTGTTTGTGAATGGCATCTTCATTGTATGTAGTTTGTGTGATGATTTCAATTAATTCCTGGATCAAAAATTTGTATTTGTTTCTGTCTTCTAAATGGCTCACTGAGTATTGCTTTGTCTTAGAGGTAGGGAGGGGTCAGGCCAGGTGTGAAAAGCCTACTTACCTGGCAGGACCGCATACCACATAGATATTCATTGAAGAAAGGCCATTAGCCCTCCCATTGTTAACTGGTGCTGAAAAATAGTAGTGACAACACTACATTTTTGTAATTTATTTTATATTTCTAATTGGATTTGCTACAATATTTTGTCATCTTTTGATACCCAAGACTGAGATGAACAAATTTCAGTGTTCCAAAAATTTTGTTTGAATTCATTAGAATTGTAAAATACAATTTACAATGTGTGTGATTCTAGCGCAATTTAGAACTGACCTACTGTTGCCATATTATTGTAGCTGAGTTTGTGCTGAAAACAAAGACCTGAAACACTTTGGAATCACTGTTTATAAAGTTGATTAAAATTACACAAATATCAAAGCATGGCACAGTTATCAGTTTACCTCATTTTGCTCTCAGACCCCAGAGGGTTAAAAAATAAGTAAATGATCCCATCTACTCGCCAGTTTATTTTGTAACAACATCATCACATGTACCTTGTGGAAACACTTAAAGCTGACTAGAAATCAGCTGACTGCCTTAATTATATGGATTGAATAACTAAAAGACATGTTGAAGACAATGATTATAATCATTACGCTAATGTCACTTTTATTTGAAAAATGAGTGAATTCCAATATGCCAGGAAAATTCACTCCACATTATTACAGCACCACCAGCACCTTACAACTGATGTAATATAACTACATCAGTTTTTCTTATTATCATAACACTATCACAATGTTTTACCAGTCAAAATGACAGCACATAAAGATACGTGATATCTCCCCTGACATGCACCATATTCTTTTCTTTCTGTTGTCTTATTGGATAGGTTAAAATGAGTGAAACTTCATCAGACAGGCTTTATAGAATGTTCTACACTACATCTGCTTCTGTTAGCGGTCACCTATAGTTTACTCTGTTGAATTGCAGGCATTATCCCCAATATGAAGGTCGCCAAATGCATTCACAAATGTTTGGTCAGAAGACACCAGGTTGGTGTATATCAGAAATAATGTTCAGAATAAGTACAGCATAATATATCCAACACATATTCATGGAATTCATTCAGAGCTGATGTAATCACCATGAAATAGGCTTTTGTTTACTTGCCAAGTAATAGCAGAGAGGTATTAGTAAATCACTCTCATTAACTGAGTACATCTCTGAAAGCCAAGGGCATATTAATATTAGGATATTCTTCTGTACGTAACAGCTTGATCTAGTATGTAAGTGATGTGTAAAATTCCGCCTCTCCTTCCTTCTGTGCACCCACTGCAGTGATCACGTTGTCTTAAGCTGGGGAAAAAAGAATTTTATTTAATTTGACTCTTGTAATTATTGTATTAATATGGATATAGTGGGACATCTGGACTTTTAAGAGCTAGCTTTTATGTTTTCCAGCAGATGCTGTTTTATTAACATTTACAGGAGTTGCAGTTCTCTGTTTTAACCGAATGGGGACATTTAAATTATTTTTAAATGTTGAATAAGGAATAGGCACATTTCTATCTTACTACAGATTTATTGTATTCTCCTATTCTCAATGAGCAGTTGAATTAAGCATAATCCCTATAATAAAATGAATAAATACATTTGGCAGACAGATAAATACATAGATAAATGAATGTAATATTATTTTAATGCAGCATTTTAAAATTCATAAACTTGTACTGTGAAAGTGCAGTGCTTATTGCAATACTGCAGGATTTCATAGTGGTCAAAGGTTCACGGGTGTAGATTTGATTATGTGACAACATTTTCCTGCTTGCTTATCTTTTCTGATTTAATAACAGGGGATGAGATTGTACATGTCCAGTAAAGTACTTGAAGATAAACAGGAGACTTCCTTAGGATTAACCATGCAGGTTGAGGCTGGATCATCACCATGGATTAAGTTTATGAAACATCCTTGTATTATTTCTCTATACTTATTGTAATAATTGACAGTCTGTCTTATTTGATATGAGAGAACCAAATTGAAGCTTTTTTTTCTTTACCACAGAACCCTAGCATCATTTGCTTCATATTTACCTCAATTGCTGTCTGGTAAAGCAACATCACTCCTTGTTGCACTCCATTTACCATTTGTTGCAAGACATTGATCAATGTAAAGCAATTAACTGATTAGCTCCATCCACCACTTCATGTTGACTGGCTGGTTAAAGCAAAACAGATAACCATGTACACGTGGCAGTGCCAACTTTGACTACACATTAAATAACTCCCGTTCCTACATCACAAATCATATCCATACAATCAGCTCTCATTTCCAGAATGGTAATAAAATTAAAGTCACATATAGTAATGTTGATAAACATTAGTAATGTTTTACCCAAGAAATATGCATACTTTGATGAAAACCTTGCTGCTAATGTTTAGATTTGTCTGTACTTCCGTTCTATAGTTAGTTATACCAAAAACATTCTTTTAGTTGGTCTTAAATCAGTGCCATAAACCTAGAGACAAGGAGTGCAATTTAGTATATGTACGATACACAAATGTCACATCAACCTTTTAAGAAGCTCAAGAACTAAAGAGGCTTTAATGATAAAACATGGAACATATTGTGGAGAGACAGAAGCTTGCTTGATTAATGCGCATGATAATCATCACATCAAATCACTCTCACTTATTAAGTGTTGTTTAATATACTAATGAGGCTTTCCTGAACAGATTTGATAATTCCCCTTTCAGTGTGCTCTGGAGCCTCAACATCCCAGAGAAGGAATTCATTCCCTCTAATTCCCTCCCAAATACGTTGCGTCTGTCCCATCTCTGTGGGGAAGCAATTAGGAGCTTTGGAACCCTTGAAAAGCAGGCCATGGGTAAACAAGACAGAGGGAACACAAATGGCACAGAACTGTCTATTTCTCCTACATTGGAGGAGGTGTTTTAATGGGACCTGATAACAAAATGCAAGGTTACCACTGGTTACAGAATGAATAGTTTTCTAGTTAACTTTTTGATTGGGTCTCCAGACTAAGCATTGTTCAATTGTGTGTGTGTGTGTGTGTGTGTGTGTGTGTGTGTGTGTGTACACATTACTGAATGGAGTATAAAACTGGAAGCACCATACAAAATTGTGCCTTATCAAGCTCTTTAATATCACTGATGTAGAAATTGTTGCACTGAAACAAGCCAGAATCATAATTATAGTCATATGTTAGTAATGCAGGCCTAGATAATCAAATCATGTGGGAAAATATGTTATGTAAAGAAGGGTCACGACACCAGGATAAACAGGTATGTGGGATTAAAAGCTAACTGCTATCTGCTAACTGCCTAATATGTAATATAAATGTAAATTGTTTATAAAAGATAGCAGGTCATTGAAAAGACAATGTATTTTTCAGAAAGAATTAAGAAAAACAATTCTATTGAGATTACTTTGAGTAAATAACTACAAAATGAGAACAGCCTATTTTAAAGTTAACACCGATTCCTATCACTATTAGTTTTAAATTCTTAAGATTCATCCATTTTCATGTCAATCTCAATGTTTCAAGAAGTTATTATTTCAGAGTAACCACTGGCCTCCGTTTTAAAACATTCATATCTTGAAGAATCTACTGTGTGTGTGTGTGTGTGTGTGTGCGTGCGTGCGTGTCTGTGTGTGTGCCGTGTGTGTTCATCTTTATTTTTACTCTATACAGTATAGATATACTCAGTCTGTCATGTCTAGAGAGGAGGGCCTCCTTCAGCTGACCTATGGGGGCTTTCAGACAATCATGACTTGAGAAGAATGGCATGTCATTGTCTTATTTACGGTGCACATGTGTCACACGGCATCTTGGTCGTACACTGGTAATGTGCTGTTCTCAGACGGAAGGAAAAATATCTCTGGTGAGTTATTGGTGTCCCTCAACAGCCATTCAGATCGGAACTTGCCAGTGTCGCCTTGGGCAACAACTGGCAACAAGGTGACCGAAGGGTATTTCTCTTCTTCTGCGAGCACCTCTGTTGTTCCTTTTTTTAATTTATTGTTGGTAAGCAGCTGTTGAGTACCTGGCTCCATATGCAGTGTCTATTCTGACTATCTTGGCAACAGGAATTGGAGCTTTAGATTCCACGATGAATCAATTCTTAAAGATGCCTCCTGTGTCATGCGATTTTGGCATGGTGACCCCCAGTCTCCAAAACACACTGTGGTAAAAGGATTACCGCCACCCCCCCCCCCCCCCCCACCCCCCCCAACCCCAAGGGAAGTCTTTCCTCTTTCCATCATGACTATGCCTCATGATCTTTCCACGTATAAGTCAGAAATGACAGATGGCCCCTCTGCCGCCACGGCTGCCGTACTGTGCTAACCTTTTCAGATGTTCACCGTTTAGTGGGGAAAAATAAATGACAAACGGATCAAAAACAGGGTGCTAATGGTCGTGAACCAATCTACCCTCTCCCACCTAGACCTTGAATGTCCCCCCTCCTCTTTCTGGAATGACCCCTGATCTTGTGCCTGCATTATACCTTGGGAAATGTGCAGTTATTTTTAGTGAAGAATCGAGGAGGCAAGTTTTGTGACCGGTATCCATTTCATGACAAATGAAATTCCTTGGCTCCTGCCACTAACAATGGGCTAACAGTCCTGGGCAGCTTAAACGGGCCAGTCTGCTGGCTGCAGCTGTCAGGGTTGTCATCCCTTGTCTTGAGGCTCACCCTGGGCTCAAAGTGCAATTTCACGGATAAACCGTACAGTACAAAGAGGCCACAGATTGCTTCACTTCAGTTGCCAGCGTGCAAAGATGGTTCCTACCAAATACAGAGATAGTGTACTGTAGAGGGTATGGTTGCTTATACAAGATTTAAATAGGATGTCTGTGGTCTCTATAGGATTCACTTACAAGCCATGCAAAATATATTAAATGGTGTTTCCACAGTAGTATGTATGTGTGTATGTTTGTGTGGGTGTCTGTTGGGAATGACTATAGATCAGCAGAGGTCGCAAAAATCATGAACAGACTCAGTTCTACAAGAAAGATGCTTATCAGTAGGGCTATACAATTGTACACATTGATCATCTGTCATTTACAATCATCTGTTAGAGCATAAATGTGCTTTCCTTTTTCAGACATTTAACCTGCTTTATGAAAGAATTCTGGATTCTGTTTTTTCTTTTTATGTTTTTTAGAATGCAATGTTTATGGTATGAAATTAAGAAAAGTAGCAACAGCGCTTATTATTGTTGATAACTTTAACCACTTTTCCAGAAAAAAGGCATTTACAGAGACAATTGTTGGGTAACATAGCATAAACGGAAAACAAACGTTCATGCTTTGTGTCTTCAAAGATTAAATTTGAGGTTTTTTTTCCATTTGCTAATGTTTGGTTAGAAGAGGATAAGCTCATTGTAAGACACCAGATTGTTCACTGACAATGATGATAAAAGTACAAGCAAATCATAAATGCACAATCTCAGATGTACTGTGGGGTGATTCTCACAATGTGCTTGTGTAACTGTGGTTGTAAGCCCATTTTAATTCTAAAGCCCTCTAACCACATTTGCCCCGCTTAATTTAATTAAAGACAGTGAACCAATCAAGAGATTATCAGCAATGTAGCAATCTTCGAAAATGCATTTTACGTGTGTGTGTGTGTGTGTGTGTGTGTGTGTGTGTGTGTTTGTTCAATAAGCTTGTATGGTGTGTATTCATATGTAGTTAAATGTATTTATATGAATAATACATTGATGAAAACAATTTAAAAAACTATTAATTTCAAATCCAGTGTGCTGTAGTGAGAGCCAGAAAAACAGAAATAGTACCACTGTCCAAATACTTATATGTATGAACATGTATGGACAGTATTATATTGAACTCTTGCATACTGTGCATGTGTCTGTATGTATGCATGAGTCTGAGCATGTACTGTATGTGTATGTGTGTATGTATTATGAGTTGTTTACTATCAAAGAAAGAGAAAAGAGATATCAGGGGTTTCTATGTGCAGTGCCTTCTGTCTGTGAAATTACATTTGGCTAAACACCTCCTGTTCATTTAAATAATTATATTAGAATTACCCAAGATTATAGACTGCTTTAGTATTAAGCCTGTGCTTCTAGCGGAGTCTTATTGCCAAATGGGTCAATGATAGCTCATAATTTTTGATGTGGGGATGTGTGCTTTTCCAACAATGTCAATAATGATACAGAAACATTGAGCATGTACCCTTCTGTTCAGTACTGCATTCTGTTCATTTCCTACAAGAGAGAAATACTAGCTTTTCTATGTTCCTGCTATATTAGCCCTGTGATGCAAATATGTCTCATAAGGCCAGTGAATTTACATAAGGAAATTACTATGTTCTAATTAGTACCCAACCATGGAACTTGAATAGTTCATTGAGGGAATATAAATTGTAATTATTTTCAAACAGAACCAATGTTTACCAGAAATAAGGAAACAATTGAATAGAGCACATTTAGTTAATTGTTTTGCAACATTTTTATGGTTTGTATGAAACATATGAATGTGATATGAGTGTGCCTTCTACTGAGTATTGCATTTAAAAAAATAGAAACCTTTTTCCACTTTTCTTGGCATATATACTGTTTATGAGATATTGTCTGAAATGGCACAATGATGTGTTTTATATGAAATTATGGATTTACAGGTAGTGTTAATATCCATTGTTTAAAGCTTTGTTTTATTTTGCATGGGCTCCCTATGTGTAGGTTATTATCTGAAGTCCATAAATTGCTCAATAGGTATATGTATGTATATGTGATGCATCACCATTAAATGGCATATCTTCGTGCGGATATCATTTTTCTTTTTTTGATTAGAAGATCAGACCTACAAAATGAGGTATCACTTGTCAGGATTGGCCAATCCGTTTTGGAGATATGGCTTATTAAAGTATGTGTGTCTGACAGAAACCAGCCCTCAAACTTTTTTGAGTTTTTATATAAATGAAAGGAATTGTGAGACGGGTGCATGGGGATTGGACCCAAAATGCACGACTCAGAAACAATAGTTAGATAAAGTCCCGTCAGGCCTTTATTCGGGACGAATCCCAGGAGCGTAGTCAAAACAAGCAAAGTCCATACACGTAGATCCAGCCAAACAAACAATAAACAAACAAAAAGCACGGTGCCGAGGGAAGAGGCAAACTCGTCGTCGGTAGACGTGCAGGGAGGTCCGGTAGCAGGAGAGCTGTCAGCAGGGCAGAAGTACAGGCGGACGGCAGGCAGGGTCGTAGTCGAGGGCGATTGCGGAAGTCGAAACCATAAAACAATCAGCGAAGCAAAGGTACAAAGACGGTAGGCGAGGACGTGGTCAAAAACAAGCGATGGTCAACAAAACAGAAATCAATAAACAGTGGTCGGTAAACAGGCTTGGATCTTAATGTGTAATCAATGACAGTAATGCTCAAGCGTTGCTTTGACATACAAGAGGCAGACAATTTCGCGAAGAACAGAAGTGTGACTGGGCTATAAATGCAGGTGTAGACAGGTGTAGACAATTAGTTAGAGAGCAGCAAGGGAATGGAAAACAGGTGCGATGGATGACAAGTTTAACAAGGTAATTAGTAATCGTTAGTAATAAACCTATCCTGCCCTAGCAGGATGCACGAGAAACATAAGGTAACATGAACACATGATTAGTTTGTTAGTTTTACCCAATCCTGATCTAGCGTTAGTAGTTTTAGTAAATAGACAAATGGAAACAATTACGGTGTGAGTGACAGAAAGAGAGAGAGAGAAAACCGGAACGCAAGGTTTGTGGAAAGACATGTAAAAGTGTATGTTTAAACAATGACCAGACAGCGTAACAATAAAAATTAATCAAAACATAACACTAAACAAACTAAGAGGACAACCACTCAACATAACAAGGTAAAATAATCGTAACTAAACATAACTAGACATGACAAGAAAATAAATCGTAACAAGAAACAAACTAAACAACATGACGAACTTAGACTAACATAATACATGATAAGACAATATGTTACTAAGACAAAATGAATAAACATAAAACATGGCAAGACAGACCTGAAACGTGACAAATTGGACTTTACACAGGCACAAAAACTGATCTGGAAGTTTATTTATTTATTTATTCGTCATGAAAGTTGCACTGTTCAGAACATATTGAGCTAAATTGGTGTCCGGAACATCGTGAATTTACATTACCATTAAGTCAGCTACTGCAAGAAACAATAGTTTGTTGTTGGAGGTGGAGCCTTACTTTATGTTGCTGAACTCTTCGTTTGGGATAATGATAACATAGCTTACATTTCAATTGTGAATAAAAATAACGACTTGGAAGAAATACAAAGTAACATTATGGTACAACTATAACTAACGTTAGCCACTGAACATTTTTTGTGGTGAAAAGTCCAGTGAAATCTCATCTTGGTTTGCAGGCAAAAACCCAGCTATATTTGGTTGAAAAGTAAAGCTTTACTAGATGACCTGGACGTAGCTAGCTATGTCTTGGCAAACCCTGAGGCATATTGGGATTTGTTGCTATTGCTATGGTGTAATTGTGGCCTACATGTAATAAGATTCAAGCAATATGCTTCACTTTCAGTTGTCAGTTGCATTTTAGGTGGCACATCAAGATAAAACATGGCTAACAGATCAGCTAGCCACTAGTAAGTTAACTTTGAAGTGAAGTTTGTTAACTTAGCTAGAGTAATGTAGACTGACAGAACACGGGGAAGCTTTCACCAGAAGTTAACGTCCGTTCAATGGTAAGAATGTCGTTTATGATTGTGGTTGCATATTATTTGCATTAACAAGCTGGTTCAGTGGTCTACCTATTAAAGTGGTCGCTGAGTGTAGCTCATCAAGGAAAAGATAGTGATCAACAATATAGAATTACTTGGTCAAATCTAGGAAAACTGCACCAATAAGTTTACCATTATCAGAGGCTGAAAACACATAATTAGTAAAAGTGCAGTAGTTGTAGACAATATAGTGCTGAAACCGCACTGAGATGGGCATAGAATGTTGAAATTAACAATATAAGGAGATAATTGGCTACAGATAAGCTTTACCAGTATTTTATCTACAGAGCTGGTAATGGAAATTGGCTGTTAATTATTAAGATCATGAGCGTTACCACCCTTATAAAGTGGAGTTACTTTGGCACATTTCCAAATGGACAGGAGTACATAGGTAGATATAGACCAGGGGTCGGCAACCATGGTCCTGGAGAGCCGCAGGGTGTGCTGGCTTTCGTTGTTACTTGGCATTAATTGATCAATGAAAGCCGTTGATTGCACAGTTAACTCACCTCACCTGGTTTCTTGGGTCTGAATCGGTTGCTTATTTTAAGGTCGAG
The DNA here is from genome assembly GCF_963514075.1 of Conger conger. Classification (NCBI taxonomy): domain Eukaryota; kingdom Metazoa; phylum Chordata; class Actinopteri; order Anguilliformes; family Congridae; genus Conger; species Conger conger. The sequence goes on from NC_083764.1 coordinate 34,863,361, forward strand.
ACGAAAGCCAGCACACCCTGTGGCTCTCCAGGGCCAGGGTTGCCGACCCCTGATATAGACAGATCAAATCTGTCTGCAAGTGGATACATTAGAACATGCAGCTAGTTTAATAAATTTAGCCTCAATGCCATCTGGTCCAGGAGCGCAGTCTCCCTTTAAATCATTAATAACAAGAAGAATATCGGTACTGCTACAATTATTCAAAAGAGTTGTTAAAATAATTTAAACTGTTGTTAGTCAAACACCTGAGAACTACCTATGCAGGAAAAATGCTGATTAAAAACATTATCTTTAACAGACGGATCATCCATCCATCCATTATCTTAACCCACTTATCCTGAACAGGGTCGCTGGAGCCTATCCCAGCATACATTGGGTGAAAGGCAGGAATACTCTCTGGACAGGTCACCAGTCCATCGCAGGGCACAGACACCATTCACTCACACCACACCCACGGGCAATTTAGACTCTCCAATCAGCCTAACCTGCATGTCTTTGGACTGTGGGAGGAAACCGGAGTACCCTGAGGAAACCCACACGAACACGGGGAGAACATGCAAACTCCACACAGAGAGGCCCCTGCCAACCGGGATTCGAACCCAGGACCTCCTTGCTGAGAGGCTTTGGATTATGAAAATCTTCAGCAAGGCAATTTTTATTTTAGTCTGATTTTGCATTAAGTGTTTTTTGTCTTACATAGATTCCTTAACGTTCTATATGGTTCCCAATCAGCAGGATCTTTAGTTCTTCTATAAATCCCCCAGGCCTTATCCCGTTGATTAAAAAGAATGATCAGATCAGAGCTGATCCAAGGTAAATGTCAACCTTTAACCTTAATTTCCCTTCAGTGGTCATGTTTATCAGTGAATCTTATAATATCAGTCAACATAGGGTATAAGTTAAACCCTTTCCCAATTTATTTTAAGCAAGTAATGTATAAAATGTTCAACATTAATGTTCTTGCATTGTCTTACTTGAATGTATTTTGGCAGTGGGAGCTTCTCGATGCCATTGTGCAACCTGCCATAGAAAATTACTGACATCCAGTCAGTTGTTGGTTGTTTGTGGTGTGCACGGAAATGGTGATGGTAAAAACAAAGGCAGCCTTTGCAGACTGGAGCTCCTCACTACCCGTAAGGAGGAGTCTCAATTGTTTGTTAGCACATATTCAACTATGAAAATAGTTGTTAGTTGCAGCCCTAGTCTCAAGTCCTTTAGAACTGAACAACTCAACCAGAATCCTAGCATCTGTACTGCATCAATTTAAGTTGGAGCCCTCTGTCTTCACAAGTTATGGGGTGGTCCAGCCTGAGGATTGGCTCCAATCTGTGAACACCTATAGGAACTCACTTGACTTAACTGACATGTAAATCCACCACAGTTCCTTTTGAAAAAACCCACGTAAGTGGTTTAATGTGCTTAGGGCTCATTTTGTTTCTTAGGAATATTCTCTGACCTCCATAGGAATGTCTTCCAGCAGAGAACCAAGAGCATGCTATGAGAGTTATCTTACGCCTAAAGAGCCACTGCCCAAATCTGTTGCACACATGCTAAGTGAATTCAGTAAACTGAGAAGCCCACCTCCAGAATGAGAGATCATGTCAGATCATGGAAAGGGGGTGGCGACCGGTACACCTGTTGCAGGGTTGCCAGTGAACCTGCCCTTCACCAATGAGGGAGAAGCAGCTGGTGTAATGAGCGATGCATCAAGCGCTAGGCCGACGGTAAACTTCAGAGGGGGGTGGAGCATGGGTCATGGCACCCCTCCCCCCAGAAGCTCAAGGTCAACTTTAGGAATAGGGTTGTACTGCAACGTTTGACACAGGTGCTTCTCTTTCTGTTGTACATTGTAGGCTCATTCAACACAATGACAGGGAAATGGAAAAGATCCAACCCTGGACATCCCCACCTATTCAGCTTGCAAATGGGACAACCTGTGACCCCATAGGAATAATATAGCTAACTATTGCTTTCCAGGGCCAACATGTTTACCACAGGTTTGTTATCCCTCAGTTGTCTCGTCCTTTCATCTTTGGGATGGATTTCATGATGCAAGTCTCCATCAGTATTCATCTGCCGTCCAGCACAGTCGCAATGAATAGGGACCCCCCTATAGCTGAACTGACAAATCTGAACTGGTAGATTTTGACCAGGAATATGCAGCTTAATGTATCTTCCAGATGGAATAAATGAGAAAAAGTGGAAGAAGCATGCTTGGAGAGTGAAGAAAAGGTAAAGCTGCTGGAACTGTTACAAGAGTTTCTGTTGCTGTATGGACTCCTTGGGCTGCTCCCATTGTTCTTGTTCCAAGAGTGGCCTGTAGCGTAGTGGTTAAGGTACATGACTGGGTTGGTGGTTCGATCCCCGGTATAGCCACAATAGACACAGCCGTTGGGCCCTTGAGCAAGACCCTCAACCCTGCATTGGTCCAGGGGAGGATTGTCTCCTGCTTAGTCTAATCAACTGTACGTCGCTCTGGATAAGAGCGTCTGCCAAATGGCATTAATACATCGACGGTCACCATGTGATTGTAATTGCCGACCACAGAAGTCTCTGCTGGCTAATGTCCCGCCCCAATCCCTCAGGATGATTGAGCAGATAGTGCCATAGATTACAGGATTTGACTTGAGTCCTCAACAGGGTACCGGAGGCTCTCCTTCATAACCCCCTGCCAGATGAAGTTGAACCACTTTACGCACCCACTGGTACACAGGGGACCCTCCTGAGACCCCTACCATGATCATCCCACAGCTGGATACTTAGGAGGTCCTCAAGTCAAGGTACTTCTAGCCTCTGATGAACTCAGACATTAAGACCTATGTCATCACCTGTGAACACTGCCACTTCCGGAAGCCAAGTCAACCTGTACAGGCTATGGGAATATGTGGGTGTTGATTATATTGACCCCCTGCCCCACACACAAAATGGGAACGCTTACCCGTTAGTCTTTGTTGACTATTTTTGAAAGTAGGTCGAAACCAGTGCCATAAAAGAAGCTACACCTCAAGTAGCTGCCAGTTTCTCTGTGACATTTTTGCTCGGCATGGGGACTTACTTATTTCACACTGGGGTTTCCCCTTTATTGCACAATTCTTTGAGTATGTGTTGTCTGCCCTGGGGACTGAGCATAGACTCACAACTGCATACCACCCGCAGACAAATGCAATCGAACGTTTGAACCATACATTAAAAACAGCCATTCGTTCTTATGTAGGGAATAAGCACACATCCTGGGATAAGTATATCCCCCAAGCTTTGCGCTAAGGACTGTCCCACATGAGAACACAGGTCTGAGCCCTGCAATGATGCTGTATGGTCGTGAGTTAAACACATCACTTAATCTCATCAGTCAGCCAATGGAAGAGGGAATGGAAGACCCGGAGGTGGCCTACCCAAAAACCCTGCAGGCCTTACTGCGAAAGGCACATGACCATGCCAGGATGGCATTGGATGCAAGCCAGCGCTGACAAAAGATATATTATGATGTGAGACAATTCCCTGTGAACTACTAACCTGATGATCTTGTGAGGGTAAAGACACATTCCAGATCAGAGGCTGTAGCCAACTTCACAGGAAAGCTGGCTCCACTCTATAAAGGACGATATTGGATCCACCAGGGGTGGATACTGGGGAGGATGCAGGAGTTTTCCACGTTGTAAAACTGCAACCTTTCCATACATGGGACCAGTCCATAGCCAAACAAAGTTCACCAGAATCTACTGTTGGATGACCCGCAACCTGAAGTGGACTTGCTAACTGAATGTGGAGATGAGGAGTCTCCGTCACTGGAAAAGTCAGACTTTACTCCTGCCAAAATTGACTCCCCACATGACAATACTTATGAGCAAATTGAATGTGAAATGAATTACCTAACTTGACTGCTCACTCAGTAGAGGGCAGGGGAAATTCCAGCCCTGACTCATATATTGATGGTACACCCCCTGGTATAGGGGGCAGCGGGCAGTGGAGAGAAAATGAGTGCAGCAACCCTCGCAAACTGTTTTCAACCTTCTCCTCTCTTCTCGACCCCCCTATCTCCCTCAGCGCTCACAGCTGATAACTTTGTCTCTTTCATCCACAATTCCTTCCAAGTTAAACAGCACGCTGCAAGCCAAAGCCTTACAAGTTGAGCACATTGGATTTGAAATGAAACAATAAATGTGAGTTGAAGTTAAAGTGCATACTGTTCTCTTTAATTTGAGAGTATTTACATCCATATTGGGTGATGCGTGTACGAATCACATCCCTTTTTATATGTAATTCCGCCCATTTTAGGGAACCAAAAATAATTAGGCCGTTGGCTTCTCAGCTGCTTCTGAATAGTCAGTTGTATTCAATCACTTATTCAGCGCTGGTATAAGAAAGCTTTCAGTATCTAGTAATGATTCTAGGCTTTTGATGGCCTTTGGAGTCTGTTATTGGCATGTATCAACATGAGGCCCTTGATTAAAAGTTTTTAAAATACAGTTTTTTAACATTTTCCAAACACATATTAGTTGCAGCCATGGTATAAGATATAAACTTATCCATGCCTGCGCATATGTAAGAATCTATTCATTAATGAATGAATAATGCAATACATGCAACATTAACATAGCCTACTCACAAAAGGATACATCTCTCAGGATTGTCTATGTTTACCGAATGTAATGTCAGTTACTTCAAATTATTGGTAACTTCCGGGTCCACATCAAGCTGGAGGTAATGTCTCTGAATTGTAAACAAATTATTTTTGGTGCTGACAAAGATAACAGTGGCCAGCTAACTAGCTATACTATTGAACGCGCACACAATAGCCACCCTACAATAACGTTAACGTGGCTAATGTTTGCTGCCTAGCTTGCCAACTCGCCAACAGTTGTAGTCACCAATTTCAGTTTTGTTATTTTCAACAGTTAGCATGCTACAGCTTACAAGTACTTCTGAGATTGAAGGACGTTTTTGATAGAGAAAATTTTTCCATAGATTGTGGGATGTTTTCCTTCAACTGAAGGCCATTTTCCTTCAACCGAAACCTGTTTTCCTTCAACTAAAAGCCATTTTCCATAAACCAAGCTAACTTGTATCTTTAACAAACATTTGTTTAGGTCTTCTGAATGTTAAGGTAATGTTTGTACCGGAGATTGGGACTGAAGTCAGAGACTTGGACTTGAGTTGTACCTGAGACGCACATATACGGACTCCAGAATCGACTTGGCCTCGTCCAAAAATGACTTGAGACTCAACTCAAAATGGCATTGTGAAAATGACGAAGTGAATAATGTCACAGCCAATGATTCTTTTTCAATTATTAGACATTCCTTAGTTATAACACACCCAACGTCGTTTTAAGTGCCACACCGTGTGCCTTTTAGTAGCAACCATAGCAACACCCTACGCTGTATTTCTTGCAGCATAGCTTGCTAAGATTACAGTTCTGCATGTTGTGGCCTTTGAGTTTAAGTAATTGAGGCTCATCGAGCCAAACAAAATGATTGCAACTAGCAAAATGTGGAGAATTAAAATAAAAGCTGCGGGAGCAACCACATCAAATTTGAACAGACATTTGAAAACTCATATGGAAAGGTAAGTCAGTTTACCAGCACTGGGGCTGATCCCAACGCTGTTCACTGTTGCGGTAACGTAACTGAGCTAAACTGTTTTGTTGGCCAAATGACGCGTTAGCAAAAGCGCATATTTTCTTATTTTGTTGATTGCTAATAGCAATGTTGGCTTGCATTTCAAATGGTTGATCTTGAAAAGCTAGAGAACAAGTGTAAGGTACAGTAATTTGAAAACAAACTTCCTCAGGTTGGCTTGAAAAGCCCCATTCATTTTCATTGTCAACGTAGTTCACACAAGCAGCTGTTGTTTTCAGTAAAACATCTAAAGGGATTTTGATCTGGAGCCTGATGAAGGGTTGCACTATTTTAAATCCAATTGCATTCCTTAGATTTTGAGGTTTTCCTATAGCATAATGTAGATGTAGTCCCAGAATCTGGCATAAACAATATCTAGCCTCACTTGATTTTTTTGAACGATTAAAGTAAATGCTTAACAGTTACCTTTCATTTAAAAATGAAAAAGCATGAATATATTAATAAACCAGTACTGCAACATGATTCAAATTTCAACACTTTGTAACCTTCTCCAGCCATCTTGAGAAAGGCTTTGCCAAAACATTGGCTCAGGCTTGGTAGTTCATTGATATATTAATAAATAAATTAAATAACCACTGATAATACTGCTTCTTCAGTTGTCACACACTTGATGTCGCATACAAAATATGTCTTCTATACTTATGGTTTCTGTATCTTCAATTAGCATAATTTCTATAGCGATACTGTTGTTTAGGCTGCATCATTCTGGGGACTTGAGACTTGACTTGGACTCTAGCTCAGAGACTTGAGACTTGACTTGGACTCTAGCTCACAGATTTTAGACTTGACTCAGACTTGAATTTGATGACTTGTGGACATCTCTGGTTTGTCCTGATGCGTTAATGTTAACAACATCCACATTTCTATAACATTACTTCCCAATGGCTACATTATATTATTTAAATTGCAGTCTGGACCAGCTCCACCCTGCACCACACATTTACATTTTATTACAACTTTTGGAAAGAGGATCAGCTAACTCATAACCAGTAGCGTCCAAGCTCTTTTGTGGCACGTAGCGAAGTTGTAAACAGAGAAACGAAGTTATTAGCTGACAGAGAACAATTCTTAAATGAGAAACGGCTTGGCTGCACCGAGATGGTTTGTCTTAGATGGGTAAATTTTTCTGATAGAAAGGAATTGTGAATGCTTTCAGAGAATTTAGGTTTATGGTTCATATTCACTGAAATATGGATAAAGTGAATGGATATTCTACCTAAGCATTTTTTTTTTGTATTACAATTCAGCGCCTTCTGCTGTTACGGTAACCTCACTGACAGGCTCATGAAAGACTTAAACCTGGCAATGTAGGCTTACCAATACAAACTTTTGATTTCACTTCCTCTGTCGTTCAGTTTGCTACTGAATAGCAGGTCAGACACATTCCCACTTGGACCATAAAAACCTATTGTCAAAGGAATGTTTTCAAAGTCTTGTGGAACCCATGCCATGAAGAATGGCTGTTTTGAGAGCAAAGGGAGGCCCGACCCAGTATTAGCATAGTGTTCCTAATAAAGTGCTCAGTGAGCGTATATCTAGTGTTGTCGTGGTCAATATATCTGTTAAATGCAATATATATAGGACATACAACATGCTATTGACACTGACATATTACATATTTTCCAATTGTTTGCTCATTTAAGTCTGCTATTCTAGCTCTGAAGGCGCATTTGCCAATCTCACATTCAAAAGCAAGGGTGGTGAAGTATAAGCCACTTTCTCTCTAGCTAGCTTAATACAATCAAGTTGCTTCATTTACAATGCCTTTCTACCAAAAAATCTACCCAGCGCATACTGCAATATGCAAGTAAGCTTGTGTGTAATTCAAAGGCATACTTTGCCTTCTCGATACAACCAAGCTAGCATCAGCAATCAGTTAGCCAAGCCGTCTTTAATTTAAAAATGCTCTCTGTCCCGTGAACAACTCTGTTTCTCTGTTTACAACTATGGAATATTTTCCCTAGTTATCCTATCCTATGTTTTTATCTTATGTATCAGTTTTGACAAGTAATATGATTTAAAGTATATATACATATCCCGCACAAACAACAACTGAAATATGATATTGCACTGTATTATTGCACTAATATTATTGTATTATTTTTTATTGGCCTATATTGTATTATTTTTAATATATTTTCACTGAGCACTGGAACCACCAATAACCACCAAGCAAAAGGGAAATGTGTCATATTATGTCAGCTGACCAATTAGATGTTGCTCCACAAGTATTTCCTAATATGTGAATGAGAGTAGGTAAGCCAATTAGCGCTGGTGACCAAAACCAATCAGAAGCAAGTAAACAAGTGTGGCGCAAGATGGAGAAGATGGGGCCACACCCAGGAGGAGGGAGGAGTAGGGGCCACGAACAAGTCTGTGTTACCATGTATTTTTTGGGTTGTCTAGCGGATTACCACGGCTTTTGTGATTGGATTGTATCCGATGAAATAAACACTTTGCTGTGAAACTCCTGATTATAAGAACTGGACTGAATTCTTTGAATTTGGATTAATACTTCGTCGGCCTGAGGAACCATGACACAACATCAGCACGTGCTGCTACAGAGAGCTAACATTAGCACTGGCTATAAGTTAGCCAACCCTCTCTTTCCGGAAGTCGTATTAAGCTTTTTTAGTTAACCTATAGCTACATTACATTGAAAAAATGTGGTGCTGGGTGGACCTGGTCCATAGGAGAGACCAGGGCACAAATGGACATAGGGCATGTTGAAACAGGGATTTTGCAGAGTTGCATATGCGCAATAATGAGGGGTTTGTTTTCTCTAATGTTTTATAGCAACGTGCTTCTCATGTGTGAGTAGCTGGACGATTTGAAAACTTCATTTTTAGAATAACTGATGCTATGTGACCCCCACAGACTGCAAATAAGTTTTTTAAACCATTGACTTGTGGGTTATAAGACTGTATAGATTTACACGTGTCACGAGCAAGCAGAAACTGTGAGCCTTGCTGGAGTACAGCTAGCGCTGCAGGGGCACGTTGGAAAACTGTGTTTCAACATGCACCCGCCTGTTATAAATGCATCAGCCACAATAACTTTTAATGTAACATTGTATATTCAATGTAGACCATTCAGTCCGATTTAGTACTCTTATCAATTTCTTCTGAGACCTCAATTTCATATAAATGGTCTCATATGCGGTTAATAAAGACAACATTACGGACAATTTCTACAAAACAATTTTCAGACGACAAATTTAAAAAGTAAGAAATTGAATTCACAAGCTTTTTACTTTTTCCAGTCCGTTTTCAGACTCATGAGTAAAAGGCATATGACAGCCCACTTTGAGTTTGCCAAATGGCATTTAAAAGATTCTCTGGTCGGATGAGAAACAACTCTTTGGGTAGAACTCCAAGCACTACTTTTTGGATGAGATGGACATCCTCCTCAGCTCCTCACCTGTCAATGACACCCCCCTGATCCTCCTGGGTGACTTCAACCTCAACTCAGAGTCCACCCAGTCTACCTTTCTCTCCCTCCTCTCTTCTTTTGACCTTACCCTCACTCTTTCCCCTCCCACCCACAAAGCAGGCAACCTTCTTGACCTCATCTTCACAAGGAGCTGCACAACAACCAACCTCTCTGTAACACCACTCCATATATCTGACCACTCCTTCATCTCTTTCTCTCTTCCACTCCCCTCTAACACCCATCCATCTCTCCCACCGTCCACTGTCACCTATCGACAGAACCTACGCCACCTGTCTTCCTCCACCCTCTCATCTACAATCCTCTCCTCCCTACCATCTGCGGAGTCTTTCTCTCGACTGTCTCCCGATGATGCGGCTACAACTCTGATGTCCTCCCTCTCATCTTCCTTTGACTCTCTGTGTCCCCTCACCACCAAACTAGCTCGGGCCTCCCCCCCCAGTCCTTGGCTTTCTGATGCTCTACGAGCTGTCCGAACCGAACTGCGGGCGGCGGAGAGAAAATGGAAAAGGTCCTGTCTCCCCAGTGATATGGCTTCCTTCCATGCCCTCTTATCATCTTTCCATTCTTCTGTCTCTCTAGCTAAATCTTCCTTCTTTCACTCGAAAATTAACGCGGCCGCCTCTAATCCCCGCAAACTGTTTTCAACCTTCTCCTCTCTTCTGGCCCCCCCTCCCCCCCACCCCCCTCATCACTCACACCTGATGACTTTGTCTCCTTCTTTGAAAAGAAGGTCGATGCTATTCGCAATTCCTTCTCCCAACCCTCCACCACTGCTGACCCTCCTACCCTCCCCAACTCCCTAACCTCCTTTTCTCCCCTCTCTGACGCCGACACGCTGAAACTCCTTACTTCCCACCGCCCAACCACCTGTCCTCTTGACCCCATCCCCTCTCCCCTCCTACAGTCTATATCTGAGGACATTCTCCCTTTTCTCTCCTCTCTAATCAACACCTCCCTCTCTTCCGGCACCATGCCCTCTTCCCTGAAGAGGGCCAGAGTCACTCCCCTCCTCAAAAAACCTACTCTTGATCCCTCTGCCCTGAACAACTACCGGCCTGTCTCTCTTCTTCCCTTTCTCGCTAAAACCCTGGAACGGGCGGTCTGCTCCCAACTGTCCACTTATCTTCTCCACAACAATCTCCATGACCCCAACCAGTCTGGCTTCAAGAGTGGCCACTCCACTGAAACCGCCCTGCTCGCGGACACTGAGGCACTCCACTTTGCTAAAGCAAAATCCCTCTCCTCTGTCCTCATCTTCCTTGACCTGTCAGCCGCCTTCGATACAGTCAACCATGAGATTCTGCTCTCATCGCTGTCTGGGATGGGTGTCACAGGTTCTGCACTCGCTTGGTTTTCCTCCTACCTCTCTGGTCGCTCCTACCAGGTGACTTGGAGGGGCGCAGTCTCCGACCCTCAACCCCTACGAACTGGAGTCCCGCAGGGCTCGGTTCTTGGGCCTCTCCTCTTCTCGCTATACACCATGTCTCTTGGTTCTGTTATCTCTTCCCACGGCTTCTCTTATCACTCCTACGCTGATGACACCCAACTCTTCATTTCCTTCCCCCCCGACACCCAAATCACCACACAGATCTCTGCCTGCTTGGCTGATATCTCTGCGTGGATGACTTCCCATCACCTGAAGCTCAACCTTGCCAAAACTGAGCTTCTCTACATCCCTGCCAAGTCCTCTCCGTCAATTGACCTCTCACTGACTGTGGAGGACTTTGTAGTTTCCTCCTCCCGTACGGCAAAGAATCTTGGGGTGACTCTTGATAACTGCCTCTCCCTGGCTCCACAAGTATCCTCCACTGCCAGAACCTGCAGGTTCTTTCTTTCTTTCTTTCTAATATACGCCGCATCCGTCATCTCCTGACGGAGAAAGCCACCCAGCTCCTAGTCCAGGCGCTCGTCATTTCCCGCCTGGATTACTGCAACTCCCTCCTAGCCGGTCTCCCAGCGTGCGCCATCAAGCCCCTCCAGCTGGTCCAGAATGCTGCAGCCCGCTTGATCACCAGTCAGCCCAGGTCGGCTCATGTCACCCCGCTTCTCATTGGCCTCCACTGGCTTCCTATTGCCGCACGCATCCGATTCAAGGCCCTAGTGTTGGCATTTCAGGCTGCTAAGGGGACTGCCCCACATTACATACAATCCCTGATCACTCCCTACTCCCCAGCTAGACCACTCCGGTCTGCCAGCTCTGGTCGCCTTACGGTTCCCTCTCTACGGGCACCTGGCGGTCGAGCTGCACGTTCACGCCTGTTTTCCGTTCTGGTTCCTCAGTGGTGGAATGACTTGCCTACCACGGTCAGGACAGCAGAATCCCTCCCCCTATTTCGACGCAGACTCAAAACACACCTCTTCAAACTCTACCTTAGTCCTCCCTCCTGACTTACCCCGCCCCCCCTTCTGATACCCCTATCCCTGTCTAAACCCCCCCCCCCCCCCCAAAAAAAAAAAAATAAAAAAAATAAAATTGCACTTATGATGACAACTATATGTTTAGAACAGCAGTCCAGGTGTATTTTCCTAGTTCTGGTTGTGATGCTTTGACTTCTGGTAGAACCTATGCACTTGTAAGTCGCTTTGGATTAAAAGCGTCTGCGAAATGACTAAAATGTAATGTAAATGTAAATGCACTATGTCTACAGAACACCAGTCACTCATCACCTGGCTAATACCATCCCTACGGTGAAGTATGATGGTGGTAGCATCATGCTATAGGGGCGCTTCTCAGTGACAGAGACAGGGAGACTTGAGGGAAGGAAAAATGCAGCTAAATACAGAGAGGTCCAGAGTGCATGTGACCTCAGACTGGGGCATCAGTTCACCTGAAATGACCCGAAGTATACAGCCAAGATAACACTGGAGTGGCTTCAGGACAAGTCTATCCTTTTGGCCCAGCCAAAACCCAGATTTAAACCCCTTAGAACGTCTGTGGAGAGACCCGATGAGGGCAGAACTGCCCAAATCCAGGCGTGATAGTCTTTTAGATTGTAATTGCTGCCAAAGGGGCTTCTACAAAGTACTGATTTAAGGATCTGAATACGTATATAAATGAGAGATTTCAGTTTTTGATTTTTTAATACATTTCTAAAACATATTTTTTTAATAAGATAATAAAAACACCTTTTCACTTAGTATGGGTTATTGAGTATAGGTTGATGTCCAAACATGGTAATTTAATCCATTTAAAATGACATCTACAACACAATAATTGCAATTTTCCCTTTTTGAGGACTTTTGAGGGAATTTGGGGAATTTTCCCTTATCATGCAATCAGGGGACAGACATGGCTTCTGTGAAACAGCAGAAGCTGTATCACATGTACTCAGAAAATCATCAGCACTTTTATTGTTATTTCCTTCAGTACCAGACTTTCAGGTCCGCAAACATTGTAAACCAAACAATTACAGTCTTGCTTTAATCCATGTGCATAACTTTATTTTTAGTTTTTAACTTAAATTAAAAACTGAGTTAATTCTAGTGACAGTGGAAATGTGGCTAATTTTATGGCCAGTTAGCCATTGTTTGCATTTTCATAATATATGCAAATCAGTTTTATGTTAGCATTTTCTGCTCTCCTGAACATATCCGGAACCATGAAGTCAAAACAGAGGTACACCAAATCAAGATTTTGTGTCCATTTATAACCCTACTGGTTACCCATTAAGTCTAGTCAAACCACAGCTAGATTAATCTTCTCATTTTTTTGGTGGTCGGTGGTTTGATCCCCGGTGTAGCCAATAACAATAAGATCCACAGAGCCATTGGGCCCTTGAGCAAGGCCCTTAACTCTGCATTGCTCTAGGGGAGGATTGTCTCCTGCTTAGTCTAAGTCAACTGTAAGTCGCATTGGATAAAAGCATCAGCCAAATTACATGTAATGTAATGTAATTTGTAATAGTGTCATGAGATAGAAAATTCCCCAAATTCCAGGAAAATTTCAGAAAGTTTCAGAAGATTTCAGAAAGTTTTGTTGGAAAATGTCCTCCCTTTGCAAATCTAATTGTGACAACTGCTATGTCATATGTATGACAGTGTTATGTCAGCCTTATTGCAAGGTGTTCAAGTAAAGTGCTACCAAGGTCCCATTTTGTGGAAAATAACATTTCCATTGCTACGTGGATTTTAAATTATTTGAAGGGGTTATAAAAACACAATGAATGTATCGAATTGCACAGCCCCCAAATATATGCACACAATCTGTATGAAGAAAACAAAACAAGCCGTTTCGACTTCCTTGCATTAGTGACATCACAAAATGAAGTAGTAACCTCACAACAATTGTTTGCTTCAACACAGCCCACCTTGTAGCCGGAACAAATCCGGAAACGAGCACTGAATGTATATCAATGAGCCTTAAAGACATAGTCACCAAGTTTGTTCTTGGTAAAGCTCATGAGAGGCGCTGGAGAATGGCCATGTAAAACTGAATGGAGCTTTATTTCAGATATCCATAAGAAGATGTTTGTGTGGTACCAAAGTGCCAAATGTTTGTGTGGTACCAAGTACCAAAAACAAACACTGTCAAGGTGTACAATATGGAACCTTTAATCTAAATAAAAGTACTCACTTTATAATGTAGCAAAATTATTAGACTCATAACCCAAAATATTTCACTAGCTTTATAATATAAAAACTAGCATGTAATATAATAAATTATTATCAACAGATTATTACATTATGAGTTTTTTGTATTATGTTATGTGCAGTTCTTACATTATGCATTATTGTTACATTATCATGTTTGAAGTTGGCAGGGATGAGTTCACCAGGGAGGAAATAAATGGGTGAACATCAGCAGAGATTGACTGGAGGAAGGTTGTAGGAATGGGATCCAGGCAGGAGGTAAGAAGAGAGAAGAAGAGAGGGTTGGGGTATTGATTGGCAAGATGGGGTGTGCCTTTAACATATATTTACACCAGACCTTACTAAATACCTTTCATTTTCGCATAACTGTACACAAGGCCTAAGTGAATACCTTTCCCTTAAACACAACTTCACATCAAATCTGGCTCAATTATTTACTGTTTAACACAACTTTACATCTGACCTGAGTAAATACCTTTCCTGTCAACACAACTTCACATCAGACCATGGTAAATTAATTATCTTTAATAATATATTTTACACAGACCCATGTAAATACTTTACCCTTTAAGACAACATAGATGTGAATTCCTGCAAATAGACACTTATATTCTCATATTCATATGTAGGTGAGAAGACAGAAGACATTATCACAGTCTGTCCCCGACACCCACACTTGCCTGTTTTTGTCAGGGTTGGAGGTAGTACTGGTTGTGGCCATCAGGGGGCTTATTACTTTCACCTGATGGTCATTAGTGCTTACATGATGTCTACCTCCTGAAGGTACTTAAAGCCCGCATTTCCCCTCAGTCTTCGCTTCGGTGTCACTGTTCGCTCTGCCACCTAAAGCCGGTATTTGGCACAGGGTAGACTCTAAGCTACGAGTCGGGTATTGTGCTGGTTCGCTCGTGTTTCAAAAGAAAAGGGTAAGGAAGGGGTCTGCGTGCGAAGTGTGTGAACACTGCGACCGCCTTCCGTTTGGTTCTTTATTTCTCTTTATTTTCGGCTTGTGTGAGTCCGTGGGTGAGGGACGTTGTCCCCGGTATTTTGTATTTTGATTTGTGTTATTACGGAGCTGCGTCTCCTGTATCTTTATTTTCGTTTCGCCCAGTCTTTTATACTGGGTTGTACTTTTACTTTGGGTTTTCCCCGGTCCGGGAGAGAAGTGCTAGCAGTTACGCACTTATTTTTGGTTTGTGGCATGCACACACTAACTCAGTTCTGCCTCAGTCTCCGGTCCCTTTTAATCCAAAGAGTTGGTGGAAATGCTGCTTTGGCCCTGGCCTGGCTCAACAGTGGAAAACTGTGTCTTGGTGCCAACCATAAAATCTGGCACAATGACTGTCATGCGTCTGCATGCCTAGATAGGTGGCACAGCTGTAACTGTCATAAAAGCACAAAATGATATACCTTTTGCTTGAATTTGCAAACAAAAAGTTGACAGTTCAATAGGTGGAGATGGACAAGGCAATCAAAAGCCTAGAATCAAGACTGGATACTAAAAGTTTTCTTATACATGCACGAAGGAAGCCATTGGATACACCTGACTATTCAGAAGCAGCTGAGAAGCCAAGCACCCAATTGCTTTTGGTGCTTTTTGTGATTCCTAAACGTAAATGTAAATACCCTCAAATTAATCGGGACAGTCTGCACTTTCACCTCATTATTATATTTAAAATCCAATGTGATGGAGTACAGAGCCAAAAGAACAGAAATTGTACCAACTGTCTAAATACATACAGACTGCATTGTATGTTCATGTTGTCAGAGACAGATTGATCTTGATCCCTGGTGTCTAATGTTAAGTCTGTGTAATGTTAAAACAGTGGCCAAAATAGCTTAGCCACTGTACTGTCTTCTTTGCTCCCCACATGAACATTAGTTCGCTAGCTAACTTTAGGTAACTGTTATTTGCCAATGTTAATATTAATCTTTGATTTTGTGAATTCAAGGAAAAAAAAAAAAAATGTATCCCACTTTCAAGGGAGTCCATGATAATGTTTGCTTGATTTTCGTAGATGGAGATCTACACCTGTGATGAGGCTGATTCTGACAGTGTTATTTATTTAATGTTAATTATTTATAGATATAGCAATGCCATCAGCACTACACAATAAATTAAGCATGTTATAAGAACATTTGTTTTAGCCATAGCTAGACTAGGAGAATAAAGCTGCCATACATGGAACTGTTAATACATAATACGTACATTGGCCTAACCTAAAGTATGTAGGGCTGTTGTGATTGGTCAAGATGCAAAATAGTAGCTGAATAAATGTTATACTTAAATTCTTTTTTTTTGAAAGGGATAGGACATGTGCATTTAAATGATAATGAGAATAATTTAAAATAAAAGTTTTAAAAAAATATGTTCTCCCCAGTAATTTTGTGACACAGTTATACATCTTACAAAAACAAGGCAAGCAGCCAATATTGCACATAAGATACATACCTGTAAATATGTTTTTCATCTAACATGTATTTGAAATGGTACCAATTTCTGACAGTTTGGAGCCTCAGGGTGCCAGGTGCAGAAAGCCTACCTGGCTGTAACCCAACGGAGTTCCTCATGAAACAGAACTCACTCCCTGGTTGGAAAGATTCTAAATGATTTTTCTCAGTCACTGTGGTATTAGTGAACGGCAGGTATGGCCAAAAGGTGAGTTGCCATAGAATGGAGAATAAATTCCCCGAAAAGCCATATATCCAGGCCACATTGTCACTTGAATTTGAATTTGGCCTGGCCTAGTTATGGCTGTTGTCTGACATACAACGCATTTAGCTTCTTTGCTCTTCGTAGGCCTTGCTGCCAATGTCAGCATGAATGGGCAAATGCAGACTGAATGAGGAATTTAGTCAGAGAATAAACTGAAAAGGAAAAAGGTAAACTTTAAACTGTAGGAGGTGTCAGCAGGAGGTACCTTTCCTTTCTACCCTAACAAAAGGTAAGCAAAATGAATTAGCATGCTGGTTCCTTGTATGGTGCCTATAATTTTTATAACATTTGACAAATATTATTAATATAAGAATCTGTGATTATCTGTGCTTCTCTCACCATTTACTTTGTGGTAAGAGTGTTTACTGTGTACTATGTTTGAGTTAGTACTAAAAGTAGCAGATATATTCTTTAAAAGTACCAGCCTTCTCTGTTATTTATTTATATTGCAAATATTGTTTCATGTTTGAACATTTTAATGTCTGTTCAATAACCGGAGAATGTGTGATTACTACATAATATAATTATATTCTGCTTCCCAACCTTGGATTACCTTGACTGAAGGAACAATCTTAGATCATCAATCAATTAAAATGTCTTAGTTCAAGACAGAAAAAAGGAAATCCTGGCTCCCTCACCTGTATTCATACCTGTGCTACCTACAGGAAGCAGATAATGTGTTCTTTGCCAGTACATCAGCTAGACTCCCGGCAGACAGATATAATCAGTTCTGTGGTGCTGGAACAGCATATTTCCTCTTACCTAAACTGGTGTAAGTGGCACAAGCCTTTCATACCCTGAAAACTGAGCATTGTCTGAATGGCATAACCTTCCATACATGAATTCACCCCGCCCCCTCCCATTTAATCTTAAATATGTAAAGCCTCAATTTATCAGGAATTACTCAGCTGATGTGTGAGTGTGGTGGATTATAATATTTCAGCCTTGTCTCTGATCCTCTTTACCTCTTATTCTTTTCATTGCAGATCAAATACAGAAAAAAACTGGGCATGTATTATTTTAAGAGACCGTTAAATTGATTTCAGAGACAGAGAAACCTCCTTCTGACCTGAAAGGTAACACATGACTGACTTAATAATATCTCCTGCTTCTTTTGCCAAAGAATACAAAATTGCATGATTTTTTCCCCTTTTTTTGAGCTGTGGGAGGTTAGACAGAATTCCTCAGGTTGTATGCCTATGCCCATGTGGAGCGTATACCTTGATTAGCATATAAGGGGAGGCTTGAAGAAGGAACCAATAATAGATTGATCTAATGTAATAAGTCAAGGGTCCTAGAAATACTTTTTGTCCATTTGTGTATGTCCTGTCTGCTCGAGCCTGTCTCAGTGATGGTGCATTTATTGGGAGCATGTAATGTGATTACAGGAGGGTGCTTTTAAGTTACGACCCTCCGGTCCCCAGGCAAAAACCTCTCAGCCTCTTTGCAGGTACTAGCTCATTTTCCTGAACTTCTGTACCACATCACCACCCGAGGACTGAGGACCCAAAGACAGGCACCCCATGAGCTTCCCCCATGTCGCCATTCCAGCCAACAACCCCCCCCCCACCCCCCCCCCCCCCCACCAGCCACGCTTGCTGCTGTCTACCCAAGCTCTCAGCCAGCCTGCACCCAGCACTTCAATCCAGCTCTTATTGCCTTATTGCAAAGGACTGCTAGCCCAGCACCCTTCCCATTATTCATTAAGTGTTCTTTCATTCCATTGATTGCGACCCTGAGAAAATGACACGCATTTTATTTTTCATCTTAGTTTCTGTTTTGTTTTAAATCTGGTACAACTTTTGAAGGTGTTGCATTCATAGTCAGAGGTGCATGAATCTTTTGTATGTGTGGATCCTCATGTTTGCAGTAGTCATTTGTATGCTCACAGCCACATCTGATACTCTTAATTTGGACCGCAGTTCAATTAAAATGTATCCCTCTTTGTTCATCTGTTCCCAGGCTGCTCTCTTGAGCTACTAAGTCTCCAGTTGGGTTGGGTTTCCAGATTTCGGCAAGAATAAAAGAGAACACAATGATCTGTCCAACTGGAATTTGTTTCTAAAAAAGGAGGGGGGCAGTGACAGAGAAAGAGAGAGGGAGAGAGAAAGGGAGAGAGAGAGAGAGAGAGAGAGAGAGAGAGAGAGAGAGAGAGAGAGAGAGAGAGAGAGAGAGAGAGAGATGGGAGAGAGGAGAAAGGAACAAAGAGACAGGAGCCTCAATCCAGGAAAAAGTTTCAATGAAATGGACTGTATATTTTCATATTGTGTATTATAATTATAGTTATTAGTGGATGATGACATCCATATTGATATACTGTATATGAAAAAATATACACTCAGTGGCCGCTTTATTAGGTAGACCTGTACACCAGCTTGTTAATGCAAATATTTAATCAGCCAGTCATGTGGCAGCAACTAAATGCATAAAAGCTTGCAGACGTGCTCAAGAGGTGCAGCTGTTTTTCAGACCAAATGTCAGAATAAGAAAGAAATGTGATCTAAGTAACTTTGACTGTGGAATGATTGTTGGTGCCAGACAGGGTGGTTTGGATTTTCTAGAATTTGAAGAGAATGGTGCGAAAAACATCCAGTGAAAAAAAGTGAAAGATTCATTGAAGAAACTCAGTCCAACCAATTTTGAGAGATGCCTCCCCCAATGTATTGTATGGCACGGGGTCTCCATGGATGGATACTAAATGGTAGTTCTAAAGCTTTATATTTCATTCATTCAGAACGTAGACAGACACCTTTTAGGGGTTCTTACAACAAGTGTTAAATAACCAAGCTGCAACTGTACTAAGTGATTAAATACCTCAGGTGCTTGGGATAAATCGGTGTTCTCAAGGTCATAGCATACAGACTGATAATATTAGCCAAAGGATGTTTTAGGTACAGTATGTGCACCTGTACATGTCCATTTATACATGTCTCCTATTGTAATTCATTTTTAAAGATATGTGATATGTTTTAGAGCTATAAAGCAGATGTAACCCTTGCCAGACCTTGCTGTAATTGAATTCATCCCCCATTGGTTCCTTGAAACCACAGTGCTCATTTGGCCCATAATGCAATTTTAAAAGAAAGATCTTATCTTTATAAGTGTTTTATTTATTGTACTGAAGTGGAGTCCCCTTTGAAAAGCACACGTGATAAAATGTTCGTGAGGCTGAAAAGAACAGGTGTATTTTGTGTTGAACTTGGTCAATACAATGCAGTGGAGGAAAGGATTAAACACCCCTCAAATGCTTGATAAGACAAAAATGAGGAAACTAGTGTTGTCTCCTTGTTCCCAGAATATGTTTGCAAAATGATATACACACACTCATAGTAAGATACCTTGGGAAAGGACCTTGAAGGCAGAATACAAAATGTGCGGTGCATAGAAAAGCACTGGAAATGTAAATATGGAATGACTAGGAACTAACAGAAACTATCTGAGATGGTAGTACTCTTGGCTAAATTCCCTCAGTTTTAAAGGTCTGTGTGATTGTTAGTCAGCTTAAAGCCCTTGCAGACTGAAGAGGCTCTATTGACTTTTTAATTGTCTTACTGGTCTGTTAATTAAAGGGAGGCTTGTGGTCAACGCTCTCCTACCACCAACAGTGTGGCTGACACCAGGATTAGAAGTAGACAAGGCAGTTCCCTGTTACACCACTAGGCGCCGCTAAACCATCTAATACTTGGCGGTTTGTGGTTACAAATTAAATTCAGTCCCCCATGAAGGATGTGGCTTCCGCAACGTGTACGTGCTACATCTGATGCAAAACAGTGCAGACTTGGGTGAAGTATAAGTTTTTGAAAAGTTGCTTCAGCTTGTTTTTGTTCTGTGTTCAACTTCTTTCAGATATTTAATTTAGTTGTAGTTTCATATAAAACCTAAACCTAATACATGTAAGGAAAATGGGTTTAGTGAATACCTTTTGGAGACCTTTGTGCTGATTTCAAAGGGCACACAGGGCGAAAGTACGTATTGTGAAATGACTGTTTCAGAGAGTTTGTCCTGACTGTCAAATTGAGAAATATATTGGTTAAGACTCAAGATGTTTAATTATCTCTCTGTACCTTTTACACTGCTTTGTGCTAGGAAAGATGAATACTCTCATTCCAGCTCATTACAGATTTCTGGATAGGATACAATGGTACAAACTAATAATGAAGCTCCAGACCATGAATTAGTGTGATTATAAAAAAATATATATATATGCCGTTTACTTTACTACTTTACACTGCTTACCATCCTGTAAATGTTTACTCTCTTGACCTTAATTTAGACTGATGTTCAATTCAGCTGCAGAAAAAGAACATCAGTTCTACCCATCAAACACACACACACACACACACTGAATGTCAAATTTGTTCATACCATTGGTTTACACAAACTAGATCATATTTACATTGAATTGCTTATTCGTTTGTTTATTCATTACAATCAACTGAAAAGAAACCATCAAGGAGCATTTCTCCTTACACTAAAATATAATGATAGCAATGAATATCATTTAAATTACTTAGTTGAGTCCCAAAGATATCGATACCAGTGTTTTTCAGTGCATTTCAGGCAGTGACAGAAACACCATAAGGAGCGTGTTGCATGACATGTTGTAATACGTGTAATGTGCCATTCCATCTCTAGCCTCTCCCTAAAAATATACTGCCGCTCTTCTACAAATTCAAAAACGGGGACAAAGGGACATTTAAACAGAGCCATCCGCACCGCCGGGCCACCGCTAGTTTTGCCAATCTTGGATTTAATGGTGTGCTGCTGGTGTCTGCGCGAGCATACTGCCTAACATCTGGTCCCGGATTGGAGTGAAGTTCAGTGAGGCCACGCTTGGAAATTCGGAGGCATGTGTGAAGCAACAGCAGTCCCGTCCTCAGGGGGGACCCCCTCATTTTGCTTCGCCATTTGCTCGAGCGGCACTTCAGCAGGCGTAGCGGCCGGGCCTCTGATTCTCCCCTTGGTTACCATTCAGCCTGGTAGTGTCATTTGGAGTAATAGGGCTTCGGTGCGCAATCGACGCTCAGCTACTTCGTTGGCAGGCAGGAGGGAGGGCCAGGCGCTGGCACCGGAGAAGCGGCTGGCCCCTTTTTCTCTTTTTCCTCCCCTCCCTCTCTCTCTCTCCTCCTCTGTCCTCCGCGTCCGAGCAGAGTGTATATCGTTCCTTTGCACTTGGCTGCTCCTGGCAGGACAATTAGCAGCGCACTGTCATCCTAACAGCAACACCCCGCCCCTCAATAACCCCCCAGCCGGAGAGGGAAAGGGGGGAGGGTGTCTATAAAAGTAACAGGAAGATGTATTAAAGGTAGTAAATATATACATCTAGTCAGTGAGCTGTGAAAGTTGTGAGTTGGTTTTTAAAGCTTTGTTGCGACCAGAAAGCACAGATGTTAAAAACAGGTTCAGATGTAGCGACAGATGGTATTTGATTATGAAGCAGACTGTTCCTATAACACAAAGATGCTGCTTCAGCCCGACACAAGGAGCTGTCAGGGTAACGCTTGGGACGCGGGAGGAAGCAGGCAACTCCAGAGGTACTGTAGCGTTTCTCTCATTTCTCCTGAGAGGGAGAGAGAGAGAAACTTTTGATTTTTGTTATGATTTTTTATTCACACACTGAAGTTGATTCGTTCCAATAAAATATAAAACTATGGTACACGGACCATCAAAATGGTTATCAAGACACAAAACTGTCCATCACCAGATCATGACAACCGTATCTGAGAGAGAGAGAGAGAGAGAGAGAGAGAGAGAGAGAGAGAGAGAGAGAGAGAGAGAGAGAGAGAGAGAGAGAGAGAGAGAGAGAGAGAGAGAGAGAGAGAGAGAGAGAGAGAGAGAGAGAGAGAGAGAGAGAGAGAGAGAGAGAGAGAGAGAGAGAGAGAGAGAGAGACCATATATCCCAGGTTACTGAGGTTTTACTGTTGGGGTATAGGTGAGCATCTATACCTCAACAGTTGCAAGATTCCTCTTCAGATGAAGTGGCATCTGCAGTTGTGTGTAATGGTTTTAGGATGATGAGGTTATTCTGCACCTTCATGGGGAACGAGGTCAAATGCTACAGTGATTAGAAAAGAGCTCCCTGATCTGAGAGGGCTCACCCAATAGGATCAGGAAATCACGCAAGCCAAATCACAATTACTCTACATGACAACTTCATAAGCTGCCTTCATTTCAAACTCAAAACCCCATTGTGGTCTGAAAATAAGTGGTACTGTATATATTTTTTTCATACATAGACTCTACTTCTTACAAGTAAAGCAGAAAGCACAAAACAAAATCCATGTTCATCATCCCCTTTATTATTCAGATATTCAATCATTTTAAATGATTATTGTTTTAATGTTATTTTAATGTTATCATTAGCAGCAATAGTGTTATTATGAAAATGATAGCGAGCAGTGAAACACACAAGCAATATTATACCAGTGTTATCTCTTTAGTGATGCGTGGGAGGGTAAAATTTCAATTGTGAATGGGCCAACACAAACACAGCTGTTTTATTGTTGTCCTGTTAAGAAGTGCTTTTTCAAAGGCGCACAATGAAATCAAACAGAAGGGGGAACCATAAGCAGTTTGCCTCATCATTATGTGACCCCACCTCCTGTTCAGCATCACCACAGGAGAGCAAGACCTGCTGAAGTCACTCGCTGTATCTGACTATAAATTACACTGCCAGCAACCCTTCCCACACCCACTACAATTATGACACCATGCTCTTCTCTTTTGTCACATACAGTATACTGTATATACAATCAGCTCCAGAATCATAGTTTTTTTACTGATAAAAAGAAAAAAGGCTGCATATAATAAACAATACCGATAATAATATGCTGTATGTTATGCACAAAACATATGGGAAAACATTTCAATACATTTACAATACATTTACTTTCTTGTTTCAATGTATTTGTAATCTCATTCTTTTGTGAAAACCATAGGGGTGTCAAGATTATTGGCACCGCTAACAATTATTGTAAATAAAATCATAAAATTGGCAATAAAATTTGACATCATTTAGTAAATATCAGTCTAAAGGAACTATGTTGTGTCATTCCATCACTTCCTGTTTTACTAGAGTATAAAGATGAGGTAACAAGCATGCAAAATTCCCGTCATCTTTCAGCATGGGAAAAGCCAACAAACAGTCAATTCAGAAGAGACAGATGGTAATTGACCATCACAGATCTGATAATGGGTTCAAAAAAATACATAAACGGTAAAACATACCACTTAGCACTGTACGGGAAATAATAACAAAATTAAAAACATATGGAATGGTTGCCAGGAGGTCATCCCCACAGATAGTGAAGAAGATGCAGCTCCATACCAATACCAATCTTTGGAAGGGTGACTAAAAAATAACCCTTACTGAGCATAATAAACAAAACCAAGCATCTAGAATTTGCCTAATGTCACTTGGAATTATGATGTGGAAGAGAGTGCTATGGTCAGATGAGACCAAAATGGAATGTTTTGGCCTTACACACAATTAAAGTGTTTGGCCGCAAAAAAGAAATGCATACAAAGAGAAGTACCTCATGCCAACTGTCAAATTTGGAGGTTAGTCATTGATGTTTTGCTGCCAGTGGTCCAGGGGCACTATTTAAGTGCACAATAAATTCAACAAAGTACCAGGAACTCTTGGAAGAAGATTTGCTCGAAATCTGAGACTCATAGGTAGATTGTCCAGCAGGACAATGACTCCAAACATGCATCAAAATCCATACAGAAATGGATATGTGAAAACAACATCCATGTTCTGTAATGGCCATCTCAGTCTCCAGACTTAGATCCCATTAAAACATGTGGTCTGAATGGAAGAGGGAGGTTCAGAACCCAAGGAATACTTGAGGAATGGTCAAAAATCCCTCCAAATATGTTCTCAAACCTTATCACAAATTATGGGAAAAGTCTGATGGCTATCATCTTTGCCAGGGTTGTTTGCACAAACCAGGGGTGCCAATAATTGAGAATTCTTTGGAGGAAATACATTTTTTATTTGGTTAACTTTGCATGTCAATAACTATTATTTCTCAGTATTGTGCTTATTTATCAAGGGTTGCCAATTATTTTGGAGCTCATTGTATACACTGTATACACATATTTTTAGACTTATTCATCTTCTGCTGCTGTTGCCTCTTCTGCATACCACTGTTGTAATGTGCGGTTATTTACATTACTGTTACCTTCGACCAGTTTGTCCCTTCTCCTCTGACCTCTCTCATTCACGACTCGTTTTTGCCTGCAGAACTGCTGCTCACTGGATGTTTTTTGTTTTTTGCACCATTGTCTGCAAACTCTATGACTGTTGTGCCCAGGAGATCAGCAGATTCTGAGATACTCAAACCACCCTGTCTGCCAGCAACAATCATTCCATGGTTAAAATCACTTAGATCACATTTCTATCGACATTTGGTTTGAAAAACAACTGAAACTCCTGATCACATCTGCATGCTTTTATGGATTTAGTTGCTGCCACATAATTGGCTGATTAAATATTTACATTAACAAGCTACTGTACAAGTTTACCTTATAAAGTGGTCACTGAGTGTATACACATACACTCATAGTATAAGTATAGGAAATACAGCAACTATTGAATGTGAATTTAGACCTGTATGACTTAAATGCAGATTCACCATTTTCCCTTCCTCTTACTGTTAAGAGATACCTTTAGTTTCATTAATTTTCATTACAGCTATTTTTGTAATCCTACTAACTTTCACACCAAATGTGAAACTCAGTCTACCATCACTCACAGGCCCAAAGTGCTGTAATGCTCATGGTCAGTGCTGCTAAAAAGTTCCAGGGAAATGGTGGGAAATGCCATTACTTTCATGATTTAATTCATTGTTGATGCTATTCAAAATCAGCAGAAAACCTTTAATTAATTGGGAGCAAATTGAAAATAATTGAAATTGTTGTCTAACTTTTGTTCTTGTTCAGAGATAGAGTAACATGTGATGGACTCATATGATTGGTTTTTGTGTTGCAAGGCCATCAAGTACTATTGCATACCTTCCGTTGGTGTCAGGACTAATATAAAATACCAATACATGCAAAAAATATTTTAGAGCCTCGTTCTGTGATATTAGCGTATCCATACCTAAATCTTGAAGCATCAACTGTAAAATAATATGTAAAATAGCTTTACTGTTTTTTTTTATTTACTTTACATAAATAAAAAGCTTTACACTTTCTGTTCACTAACTCAGTTTGACAAGGTAGTTCTACTGATTGCTAAACTCACTAAACTGAGTTTGTGAATACATAGATAATGTGTGATTAATTAAGAGCAAATATTGATGAAACTGAACCAGTACTGGAAGTTACTGATCATACTCTGAAGTTTGCACGCAGAGCATGATCAGTATAATTGTGAATACAACAAATAAGAGTCAAAACTAGTCAGTAAGAGGCTACATTTTCATTTATATTTCTCTAATTATGAAGGGAAAAATGTTTAGCTGTTATCAATATATTACCAAAATCAATCACATTTACCATAGTAATTTCAGGCATATAAGCAAACAAATGATGCAAACAAACAAAGTTTGGAATTTGTATTTATTCTGCACAAGCTTGCATATATACTGCACATACATTCAGTTCAGAGAAGATGGAAGGCACAAGAGGCAATTGAACTACTGTCTTGTAGGTGGTACAAAGCAAAGGTAAAAGTCTGGATAGTATACAAAATGCTTAACACACACAAAATAAAATAATTTCATCTTCCAAGCATGAAAAAAAACTTTGTTGCAAATTTTCTGTTTTCCTAAATTTAGTAGCTGCCGAGCTCACCTTGAAACAATGTTTTCATTTCCAATGGCTACTTGCACTTTTTGTCGCTTAGTAATTGACAAGGGCTTTGTTAATATTGTGTGATCCTACTAAATAATATTACAGTACATCCTCGGTAAAAAAAATACACAATCAAATAAATTATGATAAATTAAACCAATAAATTATGCAAAAACCGCATGACAGATCGACAACAAAAATCCACAATCCAAATCACTAGCCATGTATGGGTTTTATATATGTATAACTTATTATAAATGGTTTATAATAAGTTATGATATACTGAATATCCTATTTATATATCTTATTTATGTATAAGAAACCATGACATTGTCAGTTGGAATTACTGCACTAGAATCAAAGAATTATTTCATACAAAAAGCATAACAATGCTATTTACAACATATTGCTAGATAATATAAAGGCAGTGTTTGATCACTTTCTGTTAAATATTTACATACACATCAGGGCCGATGGAAAATGAAAAAAATACCATCTTTCAGACTTTCAAGGGACTTTTAACCCTTTTCAAGCATACCATAAAATGTATCATCTGAAAAGACTGAAGATTATTCCATCTGATAATTTTTTTCTCCATTGAAATAAATGCAATTTACTGCTGTGTAGTTGGACAATGCTACTCGTCGTAGACTGTCTCACCTCTGGTCCGATTCAAAGAGATGCGATTTAATTTAATTCAGCCCTTTCTTAAAAAAAAAAAAGAAACTACACTTAATTACCAGCAGGCTTTTAACTAATTTCATTCATATTAAGTGATGCAATGGACTTCCGTCAACTGAAAACACAACGTAAGTGCGATACACAGCAGTCCATTGTCACCGCTAAACCTGCTGTCCCTACTTTGCCCCGATCCAGTGTGACGGACTGATCTGAGGTCATTCACGGCAGGTAGAGCGGCGGGGTGCTTCCAGTCAGCTGTACATATAAGCCTATCCCCTGAGACACCAAACGAGAGACGCCATTGCGTGCATTGGTTGGGATTAAGTGCCAGCGATGGGGTATGATGTCGTGATCAACTAAGGTCATAATACAGTCCCTTAACAAACAGTCTGCTAGTACAGTTTTCGGGCCAGGACAAAAACACAGTTACTGGATTACAAGAGAACATAACCCGGGTGGCATGGGGTTAATATTGAGTGTTTCAGTCCTACGGACAATTTAGCTCGACATCCTGTGCTGACTAGTGTGAAAGCAGCCCACAGAGTGGTTTTGCGTTCATTTGAAAAGCAACCCCTTTCAACTATTCTACCTTGGACCACATCTCCCTCCCTCATCCCCTGGACTCCCTGGCTTTGACAGTAGAGATTGCAATGCTGTGAGGCACAAAACAATAGCACACACACATCAGAAACATAATAAAAAGAAAACATGTTCCCTTCTTATGAACATCCAAGCATCACATTTATATTCAACCAGAAATGTGAAACAGTATTTCTTTTGTTTTCTGCATCATATCCATTCAATACAATATAAAATGCAAATAAACCAACTTCTTCACAATAACATAAACTGCAAGACCTAAATCTAAAATAGAAAATAGAAATCGAAAGTGGAGGAAAACGTCAAACACTTCACACTGTGTGTGTGTGTGTATGTGTGTATGAGCATGTGTGTGTTTGTATGTGTGTATATGTGTGTGTGTGTGTGTATGTGTGTGTTGTATTTGAATATTGCTTCTATGCTACTTGTTATTAGTCTAGGAAAACACGTTTGCACCACAGTTACAAAAATGGCTACTACGGGAATATTATGTTTGAATGCTGTTCCAATGACCAAGGAAAAATATTTTACTTTATCAAATGGTTTCTAAAAACATCAAGCTCATCAAAAAGGTCTTCATCATACATCTGACTGATTTTTCATGGAGTTCTTTTAATCAATTGAGTATATAAAAAGACAATATATGCATAGCTATAATCATCAGGTTTAACCACAAAAAAAACCATTCATGTAGTGTTTATTGCAGTTGTAGTGGCAATTCTTGAAAATACTATAATTTCAGAGGGAAGTAATTACTTTAGTTGTATTGGAGGGGTGGGAGGGATTTCTGGGCTACAACATTTTCTCTTCAGTTTCTTTTTCTGAAGGTGTATTCCACCTTCTGCTGGTGCTATAATTCCAGGCACAGGCTGTTACCTAACAAGGACTAAATAAACAATTAATTTCACTTCACAAATATAGAATCTCAGTATGAAAATTATTCATTATTTCACTGATAGATGACCACCTTCTGCCTTTTTAGACTGTACATTGTGTACATTGTTTTCTGCTAGGCTGTACATTGTGCTCGTCAGTGAAGTTTACAGGCCAAGCAACATGGCAGACTAAATATCACATAACACAGAGAGCTACAAAGGCAATTTTGTTGAAGAGAAACAATGTCTAATGTCCACTGATACACAAGATGAAGAGGATTTAAATCCCTAATCTTCACCTCCCTGTTCCACACAACCTCTAATCCCGTAGAAGAGTATTTTTCCAACTTCTGAATGTGGTATAGATACAATTTAATACAGCACGGTAGGTTTTGAGCTATAATGCTGTAAGGACATTTGAATTAACTGAAGGAATGTGATTTACCCCACGCAGGAACCCCTGCTTGTATTTAAAAATCATATTATGGTGTCCAACTCATGCGAAAATAAATCATTAAAGTAAGTTAAGTGCTTCTTTCTGAATTTAGTGTTTTTTTTTCATTTTTGTGAATTCTATGTCATCAGTTCATGAACTGACCCCATGTAAAGTAGGTGAAGACTATCTAGAGAAAGTAAACAGTAAATGTTTCAGTATTAAGTCGACTGTGATTTTACTGGGAAATAGTACATCTTATCCCTCTTGGACTCATATAAACTGTGTTAGAGTTAAATGAACACCAAACATTTTATTCTGTAGGGGAGTACTGAGAAGATTTTCCTCAGTGCATAGTGGAAAATGTTGGCACTTGATTCCCAATGTTGTCTCCCTTGTCCAGAGGCCGCAAAGCCTGCCAGTGCTTGGGGCATAATGACAGGACCTCACAGGGCTTTGTGCTGGCTAATTTAGAAGTCAGCAGGTTTTTAAGGCTTTGTGCTGACAATAATTGCGGTCCTGCATTTCAGTTCATCAGCTGTATTTCCAAATGCAAAGCTATCGTGCTTACAGGGATCACATGGCTGCCTCTTGACCTCTAAAGTCAACCAGAGTTTCAGTGAAGAAAAAGAAATGTGCAGATTTGAGACATCTCTGCATTGTTCTTGTATAAACGGAAGAAACGTCTCACAAAAAAAAGAAAAGTGCTGAGTTTGAGATCTGAGAGCTTTGCTTCAGCTCTTAATTCACACCGGTTTAACCAGCTGGATTGATTGAGTGCTAATGTATCTTAATTTAAATCGTAAAGTCAGTGGTGAACTACCCAGATGTAGTACAAAATGAATAATGAGGGTCCATTTATAAAGTCAATCAAATAAACTTCCATCCCACATAAAAATGTTATTTACAACGACTGCTAAATTCTGAGGAAAAGAAAGGCATATATAGTCTACAACCAACAGACAAAGAACAAAAAGCAACCAATTCCTTTTGCAAACAAAGTATAGTGCAGTACTGTATATACTTATTATACATTATATTTTTTAGAATGATGCTATCCAGATAAAAAATAAAGGCTTAAAATGTCTAAATAGCCATATATTGTATTCTCTGTCACCATATTTATATTAGTGTATTTAGCAGGTACTTTACAAATACTTTCATGAAAATACTGTGATACACTGCAAAAAGTAAATTACACTAAAAAAGGCTAGATAAAGCCAGCCTGGTTTTATATAGTTCTGCACAAAATTACTATTGTAGGAGGGAATTAATAGACATAATAATAGTCCTGTGTGACCATTTTTTATTTAATGTTCTCCACCATGATTTTATCTATAAATTTCCAACAAATTTATTTTAAATAATGTAACACTAATATCTTTTTATTTCACTGCGTTTACGTAAGTGGACACTAAAATAACAGCTGACTGAGCGGATGTTTGTGTATTTTCTTTGCGTATGTGCGTCCGTGTTTGTGTGCATGTGTGTATGCATGTGCGTATGTGTGTGGTTCTATGAGAGAAAGACAGTGTGACACTGCCTGTGTGTTAGTGAGACCGTGAGCTTTTGAGTGAGAGGGGTCATTCAGTGGGAACACATCCATTTTTTTTCCTTTTTTTGTGTGCAAAACTGGCTAGCCTCAGTGTGATATGGCCATGTTGCTTAGCTACAGGAAAGGTTGCTCTAAAGGAAAGAGCCTAGGAGCTGGCCTCTCTCTCCCTGGTGTATGCACTATCAGAGTGGACAGAAAACACACGACTTGGACGAGCGCCCGAGAAAGAAAAAGCAACGTTTAGACACAGTTTCCACAGTCCCCAAACAGCAGTCCATGTCAAATATATTTTTGTGGACAGTATTGTATTAACCCCTCCATTTTTAAATAATTTATTCTACAGTACGCAGAGCTGTTGTGAGACCAAAAATATGTTGTGTCAATAGCAAGCAATAATTACAAGAATAATAATAAATAATAATAATTAAATCTATACAACCTATAAATGTAATGCCCTGGAAAGAAGCCTTTGCACTTGTCATGTGTCTGTTGGTGAAACAGGGCCCTCCTGATGACTGGATTAATAAAATGTCAAGTTAACAGTACAAATTGCCAGCTGGGCTGCAGAAAAGTGATAATCCCCTTATTTGGGGGGGGGGGGGGGGGTCTGGGAGAAGGGGATTCACATAGTCAAAAACACCCATTTGGGTTTCAAAGTCTTTTCAGAGGAAAGGGAAAAAAGAGAAAACAAAAATGGAACAGCTAGGTCATTCCAGAACAGCTGGGGCCTCAAATTGGGAATGCTACTTCATATTCATACATTCAAAAAAACAAAAACAAAAAAAAGAGTAGAAATGGAAATGTTTACTCGTGCAGTAGCTCTTGCAGACAGTTGGGAGATTTGAAAATCTCAGGAACCTCGCTGTCCAACTTGCAGATGACCTTGTATATGGCCTTTTTCCAGGAGGGATCAACATCTTTACCGGCGACAATGGCATTGAAAAACTCCCGTAACGTGATCTGAGCCACCTCCAGGAATCTGTCCGGAACCTGCTGATACACAAGGAGACAATGACATTAATAAAAGTTTTACGTTTCAATCCCAAGTCTCTGATTTGCAGGAGGGCGGCCGCGCTGAGAGAGACAGAGGGGACTTTTTTTTCCGAAGGGCCAGAGAGGATCAAACCGGATACACACCGCCCACCCCACCCCCCGAAAGGCCCTCTCTTGCAATATCGGCAATACAATTTGTGCGAATTAATTTTCCATGAGACGTGAATTTTGGGTCACTGTTTTCTGCCAATGGAGAACGCATTTATGCTATGGAAACCAGAATTCCATGTACTGTGCAAAAGTCTACAAAAACTGACTATATAACAAATACAAGTAAATATTATTTCAATGAAAGGAAACAGGATATTGTGTTTTACAAAAAGTTGATATCTTATGGCTAGAAGAACACTGGTTTGTTTCCCAAACTCTCCTCAAGGGACCCCAGCCATTCCCTGTATTTATAAAATTCCACCCCCTGCACACCTAATTCAGCTTATTGAGGTATTAATTAACTGAACAAGGTGTGCTGGTGGTGGAATTTAACAAATACATGGAATAGCTGGGGTGCCTCGTGGAGAGGTTTGGAAACGGCTAAACTAGCACAGTTTGACAGTCAAAAATATCATTATTTTGTATCAACAGGGCATTTAGCAAGCAATGATTCGCTTAACTTGGGCACGATGAAGACAGACAGCGTGGAAAACCCAAAAGGCTGTCTTCAACTGATGAACAGTACTAAAAGGTTGGTTCCTTGAGTGACAGAAGGAAATCAAGTCAAGTGCTAGCTCAGCTTCTGGCAGAGTCTTCTGGCACCAAAGCACATGCTTTGACAGTGAGAAGTAGTCGTACAAGAAGTGGTCTCTTTGGGTTTGTTGCAGCTACGAAACAAGCTCAAGAGACTCTAGTACATGAAAACCAGCATCAAGCATGGGGCGACAACCACAACACAAGAACACCACACAAACAAACAAGCACAAACTTAACATGATTAAGTAACACATCTTATGGCGCCGAGTGTATCATAAAGCAGACCATGGGATGAAGTATGATCCTCTTCTTGCTACTTCCTTAAAAGCAATGTAATATTGACTTACATGTAACTTCCCATTTCTTGACACAATGATATCAGACTGTGTTGTAAAACTTTCACTGCCGTATTTAATAAGGGCCATGAGATAAAGGCTGGCTGTGGGACGAGAGAGAAGTGAAGCTCTTCCACGGTCACACTTGGCTTGATTGTAAATCTAAAATGTAAACAGCACAAGAAAAAGGAGAAGTAGCGTATCTGACTTCTTTTTTTGGTTTCAGAAAGCCGAGGACCTGGAGAGCTGGTGTCTGCGTTTTGTTCCAACCAATTAGTTGGTCTTAATTTGCTAAAAAGCTGTATACACCACTGCTGGTTCGCTTCTGTATGGGACCACAGTAAAACGTTGCCACCGAGGACCCATATACAGGCTGCAGCTGTAGCTCATGACTTCATCAGAAAAGTCACATCAAATAAATGATCGGGCTCGATCAATAATTAAAAGCACAGGAATTGGCATGAAATTCTGGAGTGTATTGGCCCCCATTGCGCACCTCTGGACCACAGTAATAACCCCCAGATGCAGTAGGTGGTCTGAGCTAATCGATTTGGACTGGCTCACTAGCCCCCCCCACTTCCCCCGGCCCCTCCTAGCCTCAGGTGTCCCGTATCCCCTGCCGCGGCGAATTCGCCGTGTTTAGCACTCCTCGAAAGATAGACCCCGTCGGCCTGACGGGAGCTGACTGCCCTTTGCTGTTAGCGACCGACAATATGACGCGCGCCTGGGCTTGCTACCTGGGGCGGTCACTGGTCGCTGCCTGCCATCCACGGCAACCCCCGCCCCCCCACCACCACTATTTCATTGACCCATTTTCCCTCCGTCCCTCAGAGGACTCTTGGGGCAGGACGCGTGGTCCTGAGATGTCCAGTGATCCTCTGGAAATGATCCCCTAATGATCTTTAGCACCCTTGACAGGGCTTGCTCTACAACACCGCACAGGGACAACTCCCCCCCCGGAGAAATACTCTCATTACAACCTACATACCCCTGGACTCACGCCCCACAGGTAAACTTGGTAAACACCCTGTATGACTGTACTGTGACGGTTATGTTTGTCCACATACATACATTCACACTGCAAGCAATAACTGTACTGACCATGGGAAATACATAGAAGGACTATGAGGGACTCTTAAAGCATGTTGTGTTGTGCCTTTCTACAACTTTCTGTGCGCGCACAAACATCAAATAGATTAAAGTTTGCCTGTTTTGCGTTCTGTTTTAGACTACACCAGCGCTATTGCTTCGTTTTTCATTGCAGCCTAGGCAGGAGAGTGCCTATGGAGGATGGACTTTCCATAACTCATGGTATATTCAAGAATTCTGTTTCAGTTCTAATTTTTTTCACGATTAACTTAATTGCCACCGACTCTTCCGTATTTTTGGCTGAAAACAATGGCACCAGTTTTGAGTAGCAGCATGGCTTAAGCTGGTAATGTATTCTAGTTTCAGGCTATGACATCAAACACAGCATCTTTTGGCAGAAAGGGTGATTCACTGTTCAAATACTAAACTTCTGAGGCCACCTGGAAAAATGAAGGGCAGAATAACAACTGCATCACCACAAATGTGAAAACGGAGAAAAGAGCATCCTGTTAAAAAGTTAAATTCCTCTTGGGTATCTTTTAAAAATCTAACAAAAGCCATAAACCCATGTCTACCTCAGGTGAACACACACATTTTTTTCCTTTTTGTCTATCTCTCCCATCTGCTAGTTTTAGATCACACACGCGCAGGCACATACACAAATGAGGGTACACACGCACATGCCTCCATACAATACATACACATGCACACACATATGTGAATAACACACAAACACACACAAAGAAAATGCACACACATCTTGGCTAACACACAGACACACACATAAACACACATCTTGACTAACACACACACATCTTGACTAACACACAAACTAGTACACACACACATGTACACACACATCTTGACTAACACACAGACACACACACACACATCTTGACATATGCAAGCACATGCTCACACACACGCACACACCCATACACACACACACACACACACACACACGCCCTTCTCAGTCTGGCTGAAGCGGGCCTCCTTCTCCTTCCCTCGCTGTGAGCAGTACAGCCTTCAGGGGTCATTTGTTTGATAATGCTGACTGTCCCCAGCCTCCGCAACACACAACAAAAGCCTGACATAGCAGGCTGCTTGCCTTCTGTGTCCTGCAGATTCTCATCATGACTGTCAGGACATACCAAGGTTAGCGGTCACTGGAACAGGGCTCGCTGGCAAAGGCTTGCCAAACGTACTTGGCTGATGAATGAATGTCACATGGAATGGAAGTGGGGGTTGGGGGGGGGTGGGCTAGGGCGAGCGGGTGGCTGGGTAAGGGGAGGGGGGCAATGTGGGGGGGGGGGGTTTGAAGATTAAAGGTTATAGATATCTCCCATTCCTACCACCCCCAAACACATTGTCCCCCTTTTATCCCCCCCACCCCCCAAGCACTGTGACCACCCCCTGTCCGCCTTCTCTAAAAATAAAAAAGCAAAAAAAGGTGCCTTTCTTTAAAAACTCCCCGTCTCGGGAGAAACGTACCCTCCCTGGACGCACGCCTCTCTCTGGAGCACGTGTCTGCTTTCTCCCTCCCCAGAAATTCTCCCCCATTTATCTACCACCCCCCCCCCACCAGTTTTCCGTATCTTACAGTACCGTTGCCCACCTGAAAACAAATGAGGGGCTTATAATGAAAAAAAATTGATTGGATTCCTGAGGATGGTAGGATGGTGCTGTAACTGCAGGTCTGCTGCATTGCTAAGAATATTCCTATGAGGAATTTCTCCTGCCGTTTTTACTATAAAAGGGCAGTAAAATGCTGACTGTAAGGAGAAGACAATGTCAAGGAGAAAAGGGTATTGGTATTTTGGATCCTCTTGACTGCTTGCCTTGGAGAGAGAGGTGGGGGGAGAGAGAGAGAGAGAGAGAGAGATGGGAGGGAGAGAGGGAGAGAGAGCATGTTGGGAGGGAGGGAGAGAGAGAGAGAGGGACAGAGAGAGAGGGGGAGATAGAGAGAGGGGAGAGTTATTCTTGTCACAAACCCTTTTGTCTGCATCTGCTGACTGCTTGCCCATAGCCAGCAGCATGCTTTAACTGTTTTGTCACCTCCTCTGCTCGCGCGGATCAGCTGTTGTGCTTTTGTTACGGGTATTGTAGCGGCTAATCCACTGTGGCCGCTGTGCTGTGAGGTAAATACAGCTGAATCCCACCTCAGACAATTCTTCATAAATATTTCATATGCCCTTTACAACTCCTCATTCCCCAAATTGAAGGGGCTATAAAAAACCCCTAAATAAATAAAGACGGAAAGCCAAAGCTGCCTTACACGCCTTAAACGCAGGTCTTAAGACAATGCGTGGAAAGTAACCGATGTTGTTTCCCATCGAGACGCGTGCTGCGTTGCGCCGGCGGCTGAGTGTGTGTGCATCTCATTAAACGAACGCAGGCGTTTACTGTCAGTTCCAGTGAGAAATAGTTAGAGTGAGGTCCTCCCATGCTCGTCTCTTAGAGCTGGGTGCTGCTTTTGGATGAATGTGGCTTATAGTCTCTGCTTGACAATGGTACTGTAATTTCATAAATCCAAATACGTGTGCATTTATATGTTATAAAGTATATGTACATATTTAATATTAGTATATAGTATATAAATGTACTCATAAATACAGACAATACAGTAAAGTCAATGAGTGAGCTTCCAGTAATATACCTCTCACTAGAGAATAAAAAGCAACTCATTTATATTTAACTATAAAATGAGTAGAGTGAGAAATGTATACTTTAATCCTGTTTCTAAATAAAAAATAAAAATGAATCAGCCAAACATACAATATTTAACAGGAAATTAAAAATGACGAGCGTGAGTGTCGCACAACCGCTGTGAAATCTGTGCTTTGGAAAAAGGAAACTTTAGTCGGTCTCTTATCGATTCGCAACAAAGACTTGTACGTTGCGTTTTCTTTGATTTCTGTGACAAAAAAAGAGGGACGGCTCTCTCCCTCTATTAGACCGGCGACACAAATGGGCCTGTGGGGCCTTTTGTTTTTGTTGTCTTCCTTTCAGCTCTGCCCCGCTTTGTTGTCCTTCCCCGCTCTGTGGATCCCGGGATAAGAGACCGGTGAACAAGGGGGCCCAGTGAAAAGGGACATTATGCTGCTCTTCCACTGTGAAACGAAAGATGAGAGCTGGAAAAAAAGAGGCAAAATGCAGAAGGAGTGGAGGCAAACAGCCACGGCACTTCACCCAGCATTCATTCACCCTTGTGTGTACACTAGTCCCTCTGAACAAACTCCCCCGATCCCTGCTGTTTGTTAAGTAAATATTGATCGAGGAGAGACTTACCTCCCGATAGCTGCCGTGCAAGCCAAGGGCTGGGAGGCTTTGGGGGGCGAGGAGGCAAGGGGATGAGTTGCGGGGGAGGGAAAGGGGGGGGTAGGACGGTCGGCGACGGGCAAGCGGCGTGGATGAAGACGTGAGCCGTTTAATCGCGCTCGTGCAGAAGGTCGCGGCGGGGGAGTCTGCTCCAACCTTTGTGTTTTTCCTTGCTCTTCACCCCACAGCGTGCTTTTTGTGAGGGAGGGGATTTCGGCTTCCTCCCGTCTGATTCAGTTATTGCGCACTGTGCTGGGATAAACCGACTGAGCTGAACCCACAGTGTGGATTTTGGACGCTCCTGTGAAAGCGCACCTAACCAGTAATTCACCCCGAATGTACCCAGAGTACATACTCCTCGCACAACATCGGGTGAAAAAGCTATTTTACTTGCTATTTATGGAAAACGTTTTTTTTCTTTTCCCAGAAAGGCAATCTGAATTTTTCTGGATCAGGGTGAAAGTAGCCTGAATGTTACACCTTTTATTTGCTCAGCTCTGGCCAAACAAGTCCGGAACGATAAATACATCAGATAGCCTTGAAGGATGCGTGGACCACACATGGCCCAAGTTCTACAGGTTAATTCCTAACTAGTCATGGCCTGAGAAAGTCTCCTGGCCTGGGAACTCAGCAGCTTCTCACGCTACGCTAGGGTGTCTGTGGATAGATTTTAATAACGATCTCCCCCCTGGTTTGCATGCCATCTCAGCTCTGCCCTGATTTACACACGCTGCCCCACAATACTGACTGTTACAGTAACCCCCCCCCTTCTCTACTTTAGTCTTGGAACACAAGGAAAAGTCAGTGAGACTATCAAAAATACTTTTTTTTTTTTTTTGCTTTAACTTTCTCTCACCACAATTTATATATAACCAACTGACAGCAGTCCAGGTAATATTATATATAATATTACTTTGTAAATAAAAGCAATGAAAAATAAGTAATTTGCGGGTGAAAGTGGTCTTGCCATTCCCGGAATCGCATTTTTAAGAGTTAATAGATTGACAGAGAGTAAACATGGTCCCAAGGTCAGGGGTAGAAGTGATTTCGTCTGTCACAGCCTGGAAAAATAAGTCTGGGTCTGGGTCGAGGATTTTCACTAAACTTCAAAAGAACAATGTTCTGTTGAACTAAAAAAAGGACACGCAGTACTCAGTACACATTCATCTCCCGTAATCAATAGTCTATATGAGCCGCATGATAAACTCTTGGCTGGAGTGTCACTTAGTCAAACAGATTCCAGGTTTCCCCCTCAGATAAAGATGCTTTCAAAAGCCATGACTGTGAGGCAACCAAGGTTCGCAAACTATGCAGCCTTGAATTGGCCCAGCAGGTTTCTGGTAGAAAGCTGGGTAAACACGCTTGGACACTGATACCACTGGCCTTGTGGGGACTTTTGTTTTTCATTCTTAAGAAAACGTTCGGTAATGTGCCATGTGCCCATTTCTCAAGGTGTACAACAGACTGTCAAGGACGGGGTCGAAGATGCAGATAAAATCCCATCGTTCCTTGCTCCCCTCTCATATCAATTCAGTGTTTGCGTCAGCTGCTGTGATTCAGCGGGTGAATGCCGGGGCCATAAACGCCTATAAATCAAGGCCTCATACACACTACCGCTAAAAACCCGTTTTGAAAACAGTTTCGGCTCCTTAAAACTGTCAAATCCACACTATGAAGTGTTTGAAAATGTTTTAGTTTAAAACCCATCACAGTTACACACCAGAGTCCCGCACGGCTAAGCATTGGACCGGGGTTCACGCCTCAGCCCTGCCAGATCCGAGTATGGCCGCCGCATGAGGGAGCCGCATAATTGGGCCGCCACTCCGGGGGTGGGGGGAGGGATCTCGGCGGGGAGATTAGCTGCATACGAGCCGCTCTGATTGCCCCGGAATCACGGTCCGGGATGATGTCGCTGCATGTTTCATACGTCTTTGTCAAGCCGGGTTGTAGCAGTGTTTCCTCAATATACATGGCCGACTGAAATAAGCAGGGTACAATTGGCCACCAAAATTGGTTAAAAATCTGTCCCAAATGTTTTTTGGTTTTTGAAAGCTACCTATAGAATTATTTTCCTTAAATAAATGAGTTCCATTGGTGGTAGTTGCTTGTCCAAGCTAATTTCAAACATTTTTATTTATTTTACTATAATAATCATATTTAATCTGTATATTATTGCTGCCAATTGCAGCAATTGGACGGAGGAGGAGACATCGCAAAAACATGCAGAAAGTGTTTTATTTTTTAACTGTAAACATTGGTTGCCATTGAATGCAAAAGATCATACCTGCTGTCAAGCAAACATTCTGATTGGACTGCAGTCTAGGTTTTGAGAACCACAGAATACATTAGAATTATGTGTAAGTAGAGAAAACCTCTCAACTAAAACATTTCAGAAATGTTATGAAACTAAAACTACAAGGCATAAATCTACAACTGTACAGCTAATGTACTGTAATGTACTACTACTAAATACAAAAAAATCTTAAAACTGTCATTCCATTCTTGACCATTTAAGGTTAACTATTTGAGCCATTTTCTAGTCAAGAGTATCAAAGTCACACCACCGACTCAAAGATGCTTCTTTAGAGACCATTACAAAGACATGGATGAGGAGGGGTGGGGTAGGGGTGGGTGCATGGGAGGGTTAATGCTGGGATTGACCAGGGGTTACAAAGTCACTTGTCTCTTATTGCAGTCACAAGCAGTTTAAAAAAAACTGTGGGATGGGGGTAGAAGCAATAGGGGGACATCTGGAGAGTGAAAGGGGTGGGGTGGGGGGCCGTCTGGAGAGGACAGAATGGCCTAAGGAACAAAGTGGGCAGAAGGAAGGAGGAGGCTTAGAGTTGGGGGTCTTTCTTTTCTGGTAAAATGGGGGGTGCGGGGTGACTTGGCAGTGAGACTAATGAAGTCTGTGTGTGTGTTTGCATGTGCAAGTGTGTGTGGGTGGGAGTAGTGCCAGGGTGAAGGGAAGACACACATCAGCACTGCAGATGTGTCAAGGCCCCCCCAGAGCAAAATAATGACATAATCAGCAGTGGTGTCACAGACTAGACTGCACACAAGGTGACAAGGGACAGGATGACTGAGAGCATGAGCAAGGAGCAGAGATCAAGAGCGGTCAAGGGGGAAAAACTTCCAGTACTCGCCTCTTCCCCAGGTGGACTGCCTCTTTGTGCTGTCAACTGCACTTCTTTATTTAACAAAAGCAACTCCTCTGAGGGACCCTGCAAAATGAAGCCATTTCTGACTCTTCCTGCAGGGTTTTTTTTATGTTTAGTTCAGTTGGACATCTGGGTCCAACAATAAACCTAACTTGAAATCTCGTTTAATTCCTGTTTAGAGCAGCCACGCCAAACACCTTGGTTGATCTGTCCACATTTCTACCGTGAAGCAGCACGCACTTTTGCCAACAGTTATAATAATAAACAGTCTTTTGAAAAACCCAACATTGGTAGCTTCAAAATCAACTGCACAACAATGGAATAGCAGTTAGTTGCTTACTGAGAGCCAGCTGGCTAGCATGAATTGCTTACACTAAGTCAAATCTTCAATTCAGGTAAGGCAGAGAAGACCTGTACATCTATGTCCCACAGTACATCAACATGATGTGCAATTTGAAACTGGAAACCTAATAATGTTTCACGAAATGTTAGACAAAGGGAACATGCTACTGTTTTCTGTCGATAAGCAACATATCCAATTATAGATTTGATTGAGGATCTCTTAAAATATTCAGAAATATTAGTTCGGTAATCATGCCAGAAAGTATAAAAAAAGGAACCAGTGACAAGCTCCTCCCACTGTATCTCTGCTGCAGCCCAGAGACCGTGTGTTCAACGGTCCGTCGAGTGCCCTGCGGCTATTAACAGCCCCTGTTTATGATCAGCACCAGGTCTCGTCCTGACAGGAAAACATCCCCAGCAGTGGCAGCAACCACTTTACACTGAGAGGCAATTAAAAGGAGCGGTCTGGAGTCAGAGCCAAAGGAGCCGTAAGCACGTAAGCTTTTCCTAAATGGGATACCTCATTAAGTTTTCATTTTCAAAAAACCACAGCCACCATATTCCAGACCCCCACTTCTAGATATCTCTCAAGCAGCTGCTCCAGGTGCCAGAGATAGCCATCTTCCCTGTGCCGGGATGTTTTTTCTGCAAGCGTAAGGTCACGTCACATTGTACTTAGTTTGCGGATAGCTGAATATTAATTTCTTAAAACTTTTTTTTTTTTTTTTACAAGGTTTTGGAAGGCCATTATGTTTTCATATTGTGAAGTAGCATCTGCAACATGTTTTACAGCAGAAAAAAAGTATTCAGTAAGTGAAATTATTTGTGTAGCAGGAAAGCTGTGATCTACGGGCTAACATTATGTCGTGGAAAATGACCGCTCTGATTAGGACTATAAACATTATTAAAATGGTTGCTACAGGATTTTATTCAATACAGCTTTACACTACAACACTGCAGTGCTGAAATAGTAAAAATAAGGTTTCTATGGTGAGGAA
The DNA here is from genome assembly GCF_963514075.1 of Conger conger. Classification (NCBI taxonomy): domain Eukaryota; kingdom Metazoa; phylum Chordata; class Actinopteri; order Anguilliformes; family Congridae; genus Conger; species Conger conger. The sequence goes on from NC_083764.1 coordinate 34,904,687, forward strand.
AAGAAGCCTCAGATATTTATTATTTAGATATTTGTTTCATACAATTTTTTTGTGTTTTTTTGTTTTTTGATGCTGGTCAATTTTGTCCACATGATGTCTGATTGCTCCATTTCCACATCCATTTCACAATACTGATAAGCTAGAATGAGCTTGTCATTATAGTTAATCACATATTCAAGCTTGGAGCTTTAGAAGCACCTCGATGACATCATAAAAGTGCGGAGACAGTGAGCCACTAATGTAATTCAAATAGAGCTTATTGCCCAGTCACCAATTTCCCCTCACTACTTAAAACAAATTCTACACAGATCTGGCCCTTACCATCATGTAACAACACTACTAATGGTACATTTCTAAACTCCAAAACAGACTACTGATGGCACATTTATAAACTCCCTAACATGCAGAGACTACTGATGGCATATTTCTAAACTCAATTATGCACGTACACGACTAAACTCCACAATATACAGACACTACTGGTGTTGCTTCCAAAACTAGCAGCAATGAGGGGGTCAGCAATCAGATTGTAAGCAATTACTTGCTGTTTGTTGGAACCTGATATGAGTATGGAAATGTTCCCAAACGAGTCCTTACAAGAGTGATAAATTACAGACACAAATAATCTTAAAAATATTACAACAATATTAACCACAATATATAAGTACATACATAATAATGGTATGATTTATATTATATTATATTATACTGAAACATAGTAATATTAAGCGGAAGAAATTACAGCTTTCCTGTTTTTTGAAGAGAGAGGATCAGTGCTGGTTGGGTTGTTTTTATACTTCTGAATAAAATAAAAAGCAGGTTAGATTGGTCTGAGGCAGAGGCTTCTGTGAAAAAAGCCCCTCCTCCGTGCAAATTAGGATCCATTAATAAGTCATTTTGCCTGGCAGGAACAACAGGCCCTGAAAGCTTTGTACAAGGCGATCTAATCACTTGAGAGCTTGCCCTTTCTCTGTGGAAGGTACAACAGTAGGTGTTTGTGTGCCTAAAGCTGTCTGGTTGTATGTGACTTTTGTACTAACCATAAGTGGGAGACTGCTTTAGGAGATATAGAAACAATAAAAAGCAAGCAGTACAAAAAATTGTCTTCAATAATGTATGAACAAAACAAACAAAACACACACACAAACACACACGCACACAACAGAGAGAATAAGTAAAACACTGAAGGCAATGCTACCTTACATACAGTATGTGTATGTACATAAAAAGACTGGTGTAGTCAAACAATATCAATTCACTCAACAGAGCAGCCCCCCAGTTTGTGTACTTGTTCGTCTTATTTGGTGAATTGTAATTTAAATTTGGGAAAAACAGGTCTCTGTCTAACATACAGCACAAGGACTGTTGATAACAGCAGTGGATGAAGGTGGTTCTGGTGTGCCACCTTTCTCATGAAACCGTACATGATTATGCTGAAAGAGCCTGCTTTTGAAGCCTTGTGATGCAGAACACGGGTCGCTGAGCTAGCATCTGTCCACTTTGCACACTGTCAGGTGGTGACACTGCCGCAGTTTAGGTTTTCAGACCAATCAAATATTTCAGAACATCTCATATTTTTATTTGGGAACAATGGCACATGATCTGGTTCTGTCCTCAGAAATTCGCAACAACCTTTCTGAACGCAAAAAAGCTGAGAAGGGGTCACCTCAGCAGAACTGGTGTCGTTGCGAAAAAAAAAAGAAATGTTTTCATGTTGACTCTGCTGGAATACGTATTACAGCATCCCAGTCATTTCCAGGGCCTTACAAGACATCAGGAATCCGATTTCCATATCATGTGGATCTAGAAATGTATAGGACTTTAAGGGAAGTGTTTATAGTTATCTACCAGTACAAGATAGTAAAAGACATGCCTGTCAGGCCTTAAGAGTGACATTAATACCGTTCACATTGCAGCATGAGAGAAATCCCCAATTCACCTACACTCAACGTTAAGAATGAGGCAGACCTCATCCACCTTCACATTCACAATATAGCAGCGCAAAATTCTCAAATCTTGAAAAATAATTATGCAGTGTATCAAGATGTCTCTTCAATATGACTTATTTGGATGAATATACACTCATTGGGCACTTTATTAGGTAGACCAATCATGTGGCAGCAATTAAATGCATAAAAGCATAAAATGCACACATGACCAAGAGGTTCAGCTGCTGTCAGACCAAATGTCAGAATGGGAAAGAAATCTAAGTCTAAGTGACTTGAAATGATTGTTGGTGCCGGACAGGGTGGATTGAATAGTTCAGAAATTGCTGATCTCCTGCACGACAGTCTCTAAAGTTTGCAGAGAATGGTGCGGAAAACAAAAAACATCCAGTGAGCAGCAGTTGTGCAGGAAAAATCACCTTAATGAAAGAGGTCAGTGGAGAAGGGCCAGACTGGTCAAAGCTGACAGGAAGGTGACAGTACTGAAAATTACCAACATTACAACAGTGGTAATGTGTGAGAGAGGTAATACTCTCTTCTGCATACGAGCAACGCGTCAATCCTCTTAAATGGATAGGCTGCTGCAGCAGAAGACCAATAAGTCTAAAACATAAGTCTAATAAGTACCTAATAAAGTGCTCAATGAGTGTATATTGATGCATCTTAAAACTGCAGGGCCATGGTGTCCACTTTTATCAATGTTTTTCACAGTGTCTACACACCTGGTTTCCAAGGCACAAGTGTGGAACCGATTGAAAGGAAACCACAAAAACCACAGACTCTGCAACTCGCCACAGGCTTGGGATCGAAGCTGTATTTCCAGATATATGATAGGCTTTGAACACTTATAAATCGAGTCCCATACAGTAAGAACATTGAGTGGACAAGGGACCGCAGAGTCTGGCTGAGGCCAAGCCGTGAGGACCTCAAGGTGGTACAAGGGGCGTGAGCTGGCGATGGCTGGTCAGCTTTGCTCCCCTGCATCAAAGTGCAGCAATAATGATGGGAAACGACAGCAGTTTGTTTTTCGTTGACTGCTGTTACGTCCAGCCTGGGATGTTTCACATTGCGGGTATCCGGCTGAGCGCAACATTAGCGTGAGGGAGCCGTGCGGAACCAGCAGGAGTGGCGTTACGGGCCGCTGTATCGGCCGGCCTGTTCAGGGGACAGAATTGGCTCGCCCGCGAAACGCACAGTTTCGCTTCAGCGGAATGAGATTAAGCCCACCCCAGCCTGGCTCGCTGGACGCCATGAGACAAAGCATGCGAGATGAATGTGGGACCTTTTTTCCTATTTACTTCTCCTTCAATGTCAAATCCTTATTTCAAATGAAAATATTAAAGAGAGAGAGAGAGAGAGTGAGAGAGAGAGAGCGAGACATTTCCGTACATTTCCTCAATTTTGGATAAAGATGGCAAGGTGAAAAGATCTAACTGACTTTGAAAGAGGACTTTGAGAGAGCTTCAGTCACAAAGATCTGAATTTAGATCCACGAGAAAGACATCAGTACACAGGGTCAGAAATTGTGGTCGAAAGTGCACATATGATGACCATGATGCTTGTGTGTTATTGCGTTATGTAAGAAAAACAGAAGAGCAACTCTTCCTCAGGTGACTGAGAATGTCAATGCAGGACCTGATCAGACTGCGTCCACAAGAACAGACCATCAACAACGACATAGAGAGTAATACAGTAGGGTTGCAGTGCTTAAGACAAATTAATATTGGTATGAATGGTTTGATGAGTATGAAAATGATGTGAATCTAATTCTAAGGCCTTTGCGGTCACCAGACCTCAACACAATTTAACACCTATGGGAGATTTTGGCTCTCCATAATCATCATCAAAACACCAAATGAGAGAATATTGAAATTGCTGATCTCCTAGGATTTTCAAGCACAACAGACTCTAAAGTTTGCAGAGAATGGTGTGGAAAACAAAAAACATCCAGTGAGCAGCAGTTCCGTAGGCAAAAACGGCTTGTTAATGAGAGAAGTCAGAGGAGAATGGTTTAAGCTGACAGGAAGGTTACAGTAATGCAAATAACCAGACGTTACAACTGTGGCACAGTGCCGTGGCTATGTTAGGGGCGGGTAGGGCCTGGCCCCACCACTAGATGGTGGTATTGTGTTCTTATTGCTCATTGACTTATATCAAGAACTGCAGTTCAATTAAGCAAATTCATTTGAAATAACTCAACCTTTGAATGATATTATCCGTGATTCCTCTATTAAAGGTAATAAACAATTCTTTGTGCAATGTGCTCCACTTAATGCTGCCAAATATCTGTCAGTGGGGCTGGCGCAACGACCCATAGCCCTGACAGTATGACAGGGAATCCCTTATGTGCATGTCATAATGGATTTTCCATGTTGGCCTGTGGGCCCCAATCTCGTCTGGTAATGTCCACATAAAAGCGCAGATTTCATAGCTATGTGTCAATTGGCTAGCTAGCAGTTGATATTCTCGTAGTAGCTGTAGTTGTAGAAGCCGCCTCGTTACAAACACATTATATTAACATGAGATTGTGTTATAACTACAAGACTCTCATAGTAGCTTCGCTGTATTACTTTTGAGCTATATTTATATTAAAATTTTTTAGCTGACACTTTTATCCAAAGCTTTTAGCTGTAGCAGTCCGTACAGTTAGCTAATAAATATCATAGCTTTTGAAAATATCACCATGAGTGAGTCCTCTATTTTTTGAAGAGAAACTGGCGATCAAAAGGTTGGGATCCCACCATCCAGAAATTATTAGCATCACCCAAGGAGGAAAGAAGAAAACCTGCAGTTGTTCCAGAAGAAACCTTGGCTAACAGGTTAGTTAGCACTTTGAAAAAAAGCTCTGTTGCTGTAAGTATAGTATAGCTAGCCTACATTTGGTTAAATCCTTTGACACTATCCATTTTTACATTTTAGCTAGACTAGCGAAATGCAGTGCCTTTGTACATATCACCACAGAAAGTAAGATTAATTGAGCAAATTAGAAGAAAAAAATAAGAGTGCTTGCAGGAAATATGAGTGTGACATCTACCCAAAATAAAAAGGTTATTGTATATTATATTATATTAATTGCTTGCTTTGTTATTTATTTAGCTGAATAATTTAAACTAATAGATTGAATAAGCAGAAAGATTATATTACCTATTGCGTTTTAAAATTGGGCATTTTTATATATCAAAATAAATTGCGCCATGGACACAGTGCAGTGATTGAACCATTCAAAACAGATCCCACTCATAAAACAGTAATAATATTGCATCCTGACAGAGAAAAATAAACAATACTGTTTCCTCTAAATGTATTGGAACAGCAAGGCCAATTTCTTTGTTTTAACAATACACTGAATACACTTGGGGTTGAGATAAAAAGATGAGTTCCAGAATTTCAGTTTTCATTTCCTGGTATTTACACCTAGTTGTGTTAATGTTACTTGGAACATAGCACCTTTGGTATCAGACTATCCAAATTGTATGTGAACAATAGTATTGGAACAGAAATATTTAAGTAAATAACACTTAATATTTGGTAGCATATCCCTTGCTTACTTTTTTTACTGCATCAAAACTGTCAAAACAATTCCCCTCAATCATGGGTCATTGTCTTGCTGCATGATGAAGTTCCTCCCAATTAGTTTGGCTGCATTTCTCCGTAAAATGGCAGACAGAATGTTTTTTCTAGACTTCTGAATTCATCCTGCTGCTACAGTCATGAGTTACATCATCAATAAAGATTAATGAGCCCACTCCAGAAGCAGCCATGCAAGCCCAGGCCATGACACTTAGTTCCTCCACCGTGCTTCACAGATGAGCTTGTATGTTTTGGATCATGAGCAGATCCCTTCTTTCTCCATACTTTGGCCTTTCGATAACTTTGGAGAGGTTCATCTTGGTCTCACCATTCCATAAACCTTTGTTACAGAACTTTTGTGGCTCATCTCTGTACTTAGCAAATTTAAATCTCGCCTTCCGAACAACTGATGAGTGGTTTGCATCTTGTGGTATAGCCTGTAAGTCTTCTCTCTAAGCCCTGTGGAAATTGTTTGTGATGTCACTGACTGATGTTTTTGGGTTTTTCTTCACAGCTCTCACAATGTTTCTGCCATCAACTGCTGTTCTTTTCCTTGGTCGACCTGTTCGATGTCTGTTGCTCAGTGCACCAGCGGATTCTTTCTTTTTCAGGACATTCCACGTTGTTGTACAAGCTATCCCCAATATTCAATGGCTTGACTTCCCTATTTTTCAAGATCAAAATACCAGGAAATAAAATCAGAAATTTGGATTGGTCATCTCATGTGCATGTTTTGACCGCAAACTCAATTGTCTTCTCTGTATAGCAAAAACAAAATAATTGACCTTGCTGTTCCAGTACTTTTGAAGGGGAATGCAATGATCTTTTTTCTTTGTTGTTTCTTTTTGTGGATTCTTTTTTGATTACAGATAATACGGCTATTCTAGATAGGCAAATCCTATAGGCTACAGATAAATACAAGTTATGTCATAAAACAGGAAATCTCACAATCTGATTGGTTAATAGCAGTGATGAAATAACTATATACCACTGCTATGAGTTCTAATGCTTGTTTACAGTTCTAGGTCAAGTATCACTCCGCGGCGAAGCAGTCATTAAAAACGTCAATCATCTTGCAACAATGTTGCCCAGAATCTACACACTGCCTCTGCGTCCACGTTATTCAGAAACTATCTGATGCGGGAATTGATTTGCGAGAGAGATTTGTATCTATAAGCAGGCAGAAGTACGAGAGCTTAAGGTGACTGATAGTGCTGGGAAGTTTGATTCATTAAAATGAAACAATACGTTCAAGTTGGTACATCAAAATGAATCAAACGTTCAAGCTCTTTCAGAGTAGAGTAGGCTATTTGTATTCACACATGGTGTCAATTCAATAACTATCGATACAGAAGGCACTGTTACGCACATGTTACTACCATAAACCATGCATGTGTTAGTAGCTATAACTACATTTATTCTGCAATACCCAAATAAATAAATCTTTAATTTTGTTGTGCCGCATAGGACTCAGGGAAATAGTGTGGCAATATCTCGAACAGCAACGGGTGCACAAGTATTAAACATGAAAGGCTACGTGGTACAATGATAAAACTGCAGCATTGGAGCATGTTTTTCCAAAAGCAGGAAACATTTAGACAGCATGGTTTTCTTGAATTCCAATTGTAATAAATTGTTCAGTATGTAAAATAGGCTATATACAATGTAGCATACATTTATTGGTGTAACCAAATCCAAGTGGGGTTTTGTATTTATATTTCATTTATTTTCCTATTCATGTAATTAGCCTATTTTTATTCTTTATTTGTATTATTATTATTACAGTTTTGCATTGCTCGATCTAATCATGTGCTACCTTTATAAAATTCTTCACTATGATTTGATCCATATATTATATTTATATTTATATTTGTTGATGAGCACCACTTTTTCAGTGAAGCCCTGCATCATCCAGGCTAGTTGTCTAATATCAAAATGCAAATCAGACAAATTATTATATAATTAAGGACAACGCAACACCATTTTTAAACAGGAAATAATAGCCTGTTATGCTCCACTGGGTTCTGTTTAGAGAAATAGCCCATATGCTAATATATTTCTTAGCTAGCAAATAAGGGGAATATATCATAGCACCGTTTTAAAATTTAAAAATATCAGCAGCATTGTCATTAACGTAAATATAAACACCCCTGTCACATATTTTTCAAAAACATAAACACAATCACCAAATGTAGGCTACCATTTCCCGTTTCAACTAGGCCTGCCTGCCTTTTGAGTTTTCATACCATTGAGACTTTCAGTATCTCAGTACATTTGAATCATTTACATACAGTACATTTGGTTCATCAGTACATAGAATTAGAGTCGTTCCTTCATACTGAAGCTACCCCGGCACAGTTGCGCACAAGCAATTTAGTATGAATTATGAATTATGCCCTGTCATTAGGCTATTCACACAGTGCATAGAGAACATGGGAATGAGTAAGGGCAGTGCACAGACCAATAGAGATTGCGAGGGGGACGGAGTTCATTTCATGTGGCCAATTGAATCAACTGAAATGTATTTTCGGGACGTACCGAGTTTAGAAATTATTCATTCAAAAACATTTGTTCATTCAATTTGGAACAACATTAGTGACCGAAACTTGTGGAGAGTGGACCGGAGAAAGCAGAGCAGCGCGTCTCCAAATAATAAAATAAGTAGACCTACACAACGTCATCCCACTAATGTTGGACAGATTTTCAGTGCTTGCACAATGGGAAAGTACAAATAAACATCAAAAAGGCAAAAAGTCTTGTTTGCTCACTCACGTTAGCTTGCAAGCTAACTAGCTAGCGAGTTTGGCAGAACAACGTTGCATAGTAACCACCTGGCACTACTTACTAGAATGTGGGAACTACTTTCTTGTAAATTTGTCTTATAATGAAACTGTTTTCATTGGATTGTGTCTATAATATCTATATTATTATGTTTGGTAAGCATTTTATAAAAGCAATAACTCACTCCAGGACGTGGTATATCAAAATTTTATCACAGCTACGGGGGTTGCGACCCTTAGCCTGAAGATCGCCCCTTAGATAAAAACTGATAAAATTTCTATATGCCATTGCTTGTCGTGAGTTATTGCTTAAATATACAAACTTGTGCTCTGATTGATTCTTTAATTTATTAATTCGTTAAGATAATTATTTTTTGATTATGCAGTTGTCAGATGAGAACTTTTAATTTATGGTAGTGGGTAAAGTTAAGAAATTTTCATTATCCAGTTGTGAATCGATGAACTATAGTGAATTGAGGAGCCAAAAAGTGTGGAGAATCTATCCAAGTCGTGTAATTTACAGGGGGAACGAACGATGAAAGAGCAAATAATTTTAAAAGTTTCTGTACAACCTGCAAAAACAAATGGTTACAAAATGCAACCATTTAGTTTCAGTCTGGGGCCCTGTATATTTATAAAATAGATAAATCTCTTCTGCTTGTTTCCTTTCAGCAAGAAGGGCTTCTTAGCTGCAAGAAACCCAACAAGACTATTTCTTGTATGACATCTTCTTGCTGTCAAAGCATGTACTTTGGTGTCAGATGCTGAGCAAGCATTTCACTTAATTTCCTTCTTTCCTTCAATGAACTGACCTTTTAATACTGTTCATCAGACAGCCTTTTGGGTTTTCCATGACATTTTCTGTCTCCAGTTTCTTCAAATTTCTTTAACAAATACATGGAAGAGGTGCATACATCTAGGGGAGGTTTGGAGAATGGCTAAACTCAAACGATTTAAAAATCGTAGTTTTGCATCAACAAGGCATTTCTCAGCAAGCAATCGTCCACCTAACCGGATTTTCAGGATGTACTGTGGGGGCTGTCATAAAGAAATTTTAATTAAACTTATAAAACAAGTTGAAGACTTATGGAAGACCCAAAAGGGAATTGCATCTGATGAATGATACTAAGAGGTCACTTCCTTGAGCAACTGAAGGAAATCCAGTGTATTGCTTGCTCAGCATCTGGTATGTGAGAAGTCATCTCACAAGAAATGGTCTTGTAGAGCATGTTACAGCTAAAGAACCATTCTTGCGGAAAGAGATTGCATTTTTTTGAAATAGACCATAAAGCACTGGGTGACAACCAGTGGCAGAAAGTCTTCTGGAGCCATGAATTTTGGTTTACAAAGATGGCAGTATGTCAAAAGAAGAGTTGGAGAGAAGTACACTGATGCCTGTCTGCAGCCTTTTGTGAAGCACAGTGGTGTCATGGTCTGGAGGTGTAGAAGATCTGTTCAAAATCAATGGAATTAAGAATACTGGGCTATGCAAATGGTTCTTCATCCATCATGCTGTGCCTTAGGGTAAATGACTGATTGGCAAAAATGTAATCTTTCAGAATGAGAATGACACCAAACACTCAGCAAACATGTTTAAAATCTACTTGAAGCAGAAGTCTGCAGTTGCCTACACACATAGTATTGGACTGGCAACCTCAAAGCCCTGGCCTCAACATAATATAAGCTGAGTGGGATCATTTGGACAGGGAAAAGAACAAAAAGCAAGCAAAGTGAAAAGAAGAGTTATGGCAAATCCTGCAAGAAGCTTGGAATAATTTATCACAGAACTCCTTGAAAGAAAATGATGCGACGGTCTACCAAAGCAAATTGCTTCAGGTTTCCACAGTCAGGCCACACAAAAGTTACTTTCCATCGTATTCATGTGTCTCTGAGATTACTTCAATGTTATATTGTGATTTTCTCGATCAAATAAACACTGTTCAGTCAAACGGCTTTAAGTAGAATTCTGTTTAAGAGTGGCTTAACACTTTTGCACAATACTAAAAATACGTACAGTGGGCTCCAGAATGATTGGCACCCATGATGTGGTATGTGTTTCTCCATTTTTATTAAGGGTGCAAATAATTCTGGAGCCTACTGTATATCGTCACCTTGGAAGTAATCTGCATTCTCAGTGATTTTGAGATATTGAACTTCAAAGATACCAAAGTTAATGGGCCCCAAGCAGATTAAAAGTAATAATTTCATCATTTTAAACAGTATTTTTGATTTTTGTGTCAAATCTATGACACCGTTTTTGCCAAAAACGTCAGCTAGAACCTTATAATTCTAAGTTCTCGATATATGCCCATCCCTCCTAATGAGGTAATGGCTGGAGTCATGGAATCTTGGTTCCCATCCTTGCCACATGACTGTCCGCCAGCCCCCCACAGATCGCTCATTGTGAGGGAGGCTGCCACAGCTGTGCGGTACCCTGTGATGCGGGATGTTGGACGCGGGACGTGCAGGGCGAGCACGAAGGCCCTCTGCGTTGGGGAGCCTCTGGGCTCGTGACTCCCGTCAAACCCCACAACAAGAGATTGCCTTTATCGGCCTCCAAGAACCCTTGTACAACTGAACTCGGCATCACGTCTGGACTAGATTAGACGTTCATCCTTTAATTTTAACTCGCAGACAAATGTGCGCATTGGGTTTTTTCTTTGAGTACACAGCTTAGCAAGTTTGATAACCAAAGGCTAACCTGTATCTTTCTAAAAGCATAAGTGAAACATTCACTGAATATTAACCTTAGTGAAACAATATTGCATCAGCTAGTGATGGCAGAGAAGTAAGAATAATGCTAATGAGAAGGTGGTGTAAGAGTAAGCCTATATGCATTGCCAATAAGTTATACAGTTATTATATGACCAAAAGCAGATGGATGTTATCCTTTCATTGGAAGGCAAGCAAAAAAAAAAATTCATGTTAAACATTAATTTCAGATGGAAGATGCAAATGGACAGGAGCACTAAAAGGTATGGACGTCTGCGAGGAGCTCTGCTATTAGAGTGAATATATTAAAAAGCATTACAGATATGATGTGAGTAAAGAACTCGACTGTAGTTAACGATAGGTTCAGCTAGTGCCCCGTTCAGATGAAGACTGCAACAGCACAGATGATGGGATGAAAAAAACAATAACAAAAAATATGTTTCTATTTAAAGAGTATGCAGTGCACATCAAAACAAAATCAAATAACTGTTTCTACAACACTGACTTATGGGGTAGTTGGGAGGATCTGTCTCGTCTTTATCTCTGGACCCAAGGTTTATGTTGAATCTCAGAGACTGCAGCAGTCATCACCAAATGTTCTAAAAACTCGGTTGTTCACACTGAACGAAATGTTTTGATCTGAAACGGCCTTAAATCCTGGAAAGCGATCTCCCCCACAGCGGCGTGGCTCCCTCAGCTCATGGAGATAACCCCTTTTCTGCTGAGTGAAGAGCAGAAAGAATGGAGGTAGAAAGACAAAGCTAAGGGGAGATGAATGTCAGGCGATAGACAGTGGCACTGAAAGCTACATTTTGAACTTTTGCATCTCAGAAGCACAATTAATTATGAAGGCCTTTGGGGTAGGTCAGACCGAGGAGGATATAGGTACCATAGAGATGAGAGAGATATATATAGAGAGAGAGAAAAAGAAAGAGAGACAAAGCGAGGTGGGGGGGGGGGGGGGGGCTACCATCTAACAGGGCGGCCACAGAGAATGACGTTCTCTGTATTTGTCAACGAGTGTTTTTACGCTGTCTACAGCTCATACAGCAAATAAAAGACACCTCAGTATCCCTCTCCCACAGTCTTACTGTTTACTGGTTTCATCTGTCCCCCATTTAATCAAATACAGCATATATTTTCCTTTTTACAGGGAACAGTGTATTCTATAATGTCAATATATCCTGCTTAGTTATTTCAGGAAAACATAAGTGGAGAATGGGGAGGATTTGTCAACAAACCAAACCGAACAGAGGAGAAAGAGGGCTGGAAAAAGAACAGATGAGGAAAGACCAAAACAAAGCAGGGGAGACCTCTGAAATGAGGAGGCTGATATGGTCAGACACTCAATCCCCCCACCCCCCTCCAAGATGAGAGTAAGCAAGCTCCCAAAAGAGCCCCTCTGTGTTTCTGCAGCCTGGCCAATGCCGCTGCTTTCTCTCACAAAGCAGCGGCCGCCAGGATCCTTGCAATCTCCTTTAAATGTTCTTTACCTCAGCGGCGAGGAGAAGGGGTGGAGCTGAGTGGAGGACAGGGGAGGATGGAGGGATGGGGGTGGGGAGGACAGTGGTTTCCATGGGCAGGAAGGCTTGACAGAAGAGCCTTGAAGTATTTTCTGAGGGAAATATGAAACCATCCCCTGAGCTGTCATAAAAATGTCTTTTTATCCCCCTCTCTACACTCCCCGCCCCGTCTTTTTTCCCCTGAATGCCTGGTGAACTCTGATACACTAGGTGACATGGCCTCTGTCCAAAACGAGACGATTGGGTTTCCCGGTTTTTAGAACCGCCGGTCTCAATACAGAGCAATATATTTCAATACGCGTATATAAAGTAACTTATTTCCTCAACATATTTTTGAATTGTTTATTTAACCTTTATTTTAACAGTGAGCCCCTCTTTTACAAGGGTGACCGGATACGTATAGCAGTAGCAAAAGAGCAGGGAAACGGCGGTGTGGCAAATGATGAAAGCAAGAGCACAGCTCATCTCACGGTTAAATCGCAGTGCATTCCTCCCTCCCGTGTCCTCCTGCAACACCTGCTCCAGTCAGCCAGCCACATTTGCGTGTGCAGATACCTGTGCCGGCTACCGTGTGTGAAAAATGCAGACTGTACTGAACATAGTTCTGAGTCTTCCCAAGCGGTGCTTCTTTAGCAATGTCGTTCCCCTCTGACAGCGGAGTACAGTTCACTTCCCAGTCATTAGTGTTCACAATGTAAGCCTTCCCCTTTTGTCCCTGTGTTCACATTTCACTCCGGAATGGTTAATGGTTACCGAGTTGGAACGCCTGGTAATTATGAACTATCTTACGAACGTGTATGTGTGTGTGAAGGGAGGGGGGGGGGGGGGGGGCGAGGGGGTGAGGGAGGGGGGATACAGAACATGAAAGGAAGCACAGAGAGGGCGAGACATGCAACCGCGGCAAAGGTAATTAATGAAGTTCCTTTAATTACAGATTGTGCTCATTCCGCCATAGGGAATGCGACAATTATGCCATTAAAAGTTTTTTGTAATGGACATGGGGCAGGGGGAGGGGGTTGGAGGGGAAGAAACAAATTTGAAGAGGATGAAAGATGCAAGGCAGCAGAAGGAAAGGGAGGAAAAAAAACAACAGACATCTCAAAGGAGGAGAGAGCATTTCGCTGGTGCACAATGACAGACCAGATTAACATCAAAAGATCAGCAAAACAGAGGACATATTCATTCTAGAGACACGACCAAGGTGGAAGGAACTTTGATGATGCTAAATTTGGCAAAAGCGCAAGTTGCTGAATCGGCTTGCGGTTCCAGTTTCCTGCCTCCGTGCAGGCGCTGTTTGACAGGTGGAAAAGGGAGAATTCACTGAAAATCCAAGTAAGTGGCCCTTGGGGGGGGGGGGGGGGGGGGGGGGCATATCTCTGTCCCCTGTTCCAAATGCCACAGAGCTGAGTAACATCTAGTCACAGCAGACAAGCTACACACCAGAGGGGGAGAGGGAAAAACACACGCGCCATTCTAGCCAAGTTGGTTTGTCTAGATA